>NC_138988.1:1805200-2405200 GCF_964341445.2 Mesoplodon mirus
CGAGCGGGGGCTACTCTTCGTTGCAGTGCGCGGCCTTCTCATTGTGGTGGCTTCTCTTGTTGCGGAGCATGGGCTTTAGACGCGCGGGCTTCAGTAGTTGTGGCGCACGGGCTCAGTAGTTGTGGCGCACGGGCTCAGTAGTTGTGGCGCACGGGCTTAGTTGTTCCACAGCATGCAGTATCTTCCCGGACCAGGGCTTGAACCCGTGTCCCCTGCATTAGCAGGCGGATTCTTAACCACTGCGCCACCAGGGAAGCCCCTTCCTGCTTTTTAACGTGTGTTTGAAAACTATCCTTAGTAAAGTGTTTTAAAATAAATAACAAGTGCCAGGCCCCCTGCTAGGTACTGAGGTTAAAGCAGAGAAGAAGGCAAGTTCAAACCCAGGCTTCATGTTCAAAGAGCTCAGTCTACCTCCCGCGAAAAAGCATCACTTTTGGGCTTCCCTGGTGGCACAGTGGTTAATCTGCCTGCCAACACAAGAGACACGGGTTCGAGCCCTGGTCCGGGAAGATCCCACATGCCGCGGAGCAACTAAGCCTTTGCGCCACGACTACTGAGCCTGCGCTCTAGAGCCCGCGTGCCACAACTACTGAAGCCCGCACACCGTAGAGCCTGTGCTCTGCAACAAGGGAAGCCACTGCAATGAGAAGCCCGTGCACCACAACGAAGAGCAGCCCCCGCTCACCGCAACTAGAGAAAGCCCGCACAGCAACAAAGACCCAACGCAGCCAAAAATTAAAAAAAATAATAATAATAATAATAAAATAAAATAAAAGGCATCACTTTCAGTGCCCTGAAGGCTGGCGAGGAGGTGTGGTAAGGCTGTCTACCCCTTGGAAACAGGACGGTAGCCAAGCAGCGATGGGAGGGTGTCAGCTGAGGCAAACTGCCTGCAGGTCTCACCCACCAGTTTCCCATCTATTGGCTGGGGATCCCTACCCCCATAGATTAGAGACCTGATCTGGCATGGAAGTAGCTACTTTCCTGTTGTGAAACACAGTGCCACTCTCAGGGCAGTCCAATTTCAGCACTAGGACTCAGAAAAGACATCATAAGTGGGTCCAGAATGCAGGAAACCTGTCGCCTGCTACCACACACTCTGTTAGCTGAGACAGCCTCTAACGCGCTGGGCCCATTCTAAGCAGCTCTCCTAGTTATGACTCCAGCCCTGATGTGATAACCTACAACCAGACAAGGCAAGACAGACATAGATATTCTGACTGTTACCTTACCTTTTACCCTTAATTTTGGTTTCTCGTACTTCCAGATTGTTCTCTTCCTCATCCTCTCCCTTCACCTGTAAAAGGACAAAGGAAGTTATTCTTTTTTGTCTTTTAGTCTCTAAATTTTAAGTCAACAATTAACTAACTGCCGCAGAAGTCCACATTAAAACATTCAAACCACCAGAACTTTGCAAAGATTGAATTCTGGTTTCAGTAACAATTTTTCAAGTGAAATACAAGAACACTGTCAAAAGACCTACTTTTGCACTGGATAAGCTGTATGATATGCTCTAGAAAATCATATTTTCCTGAATGATCAAATACACGCATACAAATTAAAATTACGCTTCCAAATACAGTTTACACTTCCAAATAGAAAGGCCAGAAAGGTTTCTTTCTGCATGTTTTCTTCTTCATTTACATTCCAATATGGCTATGCATAGAAAAACTCCCAGTATTATTTTTATTTTTTCATTTTTTATTTTGGCTGTGTTGGCTCTTCGTTGCTACGCAAGGGCTTTCTCTAGTTGTGGTGAGCAGGGGCTACTCTTCGTTGTGGTGCGTGGGCTTCTCATTGCAGTGGCTTCTCTTGCTGCGACATGCAGGCCCTAGAGTGTGCGGTGCGGGCTTCAGTAGTTGCGGTGCATGGGCTCAGTAGTTGTGGCTCAAGGGCTGTAGAGCACAGGCTCAGTAGTTGTGGCACACGAGCTTAGTTGCTCCATGACATGTGGGATATTCCTGGACCAGGGCTCGAACCCGTGTCCCCTGCACTGGCAGGTGGATTCTTAACCACTGCACCACCAAGGAAGTCCCCATTTATTGTTGTAGAAGAAAAGTCTCATGCATAACCAAAACTGATTTTACTTGCGCAAAAGAAGGTAACAGTGGCAAAAGCAATGGCCACTGTGTGGGACACTCTTTTATTATCCTTCATGGCAACCAGCTGTGCAACCAGGAAAAGGATGCCAACTCCGGCAGCCTGCAGGGTCTTTCTGAGAAAGAGTAGGCATCTTGAATGAGACTGTGGAACAGATTCTAAGGAAAAAACTTACACACAGCACTGATCTCTTTGCCAACCCAACCTCCACCAAAAGAAAAAAAAATTAAGACCACCTTTTAAGACTGGAGCAGTGCTTCCCAATAGGGTATACAAAGCTATGATGAGAAAGCTATTTGTAATATTTCAAAAAGCCTAAAAGTTATCATACAATCCTCCTCAACAAAGTTGTACAGCCTAATAAAAACAACAAATTTCACTACTTTTACTAGAATCCTATCACAGTGGGAACATTCTAGTATACTTGTGCTTATGAGGAACTCTCATCGCTCAGTTATATGTTGATTTGCCTTAAGAAACATTTATTATCACTTCTAAATATTTACTAGATTCAATGTGTAATCTAATAAAAGGTTAGAGAAACAAAATATTTCAAATATAGGATCCACATGAAAGCAAAAATAGTACGATGAGTCTCTGGTAGTAAAAAGACAAGGAACCACTGGCTCCTAGTCGATAATCATCACGGCCTCCTCTACCAGTTCCCAAAGTTCTACATGTAGTGTTGAAGATAATTCACTGAAACAATTTCACCAAAGCCTCCCAGTCAGTTGTTGGAAAATACACATCTTCCTGGTTAAGTTTATCATCCAGTTACGTTTCCCATTGGGACAGGGGTACAAGGGAGCACACACACCCGTTTCACTCATCTCGCTCTTGGACTAAAAATCAAAAAATGGTCCTGAATAAATCTGGTGATGGGACTACAGGTTTTATACCCCAACAGAACCCTACCTCACACCATCTAGGCCAGAAGAGGCAATGTCGTACAGTGAAGAACACACACACACAAAGCGTGAAACAAACTAACCGGACTCTTTATTCTAAGACATCATGTAGGAGGTTAAACAACTTAACCTCCCAGACTACAGTCCTCACCAGCAGAAACAGTACACCTCGAAGGGCTCTTACGAGAGTTAAATGAGAATGTACTTAAAATACCTACCACAATACCCGACACAGGTAAATGCTCAATAAGACACCAGTACCAGTACCATAACCCAGCTTGTAAGCGCTCTCCGGCATGATGGCCAGATAGCTTCTGCTGTCGTCTTGTTATACTGTGGCAACCTCACTAGATGATAATTAGCTTTTATAAAAGAATGGGATTTAACATTCAGAACATTCAAATGAAGTTTTAATTCATCCTTCCACAAACCTTTAAGTAAAACTGCGTGTTTCATCATGGACAAAGCATGAGAAGGAAACAGGAGTCATTTCAGAAGCATGATCCCCATAAAGGCAACTTTATAGCTCCAAATTCAGCAGTCAGGTATGCTAAGAAGAAATACGACACTGGAATGACTATTCTCCAAACCAGTAACTGGGTAATCACTTACTGGATGGTGTTTAAGGAAAACAGTAATAGAAGGCAAACCTCTGTATACGTATATTCCCTCTATTCCCAAAGCCAACACTGTTTCCTTGAGAGGCGTAAAAATGATCACGGAAATGCATGGCAGAACAGAAGCAAAGTTGGGAGGCATTTATTGCGTTACGGTAAGAATGAGAACCGGCCGGGGAGAGGGAGAGAACTGGACTTTCCCCTTCTGTACTGTATTACTTGCACGAGCTTTTAAACTAACTTTAAGGAAAAGGAAATTTTTTGAAGCCGCCGTTCGTAACCGTAAGAAGTGCGTTATATTAACAGCGGTTTCAAACGATTCCAAACTTGGAGGCAGGGGAGCTGCTCCATTTGCGATCGCACTGGACGGAGCCCACCTCCCTGGCGAATCCGCTCTCCGGCCGCACCACCGCGCGGCGCCCCGCAGGCCACGGGCCCAGCCGCCCACGCCGCCGGCCGGGGCTGACGTGTCCGGGGCGGGGACGGGCGCCGGTCCTCCCGGCCGGCCCGTGTCCCCGGGCCCCGCTCACCTGCACGCCGAGGTACGCCAGCTGGGCCTCCAGCTCGGGCTCCAGAGCCAGCACGAAGGAGGCGACGCGGGGCGAGGAGCTACCGCCCGCGTGCGCCAGGACCACCTCGGCCGTCACCTTGGCCAAGTGGCTGCTCAGGTCCACGGTGCGCTTCACGTCCTCGTTGATCAGCGGCGGCGCATCCGCGGAGGCGCGGCCCGGCGCCGGGGCCCAGGCCCCGATCAGCAGCAGCAGCGGCAGCAGGCGAGCTGCGGGCGCCTCCATGGCCGTGAATGAGCTGGGCCGCAGGTGGCCCACCCGTTCGCGCACCCCGTGTCCGCCACGGCGCAGCCGCCCATTGGGCCCGCCGGCGCCCCAAGATGGCGGCGCCCAGGAGCGAGGACCCCGTCTCCATGGCAACGGGCGGCCCGCCGGGCGCCTGCTTGCGCGCCCTGGCCGCCCCACCGCTCTCCCACAGAGGTAACACTGGCAAAGATAAAGGAGGAGCACAGGCTGCGTCTGTCCACAAGAAGTGATGATGAGTGAACGGTATGTTACTTTTTAGCTTAGAAAGTACTGCCCCCAAATTCTCCGTTAAACATGAAGCCATTTTCATTCTCTTTATTAATTCATCCTTTCACTACTTCAAGAAACATTTATTGAGCTTTAAGTTGCATACCCATCCGAAAGAGAGGCAGTAAGACATCCTGTTAATAGAGAACATACTTTTGATGTGGAAGAATGAGAGGGAAGATGTCTTGTAGACGGTGAGCAGTCTGGGCCACAGAACTCCACAATCCTTTTGAGGAACTTGCATTAGTTCCGTGTGGGGGAATGAGACCCAATCTAGGCCAGACTCGCTCTCCCAGAAGCTGGAATCTGAAGGCAGCAACTACACCTGAAAACTGCAGAACTGATTCATGTGCGCTGGGAGGCCTGCAGAGCTGGCCAGGGTCCCGCTCTGATCCCCAGCTTCTCTGTGTCTGCTTCTTCAACGCCTCCCACTCTGGGAGCACAGGCTCTTCTCAAAAATAGAGGAGGGGTGGGCTTCCCTGGTGGCGCAGTAGTTGAGAGTTCGCCTGCCGATGCAGGGGACACGGGTTCGTGCCCCGGTCCGGGAGGATCCCACATGCCACGGAGCTGCTGGGCCCGTGAGCCATGGCCGCTGAGCCTGCGCGTCCGGAGCCTGTGCTCCGCAACGGGAGGGGCCGCAACAGTGAGGGGCCCACATACTGCAAAAAAAAAAAAAAAAAAAAATAGAGGAGGGGTCTTCCCTGGTGGCGCAGTGGTTGAGTGTCCGCCTGCCGATGCAGGGGACACGGGTTCGTGCCCCGGCCCAGGAAGATCCCACATGCCGCGGAGCTGCTGGTCCCGTGAGCCATGGCCGCTGAGCCTGCGTGTCCGGAGCCTGTGCTCCGCAACGGGAGAGGCCACAACAGTGAGAGGCCCGCGTACTGCAAAATAAAAATAAAAAAAAAAGGAGGAAGGAACTCATTCCACGAGGCATCATTACCCTGATTTCAAAACCAAAGACATCACAAGTGAAATCAAACTACAGACCAATGTGGGGTTTTTTGTTTTCTTCGATAAATTGATTTTATTTATTTTTGGCTGCGTTGGGTCTTCATTGCTGCACGCGGGCTTTCATCTAGTTGTGGCGAGTGGGAGCTACTGTTTGTTGTGGTGCGCGGGCTTCTCATTGCAGTGGCTTCTTTTGTTGCTGAGCATGGGCTGTAGGCACGCGGGCTTCAGTAGTTGTGGCTCGCGGGCTCTAGAGCGCAGGCTCAGTAGTTCTGGCGCACGGGCTTAGTTGTTTTGCGGCATGTGGCATCTTCCCGGACCAGGGCTCGAACCCGTGTCCCCTGCATTGGCAGGCGGATTCTTAACCACTGTGCCACCAGGGAAGCCCCCAGACCAATGTGTTTTATGAATATATGTGCAAATATTCTCAACAACATATTAGCAAAGCAAATCCAACAACATATAAAAAGAATTATATACCATGATCAAGTGGGCTTTCCCAAGAATAGGAGCTTGGTTTAACATCCAAAAGTCAATTAAAGTAATACACTATAATAATAAAATAAAAATGAAAGAGAAATGAAGATTCCCAGATAAACAAAAATTGAGAGAATTTGTTGCTAGCAGACCTGCATTCCAAGAAATAATAAAGGGAATCGTTCAGGCTAAAATGAAATGACACTAGACAGTAACTCAATTCCAAACGGCGGGGGCGGGGGGAAGAGTACCAATCAAGGTAACTACGTGGGTAAATATAAAAGACAATATAAAGTACTTTTTGTTTGTAGGGTTTTTTTTTTTCTTTCTTTCTTTTTAATTCTGATTTAAAAGACAACTGCATAGAGAATTCCCTGGCGGTCCAGTGGTTAGGACTCAGCGCTTTCACTGCGGGGCCCAGGTTTGATCCCTGGTTAGGAAACTAGGATCTCACAAGCCGAGGGGCACAGCCAAAAAAAAAAAAAAAAAAAAAAAGACTACATAAATCATTAATTACACACATTATGTAGATACAAGTGCAAAGGCCTGATGTTCCTGTTTGCTTTGGTTTGTATTGTCCAGCATGAATGCCACTCATAACATTAAGGACGATATTTGACAATTTCAGTGTTCAACAGAAAAATAGGGTGAGGTTTCCTTCCTTCATTTCTTCCACGACAAGGCAATAATACCTGTGCATTTGCACACCTGGCTTAACAAATCTTGTCTATTTCCCAAAGACAGAAACGGCATCTTCCCTGGGTCCTGGACTCTTGCCCAGGAGTGTGATGAGGATGAGGATGAAAACTCTCAGACTTGCCCTTAACTACACGTGCCGCCATTAAGGTGCTAACTCATCACCTATGTGGGAACTGATATCAGATACAAAGGTTATTTTTGCACTTTAAAGAGAGGTCTCCTGAAACCCTGGAATGCATCCAAACAGCAAGCTACCCTGATGGAATGGGAGGTGGTCTGATTGGTGGATTGAAGCAGGTAGAGCAGGTAGTTATCTAAAGAGTCCTCAAATCACTGTATTTGCACTTATGACATAGAATGTAAGCGCTACGCATCTTGGAAGTGTGAATCCCAAAGACATCTAGGAGCCCTACAAGGGAGGCCAGGCTGCCAGACTCCTGCGACACAGCCAGGGCTGCCTCCGGGGCACTGCCCAACAAGTCAGGTCCCTGAGGGCTGAGAGAGCTGATAGCCAGGTCTACCAGAACACCAGCCACAGATAAGGGACAACTTCTGGGTAGGCCTGGGGATGGTGCTTCCCTGGCCCGTGCCGTCTGCTTCACGGACCCCCTGGACACCCTCGCTGGCCTCGTTCAAATGAGCAGGTATGTTCATGCCACGCCTGCTCCGCGGGGGGCCCTCTGCAGAAGCTTCCTCAGCTCCCGTCATTAATGTCCCCACCCCGTGCACCACGCTGCCCCCACTGTCCTTTATCACTTCAACGCTTCCTGCCCAGGAGGATCCTCCAGGAGACCTGTGCAGACCCCGGGCGGCCCAGAGGCCATCCTGCACGGGGTTGTTAGCACTATGGAGAAGAAACGGACGTTAAGAACCAGGTACTGTCATCCGAAAACTCAGTCCTCGCAATAACCCCCGATTAAGTCATGTTACCCATTTTACAAAAAGGGGGGACGGATCTCCAGGCCATCTTCACCGGGGTTTAGCAGAGTGGGCAAGGAGGGCGCGTGTTCTCACCCGTAAATGGTAACAACAGCACGGGCCTCCCAGGAGGGGGCGAGGTAACAGACCACGCAGACCCTCAACCCACGAGATCCCCGCCCGCAGCCCCGCACCATCGCCGTTGCGCACGCTCGGGTGCCACCCCAAGCCGCGACCCTGCTCGGCGCTCACTGTCAACACCCCACCCCCAGGAGACCCGGAAGCAGAATTCCCCGCAGGTCAAAGCTGGCGGCGCTACTGCGGCGCCGCCGCCAGAGGGCGCTCACGCCACCCTTGTTGGCTCGCGCCTCACGGGTCAAGTCAGCGGCCGGTCCCGGAAATGGAGGGCTTTGCCGTACAAGATGTACAACATGGCGGCTTCCTGTGTGGCGGTACGGCACGCTGAGAGGCTGGCCTGTTTCTGGGACACGCGGGGATTGTAGCAGGCTCCTCGCGAAAGACGGCTCCGGCGGAGTTTCCCGACGTCTTTGTCGTCGGGTAGGTGGCCGAAAGCAAGAGATGGCGGCCCCCACTCTGCGTGGCCGGAAGTAGAGGCAAGCGTGCGGCGTGGCCCGTGGCCCGGCCGCCGGCGCAGGACGCTCGTGGTCTGCCGCGGTGGGGCGGCCTTTGGGGCTCCCGGCCCTTCCCGAGCTCGGCTTTGGGCCGACAGTGCCCCGCGGCCACGTTAGGGGTTCCCTCTCGGCCGTTTAGGGCGGGGCGCCGGTGCCCTCAGCTGCCTCGCGTGGACGCGAAGGCTGGCCTTCTTGCCTTGACCACGAAACCAGGAATAACCAGGTGACATGAGTTAGTCTCTCCTTTCAGAGGAGTGACCTGCGGTCGCTAGAAACCGCAAGACGGTTCCTACAGTAACGTGGACCCAACCCCAGGAGACACTAAGTGAAAAAACCAAAGCGCGCAAAAACGTGTGAGGATGTGCATTGTTGGCGGGTTTTGGGTGTTTTTTAAAAAGGCCCACGAGGGTAGAGATGCCCACGAGCTCGCACAGGCAGAGTTCCAGCCGAAGGGCTGAAACGGGCGGTGAGGAAGGCAGCAGAGATGGGAGGACGGGGACGGGGCGGGGGAAATAAGTTTGGGGATATTTGAGTGTGTGATCTAAACACACAAAGTCTTTTTATGAGGTTATCACATCATAAAGCGAGAAGGCAACGTTAAAAAAAAAGTAGGTTTTTTCAGCTGGAACCACGCTGGTTAATAGATTCATGAGATTGAATTTGTGAGGATAAAATTTTAAAGGTCAGCGCTGTAGTATCAGTACTTGCTGCAAAGGTTTCGAACCGATGAGACGACCTGAGTCTTGAAAGCGAGATTTTTGTTTTTGTTTTTTTTGGGGGGGAGGAGGAGCCGGGCAAACAGAAGGCGCTCAAGACCCGTTTGTTGAATGAATGAATGAATAAATGCCTTTTTGCTACAAGCACACATATTTTCAGTAGGTTCAGTTGCTGGTATATGTTCCTGTGTTTTTAGAGTTAGTACCATGGAACACAATGGCAGCCTTGACTTAGAAACTGAAGCAAGTTCTGCCTTAAAATCATCCCGAAATGTCTTCTTAATGTTTAAAAAATAAAGTAGTAGCAGTTTCAGAACTGGTATTGGTTTTGGGAATCACATATTTCAATGTGAGAGCAACGTCCTCCTTCCTGAAGCGACTGACCATTCTTGAGCTTTCCCAGTGTGCCGGTGCTGGACAAGTGGGCACCCTTGCACGTACCACTCTGGCCTATGGTATACACATAATGCCATAGCTCTGGTGATGGAACTAGATACAGTTAGCCAAGTTCCTAAGCTATGCTAAATGCTCAGGAAAGAGCATTTACCATTTGGGGACAACCCTGAGTTGCTTGATACATTTTTGCCTCTGGGACCTTATAGGGGCTTTAAAAATATGTTAGTTGCCCTATGGATCTTACTTTTATTTTTATCATCTTAGAGGCCATATAATGCAAAGAATTTAGCTCCGTATTGTGTATTGTTGAGTAAGTTACTTAACCTTTCCAGACTTCAATCTCCTCATGAGTAAGACGAGAATCACAAAACCTCTTTCATAGGGTCACCGTGAAAATGATTAGAGACAATGTATGTAAAGCACCTTGTGCAGGGCATACAGCAGGCATTCAGTAGTGGTTTCTAGTTCTGCAGTATTTCAACCTCAGGGTTAAGGAACTAATACTGCACTCAGAAGCAGGAGAATTTCTCCGGAGGGTAAGGAGCAGGCGGCCACAGGGTGACAGTTAACACAGGAAGCCTGCAAGGAGAAGTGGGGGCCAGCAGGTCTGCTGGCTTCAGGGCCCCCGGCTTCCCGTCTCCAGTGGGAGAATGCGGATATGGTCTGCAGGCCGTTTGCGGAGATGCCTCCTTGCTCACAGCCACCTGCACTGTTCAGCTCACAGGCACCTCTTCGGAGTGTCTTCCAGTGCCTTTCAGAGGCATCAGCCTCCGTTTCTGCGGCTCATTGCTCATATTTCATTGCTCATTTAATATGGAACACGTACCACGGATGTTTAAAATTTTTCTTTTAGTTTAATAGTGGCAATGTACACATAATGTAGAACGCAGCATCTTAATATTTTAAGTGTACATTTCAGTGGCGTTAAGTACATTCACACTGTTGAGTAAGCAATCTCCAGAAGTCTTTTCATTTTACAGAAAGATGAAACTCTGTACCCATTAAATAATACCTCTCCATTTTTTCCTCCCCTGAGTCCCTGGCAGTCTGTCTCTGTGAAGTTGACTACTCCAGGGACCTCATATAAGAGGAGTCATAGAGTATATTTCTGTGACGGGCTTATTTCACTGAGCATGATGTCCTTAAGGCTCACCCACTGTAGCGTGTGTCAGAATTTCCTTCCCTCTAAAGGCAGATTAATATTCTCGTGTGTGTCTAGCACTGAAGGGGAGCAGAATACGCCCCCCCCCAAATGTGCCACCTTGTCATGTGAATTATTTTGAGCCAAAGGCTATCAAGACCCAGCAGTTTCAGGAAAAATTTTTACCTCTTCTTTATCAGCCTAGAAGAATTTAAATAGGGGGCCAGCCCCTAAAGAAAGCAGTTACCAGAGATGACTTATTTACGTTAAAGACTAACCTGCGTGGCAGGGCAGACATCTAATCACCAGACATCCGCTCTTCTCAAGTGCTGTGAATGGCCCTCCTCCCCTCTGCAGCCCCAGCTTCTATCCGTTTCCTAGTTCAGGGATGCAAGCCTCAATTGCCTGACTGCCGTTGGGTCTCATTTTTATGGGGCTCCCATACCTATGAAGTTAAATCTGTTTTTCCTCTGTTAATCTGCCTAATGTCAGTTTAACCATTAGACCAGCCAAAGAACCTAGAAGGGCGGAAAGAAAATTTTTCCACCCTGACACCACATTTTGTTTCTTCATCTGTCAGTGGACACCTGGGTTGTGCCTACCTTTTGGCTGTTGTGAATAATGCTGCTGTGAACATGGGTGCATACATATTTTAACATGAAGTAATATCTGATAGGATTATAGAGAGTAGAGTGTGTTTTTATATAGTTGCATTTGACGAAGTAATTCTGAATCCAAAAAAATGCACTATTAAGCTGTTTACAAGGTCATTAGAAGATTTAAAAGACGTAGTTAGTCATTGTGCATCATGGGCCATGACGTGGCCCAGTGATAGGACACAGGTTTAAGGTACTGTGGTGATCGTGGATTCCCTTCTGCCCTGCCAGTGGGTTTGGGGGATTTTGTGGATAATCTTATTTAGAGATGGCATCGAAAACCTAAGGAATAGGTGCACAAAGATAGGAATCAAAGACCTTTAACAAAGGATTGTGAAGTGAAATATTGGATGCCCCTAACTAAGGCCTAATGTATTCATGTGTGAGGTATGGATAATGAGAGTGTTCATCTCAGGGTATGTTTTGGGGACAGTAGAGTCACGTGGATAAAGGGCTCACCTGGCCATTAAAAGGAAGCAGTATATCTGGGTGAAGGGTACACAGGGATTCACAGGGGTTCTTTTTACTACCCTTGCAACTTTTTTGTAAGTTTATATCAAAATAAGTTGAAAAAAACAAAGACATCAAAATAGCATGTAAAGTGAAACACAACTTTGAGGAAAAATTTATGTGCACAAAAAAGACATGATATTTTTATGTTAAAATTGCTAATCGTGGTTATCTCTGGGTGGTAGAATTACATATTTCCCCCTCCCTTGGTGTTTTCTTGAATTTACCAAGTTTTTTTTTTGTTGTCACTGTTATTTTTGTTTTGTGCATGTATCAGTTTAATAACTATAGAGAGAAAAACATTAGTATGTAGTTAAATAAAAATCTGGAGTCTAGTAGTTATCTAATACTTGTCAGTAGAAACGTCTGAGACCTTGCATGAAATTGAGCACCATGCAAATGGCCCCTGGCTTCTATGAAAGACCATAGCATCAGGGCAAGGATGGGGGCCCTGCGACTCCTGGTCTCACTGTTGGGTGGGTCCTTTTTCCAAGGTTGATGACATCACACTTCAGAACCAGATCAGACGCTTAGAATATCAGCAGCTCAAGGTCTGAAAGATGCTCACAGTCATGGAATCCACTTCCCGCTGCTCTGGACCTCTCCCCAGCTTCTCCAGCACCCGGTCTCTGCTTGCACTGCTCAAGGATCAGAGTGCTCCCTGACCAGGGGGCCTGTTCCTTTCTTGGACGGCTCTGACTGTGACAAGGTCTTCCTTATTTGTCGTCCACATCTGACCCCTGCTCTGTTCCTCAGAGACGGTCAGAATGTGTTTGTGCCCCACCCAAGACCAGCAGTGAGGGACTCTGAAGTGTCCACCCTGAAGTCTTAGGACCTATCTTTTTTTTTTTCTTTAAAATTTATCATTTATTTATTTACTTCTGGCTGTGTTGGGTCTTCGTTGCTGTGCGTGGGCTTTCTCTAGTTGTGGCGAGCGGGGGCTACTCTTCGTGGAGGTGTGCAGGCTTCTCACTGCGGTGGCTTCTCTTATTGCGGAGCGCGGGCTCAGTAGTTGTGATGCGCGGGCTTAGTTGCTCTGCGGCATGAGGGATCTTCCCAGACCAGGGCTCGAACCTGTGTCCCCTGCCTTGACAGGTGGATTCTTAACCATTGTGCCACCAGGGAAGTCCCTGACCTGTCCTTTTCTAGCCCAGCTCTTTTCCCCAAGCTCCAGACCCACACCTCCTGCTCTCTCCTGGTTCTCTGTGTTTGTCTATCCCACCGGCACCTCACATTCAACATCTCCAAAGTGTGACTCTTCTTTCCTTTCTCACCCAGGACCCAAGAATAATGCATGTTACTTGTCTCTGCTACAAGTGATGCACAAATTAGGTCTTCATTTTTCTCTTTTGTAAAAGAAGTTTAGATTTCTGCTAGAGTGGCTGCCCCATGGGACCATCAAGGACCCAGACTCCTATCTTTTGATAGAAAACCCAACCCATAGTGCCTTAGCTGAACATAGATTTCCCTTTTCTCATGAAGCAAGAAGTTCTGAGAACTACAGTCGACCCATGAAGCCATCAGAGGCCGAAGCTACTTTTGTCCTTTTGCTCACTCATCCTTACCCTGTGGTTTTCATCCTCATGCTTGTCACCTCAGGGTCACAAGATGACTCCAGGCAGGATGAAGGGGAAGGGAAGACGGCAAAGTATACTCGCCGGCTCAGTCAGCTTTCTTGTTATGAGCTGCTCAGGAAGCCCCACCCAGCAGCTTCCCCCTCATTGCCTGGAGTCCTGTCACCTGGCCACCTCTAGCTGCAGGGCCTGCTGAGAAACAGAGTTCTTTAGCTGGGCCCATTGTTGCCCTGAACAAATCAGGCTTACATTCTAGGAACCAAGGGGAGACTGGACATGTGAGCAGTGGTGTCTGTCACAATAAAGCTTCCTTGGGACCTCCCTGGTGGAGCAGTGGTTAAGAATCCGCCTGCCAGTGCAGGGGACACGGGTTGGAGCCCTGGTCCAGGAAGATCCCACATGTTGCGGAACAACTAAGCCCGTGTGCCACAGCTACTGAGCCTGCGCTCTAGAGCCCACGAGCCACAACTACTGAGCCCGCGTGCCACAACTACTGAAGCCCGTGCGCCTAGAGCCCATGCTCCGCAGCAAGAGAGGCCACCGTGATGAGAAGCCCACGCACCGCAACGAAGAGTAGCCCCCGCTCGCCGCAACTAGAGAAAGCCCGCGCACAGCAACGAAGACCCAACACAGCCATAAATGAATGAATGAATGAATGAATGAACAAGCAAACAAACACTTTAAAAAAAAAGCTTCCTTAAGCAACAGTAACTGTGTTGCCTAACTGCAGGATTTCTCAGAGCCTCTCAAATTCCAGGGAGAGCACCGTGCGTCCACAGAACCTTTTTTACAGTGGTCATGTCTCAGGAATTGTTTCATGGTACATGTTTCAGGAAACACAAAACGAGCCATAGTCTCTCTTTAAATCTTTAAAAGAAAAGTTGGGGACTTCCCTGGCAGTCCAGTGGTTGGGACCCCACACTTTCACTGCCAAGGACATGGGTTTGATCCCTGGTCGGGGAACTAATCCCACAAACCGTGTGGCGCGGCCATAAACAAAAAAGTTACATCTGAATTCAGGATGGATTTGTTAAATGTATCTTTTTTACTATCATGTAGTAAGAGTGGCGGTTTTAATGACTTTGATGGTAAATGCATCATTTCAGTTTCCTAATCTAGAAAGCTTCTGGTCATTTTCAGTATTCCTTTCTCTTTCATGGTACTTAGGTTTCTTCCCTGGAATCTTGCAACAGAATCCTCACCCTTAACGTGTTGAAGTATTTCCTTCTAGTCTTTTTTCTGTGCATGGGTATATGGTTTTGTTTGTTTGTTTGTTTGTTTGGGCTGTGTTGGGTTTTCGTTGCTTCACGCAGGTTTTCTCTAGTTGCAGCGAGCAGGGGCTACTCTTCGCTGTGGTGCGCAGGCTTCTCATTGCAGTGGCTTCTCTTGTTGCGGAGCACAGGCTCTAGGCACGCGAGCTTCAGTAGTTGTGGCACACGGGCTCAGTAGTTGTGGCGCACGGGCTCAGCAGTTGTGGCTTGTAGGCTCTAGAGCGCAGGCTCAGTAGTTGTGGCGCACGGGCTTAGTTGCTCCGCGTCATGTGGGATCTTCTGGGACCAGGGCTCGAACCTGTGTCCCTGCATTGGCAGGCAGATTCTTAACCACTGCACCATCAGGGAAGTCCCGGGTATATGTATTTTTATCAGTAGTTGAAATTATATGCATATATGCAGCAGTAAGAGCAGTGTTTGTTTCCCATTCCCCGTTCTAGGATGAGGAATACACTGAGATGAGTAAGAGAGGGAGGTCTTTGGTCACGGTTGTAGCCTCTTTTGGTTGGCACTCCTCACTACCCCCGAGACACTCCTTTCTCCCGCCGGGGCGCACTGGTGAGAAAGCTCAGAGTTAAGAAATAGATACAGCTGCTGTGACAGAGATGCAGGATAACCGTGACTTTGTTAAGGTGAAAGTGTGTCTCCACATAAAAGTCCAATCTTGGTGGCTCCAGTGGCCAAAGCCTGATGGGTCAAAGTCAGAGTGGTGGTCATGGTCTTGTAGGTGGCAAAAGGATTGCAATGACAAGAAAAAGAAATATGACCCTCCTGTACCTATAGAGTGGGAAAAAGGAAAAGGAAATGGGGACCAGATGCTGCCAGCAAACTGTCCCCGGTGCCCCCTCACACTCAGTGCCAGTTAAAATTATTCAAGTTGGAGAGAATTAAAGACTATGTTCTCTGGTGGAAGAACTCATTAGAATTCAGAGAAGAGTGAAGCCTTTAGAGGAAAAGCAAGAGGAGGAGAGATCAAAGGTGGGTGATGTGAGGGGACGGCAGTGTCGGCAGGAAGCGCGGAAATGGTGGTTGTTGACCATCCCACCGTTGCATCTGCTCCTGTCAGCTCAGAGCAGCGCGACAGCTTCCTTTCACTTGTAGACAAGGTGCTGTGGAAACCGGCCTGCTTGGTCCTGCTCACCCACAGGTGCGTGCCGTGGTAGGTGTGCTGATGGGTGACACGGAGCCCCAGGTCACAGTGGTGAAGGTGGGAAAGGTCCCCCAGCAGACCTACACTGATACTGGGGGGTGGACAGCCGAATCCAGGAGGTTAAGGAGTCTGCAGCGCTTCCTCTCTCTCATCCTGCATATTAAGAGGAGAGGAGTGTGAAGTCGTTCTGTGTGGCCAGCCCAACACAGGTGAGACCTCACCAGCCAAAGCAGTAAGAGTACATCAAACCTCGCCACTTTCTGGAGGGCAGTTGGCTCTGAACTTACTCAGAAGCACCTAGTGATGGGCCAAACTCATCCAGGAATTGTTTCAAGTGGCTGAAGAATATGCACCATCCATCCTCCTCATGGATGAAAGTGATGCCATAGGGACAAGAAGATGTGACTCAAATGCCGGTGGTGAGAGAGAAATTCAGAAAACGAAGTTGGATCTGTTGAACCAGCTGCATGGATTTGATTCAAGGGGAGATGTGAAAGTTATCATGGCCACAAACTGAATAGAAACTTTTGATCTGGCCTTGATGAGACCAGGCCAGGTGAACAAGGGGGTCGAGCTCCTCTGTCTGAGTAAAGAACTGAGGAGCACTATTCATACAACAGAATGAAGCTGGCCGATGATGTAATCCCAGACCACCTGACTGTTGCCGAAGGTGACCTGTCTGGTGCCGACATCAAGGCACTCTATACCAAAGCGAGTCTGGTGACCTTGAGAGGACATAGAATGAAAGTAACAAATGAAGACTTTTTTTAAATCGGAAGAAAATTTTCTTTATAAAAAAGAAGGCAGGGGCTTCCCTGGTGGCGCAGTGGTTAAGAATCTGCCTGCCAATGCAAGGGACATGGGTTCGAGCCCTGGCCTGGGAAGATCCCACATGCCACGGAGCAACTAAGACCGTGCGCCACAACTACTGAGCCTGCGCTCTAGAGCCCACGAGCCACAAGTGCTGAGCCCACGTGCCACAACTACTGAAGCCTGCGCGCCTAGAGCCCATGCTCTGCAGCAAGAGAAGCCACGACATTGAGAAGCCCGCGCACTGCAACGAAGAGTAGCGCCTGCTCACTGCAACTAGGGAAAGCCCGTGCACAGCAACAAAGACCCAACGCAGCCAAAGATAGATAGATAGATAGATAGATAGATAGATAGATAGATAAGGCGGGGACTTCCCTGGCAGACCAGTGGTTAAGACTTCGCCTTCCAGTGCAGGGGGTGCAGGTTCGATCCCTGGTTGGGGAGCTAAGATCCCACATGCCTCATGACCAAAAAACCAAAGCATAAAATAAAAATTGTAACAAATTCAATAAAGGATTTTTTAAAAATGGTCCACATAAAAAAAAAAAAACTTAAAAAAATAGGCACCCCTGAGGGCTCTCTCTCTAGTGAACCATGGTTGCCTTCGAGGAACTGGCTGGGAGTCCTCCTGGGAGGGAAAAGGTTGGGGAGGTTGCCCAGAGGAATCCATGTTCCCATTGATCTTTTTCAGCAAAGCACCCTGGGTGTCTTATCGAGCATGGTGGTCAGGATGCCTGTTGAGCTGCCTTCATCTGTTGGTCACATTCAGTGCTCTCTTTCCAATAAAGTGTGCTCTTCCTCACAAGGAAAAAAGAAGCCCAAGCTTTCTCAACAGCACCGTTTCCCAAAATCACCAGGCACCCAAGTTCCACCTGTCTTGTTGCTTGGTCATCTCTAAGGAGTTGCCATCATCTAAATAGTCTAAAACTGGTTGCCACACATTTGGTTCCAGCCGGTGGAAGGAGGGAGGGATAAAGGGGGTGCACCCTGATTTTAAGGACCTTATGTAGAAAGCTCTCATCCACTGACCACCGCTTAAAGCTTTATTCTGAGCATCCATGTGTTCTTGACCTTTGCCTTCCTAGAGTTTATAGTCTCCTGGGGAACACAAGGAACAATGATAGCAGTGATACATGCTAATAAGAAAACAGACTCGGGGCTGGGGTAGAGATGAAGGTGGTCGGGAGCAACCTCCCTGAGAAGGAGTCGTGCCATCAGGGATCTCCCGGAAGAGGGAGCAGCGAGCACAGATGCCCTGCGGTGGTAATGTGCTCGGCACGTGGGAGGGGCAGCACGGTGTGGCCAGTGCACCTAGAGTTGTGTGAAATCAGAGGAGTGTAAATCACATCAGGTGGAGCCCCGTAGGCGAGGATAAGGTAATCATTCTTAATTTGAGTGAGAGGAAAACCTCTGCAGATTTGTGAGCAGGCATGATGGCACTGACATTTTAAAGATCGCTTTGATTTAACAAGTTACGAACTCTGCATACTGTGGATCCAACACCTAAATGTAAGGGCTAAAACCGTAAAACTGTTAGAACAAAATATAGGGCAAAAGCTTCATGACATGGGGTTTGGCAGTGATTTTATGGATGTGACACGAAAGACGCAGGCAATGACAGAAAAAATCGGACTTCATCAAAATTTAAAATGTTTGTGCATCAAAGAATACAATAAACAGAGTAAAAAGGCAATGTATAGAGTGGGAAAAAATATTTGCAAATCACATATCTGATAAGGAATTAATACCCAGAATATATAAAGAACTACTAAAATTCAGCAGTACCAAACAACCCAATTCAAAAATGGGTTAGAGTTGCACAAAAATATGAATGTATTTAATGCCACTGGTACACTGAAAAATAGTTAATTTTGTTATGAATATTTTACCACAATTTAAAAAATGAATTTTAAATAGAATGCCCAAAGGACTTGAAAAGATATTTCACCAGAGGAGTTATCCAAATGGCCAATAAACGCATGAAAAGATGCTCAACGTCACTGATCATTAAGGAATAGAAATCAAAACCACAATAAGGTAACACTTCACACCCATTAGGAATCATCAAAAAAGCAGAAATTGGAACCCTTATACACTTCTAGTGGGAATGTAAAATGGTGTGGCTGCTGTGGAAAACAGTATGGAGGTTCCTTTAAAGAAAAAAAAAACATAGAATCTCCATATGATCCAGCAATTCCATTTCTGGGCATATTCCCAAAAGAACTGGAAGCAGGTACTCAAACAGGTATTTGTACAACAATGTTCACAACGGTATTTTTTTCTTATATAAATTTATTTTTCTTTTTGGCTGTGTTGGGTCTTCGTTGCTGTGCGCGGGCTTTCTCTAGTTGCGGCGAGCGGGGGCTACTCTTCGTTGCGGTGCGCGGGCTTCTCATTGCGGTGGCTTCTCTTGTGGAGCACAGGCTCTAGGTGCATGGGCTTCAGTAGTTGTGGCTCGTGGGCTCTAGAGCGCAGGCTCAGTAGTTGTGGCTTGTGGGCTCTAGAGCACAGGGTCAATAGTTGTGGCGCATGGGCTCTAGAGCACAGGCTCAGTAGTTGTGGCTTGCGGGCTCTAGAGCACAGGCTCAGTAGTTGTGGCTCATGGGCTCAGTTGCTCCGCGGCATGTGGGATCTTCCCGGACCAGGGCTCGAACCTGTGTCCCCTGCATTGGCAGGAGGATTCTAACCACTGCTCCACCAGGGAAGCCCCACACAGCAGTATTATTCACAGTAGCCAAAAGGTGGAAACACTGCAAATATCCTTCAGTGGACAATGAATGGAAAACAAAATGCTGCCTATCCATACCTACAATTGAATATTATTCATCTGTAAAAAGCAAGGAAATTCTGACATACTCTACAACATAGATGAACTTTGAGGAAATTACGTTAAGTGAAGTAAGCCAAAAGGACAAAAGACAAATATTGTGTGACGCCATTTTGTATGAGATCTCTAGAGTAGCCTTAGAGATGGAAGTAAGAGCAGTGGCCCCAGGGACTGGGGGTGGGGGCGGGGATTGAGGAGTTTGTGTTTAATGGGGACAGTTTCAGTGCAGGATGATGAAGAAGTTATGCAACGGATGGTGGCAATGGTCGCACGACAGTGAGAATGTACTTAATATCACTGACCTGTGCACTTAGAAATGGTTAAGATGGCCTTTTTATGTATATTTTACCACTATAAAAATTTAGTTTAATTTTTTAAATTTAAATCTGCTTACTCAAATTACCATATGGTCATTTAAAAAATTGGAAGAACTTTGACATACTGTTAAGTAAAAGAAGTTGAATGCAAGGAAAATCAACGGCTGCCCAAGAAAGGAGATGTAACCATAGTACACTGCTTGGTCGTGCAGGTAATATTTCTATCGTGCTAATCATATGAGCAATATTTGTTGAGAGAGTCCACCTGTCAACTCAGCAAGGAAGACAATTATGGTTACAGAACAACATGACACATTATCAGTTTGGCCGTGTAAAGTTATAGTTAACAGAAGTAGACAGGTGGCAGGGTGAGGGAAGGAAAAGGTACAGAGCTGGAGCTCAGATACGGCCGGAGTGGAAATTAAAGGACTACAATTAGTAATGAAAACCCTTGGAAACAGTGGAGGAGGGTGTAAGTGAATTAAATCCTCACGCAAAGCAGGAAGTCAATGTACCATTCATATACCCACAAATAGTAGGATAAGTGTGTTATTTAGAGCTATAGGGGTAAGCACCAGCAAAACAAACAGTTAAGAGTGACTGCTCTGAGGAGCAGCCTTGGGGTCAGGAAGGGATGGAGTAGTTGGCTTTTATTTAAGCCCTTCAGTACTATTAATGTTTAACCATATGCGTATATTGCTTTGATTAAAAAAAAACTTTAAAAACTATTTTAAAAATCAAATTGTAGGGTAACATGTAATCTCTGACCCTGTTTTAAAAAAGAGACTAGGGCTTCCCTGGTGGCGCAGTGGTTGAGAGTCTGCCTGCCGATGCAGGGGACACGGGTTCGTGCCCCGGTCCGGGAAGATCCCACATGCCGCGGAGCAGCTGGGCCCGTGAGCCATGGCCGCTGAGCCTGCGCGTCCGGAGCCTGTGCTCCGCAACGGGAGAGGCCACAACAGTGAGAGGCCCGCATACCGCAAAAAATAAAATAAAATAAAATAAAATAAAATAAAATAAAAATAAAAAAGAGACTAAACCCCAGCAAACCATGCATCTGTGTACAGATGATTCTCTGAGCCCAGAGGCATACGTGAAAGATTGTGCTTGTGTCTGGGAGGTTACAGCAAAGGGTGTGGGCAAAACCTTCACCTGTCCTCCATGATCTGTTTGCTGACGTGACCATGGATTATTTACGGAAATGTTTTGCCTTTATCATTTTTTCTCTCTGTAAATCACTTGAGAGTGAATTGAAAATATCTTTGTGTTTAACCTCTAACTTCAGGGTTTATTTCCTAAATTCAGAGGCATTCTGGTACAAAACCAGAGTACAACTATCAAAATCTGGAAATTCAGCATTGATACAATCCTGTTATCTAATTTACAGCCCGTATTCAGGTTCTTCCATTGTCCCAATAATGCCCTCTTTATGGTGGTGGTGGTGTTTTCCTGGTCTAAGATCCATTACAGGACAATGCATTGCATTTTGTTTTCATGTTCCTTAAGTCTCTTGATCTGGAATAGTTTCTTAGCCTTTCTTTGTCTTTTCGACCTTGAGGTTTTTTAAGAGCATAGGCCAGTTATTTTGTAGACTGTCCCTCAGTTTGGGTCTGCCTGATGTTTCCTTCTTATTACATCCAGGCTTTGCATTTTTGACAGAAATACTATATGTGATATTGGGTCCGTCTCCGTTCATCTTGTCAAGAGGTCCATGGCATTGCTTTATGCCCATGTTGCCAATGTTAAAAGAGATGATTTGGTTACAGTGGCAGTCCACCAGTCTTTCTCTTTCTGACTTACTTCACCTAGTATGATAATCTCTAGTTGCATCCATGTTGCTGCAAATGGCATTATTCTGTTCTTTTTGATGGCTGAGTAGTATTCCATTGTCTGTATGTACTACATCATTTATTTATTTATTTATTTATTTGGCTGTGCTGCGTGGCATGTGAGATCTTAGTTCCCCAACCAGGGATTGAACCCATGCCCCCTGCAGTGGAAGTGCAGAGTCTTAACCACTGGACTGCCAGGGGAGTCCCGACCACATCTTTATTCATTCATCTGTCCGTGGGCATTTAGGTTGTTTATAAATTTTATTTTTTTAATAGGTTATTTATTTTTATTTATTTTTAAAATTATATTTATTTTATTTTTTTGCACCTGGACAGGGACTTGAACACTGGGCCCTCAGATTAAAAGTCTGATGCTCTAGGAGACTTCCCTGGTGGTCCAGTGGCTAAGACTTCATGCTCCCAATGCAGGGGGCCCAGGTTCAATCCCTTGTCAGGGAACTAGATCCCACATACTGAAACTAAGAGCTCACATGCCACAACTAAAAAAGAAGATCCCACACTTAGCAACAAAGATCCCACGTGCTGCAACTAAGACCCAGCACATCCAAATAAATAAATAAATATTCAAAAAAAAAAAGTCTGATGCTCTAGGGGAGTTCCCTGGTGGTCCAGTGGTTAGGACTTGGTGCTTTCACTGCCATGGCCCCAGATTCAGTCCCTGGTGCGGGAACTAAGATCGCACAAGCCACGTGGCTGGCCAATTAAAAAAAAAAAGTCTGTTGCCCTACCGACTGAGCTACCCAGGCATTCTCCCAACGTGTATTTTTAAGCTAGGCTGAAATGACAAGGAAGCACTTTAGAAGAGGGTTTGGTAAAGGCCAGCGTCTGGAACCCACTGTCCTTCCTGCTCACCTGGTTCCCCAGGCCCCTCGGTCATCACTTGCCATCACTCCTCCTCTATCCCATCCATTTCTGCCCTGGATATCTTCAGAGGCAGTGCGGGCCCTGTGCCCAGTTCTTCAAACCTGAGGCCTAGGAGATGCTAAGGCAGTGGTTCTCAAACTGTTGTCTTTTGTTTTTAGGTCACACCATGCGGCTTTAGTTCCCCCAATAGGGATCGAAGCCAGGCCCCCTGCAGTGGAAGCACAGAGTCCTAACCACTGGACCACCAAGGAATTCCCCCTCAAACTGTTTTTAGAATGTAAAACAGATGAAGTGGAAGTTGTTTGGGCTGCAGAAGAGCAGTGAGCTGCAGCCGTGCCCAGAAGACCTTCGCCTTCCTTGTTGGTTGGCTTCTGAGGCCCCCAGCTTGTGCCCTGGGACAGCATTGGAGCCTCGGGCACAGGACGCACACCGACGGCCACTGGCCCCTCAGGAGGGCTGGCTAGAACAGCTCTGACCCTGAGACCTGGGCCACACGAATCATCGGCTTTTGAGAAGGGACTCTCAGCCTGTGCCCAGGCAGCATCCCAACCCCCCAACACCATGCCAGCTGCACTTTCTCGTTTGTTTTCCTGGCATATCAACTTCAGCCCAGAGAGGAGGCCAAGAAGAAGCATGAGAGACCCAGTGAGGGCACCCCCCCCCTGCCCTGAACCAGAAGGCAGCTGCTTCCTTCCAGCCTGCACCCTGGAGGAGGCAGCCTGCTCGGATGTCCAGGCCACACCTCCTGAGCTCTCCCTGCAGCACACCAGCCCCATCAGAGGGGAGCTGGGAACCTGGTGGATGACCACAGTCGCCAGGAGGAAGTGGACTGGAAGAGTTCTTCACTTCTCCAAAGTTATGCTTACTGGTGGCTTTCGGAGTCTGTATAAGGTGGGGGTGGGAGTGGGGTGAAGACCATACCAGCCAAGAATGAATCCCAACTTTGTTACTGACCACTAGCAGCCATGTGACGCTGACAGGTCATTTCAATTTTCTGATCCTCACTCTCCATTCTAAAGTGGAGGCAAAAATTAAGCAACTCCTACTGTTGTCACAGGGACCAAATGTCATCTGGTAGTGGGGTTTCCAAATCTTAGGAATTGGCATGCCACCTGCATGATTTTGGCCATATCTTCATGCCAGTTTTACTATTACTTACCTAATTCTCCCCCCAGTTGGCTTGCCTTTTAAACATGTCCTGAAGAAATACTGCTCATGAAATTGGGTTTGTTTCACATGTTATATTTTCCTACTCTACCTTAAAATAAGTAGACAATGATTAAAATTTAAAATGTTGGGGGCTTCCCTGGTGGCGCAGTGGTTGAGAGTCCGTCTGCCGATGCAGGGGACACGGGTTCATGACCCGGTCTGGGAAGATCCCACATGCCGTGGATCGGCTGGGCCCATGAGCCATGGCCGCTGAGCCTGTGCGTCTGGAGCCTGTGCTCCGCAACGGGAGAGGCCACAACAGTGAGAGGCCCGTGTACCGCAAAAAAAAAAAAAAAAAAGAATAATGGTGAATACTACAGATTCAATGCAATGCCTTTCAAATTACCAATGGCATTTTTTACAGAACTAGAACAAAAAATCTTAAAATTTTTACGGAGACACAAAAGACCCCGAATAGCCAAAGCAGTCTTGAGGGAAAAATACGGAGCTGGAGGAATCAGACTCCCTGACTTCAGACTATACTACAAAGCTACAGTAATCAAGACAATATGGTCCTGCTGCAAAAACAGAAATATAGATCAGTGGAACAGGATAGAAAGCTCAGAGATAAACCCACACACCTATGGTCAACTAATCTATGACAAAGGAGGCAAGGATATACAACGGAGAAAAGACAATCTCTTCAATAAGTGGTGCTGGGAAAACTGGACAGCTACATGTAAAAGAATGAAATTAGAACACTCCCTAACTCCATATACAAAAATAAACTCAGAATGCTTAGAGACCTAAATGTAAGACTGGACACGATAAAACTCTTAGAGGAAAACATAGGAAGAACACTCTTTGACATAAATGACAGCAAGATCTTTTTTGATCCACCTCCTAGAGTAATGGAAATAAAAACAAAAATAAACAAATGGGACCTAATGAAACTTAAAAGCTTTTGCACAGCAAAGGAAACTACAAACAAACGAAAAGACAACCCTCAGAATGGGAGAAAATATTTACAAACAAATCAACGGACAAAGGATTAATCTCCAAAATATATAAACAGCTCATGCAGCTCAATCTTAAAAAAAAAGATAACCCAATTAAAAAATGGGCAGAAGACCTGAGTAGACATTTCTCCAAAGAAGACATACAGATGGCCAAGAAGCACATGAAAAGCTGCTCAACATCACTAATTATTAGAGAAATGCAAATCAAAACTACAGTGAGATGTATCACCTCACACCAGTTAGAATGGACATCATCAGAAAATCTACAAACAACAAATGCTGGAGAGGGTGTGGAGAAAAGGGAACCCTCTTGTACTGTTGGTGGCAATGTAAATTGATACAGCCACTATGGAGAACCGTATGTAGGTTCCTTAGAAAACTGAAAATAGAATTACCATATGACCCAGCAATCCCACTACTGGGCATATATCCAGAGAAAACCATAATTCAAAACGACACGTGGGGCTTCCCTGGTGGCTCAGTGGTTGAGAATCTGCCTGCCAATACAGGGGAAAGGGTTCGAGCCCTGGTCTGGGAAGATCCCACATGCCGCGGAGCAACTAAGCCCGTGTGCCACAACTACTGAGCCTGCGCGTCTGGAGCTTGTGCTCCGCAACAAGAGAGGCTGCGACAATGAGAGACCCGCGCACTGCAATGAAGAGTGGTTCCCGCTCGCTGCAACTGGAGAAAGCCCTCGCACAGAAACGAGGACTCAACACAGCCAAAAATAAATAAATAAAAAAATTAAAAAAACCCAACATACTGAAAAAAAAAAAAAAAAAAGGACACATGCACCCCAGTGTTCATTGCAGCACTATTTACAATAAATAGCCAGGTCATGGAAGCAGCCTAAATGCCCATCGACAGACGAATGGACAAAGAAGATGTGGTACATATATACAGTAGGATATTACTCAGCCATAAAAAAGAACAAAATTGGGTCATTTGTAGAGACTTGGATGGATCTAGAGACTGTCATACAGAGTGAAGAGACTGTCATACAGAGTGAAGTAAGTCAGAAAGAGAAAAACAAATATCGTATATTAACGCGTATATGTGGAACCTAGAAAAACGGTACAGATGAACTGGTTTGCAGGGCAGAAATAGAGGCACAGATGTAGAGAACAAACGTATGGACACCCAGGGGGGAAAGTGGTGGGGGGGGAGGGTGGTAGGATGAATTGGAAGATTGGGGTTGACATGTATACACTGATATGTATAAAATGGGTAACTAATAAGAACCTGCTGGGCTTCCCTTGTGGCGCAGTGGTTGAGAGTCCGCCTGCCGATGCAGGGGACACTGGTTCGTGCCCCGGTCCGGGAAGATCCCAGTCGCTGCGGAGCGACTGGGCCCGTGAGCCATGGCCACTGAGCCTGCGCATCCGGAGCCTGTGCTCCGCAACGGGAGAGGCCACAACAGTGAGAGGCCTACGTACTGCAAAAAAAAAAAAAAAAAAAAAACCTGCTGTATAAAAAAATAAATAAAATTCAAAAAAAAAAAAAAGAATAAGGGTGAACAGTGAGTGTTATGACATTTTAGCTTGCCCTAGACTCATCCTCTGTTCTCCAGGTCCACAGTAGCCTTTAGAAATAACAGCCTGCATTTCTGGTGCCGCATGGCAGCTACCAGAGGAAGAAGAATGGAACTAGAACTCTTTAAAGACACATTCTCAAATGGATGCCATTATTTGGTCAGTCTGGTGGTTCCCTGGAAGCCCTCAGTTGCAAGGCTGCCTTGGAGCTCACTCAGTGTGAAAGTCTTCTCTCTAGGGGACATTTTTAAAAAAACAATTACAGGCAACTTTTTAAACTATGTGATTGTTAGAGGCAGCAGATAAGAGTTGGGTCAAACAGTAGACCTGGAAAAAAAAAAAAAGTTTAGGGAATAGAGTTCCATAAGGGCTTTGGAAGCTTTGACGCATTACGGGAAGTCTGGGTGGTCGTGCACACATGTGGGTCTGTGTGCCCAGGGATGTGCACTTGCTCAGAAAAGAACTGAGAAAGCCCTAAACTCTCACCTTAGTTGACCTTGAAGCATTGCCCACTCAGGAAATTAAGTCTAAGATGGAGTTGTAAACTGCCTGTCTGCACCCTGAAAGCCTGTCCTAGCCACACTCACAGCCCCTTGGCAAAGAATGGGAGATTTATTTGTTCCAGGCATTTAAAGAAATCTCTGTCCTATCATTAGCTGAGCATTAACTTAATGGAAACTTCAGTGACCTTATGTGACAAAGAATACAGACACTATAGAATTAGTTCAGGGTAGTTACTTAACAACTACTACGACAAGCAGTAATGACAACAGACCTTGGGGACGGAGAAAATCTTACTTCTAGAGCTGTACATTCAATTATTTAAAATGTCCAGTTTTCACCAAAAATTATGAGAACACTTCCCAACTCATTTTCTGAAGTCAGAATTACCCTGACACCAAAACCAGACAAAGACATCACAAGAAAAGAAAACTACTGGCCAGTATGTTTTGTGATCGTAGATACAGAAGTGCTGAACAAAATACTAGCAAACTGAATCCAGTAGCATATAAAAAGGATTATACACCATGACCAACTGGGATTTATCTGAGGATGCAAAGCTGGTTGAACATATGAAAATCAATTAACGTAATATACCATATTAATTGAACAAAATGGGAAAAAAACACATGAGCATCTCAGTAGATGTAGAAAAAGCATTTGACAAAATGCAATACTCTATGATTTTTAAAAAGCACTTAACAAAATAAGAACAGAAGAGCACTTCCTCAAATGGATAAGGGGCATCTAAGAAAAATCCATGGCTAACATCATTTAATGGTGAAAGAATAAGTTTTCCCTGAGATTAGGAATAAGACAAGGATGTCTGCTTTCATTACTTCCTCTCAGCATTGTTCTGGAAGTTCTTGCCAGGGCATTTAGGCAAGAAAATGACATAAAAGGCCTTCAGATTGGAAAGAAAGATGACACGATCTTACGTATAGAAACTCTTAAGGAATACATACACACACACACAACACACAGTGCTAATAAACAAGCTTAGCAAGGTTACTAGATACAAGATAAATATACAAAAAAGTTCTGTATCTGTGCACTAGCAATGAAGAATCTGAAAATGAAATTAAGAAAATTCCATTTGTAATAGATGGAAAAGGATACAATACTTAGGAATAAATTTAACAAAAATGCAAGATTTATACACTGAAAAGTTCAAGGCATTGTTGAAAGAAATTAAAGAAGATCTAAATAAATGGAAACACACCTTGCATTCATAGATTGGAAGACATAATATTGTGAAGATAGTAATCCACTCCAAACTGATCTATAGATACAATGCAATTTGTATCAAAACCCAACTGCCTTTTTTTTTTTTTTTTTTTTTTTTTTGGCAGACACTGACAAGCTGATCCTAATCTCTGGAAATGCAGGGGACCCAGAATAGTCAAAACAACCTTGGAAAATAAGGACAAAGTTGGAGGACCTCACACTCCCCAATTTCAGAACTACTGCATAGTAACAGTAATCCAGACAATGTGGTACTGGCATCAGGATAGACATGTGGATTAATGGAACAGATTAGAGAGTCCAGAAATAAACCCATACATCTACAGGCAATTGATTTCACTTAGGGTGACAAGCTCATTTAATGGGATCAGAATATTCTCTTCAACAAATGGTACTGGGACCACTGCAAAAGAATGAAGTTGGATCTCTAACGATACCATATACAGAAGTTAATTCAAATTGATCAAAGGCCCAAATGTAACCGCTAAAACTGTAAAACTTTTAGAAGAAAATGTGGGAATTCCCTGGCAGTCCAGTGGTTGGGGCTCCACGCTTTCACTGCTGAGGGCCCAGGTTCAGTCCCTGGTCGGGTGGCTGGGATCCTGCAAGCTTCGCGGCCAAGAAAACAAGAAAACGTAGATGTCAGTATTTACAACCTTAGAGTACACAATGGTTTCTTAGCTGTGACATCTAAACCGCCAGCAACCAAGGAAAACAATTAACGGGACTTCATCAAATTTTAAAACTTTCATGTGTCAAAAAACACTGTCAAGAAAGTGAAAAAATCCACAGAATGGAAGAAAATATTAGCAAATCATATATCTGCTAAGGATGTATTACCCAGAATATATAAAAAAACACAATAATAAGACAACCCAATTGAAAAATGGACAAAGGATTTGAATGGGCGTTTCTCCAGAGAAGGTATACAAAAGTTCAATAAGCACATGAAAATATATAAACTTCATTAGTCACTAGGAAAACGCAAGTCAAGTCCACAATGAGAAACTACTTCACACCCATAGGATGAGTACAGGAAAAGAAACATGGGCAATGACAAGTGTTGTCCAGGATATCAGGAAATCAGAACTCTCATACACTGCTGATGGGCATGTAAAATGATGCAGCAGCTTTGGAAAGTACTTTGGCAGTTCCTCAAAAAATTATACGTAGAGTTACTGTATGACCAGCCAGGTTTATACCCAAGAGAGTTGAAAACATAGGTTCACAAAAATGTGTACATGAGTATTAATAGCAGTGTGATTCCTAATAGCCAAAAAAGAGAACAAATATCCATCAACTGATGAATGGATAAACAAAATGTGTCTCTCCATACAGTGGAATCTTTCTTGGCCACAGAGAGGAATGAGCACTGACGACACACTACAACACGGAAGAACTTTGAAAACATTATTGCCCAGAAGCCAAAACACAAGGCCACATATATATGCAACTCATATGTATCCATATATGTAATATCCAGATACTGCATATATGCATTTATATGCAGTATTCAGAATAGGCAAATCCATAGAGACAGAAAGTAGATCACTGGTCTCCGGGGCTGGGAAAGAGGGAATGGGGAGTGGCTACACACGGCATGGAGTTTCTTTATGGGCTGAAAATGCCCTGGAGTAAGTGGTGCTATTTCCACAACCCTGTGAATATACTAAAAACCACTGAGTTGTACACTTTAAAATTGGTGAATGGTAAGTTTTGTGGAATATGAACTATATCTCAAATAAACAAAAAACAAGTAGGTTACAAAATAATGTTTCATATAAGTGGTACGAAGGCAGCCTCTAAAATGCCCCCCAGTGATTTTCATCCCTTTGTGTAACCCTTGGTCTTTGGTGCGGGCCAGATTTAGGGACTCACTTGTAGCAAACAACACAGCAGAAGTGGTGGAATGTCGCTTTTGATACTAAGTTCTAAAAAGAGGGAGCTTCTCCATCACCCTCTCACACGCAGCCCTCGCTCCTGGGAAGTGGCTCCAGGCTCTGAGCGGCTCTGTGGAGCTCCCGGGTGGGGAGGAACTGCTTGCTGTCTCAGACAAGCCAGTGCAGACCTACGCCTGCCAACAGCCGCGAGAGTCAGCATCCAGGTGGGTCCTTCCCCCGTCAAGCCTCGAGGTGACAGTAGCTTCAGCCAGCACGTCAGCTGCAGCCACATACACGCAGCCAAGTTACCCCTGGATTCCCGACCCTCAGAAACCATGAGATAATAAAGGCTTGTCGTTTTCAGCTGCTAAGTTTTACGGTGATTTTGATATTTTCTGAAGGTAACTACTGCAGTGTGTTATATCAAACATAGACAAGAGACACAAATGATGTGTACCACATATTGTTTTACCAGTTGTCTCTAGGTGGGATGATTGTTGGTTCCTCATTTTCCTATTCACAGATGCCTGATTTTTCTAAAATGTTCAGTAATGAACATATGTTGTTTACATAATCAGAGAGAAAGTGCAAGTGATAGCTGATTTTAGGATGCTTAGGAACCATTTGGTAACATAAGTGCATTTGGTATAACAGGTAAAATAGGCAGTATAAAAATGGTCCATAGGGAATTTCCTGGCAGTCCAGTGGTTAGAACTCCGTGCTCTCATTGCCAGCGGCCTGGGTTCCATCCCTGATCGGGGAACTAAAATCTCACAAGCCACGCGGTGCAGCCAAAAAAAAAAAAGTGTATACTGATATTATTGCATAAAAATTCCATCTGCATCTGGACAAAGCCTGGAAAGGAAAACTCAAAACAGTTAGTTCTTTGGAGTCTCTGTTTTGAGTATCAAATTAATTGTTATCACGATGTTTAATTATTGAGTTCCATTCAGCGGAAACATTGAAAGTAAGGAAAGATCCCTGAGGCAGAGTGGAGGCCAGGCCCCAGTAGGAGGGTGGAATCGTGGTGGGTGCTGTATGGGATGCAAGGTCAGGCATTGGAATGGAACAACGGATGAACCCAGGAGAGGAACAGGACACCAGATGGGTGGATCCTGGTGCCTGGTTTAATGAAAGGGCAGAGAGAGAGAGAGATGATCCAGATAACTGTCCCACACTTGAGATACCTCCAGAGAACACGGAGAAGGGAAATGAGGCTACTCTCCCAGCATTATTAATAACAGCTTTCCCCCACGATCCGAAAGGAAAGCGTTCCTAAGAAAGCTTTCATAAGCCAAATGGCATCAAGCGAAGGAGCAGTTACCTTAGGACACATCTTGCTCACAGATGCACAGAATAAATCAGGATAAGATGCTTGCAGACACAGTTTAAAGCTTGTGGTGGCTTGACGCTGAGCTGCTGAGTGTGGCTCCTGGGGGAAGGAGCTTGGCGGGGCCACCCCTGCTGCTGAGAACGTGCGCTGCCTCTGTGACAGCTTGCTGCAGAACACATGGTGAACACTATTTCTGCTTTTTGCCTTTTTTCGTAAAAGTGAAAATCCTCTTTAGAGATCTTTTGGTTAGTGAAAACAGGTACTAACATAGGTCTTTTCGTAAAAGCGAAGTGGCATAAAGCGAACTTTCAAAAGGTGGGGAATACCTGTGTTAGGTTATTTTGAAAGTTTTACGTAACAGTTTGTGTTCTATTTGCCTTGTTTCTTCCAAGAATGGAATACAGTCCTGGCCTTTTAGGTTGCTCACTGGTGCAGTCAATGGGAGAGAAGTGTCTAAATGGTATGATGATGGTCATTAATATTCAAATACTGTCCAGATATTCAATGCTGTTCATTAATGCTCCTTTCAGAGTCATAGTAAGATCATGCTTTCCTGCATCATGGAAGTTGTTGTGACCAGGTGACAGGCTTTGTCTAAGGACACACGAATGGAGGCATCGTGTTTGACACGTGGGCAGCGGCCTTGCAGAGGCAGGGCAGGAGTTTCCGCATCTGCGCCCCTGGAACAAGCACAGCGGCGGGTGGTCCGCAGTGCTGGAGGCTGGCGCCATCGGCCCGGGTTCCCGAGTGAGGACGTAATGAAAAAACAGTCTGGTGGTGGATACACGGACCGACACAGGGGATTCAGTTACATAGCACGTAGCATGCACGCGCATGGGCGTGCACACGCACACACACACGCAGAAAGCACAAGTGAGACTGAGGAGCTCTGAATACAACCAGTGTCAGTGTCCTCGCACTGAAGAGCTATAGCTTTGCAAAAATGTCACCCTTGGGGGACAGTCAGTAAAGTGTTCAAGCCGTGTCTCTGGATTATTTCTTACACCTACATGTGGATCTAGAATTAGCTCCAAAAGAGAAAAGTGACAAAATTATTCCTTTTCCAGTTATTTTCCAATCTTTCTGAATACCTCAAGGAGAAATTCTAAGTATGATAGCAGTGTGTATGTTGCATTTCTCTGACACTTGCAAATACACATTTTGAACAAAGAAAGAGCAGGCTTCCTTCAGCAGACAGTATCTAGTTATAATTCAATAATGCTTATTTTCATTATGCTTATTTTGCCAGTTATCTTCTATATATGTCAATAGAGACTCATTATCCCCTTATGATGGTGATACAAAGTTTTTCTTTCTTTCTTTTTTTTTTTTTTTTTTTTGCAGTACGCGGGCCTCTCACTGTTGTGGCCTCTCCCCTTGCAGAGCACAGGCTCCGGATGCACAGGCTCAGCAGCCATGGCTCACGAGCCTAGCCACTCCGCGGCATGTGGGATATTCCCGGCCCGGGGCACGAACCCGTGTCTCCTGCATCGGCAGGCGGACTCTCAACCACTGCGCCACCAGGGAAGCCCCAAAGGTTTTCTTAAAAAAAAAAAGTTTAAAAAATTTCTAAGTCAACTCCCTTTCCATAAATAGCAGTATTGATGGCATGGGAAGATGGTATGCAAACAATGGAATTTGAGGGAACACAGACCCCCTGGGAAAAAAATGTAAAATTAAAACAAAAAAATTTAGTGTTAGTTGGTTGAAGAATCTCAATGTCTTGTAATATAAGTATGAAATATGCTCTGGGTAGCAGAATTCTTAATGACATTAAGTATTTTTGAAGTGTAACATACATAGGAAAAAGCATTCAAATAATAAGTAACTGTATAACTCAATAAAATTCTCCCCAAGTGGAGTATAAATGCCATGCAGTTCCAGTCTATATTCTAGCAGAATTTTTTGGGGTGGAAATTGACAAGTTGATTCTAAAATTTACATGGAAATGCAAAAGGCCAACAACAGCCAAGACCATCCAGGAGAGGAGGAAGGAAGTTGGAGGACGTACACTGCCAGCTATCAGGATCTATAATGTAAGTACAGTGATTAATCTAGTGTGGGACTGCCATAAAGATGGGCAAACAGATCAGTGGAACAGGACAGTCTAGAAATAGAGCCATAAATACCCAGTCATCAGATTTATGGCCAAGGTGACACTGGAGGGCAGTGGGGAAAGGGCCATCTTGTGGACAGATCTTTCAGGTCCCAGCTGCTCCGTGAGCACTGCCATCTCTGTTGGGCCTGCATCCCGCACAGGCCATGTGTGAGTTATCCGCAGAGCCCTTTAGGGCCGTCCCACAGCTCAGGTCTGTGATGAGGGAGGGCTGACTCAGGTTTGAACTCTTCCTGCCCCTCTGGCTCATCCTCTTCAGGTGCCCTGTCCCTGGGCAGCCCTCCTGGCTGCAGAGCCAATGAGAGAGCTGTGGTCTCCAGCCTCCACGTTGGCCACCGTGGTTCTTACCGCCAGGGTTCACGTCCTTCCGTGGTCCCCTCTCCCACCGAATGGGAGCTGACCTGTGTGACCAGCTGAGTTCTGTGGAGGTGATGACATAGGACTTCGGAGGCTCGGTCCTATCCGACGTTACAGCGTCTACCTCAGTCCTTTGGGTAGTTTTCTCAGGGGGAAGCCAGCTGCCGTGTTGTGTGGACACAAACAGCCCTATGGAAAGAAGCTTATTGGGCTGCACCAGTCGGCCAGCGTGTGAGCGAGCCCCAGGCAGGCCTTCAGATCACCCTAGCTCCCAGCCTTCACGGCTCTCAGCTGAGGCCCCAGACAGCACGAGTAGAGATAAGTCAATGCACGTGATCTTCAGTCTGACCTCCTGGCCCACAGGAATCATGAGATAAGAAATGAGCCCAAGTTTATGGCCCTCAGGTTTGGGGGTGTTTCGTTTTGTAGCAGTAGATCGCTGATACAGAGGCTCAAGTCTTCTGCCCTTTGGACCAACCCCTTGACTCTGGGAGAGGCCTGCCTGGTGGCCATACCCACGCAGGTTTGCAGGCAGCCGCCCTGCAGCCTGCTCTTTGAGCCCCTGTCCTGTCCCTGCCAGGAAGGCAGAGGGCAGGATCCACACATCTGGTGCCCACGACGCAGAGGTTCCCCTGGGAAATGAGACGCTAGCCCGTCCTGCCTCCCCCCCCAGCTTTACACCTCACCGTGGCAACGGCGGGGGAGGGGGAGCCCAGTGCTCTGGGCTCAGCGGCCCCGTGGCTGCAAGCATTCCCTCTGTCCCGTCTGCCCACGGTTCTGCTGCTGCTGCTGCTTGTGTGGGTAGGGGAGGAGGGGAGCCGTGGTGGCGGGGCCCGTCCTGCCGCTTCTCTGTGCGTGTGCGCCCCCGTCTCAGCCGATGTCCTAGTCATCCCAAGTGTCAGATCCTGCATGCTCTTTGCCCTCAATTTTGGACCTTGGCTGTCAATACGATGAAAACAGGAAAAGGCCCCCCGTTGACATCTGGATCAAAGGCATTCACGACCCACCACGACCCAGTCTTCGTGCGTGAGTTTCCTTACTGCTCCTGCTTCCTTCCCTTGAACTCTGTTCCCCAGGCACACTATGCTGCCAGCAATTTCTGGAATGAGTTATGTCATGCGCTCTCTTTTCTCTAAACGTTCGCACCCAGCTATCCCTCCCAAGCAGTCGCCTTCCTCTTGGCCCAGCAGGTTCTTCTTCTTTTTTTTTTTTAATTTATTTATTTTTGGCTGCGTTGGGTCTTCGTTGCTGCACGCGGGCTTTCTCTAGTTGCGACGAGTGGAGGCTTTTCTTTCTTGCGGTGCGTGGGCTTCTCATTGCGGTGGCTTCTCTTGTTGCAGAGCACAGGCTCTAGGCGCGCGGGCTTCAGTAGTTGTGGCACGTGGGCTCAGTAGTTGTGGCTTGTGGGCTCTAGAGCGCAGGCTCAGTAGTTGTGGTGCACGGGCTTAGTTGCTCTGCGGCATGTGGGATCTTCCCAGAGCAGGGCTTGAACCCGTGCCCCCTGCACTGGCAGGCGGATTCTCAACCACTGCGCCACCAGGGAAGCCCCCAGCAGGTTCTTAATCATCCTTCATGAGTCACCGCAGCACCTCCTGCTCTGGGAAGCCCTCCTTGACTACTCTGTCTCCCAGGCTACCTCAGGTGTTTCTCCTGGGCCACCCTCGCTCCTTCACTTCCTGTACCCAGTGATCCCCACGCTGTATCAGTGGCAGAGGCAGACAGCTCCCCAGCGGGGTTTACTCTCCCTCTTCTGGAGTGCACAGCTGTTGCCTCACCTGGGCCCCTGTTTCGTAGGTCCTCTTGCATCCAGGTGTGCAGCATGACTAGCTCTTACCAAAGTAACATGAGCAGAGGTGGCATGTGTCCCTTGCACACCCAGGCATTAAGAAGATGTGCCATCTCCACAAAGGTCTGCCCCTGCTACCAGCTCTATCTAGACAATGACAAGCCCCTTGGGAATGGTGTGGCCACAGGGGAGAATGAGCCCGGTCCCCACGTCAGTGTGTGGGGGAAAGGCGCCTGCTTCTGTTTTGTTTGATATCTGACTCATTTGGAGACCTATTTGTTATAGCAGGTAGGGTTGCCTTCTGTAACACAGTACTGTGACGGTGTGTTTACCAATATATTCTTTTTTTTTTAATCTTATTTATTTATTTATCTTTGGCTACATCAGGTCTTCATTGCTGCACGCGGGCTTTCTCTAGTTGCAGAGAGCCGGGGCTACCCTTCGTTACGGTGCGCGGGCTTCTCATTGCAGTGGCTTCTCTTGTTGCGGAGCACGGGCTCTAGGTGGGCGGGCTTCAGTAGTTGCGGCACGTGGGCTCAGTAGTTGTGGCTTGTGGACTCTAGAGCGCAGGCTCAGTAGTTGTGGTGCACCGGCTTAGTTGCTCCACGGCGTGTGGGATCTTCCCAGACCGGGGCTCAAACCCGTGTCCCCTGCGTTGGCAGGTGGATTCTTAACCACTGCGCCACCAGGGAAGTCTCTACTAATATATTCTTGATGAACTAGCCTTAAAGGAAAGGGGGGAATTCTTTATGTGAAAGGAGAGGAGTAGGGGGATGGGAGAGCAATGAATTTATCAGTCATTCAGTGAATATTCACTGAGTATCTGTCATGTCCCAGGCACTGTTCCAGGCGTTGGAATCACAGCATCAAACCAGGTAGACAAGGTCCCTGCTCTCAGGAAGGGGGAATTGTAGGAGGAGGGAGAGTTTCCCCATAAAACAAGGAAATGAATAATTACAGGGGATCCTTGCTCAGAGAGGTGCTTTGGAGACAATGTAACAAGGTAACAAGGTTATATTGACCCGTGAGGGCCTCCCTGCAGTGTCCTTTGAGTTCAGTGGTAAGAAGGATCCAACCCCGAGAAGATCTTGGAAACGGGGGCAGGGGGACTGTCTGGGCCAGCGGAGCTGGATGGGCAGTGGCAGGGGCAAGCTCAGCGTATCTGGGAGCCGGAAGAAGCTGGTGCGGCAGGAGGGGCCTGATCCCAGGAGACAGGGAGGCCGGGGGCCGGGGTCACTCGCCACCCACTGCCCTGCTTTATTTCTCTTCCCCACACTTATCACCGTGTAATGTACCATAATATTTTCTTTCTTTCTTTCTTTGGTTGCGCCAGTTCCTAGTTACGGCTGGCGGGCTCCTTAGTTGTGGCATGTGAACTCTTAGTTGTGGCATGCATGTGGGATCTAGTTTCCTGACCAGGGATCGAACCTGGGCCCCCTGCATTGGGAGGGCAGAGTCTTAGCCACTGGACCACCAGGGAAGTGCCTAATATACTATCTTACTTATTTACATGGTTTATGTTCTGTGTCTGCCACTAGAATATAGGTTACATGAAGGCAGGGATTTTTGTTTGTTTTGTTCTCTGCTGTCTCTCCAGTGCCCGCCACGCAGTAAGTGCTCAAGCTACATTTGTTGAATGAATAAATAGATGAAAGATACAAAGGCCAGATGATGTAGGGCCTTGAAGGCCGTTGGGGGATGGAAGGTGCGCACAGGGGGCCCGTGTTGGTCAGGTGAAGGCAGGACGAGACACCCACAGCTTGTCAGGATGGAGCCCCAGGAGGGCTTCAACGCACAGCGTAGGAAGGACGACGGGTGGAGGCAGGCGCCCCTGGTCCCCACAGTGCTTTTTAATCTGAAGCACAGAGTCTGAAAGAGTCAGGCGCAGTGACCCCAAGAAGGGGCACTCGCAGAGACGCGGCCCATGGGAGAGAACGTGGGAGGGCCACAGCTGCTGAGGGCACGGCACCTGCCTCCCAGCCCGTTGGCTTGGGGTAGTGGGGCAGCTCTCCAGCAGTGGCTGCCGTGACCTCTTGGCTCCGGCCTGGCCACCTTGCCCCTCCTAAGGTCGTTGACGTGATCGTCCATCCTGGGCTGTGAGTGGGGCGGAAGCTGTCATCCTCGTGCCACAGAGGAGGAAACTGAGGCTGAGTTGTCACCAGGGCTCTTTTGGATGCAAGCGACGAACATCTACTTGCACTGCCTTGTCTTACCTCAGCTCCCCGGAAGACAGAGGCTGAGGCCCAGCTTCACGTGCTGCTACTCTATCCCGGGTTCAGGACCTGGCAAACCAGGCAGCCGGGGAAGGAGCAGGGACGGAGCGGGAGGGACGTGCAAGGTGAGTGTTACTGTGTTGGCTGTGATGCTCAGCGAGGACCGGCCGCCATGTGGGAATTCAACGAACACAAACGATGTTTCAGTGCGAGTATTTTTATTTGCTAATTCTGGCAAACTTATTCGCATACGCCGTCTCCAGGAAGGCCGTTAGGAGCAGCCACTGGGGAAGGTGGGAAGGTGAGAGCAGACTCTCCTCTGAGCTCCTTACCTCCTGCGTCTGTCCTGTTGGCCAGTTTCCCGGTGGGGATGTCCACGACCTACGTTTCTGGGCTGCGGTTACTAGGGGAGCCGAGGCCTCTGAGCTTCCAGGCAGGTAGGACCTGGGCCCTGCAGCTGCTCAGCTCCATGGAGACCAGCCCCAGAGCGGCTGGGGCTCCCCAGTAAGCACGTGGCAGAGGCTGGGGGGCAGGGAGGACTCGGGCGTCTCTGGATGAAGCGCCCCCGGTTGTGTCCCTCTGACGCGTCCCTGCCACCTCACGCGGGCTCTGCTCTCCAGGTGACAGGAAGCCCCCAGCAAGCCTAGGCCTGGCTGACTCTTTGTCCTGGGAAAAAAGTCTTCTTTCTCCCAACAGGTCTGCTTCCTCCACCCCCCAAAAAAGACCGTGATGCTCTGGAGCTGGTCGAGTGCCTGTCCATGAAAGGGTCACTGTGGGCAGAGGGCTGCAGTGCAGCCTTGTGGGCAGGAAGGCTCTGGAAAGCAGCCTGTGGCTAGTTGTCGGAGGAGCAGGGTCTAGTGTGATGTGTGGTTGTCTTTTTGTGGGCGTTCCACACACACACACACAGCCCACTGGCATCTCCTGGCGCTCAGGGACTTGGGCTGGTTCATCTCTGTGTCCCTGTGGTCAACCTGGAAGCTGATTTTTTTGGGGGGAGGGCTGTGCTGTGCAGCATGTGGGATCTTAGTTCCCTGACCAGGGATCGAACCCGCACCCCCTGCAGTGGAAGTGCAGTCCTAATCACTGGACCGCCAGGGAAGTCCCTAATTACATTTTTTAAAAATATATATTTATTTTTGGCTGTGTTGGGTCTTCATTGCTGCGTGCGGGCTTTCTCTAGTTGCGGTGAGCAGGGGATACTCTTCGTTGCGGTGCGCGGGCTTCTCATTTTGGTGGCTTGTCTTGTTGCGGAGCACGGGCTCTAGGCGTGTGGGCTTCAGTAGTAGTGGCTCTCGGGCTCTAGAGCGCAGGCTCAGTAGTTGTGGCAGTCCCTAATTACTTTTGAATGAATGGATGAGTGATCACATCTTAAAGAAAAGTGCCTGAAGCCACCACCCAGAAACCGACATGTAACTCTGGTCTCCCCCACATGTGATGGAGCACTTTGAAAGTCACTTTCACATATGAGTCCCACAATGACCCAGAGAGGCAGGCTTATCCACACCATTTCAGAACGAGGACACTGAGGCCCACGGAGCTCAGGAGTACCTGAAAGGCACAGGGGCTCAGGCTGAGTGCTGGGGTCAGGGGAAGTACCAAGAAGGGAAGACTGGAGCAGGGGTGGAGGGCCAGCCAGCCTAACTCCTGGACTAGTGAAAATTGCCAAGGGTGGAACCCTTGAGCCAAGCCATCTATGTTTGAATAGAAAATCTCAGAGAACTTTATAAATTATGCAAGGCTGCATCACATAGAAAAATTCAACATGTGACCCGGCGTTGAATTGGTCAGACATGTACCCAGCGGGTGCTGGGCCATTGAGGCAGGCCAGGGCAGGTGCTGGTCCCCAGGCCGGACGAGGAGGGAATGAATCAGCAGACATCAAGCAAGCAGTATCCTTGGGCTGTGGCGGGCCTGGACGGGCCATGGGTCGCCGTGGGAACAGGGGAAGGGCCGCAGTGAAGCAGCCTGTGAAGGGAGACACACCTCACACATGGACACGCACATGCTCTGCTTCAGACCCGCCAGCTCTGCCCGTCTCCCCACCCCCTCTCTTCCCTCTCTCCCTCCCTCATTCTGCAACCACACTTGAACAGGACACCTTGTCTCTGCACAAAGCTATTGCCTCTGCTGTTCCCTTGTCCCGTAACACCTTCTGCTCAGGTAATCTCAGCAGGGTCGCTCCATCTCATCAACAGGTCTCTCTGCTCAAATGTCACCTCCTTAGGGAGACTTTCTCACCACCTGTGTCGAATATCACGGCATCTTCGTTGCCGTGTGCAGGATCTTCAGTTGCGGCATGCGGGGATCTAGTTCCCCGACAAGGGATCGATCGAATGCGGGCTCCCTGCATTGGGAGCGCAGAGTCTTAACCACTGGACCACCGGGGAAGTCCCTAATTTAAATATTTGGTAGTTAATACAGTCCCATAGTTAAAACTTAAAGATAATATAGGGACTTCCCTGGTGGCACAGTGGTTAAGAATCCGCCTGCCAATGCAGGGGACATGGGTTTGAGCCCTGGTCCGGGAAGATCCCACATGCCGTGGAGCAAGTAAGCCTGTGAGCCACAACTACTGAGCCTGCACTTTAGAGCCCGTGCTCCGCAACAAGAGAAGCCACCGCAGTGAGAAGCCTGTGCACTGCAACGAAGAGCAGCCCCCGCTCACCACAGCTAGAGAAAGCCTGCGCGCAGCAACAAAGACCCAACACAGCCAAACATAAATATATAAATAACTTTATTAGAAAAAAAAAAAAGTAAGGCCAACCCAAATTCAAAAGGAAGGGAAGTAGATTCCACAACTCGAAGGAGGAACAAAGAATTTACCACCTTTTAAAATCTACCGTGGTCTACCTTCAGGACACAGATTTTGTCTAGTTCTCCTGTGTGCCAGATATGCTCACCTCCTCCCAGAGGCCCTAAAAATCTCATCGCAGTACATCACTTGCTCATAGTGGATCTTGTGTATATCAGGTCCTGGTGCAAATGAGGCTCCTCAGAAGACGAAGTTCCTGTGATTCCTCAAGAACAGCTTCTTGAATATGTTTCTCTTGATCTGAAGACCTGTGAGCTACAGACATGTTTTCTACTCTCCACAGCACAGAGCCAACAAATAGAGTTGACAAGCATATCACAACCAGAGCAGACCCTTCTGTTCAGAAGGGGAAAAACAGGAGTGACATAGCTACGACTGGGTCACAGCAATTTTGAAATCCAGTTAGGCACGTGTTGTCAGTTTTCTGATAAGGGTCCAATCCTGCTCCTTGGGAATAATTCTCTGCAGCTCCTGACTCCACCTTCTTGGCTGATGGGTTTCTTCGGAGTAGTCCTTTCCTTTTCATGAGAAATAGCCATGTTTGCATTTGAATAGCCATCTTGGTCTGCTTCTTAGAAAGCTGGGGGTTCACAGGTCTCTTTTTATTTTTGTGCTCTGCCTTTTTCTGTGTTCTCTAGTTGTTTCTTTAAGCCTAGCATTTTGAATGGCTGCAGAGTGGGATGGAATTACCGTAATTCTTGGCTTCTGAGTCCACTTCCAACTTCCATTGCCCTGAATACTCTATAAATGGTACTCACTGAGTATCTACTGTGCCCCAGCACTGTTCTAATCAAGGATATGGCAATGAATGAAACAGACAAAATGCATACCCTTATGTAACTGCCATTCTAGTGGGGGAGATGGACAGTAAACAAACAAGAAAGCAATATGAAGAAACAAAAAAGCAGGAAGGCAGATAGCAAGTGGATGTTTTATGTCTAGTGTGATAGGAAGGGGAACTTCAGTTTTATTTAGGGAAGGCCATTCTCACTGAAAAGATGACATTTAAGTCAAAACATGAAGAAAGTGAGGGAGTGGCCATACAGATATCTGAGGGAAGAACTGTCCAGATCGAAAGAAATACAACTGCAAAGGCTTTAGTTACGTGTGTGCCTTCTCTTTTCTTAAACTAGTGTAGTTTGAGCAGACTGATCAGAGGGGATGTTAGAAGGAGATGAGGTCCGAGAAGTATCTAAGGGGTCAGGACTTTTTTTTTTTTTTTTTTTTTTTTTGGCGTCTTGCGGGATGTTAATTCCCCAACCAGGGATCCAACATGGGCTCTTGGCAATGAAAGCGCGGAGTCCTAACCACTGGACTGCCAGGGAATTCCCAGGATAGGACCTTTTGTTTGTAAAGCCTTTAGTTTTTATTCTGACCTATGGGAATAGTTTGAGCAGGAGGATGACATGGTTTGACATTTTTATACAATTACTCTGGCTACTGTGTTAAGACTGGATAGGGAATGAGGTGCGAGCAGGAAGCCAAGGTTGTTGCCATAATCCAGGTGAGAAATGATGGCGGTTCAGACCAAGGGGTAGTGGCAGAGATAGTAAGGAGTCACATTCCGGATATCTTTTGAAGCTTGTGGATGAGGGGTCCGAGAGATAAACAGGGGAGTTGAGTTAGTTTCCTAGAACTGTTGACACAAATCATCACAAGCTTGGTAGTTAAAACAACAGAAATACGTTCTCTCAAATACAAAAGTCTAAACTCAACACCGTTTCTCCCCGCCCCCCCCCACCCCGCTGTTGGCATTCTTTGGGTTGTGGCTACTCACTCCAGCCTCTGACTCCATCTCCACGTGGCCTCCTCTTCTCCGTGTCTCTTATAAGGGCACTTGTCATTGGATTTAGGGCCCCCCCATGGTAATCTAGGATGGTCTCATCTCCAGATCCTTAATTACACCTTCAAATACCCTTTTTCCAAATCAGGTCACACCCACGGGTTCCAGGATGTGTGTGTGTGGGGGGTCACTATTCAACCCACTACGAGGATCAAGAATGATTCCAAAGTTTTTGTACCCAGCAACCAAAAGAATGAAGTTTGCATGAACCAGTAAGAAAAGGCTATGAGAGGAGCATGTTTTTGAAGATGGAGCCGAAGTTCTGAGTACATTCTAATGTGTGCAGGTGGAGCTGGAGCTGGGTAGGGTGCCCCGCCCACCGCAGGGCTCTAGTGGGTTCAATTTCTTTGCTTCTCTTTAGGTGCTAAGTTCAGGGGCTGAGGCAGGTGGGTGGGTCCAGCATGGCGCCACCCTGCTCACGGCCGGGCCTCAAAGATGGCCGCAGCCAATGGGGGCAGACATGTTTGGGCCACGTGACCCAGGCCCGGGCCGGAGGCGGCTGAACGTGACGCACGGTAGAGGCGGGGCTCCCCCCCGCAGCCCTGGCGTCGAGCGTCTCGTGACAGGTACTTCCGCTCGGGGCGGCGGCGGTGGCGGAAGTGGGAGCGGAGCCGGAGTCTTGGCCATAAAGCCCGAGGCGGCGGCGGCGGCGGCGCTGGAAGGTTGGACAGGCCGAGGAGCCCGCCGGAATCGGAGCTTGGACTTTCCTTCGCTCCTGTCGTCCCCTCGTCTCCTCCTCGGCGGAGCCCTCGCGACGCGCCCGGCCCGGAGCCCAGCGGAGCGGCCGCGGTAAGAGGCGGCCCGGCCCCATCCCCCTCCCGGCCCTCGGTCGCCGGTGCGCGCCGTCCGCGTCTTGGGCAGGCCCGGCCCGGCCTCTTGGGGAGCTCCGTGTCTTCGGGCCCAGCGGCAGGCCGGCCGAGTGTCCGCGGGGGTGTCAGAGGTCGCCGGGTGTGACCCCGGCTGGCGCCGCGCACGCCCGTTTCCCGGGGCGTCCGGTCCGAGACGGCCAGGGCGACCTGGCCTGGGCGGCCCGGCACTGGGGCGGCGGCCGAGGGCGGGGGCCGACCGACCAGCGGCGGGGGCGCCGCCCACCCTGCCCCGGTGCTAGGCAGAGCCGCGTGCCCGCCGTCCGGTCCTACCGACGCGGGTGAGGGTCCCAGACGCCGCGAGTCCGGGGAGACCCGGGTCACGTGCTCCGGTCTCCCTCGGGCGCCTCGGGCTCCCGCGACTGGGAGCTTTCTGTCACAAAGACGTTACGGTGAGGCGTGGAAGAAGTTTCCAAACTTGCTGGGGGAGAGACGGTGGCTGGGTGCAGAGCTGCGTTTGGTTCGGACCGCGGCGGGGCCTTCTTAGGGCGTTCAGTTCGGGCTTCCCCGAAAGGAATGGTTCGCAAAACTGGGAAAATTGAAAATAACAGTAGCAAACATTGGAGCGGTTACTGCATGTTAGGCAGCGTGGCGATATTTCTGCAGCGATTATTCTATTTAATTCTCAGAGTAGACTTCTCAAGTACTATTATTGTGCCCACTTACAGATAGGGAAATGGAAGATCAGAGAGGTTAAGTCATTTGCCCAGGGTCGCAGGACTAATAAGTTATGGAGCGGAGATTCGGGTCCAGGCACCCAGACTCCAGAGCACTGTGCTCGGCCTCTGGGTTGTACTTTCTGATGCCCCTGAAGCTTGTGAAGTATCTTTTGCCACCTGGTATCTGTCTCTCTCCGCCTCCTTTCTTTCTAGTGATGTCATTTCGGAAGCCTTTTCTGGTGGCATTAGTTCTGCCTTAAAACCATAACATATTCCATTTGCAGTTGTGAGTTTTAACACACTTTTTTGTTTTTAAATAGTGTAGTGCCAGTAAACTGGGAGCTCTAGTATCATAGCAGAATACTCAATTAAGGTTTGAAAGTTTTTGTTACCTACGTCTTTTGTCAAATGAGTTGGGCTGGCAGTCCTGCCATGTGGACCTTTCCTGAAGCCTTAGTGCATGGGTGTCCAGCTAGCTGGTTCTTTCCTGTTGAAAATACTGTATCTTCTCTTTGGATTCCAAAAGAACAGGCTCTTGTCTCTTCCTTGTGACTGAAGCAGCTGATTACCCGCATGACTTCTCATCCATGGATTGATAAAGTCTCCTATTGGTGTGCTTCTCTCTTCATACTTAGGAGAGTTTGTTCAGACTTGAGTCTAAGAACTGGAAAGTGAGTTGTGAGTACTTCTCCTGAAGATCCTGTCCAAGCCCTGTTGTAGTCTGATTTCTTTTTTTTTTTTTTAAACTTTATTACTCAGCCTGATATACTTAAGTGGGTATTAAGTGTGGTAGCCTTAAGTATTGTTTGCATTTAGAGGAGTGTAATGATGAGCAGCGTTTCATCCGTTCATCAGATGTTTTGAGTATCTACCATGTATCAGGCATTGCCTGTTGACTCAGGGAGATAGGCCTGGTTCCTATCCTCAAGGAATTTAAAGTTGGTGAGTGATCATGGCCAGGAATTCTCTTGTGGAATGGCTTGGTGGTAGAATTTGAGATGTTTTGTAAAGAGGAGTTATTTTTCATCTCAGCAGGTGCATTCAGAGTGGGTAACTTGAAAGCTTTGTTCATTTTAACAACAGCATTTGATTTGGTTTGCTTTTGAAGAGAGTTCGTAGAAGATAATATCACAGTTCCTAAATGGGTCGTGTTTTCCGAAGGGTAGTTTTCATCTCTAAACTTGCTTTTACCTTTTGCTCTCCAGCATCTTTTGTTGTTCACCGAAGAGGGGGTTGGTGTCACTGTCATCTTCTAGTGCGAATGTCAGCTTCGGGGGCTGCCTGAGCAGAGGTGCACTTGGCAGGCTGGGGCTGCTGCTTCAGTCGACAGTGAAAGTTTCATGTGCCGCCTCCCAGTCTCAGGACCAGTGTCATCCTAGACAAAACCCTCCGCCACCCCACGTCCCACAAGTCTTCTGGTTCCCCTTCTTTAAGAGGGGACGTGAGTTTTGCATTTGTGGTAGAATTTCAGGGGTAGACGAACAGAGGGAGAGTGGAATGTAGAAGATAAGCTAAAACAGCTTTATTTGGACATTTTTTCAGGTAATTGTTAGCAACCTCATGGAACAAAAATATTTCTTGGTGCCGACCAGGCCTAACCCCCTGCCCCAAACCCCAAGTCAAAGAGCATTGCTTTATAGTACAGTGTGGCTTTGAATCCAATTCCTGACCCTACCACCAAGCGAGCAGAAGGTTTTGGTTGTTTGATTAGCTTTTAATAAATTTCCAAAGGGACCTGCACTGAGCACATCCTTGCCCTTAGGTTTGGCGTTAGTCTTTCTATGCAAAGGTGTAGCAAACCCAGGCCACACACGTGGGAGAGCCGTTTTATGCACCATTTCTCTCTGAGATTTGACGTAAATATTTACCATTATTACTGTCATGAATTGTGTAGCTCTCCATCTACGTAATTCACATATGGCTAAGGAGAACTCACCAGGCTGTTGGTCTGGGAGTTAGAGTCCGGGTGTTCCGGGGAAGTCAGGAGGAGTCCTCCTGCGTGAGGCTCAGACGGTGGTTCACCCGGCACTGATGTCATCCCTGAAGGAGGCTGGAGCTGGGGAAATTAGCTCCCCCCAGTTCGCTGCTCCTGGCTTTCTGCTGCTTCCTGTCTCCTCTGTAAGGTGGCGGCTGTATTCCTGGCATTTGTTCCTCTGCGTGATCACACCTGCGTCTGTGACTGCCGTCTGCTGGATCTGTGTGCTTCTGTCTGCAGTTTGCTGCAATGTGTGGATCTCTTCAGTTATTTGCTCTCGCACCTTCCCTGTATGTTCTGCTTTCTCCTTCCCGCATATGGCATTAAACACAGAAAAATAGTTTGCGCTTATATTTTAAAACTTGATAATGGAGGCTGTGGTTAGTGGGATTTGTGAATCAAAAGTAAAAGTGATGCGGTGCGGGAAATCAGAACAGGCTTTTTAGCACCGTCTCCGACGAGTTTCAATTTTAGTACTCCAGGCTGTGATTTCAAAAACAATTTAAGAATAGCTGCTTGCAGAATGTCTCCATGGGGGAGGAAGAGGGCTTGGGAGTTGGTTCCAGGGGTGACATGCAGTATTGGCCTTGTTCATCTCCCTGAAGACGCAGGGCTTAATGCAGGGGATCTCAGGCCTCGCCCGGGGCTCTCTGTTTTGGTGGTGTCGTCACTGCCGTGGAGATCAGTCTCACTGATTCTGTGGTCCATTTCCTGGTTGTCTAGGACTGCTTGCTGTCCGGACAGAGCGGGTTTGAGCAAGCCCATCAAGGGAGGCAGGGACCTTGCTTGGCTCTCAAGTGGCCTTGCTTAAGTGCCCGCCCCCAGGTGCAGGGAAGCGCCTGCTCTGGTCTCCCCACCCTCTCACAGCTAGAGGGCTTGCTCTTCCTACTGCCTTTCCTGGACTTCAGCTCAGCTCAGTTAGGGAATACCTTAAAATTTCCATCGTGAAGTAAAAAGTTACGTCATTGGTTTCCAATCTTGGTATGCAGTTTGAATTTTAAAAATTTATTACCATTTGAGTTGTTTGAGAGTACACAACAAAGCTACTATGAATTAACCTTTAAAAAACCTGATTGTAACAGCACAGACTTTATGAAAAATAATGCCTCTTACATGTGTCATTCAGTCAGGCTACCGACAGTTCTCTGTGTACTTGTAGGCCAGGGGCCCCAGAAGTAACTCTGGGTCGTTTGGGCAGCCCACAGGTTAGGAGCCACGTTGAAGTCTTCCAGCCTGTCCTGCTCAGTTGAGGGTTGTTAAAGAGCATTCTTTTTTTAAAAAAAATTAATTAATTAATTAATTATTTTTTGGCTGCGTTGGGTCTTCATTGCTGTGCGCGGGCTTTCTCTAGTTGTGGTGAGCCGGGGCTACTCTTTGTGGCAGTGCACGGGCTTCTCATTGCAGTGGCTTCTCTTGTTGCGGAGCACGGGCTCTAGGCACGCAGGCTTAAGTAGTTGTGGCGCACGGGCTTAGTTGCTCCGCAGCATGTGGGATCTTCCCGGCCCAGGGCTCGAACCCATGTCCCCTGCATTGGCAGGCGGATTGTTAATCACTGTGCCACCAGGGAAGTCTGCATTCATGTTTTGTAGAAACTTTTCCTACATGGTATTTGTCTTTCAGTGATTTTTTTAACGTTTGCCTAGTGCTTAACAGTTCACATAGATTTCAGCTGGTGTTCACAGCAGCCCTGCAGGCTTAAGAGGGTGGCCGAGCCTGGGTGCTCAGGTGGCCTTGCTACGCTAATGCTAGTCTGGGTCTCCTGAAACACAGCTGAGGCTCTTTCTGATGCACCAGCCTGGCTTTTTGATTATTCATGATTGCTGTAAAGCACTCAGCATTTGACTCCTTATAAAAACGTATCTTTCTTCCACTATTTTTTATTTAAAATGACATTTCTCTTTTACTGATTATTAAATACATCATTTCTTTAAAAAAAAAAAAAAAGCTAGGAAAATTCAGAAGTAAAAAGACGAAAAATTCAATTCACTACTCCGAGGCAGACCGGAGTGTTAACTGGTTATTTTATTCTTATGAATGTATACTTTAATACCTTCCTTTAATGAGATTGAATTTTTAAAGTATAGTATGAGAGATGAACTTTGGAGGGCCCTGGATATGCTTTGGATCCTTTGACCTGTGGGACCCCTCTAGATAAACACTCAGTGGCGAGAAGCTGGGATCAGGAGACTAGCTGTATTTTTCAAATGTTTAGTGGCAACAGGTGAAGAACCTGATGCGTTCAGTACCATAAGGTTTTTGTGCCGTGGTGACAATGGATCAGTAAGTTGTTGCAACTTGTCATTTCTCCATTTTAGTGAACTGTGAATTTGCAGTAGGGCATATGAAAAGCGTATAGGTAAGTGAACAACTTCGAGAGTTTTCATAAACTCAGAAGCTGCCTTGTGCCTCCTTCAGGTCATTGTCATCCCCTCCTGCTGCTTTTTTTTTTTAAATGTTCTAGTTTTCCATTTACCTTTTTTTTTTAATATTCATTTATTTATTTAGGCTGCACTCAGTCTTAGTCGTGGCATTCATGCAGGATCTAGTACCCCAGCCAGGGATCGAACCCTGGACCCCTGCATCAGGAACGTGGAGTCTTACCCACTGTACCACCAGGGAAGTCCCTCCTCCTGCTGATTTTTAACACTGTAGTTTAATTTTGTCTGATTTGGACCTTGTGTAATTCATACACAGTGTATCCTTTTGTATCTGCTTCTTTGAGTCATTGTTGCCTGTGAGATTTTCTGTTGGGTGCAGTGGTAACTCCATTTTCATTGCTCAGTAGTGTTTGATTATATGATATACCGTAGTGTTTTTATTAATTTATCGTTGGGCATTTGGGTAGCTTGTAGTTTGTGGCTGGTAAAAATAATGCTGTATCGGGACTTCCCTGGTGGTTCAGTGGTTAAGATTCCACAATTCCACTGCAGGGGGCACGGGTTCAACCCCTGGTCAGGGAAGTCCCACATACCATGCGGTAAGGCCAAAAAAAAATGCTGTATGAATATTATTGGGTTTGTCTTTTGTTGACTGTATGCACACATTTCCATAAGTTAATACTGAAGAGTGGAAAGTCTTAGCGTGTGTATCTGTATGTTGCTAGGGCTGCTCTAACAGATACCACAGACTGGGTGGCTTAAACAACAGAAATTTATCTTCTCCTGATTCTGGAGCCTAGAAGTCCGAGATCGAGGTGTTGGCAGGGTTGGTTTCTTTAGAGGCTTCTTTCCTTGGCTTGTAGGTGGACGTCTTCTCCTTGTGTCCTCCTATGGTCTTTTCTCTGTAGGAGTCTGTGTCCTAACCTCCTCTTACAAGGACACCGGTCTGATGAGGGCCCACCCTCACGACCTCGTTTAACTTTAATCACCCCTTTGAGAGCTCCGTCTCCAAATACAGTCACATTTTGACATTTTGAGGTACCAGAGGGTAGGACTTCATAAATTCTGGGGGGGTGGGGTGGGGGACAAAATTCAGTCCGTAACGGTATGTGCTGCACCTCGGTAGACACTGCCAGCTTTCCAAAGCTGTATACCGCTTTACACTCCCATCAGCGGTATGTGAGAGTTCCAGATATTCCACATCTTTGCTGACACTTATTTTCATCGTGCCCTTGTGGTGCCAGCATCGTACCTCCCTCCAGTACCAGCATGGGCAGTCCTTGAGGGGGCGGGGAGGTTGTTTCTGCAGCCATGTGTGTCATAACTTGAGACCGCCTCTTGTAAATGCTTTTTAAATCCATTGGGGATAGAAAAGCGGAATGACTTAAGTCTAGTGAGCAGTTAGCCCCCCTTAGTTGCCCTTATGGGTTAGTTTTTGCATTTATAATCTGGACTCATTCCTGGGGATGGAATGGCTTCCAAGTGTCACCTGTAGGGTATAAATCTAGCCATGGTAGAGAGTGCTTTCACTGAAGTTCTTCTTTGATCTGACACTTGCATCCTTAAAATATTAGATTCCCTCATACACGTGCTAGGAATAGGTCTGTTTTGCATGTTCTGACGGACCATTTAGATATTAGTTGGTGTTTGACCAGCTGCTTTCTGGCTGCGTGATCTTGAGCTTTGTGCATCCACTGTAGACCTCGGTTTGATTGGAATAATATTACATGCCCCCGCCCTTCCCCCACTCTGGTCTCCTTGAGGGCAGGGATGAATCATTATTTCAGCATGGATCTTGAAATATTATTCAGTAAACTTAAAAATATTTCTCCAGTTCTCACTTTGGACACGATTTTACTATTTGTAGCATGTACATTTTGCTTTTGGGCCAGTGATTAATATGGATAGCCTTCCTGAATGATAAATTATGTGTTCTGTGTTCATTTGACACAGTTTTATTGTCTGCTGTAAGAAAATACCGCTGACAGCTGTGGGGAGTATCAAATAAAAAACACTGGAGGTTTAGGAATAATTGTAAAAACAAGACAGATGAGAGACAAAAATGCTGGAAGTGTTCAATGACTTGGTTAGGTGGTACTGAGTAGATTTTGGATGAATTGATATGGAGGGGAGACTGGGAAAGCCACTGTAGTTGGAGTGAATGGCATAGCAAACGAATGGAGGTGGGGGAACGTAGGGCAGATGGAGGGACTATGGTACCTCAGGTTGGGGAATGGCAGCATGTATGGGGGCCAGACTGGGGTGAGGAGGGGACGAACTCCAGTGCCATGTTGAAGGATTTATGTTTAACAAAGTGGTGCTTCACTGGGTGGTGCTCGGATAGGGCGCAATCCTTTCACTTGAACCTCACAATCCTATTGGGTAAGACTGATGCTGTCCCAGTTATGGATTTATAGTTTACCTAAAGAAACACACATTAAGGGATGAGTGGGGCTAGGACTGAAATACAGGTGGCATGCTTAAACCTTCAGAGAGGTACTTGCTCAGAAATGCCTTTAACACAGGTTAAAAGTAAGAGCTGGTTTGGGGGGATGGGCTGGAGAAGGAGAGCAGTTAGCTTGGTTTTCTTCTTGAGCCAGCCAGCCCGTGTGGACACTTCTTACCAGTTTATGGGCAATGTTTTATTGGCTAAATGCCTGAGATAATTTAGGGTTCATGTCAGACGTTCAAACTATTGAAAAATAGTTGTGTGTAACTCTCTCTTGTTTTCCATTCTGTCTTACCAACAAGTAAAAAAAAAAAAAGGCACTGTCCTCGTGGTCTGTTAATACAGATGCTTAGCTCTTGGTTTGGCACCTGCATTTAGAACAGTGGGAGCATCACAGTCAAGAATCTATTGATCCAGGGGCTGCACAGTCCTCGTAACAAGAATTGCTTTCCAAGGAACTTGATTCTTTGAGAAAGTGGGTTTAGTTTCTCCGCTCCCCACACATGAATGTGATACCTTGAACAAAGTATATATATATACACACACACAGATAATCTCTTTACGTTTTGTAGAGCTTAATGGTTACCTTGTTGATGCTTCACTTCCAAGTTCAAACTAAGCAGCAACATTTGCCTTGTTAGAATCTTCTTTCAGATGCAAGACCAGCCTGAAAGAACATGCTCAGTATCCCGACTAGCGCTCCATATTCCAGGTTGGCAGATGTGTCTTTAACCCCAAGAATGGTGAGAAGAATAGCGCCTTCTTTTTTTTTTTGCGGTACGCGGGCCTCTCACTGTTGTGGCCTCTCCCGTTGCGGAGCACAGGCTCCGGACACTCAGGCTCAGCAGCCATGGCTCACGGGCCCAGCCGCTCCGCGGCATGTGGTATCCTCCCAGACTGGGAGGACATGGACTGGACACGAACCCGTGTCCTCTGCATCGGCAGGCGGACTCTCAACCACTGCGCCACCAGGGAAGCCCTCTTTTTGTTTTTTTAAAAGATAAGTACTTTTTTTTCTTTATTTTTAGCTGCATTGGATCTTTGTTGCTGCGCGCCGGCTTTCTCTAGTTGTGGTGAGCGGGGACTACTCTTCGTCGCCGTGTGCGGGCTTCTCATTGCCGTGGCTTCTCTTGCGGCGCATGGGCTCTAGGCGCACGAGCTTCAGTAGTTGTGGCTCACGGGCTTAGTTGCTCTGCGGCCTGTGAGATCTTCCCAGACCAGGGCTCAAACTCGTGTCACCTGCATTGACAGGCGTATTCTTAACCGCTGCGCCACCAGGGAAGCCCAGAACAGCACCTTCTATGGAAGAGAATAGCCCTTGTAAACTTTAGTGATTGGTTTTATTTAAGTGTTCTTTTAAAGTGTTTTTGAAAAGAGGGATGCTTTGACTATTCTGTTTCTTTTGAAATGTAAATTTCCAGGTAGTGAGTTTTCGAGCAGCATCTGACTGAATTGGCTGGGTTTTTCTGTAGTCACAAATAATCTCAAAATGGCCAGCGTGGGGGCTTTCCTGGTGGCACAGTGGTAGAGAGTCCGCCTGCTGATGGCAGGGGACGCGGGTTCGTGCCTGGGTCCGGGAGGATCCCACATACCGTGGAGCGGCTGGACCCGTGAGCCATGGCTGCTGAGCCTGCGCGTCCGGAGCCTGTGCTCCGCAATGGGAGAGGCCACAACAGTGAGAGGCCCGCGTACCGGAAAAAAAAAAAAAAAAAAAAAGGACAGTGTGTTCTGTATGGATTTTGCAGGGGCTCTGTGTCATCCTTACTCCAGCTGAAGAAGCAGCCACAATAGTGTGGGACGCTGTTGGCTGTCTTGGCAAAGTAAAGGAGAACTGTTGGAGGGTCTTGCTCCCGTGATTAAGTGTTCCAGCCCAGAGATGACACGTCACTTCTGCTCACAGCTCACTGGTTAGAGTGAGTCACAGTGCACAAGGGATCAAGAGGCACTTGAGTTGGAAAGCATAGAGTTGGAAATGTTGGAGAAATGGTGCTGGTTTTACAGTGGCTGGCTTCCATGGGTACTAGCTGTTGGGGGAAGGTGCCTCATTTGTAGATTCTTGTTCCTTTAGCTAGTAATTTAAATGCAAAAAAGGACACCAAATTGCCCATAAATCTTCTCTCACAAATCAGCTTCCTATCGTAAGAAATCTATTTCTTTTAAATGAGAAGTGGGATAATCTCAATTCGAGAGCCTTGCAGTATCCTTCGCAGGAAGTAGGCGTGAAAGGAACGTTTGAGTGTGAGCCCTCCCTTGCCTTCTACATTTTCAGTACCTTCGCCCAGCACCCCCATCCTTCTTGTGAAGTGCTACCAGGTAGTCTTCAAGTGGTCCTTAGGTCCCATTCCTTCCCTGGCCACAGAACCCTGTGTTTTTCTACACAAACTGTCTCCAGCTTGTCTTCCTGGCTTTGTCCTTTTGATGCAGACCCTGTGTTGCCCTGACTGGCTGTATTTAACCTTTTCCTGACCACACTTTGTTCCCTGCTTCCTACAGTTTGGTTCCTGCCACTCCCCTTCATCTCTGTGTTCTGTCTGTTGGCATCCTGCCTTGCTCAGGCACCACCAACTTCATTTCCTAAGTTTTTCCCATCATATTCCCACCTTTCACTGAATCCCTGGGACCTGTATATGTGTGTCTTAAACACGTGTTATCGGTGTTCTGCCTGCTCTGGGAGAGGGTCTTAGGGTAAATCCCAGACTTACTTATTTAAACCAATAAGCCTTTTGCGGTGGGCGGGCACCGTGCAGCTTGCGGGATCTCAGTTCCCGGACCAGGGATTGAACCCAGGCCACGGCAATGAGAGCCCTGAATCCTAACCACGAGGCAACCAGGGAACTCCTAGATCCTAGACTAATTTATGTTTTTCCTCCAAAGGTAACCGTATGAAAGGAACTAAAAATACGTTCCCCGAGTGGCTTTTGATAGATACATATACACACACATCTGTTGTGTTCCCTGCTGAAAATTCCTCACCTTGTTTGAAATTGGTGGACCAGAAACCGGAGGATTGTAGAGGCTTCCTTAAGCAGGGCCCGGGATGGATCTCAAGGGAGTTGCTAGGCTTCAGTTTCCACTGCTGGAAAATGAGAGTACACTGGTCCCCCCTTATCCCCAGTTTCACTTTCTGCAGTTTCGGTTACCTGCGGTCAACCATGGTCCAAAAATATTAAATGGAGAATTCCAGAAGTAAACAGTTCGTAATTTTAAATTGCGTGCTGTTCTGAAATCTCGCTCCTTCCCACCTGGAATCCCCAGCCATCCACATTCTCCGCTCCAGACATCCAGGCCTTGACACCGTCATGGCCCCGCCATCTGGGGTCGCTCCAAGCCATGGTCCTCCTTTAGATGTGTAGTCAGAAGGCCAGCGGTGGCACAGCGCCGTTTTATCCTCTCACGTCACGAGAAGAGGTGGGGTGAGTACAGTGCAGTGAGATATTTTGGGAGAAACCCCATTCATATTTTATTGCAGTGTGTTGTTACAATTGTTCTGTTTTGTTGTTAGTTATTGCCGTTAATCTCTTTGCCTGCCTGACTGAAAGGTGAACTTTATCATAGGTGTGTGTGTACGGGAAGAGCAGGATGTACAGGGGTGGGTGCTCCCTGTGGTTTCAGGCATCCCCTGGGCTTTGACCGTGTCTCCCATGGGTAAGGGGGGACTAAGTACCCACAGGATCCTTCCTCTTCTGATTTTCTTTGGCTCTTGCTCATACTGCAGTGGCTTTTGCAGTATCCTAATTGGCATGGTGACGTCATGGAAACGTACAGAACCCTTTCAGCCACGGAGCAGCTGTCACCTATGCGGAGCCCTGCTCATTCACTTCTTTAGAGGAGCAGGGGGACCTCACTGCTGGGTGGCTAGATTTTTCCTAGAATGACTTGTTCCTAAATTACAGAAGCAGTGTGGAAGTCTTAAAGTGAATGGTTTTCTGTCATCCTTCCGATAGTTGGGTGACCGTACTTGCAGACTTACATTTTTCTGTTTAAAGGGGGTCGTGCAGTGCACACCCTGTGTCTCTTGCCTGTTGAAGACTTCGCTCAGCCCCCGTCCTTGTCAGCGCCAGCTGCCGCTCGCGGCTGTGTGCTGCTGCTGCCGCCCCAGGCTAACCGTCCTCTCAGTGGACACTTGGTGACTTCGGCCTTTTCTCTGTCACAGAGTTATTCACTGTTTATCTTTGTCCACTTACCTGATAGTTTCCCTGAGATGTAATGGTTATACATACTTAAAATTTGGTACTCATTACTCTAGTACCCCCAGGAAGGTTGCGTACTTAATATTTGTAGTTGGAGGATTCTATTTATATAGTTGCCAATTGTCAATTTCCTTAGTGTTTGCCAGTTTAACTAGTGGGGAAAATTTAAATGGTGCCTCATTGTTTAACATTTCCATTTCTTTGATAAATGGATTAAACTTAAAAAAAAGGATTAGCCATTTATTTTTCTTTTGTGAATTGGCTTTTGTTCTTGAAAGCTCAGGTGAGGGTTTTTTAAAAAAATATGTAGCAATGGACTTCCATGTTGGCACAGTGGTTAAGAATCTGCCTGCCAATGCGGGGGACACGGGTTTGAGCCCTGGTCCGGGAAGATCCCACATGCCACGGAGCAACTAAGCCTGTGCTCTGCAACAAGAGAAGCCACTGCAATGAGAAGCCCACGCACCGCAAGTAGAGAAAGCCTGCGTGCAGCAACGAAGACCCAACGCAGCCAGAAATAAAAGATAAATTTATTAAAAATAAAAACAGGGCTTCCCTGGTGGCACAGTGGTTGAGTCCGCCCGCCGATGCAGGGGACACGGGTTCGTGCTCCGGTCTGGGAAGATCCCGCATGCCGCTGAGCGGCTGGGCCCATGAGCCATGCCCGCTGAGCCTGCGCGTCCGGAGCCTGTGCTCCGCAACGGGAGAGGCCAGAACAGTGAGAGGCCCGAGTACCGCAAAAAAAAAAAAAAGAAAAAAAAAATATATCAAGGATATTTCTTATATAGTAAGAATATTTTTTATATAGGAAGAATATCAACCCTTTTTCATGTCTCAATGTTCCTGGCTTGTTTTTTTGGCTTGGTTTGGTTGATGCTGTGTTTTTATAGTATAGAACCTTTTCTGTAGTCACATCTGTCAATTTGTTTTGTTTTCTGGGTTTCATATTATACTTAGGCCTTCTCCTTTCCTAAAACAATAAAAACAATGGTTATTTTTTTCCTAGTACTTAGCATGTTTGGAATTCTTCTGTATGATGTGATGTCAGACTCTTTGTTTCCAAATGCATAGTAGCTTCAGTGTTTCATTGTATTGTCATCCTTTCCTCACTGACTAGAATTTTTTTTTTTAGAATTTTTTTTTTATCACACACACTAATTTCCCACCTACATGTGTCTTTTGTGAATACTTCTGTTCCATTCTTTGTTTCTGGGACAGTGCCACTGTCTTGCTTGCTTCTCTGCTTCATGATACGTTTTCATAAATTAGGCAGTTTTCCATCTTTCATAGACTCTGTTGAAGCTGTGCTCAAAGACCTGTTTGCTTCTGGTTAAATTGGTGCTCCTCCTGCGCTTGTCCTGTTTTCTTGATCAGTTTGTCAGGCAGATTCATTTATCAGGAAATTTAGAGGAAGCCTTTTTCTAAGATGCCCTGGTAGGGGGAAGGAGCTACCTCCAACCCACCTGCCATGTAGCTGGGACAAACACCATATACTTGCTCGTTCAGTCAGCAGGTTTTGTGGAGCACCTGCCACGCCACAAGCTCCCGTACAGCAGGAGTTATACAAACAGTAGAAAACCTGCATTGAGCCCCGGAGAGCCTTGGGTGTGGGCGGCAATGTACATATCTGTTCATCCTTGTATGTATCCCTGTTGCCTTGTGAATGGGTTGGAAAGCAAGTATTGGGTTTTAAACTGTGTTCATGATGCTTTTAAGCATGTCATGTTTTGCCATCTCTGGTCTTTTCTTGCAGTATTTGAGCATACACAGTTACTTCATAATCGGCACTCTGGATGGATTTTTTTGTTAAATGTTATTTATTTTTTGGCCATGCCATACCGCGTGGTGTGCTGGATCTTAGTTCCCCAACCGGGGATAGTACCCGTGCCCGCTGCAGTGGACGTGTGGAGTTGTAACCACGGGACCGGCAGCCCCCTGGATGGGTTTTTGTTGTTAACTGTTCTTGTCTAACTTTGACAAGTTAGATTTCTCTGTCTTTCTTAGTGGAGGGTTGTTCGTAGCAGATTCCATAAAAATGTGCCAGGCTTGGCATGCATTAAAATGTTTCTTTTTACTAATTAATTTTCACAGATAAAGAGTAGACCATTGGGCCAGTCTTTATTTTCACGGCTTTTGAGGAAATGTTAGCCATCTGAATTGTGAAAAACAATTACCTTTTTGACAGAAAAAGTACACTGGGTCAACCAGTTCTTTCTTTTTTCTCTTGCTTGTTATCTTCTAAAGGTGTAGCTCGTCATTTGTGCATGTTGTGATATGAAGTCCTGTCCGTGGTGTCCTGTGTTGCAGGTACCCACGGTCTGCGAGGGGAAGAGGGTGAAGCCTGGTGCCCAGGACCCCTGTTAGCCCAGTGGAGAGGCGAGGCTGCGTAATCAAGAGCCCTGGGGGTGGGGGCAGGTCAGGGCGGGAGAGGGAGGAGCTCATGTGGGCCGGTCCTGCCACGTACCCCCTCTCTGGGCACACAGTCAACCAATAACTTCACCTGTAGCTGTTCACAGGCCAGAATCAAACGCTGTGTGTCTGAATCTGAGAACTAAGTTGGTTTTTGGCTTCCTGTCCCCGTGGTGCGGGGGTGGAAGTGCGGTCTGTAGACGCCTGAGCTTGCAAAGGCTGCGCCCGGCCGGTGCCACGCTAGGGAAGTGCCCAATGGGGAGGCGGCTCCTGTCCTGGGGGGGGCCTCCTTTTGGCTGTGTGACACTTGACGAGCTACCTACAAAGGGGATGATGTCATATGAAAACCGATTTGATAGGAGGCTTCCGGACAGGTGAGCAGGCGATGATGCATTTGATCAGTCCAGAAGGAAACCTGGAAAGCAGTCTGTGTCTCCTCTCAGTGCCTCCTACCTAGAGATGACCATGAACCCTTTAATTGCTTGGTTTTGACTTTCAAAACTGACATTTCGTAGGCTTTAACCTAATAAACACAATGGAAGCATAATTTGTTCTGTACCCCTTTTTAAAAAAATCTTAACTACATTTTAGAAGGTCCATTAATAATACATGTAAGTCTGCCTGGTATGTATTTAATGTGTTCTGAGTGTGTATTTTGAAGTAGGGGCAGAGTAGTTTCCCTGCTTGGGTCATTTTTTGGCCGAGAGATGTGCATGGAGGGGAGGAGAGAAGTGGACCCGTGACCTTCCAAACATGTTGACGCGGCAGAACCTGGAAGCAGGCCGTGAGATTCCGAGCCTGATGGACTGAGGTGGTGGTAAGGCCTTGCAAACGCGAGGCGGGAGGACCGGGACCGCGTGCAGTGCGAGAGCGGGCCTCGTGTGCGGCACTGTACACGTGACTTCAGGGGCGGTGGGCTTGGCGCTTTTCAGCCGTGTTATTCGAGAGCCCAGGTAGCAGGTACGTGATGGGGCTAAAAGCAGGTTTGCGGTTCTCTTATTTCTTCATTAATCACATTTTGTCATGGCAGCCTATCCATACTTACATGTCGAAAGGGGAAGGACAAGAAAGCGCAGAGGAGATCATTCTGGGTGAAAGGATTTGCAGCCGAAATAGCTGGGGCGTGAAGCGCCTGACGATGGCTATGGCTGTGAAAGCAGGAGAGCTTGTTGGGCAGGTGTTGGGTAGCTGGGGACTGGGGGGGGCACGCGCAGTGGAGTTGGTGACGGAAGGGAGCAGGGCAAAGTGCTCCCGAAGAAAGGAGGGACCACAGATGCCCAGGCAGTGCTCCGTGCTGCACTGCCCTGGTCTGTACCAGCTTCCAGTGACGCGCAGAGGTTCCCCGCTTCCCCTTGCTGCCAATCGGTGATGACGTCACGCTCAGGGCCCCCGAGGGCCAGCTCTTGGTGCAGTTTTCCTGTTACTGTTGGAGGAACTTGTTTGGTAGGAATTGCTGGCTGTTAACACATCGGTCTTTCACGTCGTATCCCCGGCTTACCCACTGGTACAAATTAATTGCCTCAAAAATGGTGTGTTTTATTTTTTATTTTTAAAAATATTTTTATTTTATTTATTTATTTTTGGCTGTTTTGGGTCTTCGTTGTGGTGTGTGGGCTTCTCACTGCGGTGGCTTCTCTTGTTGGGGAGCACGGGCTCTAGGTGCGCGGGCTTCAGTAGTTGTGGCGCACGGGCTTACTTGCTCCGCGGCATGTGGGATGTTCTGGACCAGGGCTTGAACCCGTGTCCCCTGCATTGGCAGGCGGATTCTTAACCACTGTGCCACCAGGGAAGCCCAAAGGCATGTTTTAGAGAAGGTTCCTGGGGTGAGAGCTAAGTAGTTCTCCTGCACAGAGCATTCTTTGTATTTTTTCTTACCTATGCTTCCAGAAAGATGTTTCTGCTAAGATAAAAGAAGGTAAATGTTCTAGCACATGTCCAGGCTCCTAATGTGGTTAGGGTTAGGGCACGGAGTTGGAAGTATTAACTTCAGCTGCAGCCGCAGGCACTCGGAAGTTGTCCCCGGAATAAAGACTCTAGAAGTAGATTCTTTGTCATGCTCCTTGTCAGCCGCCTCTTAATAACTACGTTCCACCCTAGTGCTTTGAACAGTACTTAAACTCTGGAGCAGCTAGGTTGATGCGGGGGTCTGCGCTGTGAGATGAGATGATCTTTGCCTGTTGCCACACACGGTCTCTCTCGCTGTGCTCTTCTGTGGTCACAAGAGGCTTAAGGAAGGAGTTACATTCAAGGAAGAGTGACGCATCCTGATCCTTTTCCAAAACTGGAAAACAAACCATACCTTATATTTAAAGAATATGCAGGTACCTGGCATTTTCTGCTGAGAGAACTAGCAGTGATTCAAGGGCTTGAATGAGTTTGGTCAAGGTCTAAAAATTGGACTGAGTCACTGATGTTTAAATTAAAAGACTGTAGACCACAGTGATGTCACACAAAATGACAGAGTCAGAAGCTTTAGTGGCCGGTTCCTCTACCAGGTCAGCCGTTGAGCTGGAAAGAGTGGTTGGGATCAGCTGTTTTGGAGCTCTGGGACCTGACTGGATGAAGCCTTCCTGAGGGGATGGTCTGCTGGTCTTTCCTGAGCGAGTGGTGGGCTCACAAGTGGACAGTTCTAGCCCTGAACAGTCAGCAATCCTTGGAGAGTAGGAGAATCAGATTTCCAGAATTCCACGCTATAAAATACTCAGAGTGTCCATTTCTTAACAAAAAATATTGCGGAACATAACAAAGAAACAGGAACGTGTGGCCCCTTCACAGGGAAAAAAAAGAAAAAAGAATTTGACAGAAACCATCCCAGAGGAGGCACAGATGTTGGGATTACTAGTCAGACATTAAATCAACTGTCTTAAATATGCTCAAGGAACCAAAGGAAACAATGGGCAAAGAAGTAAAGGAAATTGGGAATACAGTGTCTGAACAAAATGAGGGTGTCAAGAAAGAGTAATTATAAAAAGGGACCAAACAGTTCTGGAACAGAAAAGTATAGTAACTGAAAGGAGAAACTTACTAGAAGGGTTTAAGAGTGATGTGAGCACAATGAACCAGCAAGCTGCGCGTTAAGACAACTGAAGTTACTCAGTGTGAGGGACAGAAAGAGAAGAATGGAGAGAAAGGAACGCGGCCTGAGTGTAAGTGGATTGAACTCTCCTGTTCTAACCTGCACTAATGAGGGAAAGAAGAGGCAACCACGGCCCAGCCTGGGCCCCAGGCTCAAGGGAGCGGAGAGCTGAGCGCTCCATCCTTGCAGCCGCCTGCTTCCAGGCCCTGAGCTGGAGCCGCTGAGCACGGTGCACCAGTGGGGGTGGTCCTGGAGGCAAGGGGGGCCGGCCCAGCCCCTGCCTCCCAGCCTCGCTCCCCATTTCTGTCCTGCGTGTGTCTGACACCCCGGCTTCCCGCCACCTGGATGCCTGCTCTCCGTTTCCTGTGCTCAGACCCTCGCCTCGGGGCCCAGCTGGACGTCACCTCCTTCACGAAGCTGCCCTGACCCCTCCCACCGCAGGGGAGCGTGGGCTGTGCTGTGTGTCCTCCTTGGTCCCTGTAAACGGGTGACTGCACTGGAGTTGGGTCCCTGTCTCATCTCCAGCTGGACTGGGAGCTCTTCAGGCAGGATCTGTGTCGGATTCCTCTTGGGGAGCCCAATGGTGCTTGGCCTGGGTTGTGGGCACCCCAGGGAGAAAACCGCACATGCACAGTGTCTGTGGGAAACCGAGCAGTTCAGTGAGTAAAGTGCAAGGCGTGGACGGTGCTGAAAGGTTTGCAGGGGGCCAGTCACACAGGGTCCCAAAAGCCCAGTAAGGAACTGGGACTCGCCGGGCAGGGGATGAAAGCTGGCGATGGATTTCAAGGAGAGCAGCGCTGGTTGACCGCGCATTGGGCTGCTTAGCGTAAAAAAACCAAAACTGGGGAGATTAAGGGGTGCAGCAAGATCCCCAGCCCGTCCCAGTCCTCCTCTTGCTTCCCCAGCTGTGCTCTCAGGGTGTGGCACGAAGCAGGAGCCTCTCTGATGGTCAGATGCAGACTCACGGGCAGGGTCACTGAGCGTTGAAAGGCTGTACACACAGCGCTTGTGGGGCCGAGCAACGTTCCTTGGGCTTCCCAGGAGCCCACGGGAGCTCCTAGATGGACATCTGACACACAGATTCACCACCTAAAATGGAAATACCGGGTTCCTGGGAATGTGGAACTTACTTTCTAAAAGGCACCTTTCCATCGTCCCCTCCATCTCTCTGGGCTGCTGTGTGTTATCAAGCCTCCTCCCTGTGGACCCCCCAGGATGTCTGGCTCGTGCGGAGCTCCCCTAGAACCTCAAGCTGCTGAACAGGCCATGCTTTGGTCAAGCCTCTTCGAGGGGCTGCTCCATGCCACTGTTACAAAAAGGATAAATCACAGTAGAATACAAGTCCCGTATTATAGTCACGGAACTCTACTATACAGGAAAGTGACCCCAAGCCTCTTTGGGGGGGCACACCCCCTATCACTTCTCTGACTCCTCCCACAGGCTGGTTCATGGTGCTTTGTTATCCTATAAAGAATCTCTTGCTTGTAATGAACACAGGCTGCGTCCTCTGACATAAAGCATACCAGTGTTTTCTTAGGTCATTTTTTCAAGGTAATAGAAATAAAAACAAAAATAAACAAATGGGACCTAATCAAACTTACAAGCTTTTGCACAGCAAAGGAAACCATAAACAAGATGAAAAGACAGTTACGGACTGGGACAAAATATTTGCAAACAGTGTGACTGACAATGGCTTAATTTCCAAAATGAATAAATAGCTCACACAACTCAATAACAAAAAAACAACCCAATCAAAATGTGGACAAAAGACCTAAATAGATGCTTCTCCAAAGAAGACGTACAGATGGCCAATAGGCACGTGAAAAGATGCTCATCGCTAATTATTAGAGAAATGTAAATCAGAACTATAATGTCAGATTGGCCATCATCAGAAAGTTTACAAATAACGAATTTTGGAGAGGGTGTGGAGAAAAGGGAACCCTCCTACACTGTTGTGGGAATGTAAATTGGTGCAGCCACTATGGAAAACAGTATGGAGGTTCCTCAAAAAACTAAAAATAGAATTGCCATATGATCTAGCAATCCCATTCCTGGGCATATATCCAGACAAAACTCTAATTGAAAAAGATACGTACACCCCAAGTGTTCATAGCAGCACTATTTACAATAACCAGGACATGGAAGCAACCTAAATGTCCATCGACAGATGAATGGGTAGAGAAGATGTGGTACATATATACAGTGGAATACTACTCAGCCATAAAAAAGAATGAAATAATGCCATTTGCAGCAACATGGATGGAACTAGAGATTATCATACTAAGTGAAGTCAGAAAGAGAAAGAAAAATACCATATGATATCACTTACATGTGGAATCTAAAATATGACACAAATGAAACTATGAAACAGAAAGAGACTCACAGACATAGAAAACAAACATGGTTACCAAAGGGGAAAGGGAGTGGGGGAGGGATAAATTAGGACTTCGGGATTAACATATATTGTACAAACTACTATATGTAAAATATATAAATAACAAAGTTCTGTATAGCACAGGGAACTATATATTCAATATCCTGTGATAAACCATAATGGAAAAGAATATAAAAAAGAAGGTATAGGGCTTCCCTGGTGGCGCAGTGGTTGGGGGTCCGCCTGCCGATGCAGGGGACACGGGTTCGTGCCCCGGTCTGGGAGGATCCCGCGTGCCGTGGAGCGGCTGGGCCCGTGAGCCATGGCCGCTGAGCCTGTGCATCCGGAGCCTGTGCTCTGCAACGGGAGAGGCCACAACAGTGAGAGGCCCGCGTAACGCAAAAAAAAAAAAAAAAAAAAAAAAAAAAGAAGGTATATATATATATATATAACTGAGTTATTTTACTGTGCAACAGAAATTAACACAACATTGTAAATCAACTGTACTTTAAGAAATAAAATAATGTTTAAAATAAACCTTCATGCTGTGGACTTCATGGAAAAGTGCCTGGAGGCTGGAGGAGCTCTGTTAATTTTTTTTTTTAAGGACCTTGATGGCCCCCTGGGCAGCATCACTTTAGTGAAGTTACCTTGGCCAGTGGTTTTGAGGAGCTTTGAACAGTCCATACGAGCCGCCTTGTCAGCAGGGAGGCTTCAGTGAGGCCCTGCATCATGGTCACCTGCTAAGTACACTAACTCACGGTATTAACCAGCAACGCTACCTATGCTAACGTTGGTAACTACCTCGTTTTATTGCAGTTTGCTTTCTTGCGCTTAGCAAACACGCATTTTTTTTTTTTTTTTTTTTGCTGTACGCGGGCCTCTCACCGTTGTGGCCTCTCGCGTTGCGGAGCACAGCCTCCGGACGCGCAGGCTCAGTGGCCATGGCTCACGGGCCCAGTCGCTCCGCAGCACGTGGGATCTTCCCGGACCGGGGCACGAACCCGCGTCCCCTGCATCGGCAGGCGGACTCTCAACCACTGCGCCACCAGGGAAGCCCCAAACATGCATTTTTTAACATCTTTATTGGAGTATAATTGCTTTCCAATGTTGTGTTAGTTTCTGCTGTATAACAACGTGAATCAGCTGTATGTCTACATATAGCCCCATATCCCCTCCCTCTTGAGCCTCCCTCCCACCCCTCTAGGTGGTCACAGAGCACCAGGCTGATCTCCCTGGGCTACGCAGCAGCGTCCCACGAGCCATCTATTTTCCATTTGGTCGTGTATATATGTCAGTGCCACTCTCTCATTTCGTCCCAGCTTCCCCTTCCCCACCGTGTCCTCAAGTCCATTCTCTACGTCTGCGTCTTTATTCCCGTCCTGCCACTAACTAGGCTCATCAGTACCGGGTTTTTTTAGATTCCATATATGTGCGTTAGTATGTAGTATTCATTTTTCTCTTTCTGACTTACTTCACTCTGTATGACAGACTCTAGGTCCATCCACCTCATTACAAATAGCTCAGCAAATACGCATTTTTTACAAAGTGAAGGTTTGTGGCAACCCTGTGTCGAGCAAGTCTGTCAGTGCCATTTCTCTAACAGCATTTGCTCCGTTCAGGTCTCTGTCACATTTTGAAAATTCTCAAAATACGTCAGACTTTTTCATTATTATTATATTTGTTATAGTGATCTTTGACCAGTGATCTTTGATGTTACTGTTGCAAAAAGATTACAACTCCCTGAAGCCTCAGAGGATGTTTGGTAGTTTTAATAATTAAGTATTTTGAAATTAAGGCCACGTACATTTTCTTAGACGTAACACTATTGCACAGTTAATAGGCTACGGTGTAGTGTAAATATAACTTTTATATGCGCCAAAAAGTTTGTGTGCATGTAAAGACTTGCTCTGTGGCTGTATTCACTTTGTTGCAGTGGTGTGGAACCAAACCTGCAACGTCTGAGCTGCCTGCATACTACCTGCGCTAACCAACTACAGTAACAATGCTAAGTATATTCACAAGACTAACTATGCTAATGATACTAACTAAATAAATAAAAATTTTTTATTTCGAGGAAAAAAATGAGCTAAAGATCAAATAAAGATTATCGGTAGATTTCTCATCAGAAACCTTGGAGGCCAGATGGCATGGCTTTGATGTATTCAAAGTATTGAAGGGGAAGGCTGTCAATCAAGAATCCTATATCTGGTAAAACTGTCCTTCAGAAATGAGGGAGGAATTAAGACCCTCCCAGATAAACCAAAGCTGAGAGAGTTCTTTAGCACCGGACCCGCCTGCGAGGGGCTCGTCCTACAAAAGCTGGTGCTGTTGTAGCTGGTGTCAAGAGAGTCACGTACCTAAAAATCCAGTTGTTAATCCTTGGTGGGGGGGCACACAACATAAAGATGTAATTTTGTAACATCAGTAAGTGAAAGGGAGGTGGGTCAGAGTTGTCTAGGAACAGTTCTTCTATGTTTCTTTTTAATTAATTTATTTTATTATTTTCGGCTGCGTTGGGTCTTCGTTGCTGCGCGCGGGCCTTCTCCAGCTGCAGCGAGCAGGGGCTACTCTTCGCTGTGGTGTGCGGGCTTCTCATTGCAGTGGCCTCTCTTGTTGTGGAGCATGGGCTCTAAAGCGCAGGCTTCAGGAGTTGTGGAGCACGGGCTTAGCTGCTCCGTGGCATGTGGGATCCTCCTGGACCAGAGCTCGAACCCCTGTCCCCTGCATTGGCAGGCGGATTCCCAACGACTGCGCCACCAGGGAAGCCCTCTTGTATGTTTTTGAAGTTAAGCTGGTATAAATTGGCCTTATACTGTTATTAGGATGTCAAATGTAATTACATGATAACCAGAAAAAAAGAAGAGCCATGGAATATACGCAAAAAAGGAAATGAGAAGGGAATTAAAATGTTTCACTATAAAAAATCAGCTAAGGACAAAAGAAGATAGCCATGCAGGAAATGAGGGGAAAAAAGCCATAAGGCATATGAAACACAAACAGGAAAATGACTGAAATAAGTACTTCGTTATTAGTAATTCCTTTAACTGTAAATGCATTAAACTCTCCCGTCAAAAGACAGATTGGCAGATTGGAGAGGAAAACATCTATCTACTTGCTGTCCACAAGAGACTCACTTTAGAGTCAAAGACATAAAAATGTTGTGGGGTTTTTTTGTTTGTTTGTTTTTGCATTACGCGGGCCTCTCGCTGTTGTGGCCTCTCCCGTTGCGGAGCACAGGCTCCAGATGCGCAGGCTCAGCGGCCATGGCTCATGGGCCCAGCTGCTCCGTGGCATGTGGATCTTCCCGGACCGGGGCACGAACCCGTGTCCCCTGCATCGGCAGGCAGACTCTCAACCACTGCGCCACCAGGGAAGCCCGATAAAAATGTTTAATGTGAAAGAGTGCGGAAAAGATCCATGCAAATAGTAACCAAAAGAGAGAGCGACTATACTAATCTGAGGTAAAGTAGATTAAGTACAGCAAGAAGATAAAACAGTGAAAAACGTTTACACACCATTTGACAGGCCATCAAAATATATGAAGCAAAAATTAACGGAACTGAAGGGAGAAGTAGTTTGACAATAATACTGAGTGACCCAGACAGAAGATAAGTGAGGAAAGTGGAGGACGTGAATGACACAGTAAACCAATTTGATCCAGCAGACACACGCACGACCCTATCCACCACCAACAGAACACGCATTATTCTCAAGTAGACATGGGTCATTCTCCATGATAGAATATATGTTGGGCCATAATTTAAGTCTCAGTAGGTTTTAAAAAGTAGCTTGTCATACAAAGTACCTTTGTGACCACAAAGAGATGAAGTTTAGAAATCAGTAACAGGAGGAAAACTAGAAAATCCAGAGATGTGTAGATGTTAAATAACACATTCTTAAAGAACTAATGGGTCAAAGAAGAAATCACAAGAGAAATTTAAAAATATTTAGGGACAGGGAATTCAGTGGCAGTCCAGTGGTTAGGACTTGGTGCTTTCATTGCCACAGCCCGGGTTCAATCCCTGGTTGGGGAACAAAGACACCCCGCAAGACATGCGATGTGGAAAAAAAAGTTTTTTAGGGACAGATAAAATAAAAACAACAAACTAGAGCTTATGGGCCATGGGACTTCCCTGGCGATCTAGTGGTTAACACACTGTGCTCCCAATGCAGGGGGCATGGGTTCGATCCCTGGTCCGGGAACTAAGATCCCGAGTGCTGTGTGGTGTGGCCAAAATAAATAAATAAAAATATAAAAATAAATAAAACTTACGGCACACAGCAAAGAAGTGCTAGGGGGGAAATTTATAACTATAAATGCTAACAAAGATTAGTGCAGAAAACCCTTTAGATTGACTAAGAATTTTAAAAAGGCTCATATTACTAAAATCAGAAATGAAAGTGGGGATGTTACTACCCATTCTATGAAAAAAAGGATTATAAGAGAGTCTTAGGAACACTTGTACACCAACAAATTGGATAGCCTGGATGAAATTGACAATTTCCTAGAAGCACACAAACTGCCAGAACTAAATAGAAAATAGAAAATCATACTTGTTAAGCTAGGAGATTGAATCAGTTATCATAAACCTCCTGACAAAAGCCCTGGATCTGATGGCTTCACTGGTGAATTCTAACAGACATTTAAAGATAACACCAATTCTTCTCAAATTCTTCCCGAAAATTGAAGAGGGGGGAAGATTTCTTAACTCATTCTATGAGGCCAGCATTGCTCTGATACTAAAGCCAGACAAACATTACAGAAAAGAGAAAACCACAGAGTAGTATCTCTTATGAACAGTGATGCAAAAGCTCTTAACAAAATACCAGCAAATCAAATTCAGCAGCATATTAAAAGGATTATATACCATGACCAAGTGGGATTTATTCCTGGAATGCTAGGATGGTTCTACAACCAAACAGCAAGCATGAATACACTGCAGTAACAGAATGAAAGGGAAAAAAACCATGTCATCTCAGTTGATGCAGAAAAAGCCCTTGACAAAATTCAACACCATTTCACAATGAAAACGAAACACTGGGAATAGAAGGAAATTATTTCAACATAATAAAAGCCATGTATGAAAAACCCACAGTGAATGTTGTACTCAGTGGTGAAAGACTAATACTTTGTCTTCTAAGATCAGGAACAAGGCAAGGATGCCCACTTTTACCCCATTCTATTCCAAACACTACTGGAAGTTCTAGCCAGAGCAGTTTGGCAAGAAAAAGAAATAAAACATCCAATTGGAAAGCAAAGAGATACATGGTATAATACGTGGAGTACCTTAAAGATTTCATACCAAAAAATTAAAAAACTAAAACCTGCTAAGAGCTTATAAACTAGTTCAACAAAGTTTCAGGATACAAAGTGAACACACAAAAATCAGCTGCATTTCTTTTTCTTTTTCTTTTATAATTAACTAATTTATTTATTTTTGGCTGCTTTGGGTCTTCGTTGCTGTGCTCAGGCTTTCTCTAGTTGTGGCGAGCGGGGGCTGCTCTTCGTCCCAGTGCATGGGCTTCTCGTTGTGGCTTCTCTTGTTGCAGAGCACAGACTCTGGGCGCGCGGGCCCAGTAGTTCTGGCACACGGGCTCTAGAGTGCAGGCTCAGTAGTTGTGGAGCACGGGCTTAGTTGCTCTGCGGCATGTGGGATCTTCCTGGACCAGGGCTCGAACCTGTGTCCCCTGCATTGGCAGGCGGATTCTTAACCACTGTACCACCAGGGAAGCCCAGACCTAAATCTTAAAAAAAAAAAATTTATTGAAGTATAGTTGATTTACCATGTTGTGTTAATTTCTGTTGTACAGCAAAGTGACTTCGTTATGCATATTCTTTTTCATATTATTTTCAGTTATGGCGTATCACAGAATATTGAATATAGTTCTTTGAGCTATACAGTAAGACCTTGTTGTTTATCCATTCTATATATACTAGTTTGCATCTACTAATCCCAAACTCCCAATCCATCCCTACCCCCCCACCGGCAACCACACATCTGTTCTCTATGTGCGTGAGTCTGTTTCTGTTTCATAGATATGTTCATTCATGTTGTATTTTAGATTCCACATGTAAGTGATATCATATGGTATTTGTCTTTCTGACTTACTTTGCTTAGTATGGTAATCTCTAGATCCATCTGTGTTGCTGCAAATGGCATTATTTCATTCCTTTTTATGGCTGAGTAATATTCCACTGTGTGTGTGTGTGTACACACATATACATGTATATATACACACATACACCCCCCCACACACACATCTTCTTTATCCATTCATCTGTCGATGGACATTTAGGTTGTTTCCAGATCTGGGCTATTGTAAATAATGCTGTGATGAACATAGGGGAATGTATCTTTTTGAATTAAAGTTTTGTCTGGGTATGTGCCCAGCAGTGGGATTGCTGGATCATATGGTAATTCTATTTTTAGTTTTCTGAGGAACCTCCATACGGTTTTCCATAATGGTTGCACCAACTTACATTCCCACTAACAGTGTAGGAGGGTTCCCTTTTCTTCACACCCTGTCCAATATTTATTATTTGTACACTTTAAAAAATTATATGGATGTGTCGGGTCTTAGTTGCGGCATGTAGGATCTTAGTTGTGGCATGTGTGCTCCAGAGTGCTTAGGCTCAGTAGTTGTGGCATGCGGGCCCTCTAGCTGTGGCATGTGGGCTTAGTTGCCCCACGGCACGTGGGATCTTAGTTCCCCGACCGGGGATTGAACCTATGTCCCCTGCATTGGAAGGTGGATTCTTAGCCACTGGATCACCAGGGAGTCCCTTGTAGCCTTTTTTTTTTTTTGCCTGCACTGGGTCTTCGTTGAGGTGTGCAGGCTTCTCTTGTTGCAGAGCACAGGCTGTAAGCACACGGGCTTCAGTAGTTGTGGCACGTGGGCTCAGTAGTTGTGGCACATGGGCTCAGTAGTTGTGGCTCATGGGCTCTAGAGCACAGGCTCAGTAGTTGTGGCTCATGGGCTTAGTTGCTCTGCGACATGTGGGATCTTCCCAGACCACGGATCAAACCCGTGTCGCCTGCATTGGCAGGTGGATTCTTTTTTTTTTTTTTTTTTTGCGGTATGCGGGCCTCTCACTGTTGTGGCCTCTCCCGTTGCGGAGCACAGGCTCCGGACGCGCAGGCTCAGCGGCCATGGCACATGGGCCTAGCTGCTCCGCGGCATGTGGGATCTTCCCGGACCGGGGAACGAACCCGTGTCCCCTGCATCGGCAGGCGGACTCTCAACCACTGCGCCACCAGGGAAGCCCTGGCAGGTGGATTCTTAATCACTGTGCCACCAGGGAAGTCCCCCTTGTAGACTTTTTTTTTTTTTTTTTTTTTGCGGTACGCGGGCCTCTCACTGTTGTGGCCTCTCCCGTTGCGGAGCACAGGCTCTGGATGCGCAGGCTCAGCGGCCATGGCTCACGGGCCCAGCCACTCCGTGTCATGTGGGATCTTCCCGGACCAGGGCACGAACCCGTGTCCCCTGCATCGGCAGGCAGACTCTCAACCACTGCGCCACCAGGGAAGCCCCACCTTGTAGACTTTTTAATGATGGCCATTCTGACCTGTGTGAGGTGGTACCTCATTGTATTTTATTTTATTTTATTTTATTTTATTTTATTTTATTTTATTTTATTTTTTAATTTGGCTGCACCAGGTCTTAGTTGTGGCATGTGAGATCTTTAATTGCAGCATGTGGGATCTTTAGTTGCGGCATGCAGGATCCTTTAGTTGCAGCATGTGGGATCTAGTTCCCTGACCGGGGATCGGACCCAGGCCTCCTGCATTGAGAGTGCAGTCTTAGCCACTGGACCACCAGGGAAATCCTCCTCATTGTAATTTTGACTTCCATTTCTCTAATAATTAGCAATGTTGAGCCTCTTTTTATGTGCCCGTTGGCCACCTGTATTTCTTTGGAGAAATGTCTGTTTAGGTCTTTTGCACATTTTTTGATTGGGTTGTTTTTTTGTTATTGAGTAGTGTGAGCTGTTTGTATATTTTGGCAATTAAGCCTTTGTCAGTTGCTTTGTTTGCAAATATTTTCTCCCATAGGTTGTCTTTTCGTTTTGTTTATGGTTTCCTTTGTTGTCCAAAAGCTTGTAAGTTTGATTAGGTCCCATCTGTTTATTTTTGGTTTTATTTCTGTTGCTTTGGGAGACTGACCTAAGAAAACATTGGTATGATTTACATCAGAGAATGTTTTGCCTATGTTCTCTTTTAGAAGTTTTATGGTGTCACGTCTTATAATTAAATATCAAAGAAAACTTTGAGGGACTTCTGTGGTGGTCCAGTGGTGTTAAGACTCCATACTTCCACTGCATGGGGTGTGGGTTTGATCCCTGGTTGGGGAACTAAGATCCTACACGCCACGTGGTGTGGCCAAAAAAAAAAAAAAGAGTTGAAAATGGGGATATTTCAAGAGATGGATTCAGCAGTGATTTTGTGGATATGATACCAAAGGCACAGGCAACAATAGAAAAAAAAAAAAGGTAAATTAGACTTTATCACAATTAAAAACTTTTGTGTTTCCAGGGACAGCATTAGGAGAGTAAAAAGTTAGCCTACAGAATGGGAGAAGATGTTTATAAATCATACATCTGATAAGGTTTAATATTCAGAATACATATTTAAAGCTCCTACAAGTCAACAACAAACAAGCAGTTTGATTAAAAATGGGTTCAGGGGCTTCCCTGGTGGTGCAGTGGTTGACAGTCTGCCTGCCGATGCAGGGGACACGGGTTCGTGCCCCGGTCCGGGAAGATCCCACATGCTGCGGAGCGGCTGGGCCCGTGAGCCATGGCCGCTGGGCCTGCGCGTCCGGAGCCTGTGCTCCACAATGGGAACGGCCACAACAGTGAGAGGCCCATGTACCCAAAAAAAAAAAAAAAAAAAATGTGTTCAGTACCCAAATAGATATTTCTCCAAAGAAGATATAGAAATGGCTGATGCACACACAAAAAATACACAGCATCACTAGCCGTTAGGAAATTCAAAACACGGATTATGATGGCTCTTATTTTTAAAAATGCAAAAACTGTGTTGGTGAGGATGTAGAGAAATTGGGACCCTCGTGTATTGCTGGTAGGAATGTAATATGGTGCTGGAGTTGTGGAAAGCAGTGTGGTGGTTCCTTAGAAGATTAAACAAAAGTGCTGTATGTCCTGGCACTTAGGTGTATATACCCACAAGATTTGAAATCAGGATCTCAAACAGATACTCGTACACTATTGTTCACGGCAGAATTATTCACAACAGTCAACAGGTAGAGAGTGCCCGTGTGCTCATCAAGTGGTAAATGGATAAGTCAAATATGGTATCTAGATACAGCGGTGTATTATTCACCATATAAAGGAATGAAGTTCTGGTGTGGGCTGCAGTGTGGATGAATCTTGAAATGAAAGCATGCCAAGTGAGATAAGCTAGACAGGAAAGGACAAATACTGTATGACCCCACTTACAAAAGCTATTTAGATAAGGCCAATTCAGAGACGGAAGGTAGAATAGAGGTTACCACAGGCCGGGGAAGCAGGAAGTGGGGAGTTATTGCTTAATCTGCATAGAGTGTCTGTTTGCCCTGATGAAAAAGTTCTGGAAATAGGTAGTTGTGATGGTTGCACCATAGGGTGATGTTCTTAACACACGCAGAAATTAACATCAGTATCTTCTCTTCAAACAAGTTCCTTCTCCCAAATAAAACCCAGACAGCATCTTAACTGACAGATCTCTGACCTTGAAATGTGATTTTGTAGTTACGTCAAGGTTGGTAAACAGCAGTAGGGAAACTGAGAACCTCTATTCTAAAGCTGCTGTCCTAAGTCGACCACGCGTCACCACCTCGTAGTGTGTCCGGCAGCACTGCGTGGACCTGTGCAAAAGCACACAAACCTGACCTACTTACAGACTGTCCGGCCCTTTGCCTTTTCAGCGTGGTACTGGTGTGTTTCCACCTTGAGTTAGTGTTTGACAGTGATATTCCTAAATGTTATCCGAAGCAGGCTGTGCATCGGTGATCTTCTGAGACATGTGGATCTTTATTTTGCCAGAATCTTGCCAGCACAGTTTGAGTCCCTTTAAACCTATACTTCAGTAATAACCTGTGGATAGTAACCTTTGAAATGGAAGCAGAGTGTTTGGAAACTTCTGACATCCTGTTCTTTAGCACTTCCTCCTCAGCCTAAGGAGCTGGGCTTTTGCCTGAGCCCTGCAGTCTGCTGGGTTTTCACATCTACCTGGTGTGATGGTTAATTTTGTGTGTCAACCTGACCGGGCAAGGGATGCCCGGGTATTTGCCTAAAGCATCATTCTCGGGGTGTCTTTGCCGTGTTTCTGGATGAGATTCACAGTTGAATGTGTGAACTGAGCAAAGCAGACTGCCCTCATCCAATCCTGGGAGGCCCAATTAGAAAGAGAGGCTGAGGAAGGGAATTCACTTTGTCTGCAGGTTTTCTCTGGTCTTCCATCTCAGACTGGATCTGACACCGCCAGCTCGCCTGGTTCTCAGGCCTTCAAACTGCAGATCGTGGGACATCTCGGCCTCCATAATCACGTGAGAACTTCCTTACTAAATCTAAGTACTAAATCTCATGTATGTATTATATAATCTCATGCAGAGTTACATAAACGTAATCTCATATATATGAAGTTTTTTTTTTTACAAACAAAAAAATTTTATTGTAGTTGAATTTTGTGTAAATTTCTGCTGTACAGCAAACTGACAGTGATACGTTTATGTATACATTCTTTTTTTTAATATCTTTTTTGGAGTATAATTGCTTTACAGTGTTGTGTTAGTTGTTGCTGTATAACAAAGTGAATCAGCTATACATATACATATATCCCCATATCCCCTCCCTCCTGTGTCTCCCTCCCACCCTCCCTATCCCACCCCTCCAGGCGGTCACAAAGCACTGAGCTGATCTCCCTGTGCTATGCAGCTGCTTCCCACTAGCTATCTGTTTTACATTTGGTACTTGTATATATGTCCAAGCCACTCTCTCACTTCGTCCCAGCTTACCCTTCCCCCTCCCCGTGTCCTCAAGTCCATTCTCTATGTCTCTGTCTTTATTCCCGTCCTGCCCCTAGGTTCTTCAGAACCTTTTTTTTTTTTTTTAAGATTCCACATATATGTGTTAGCATACGGTATTTGTTTATCTCTTTCTGACTTAATGAAGTTTATTATTTTTTTATTATTATTATTATTTTCCGGTACGCGGGCCTCTCACTGTTGTGGCCTCTCCCGTTGCGGAGCACAGGCTCCGGACACGCAGGCTCAGCGGCCATGGCTCAGGGGCCCAGCCGCTCCGCGGCATGTGGGATCTTCCCGGACCGGGGCACGAACCCGCGTCCCCTGTATCGGCAGGCAGATTCTCAACCACTGCGCCACCAGGGAAGCCCAATGAAGTTTATTTTTAACAACAGATTTTAAATATCACTTAAAGGTAACTGGTAAAACGTGGGCTTGTATATGGTGTCAACAGAACCATTAGGCTCTGTTCTTTCATCCTAATGTTTCTGTTTCTCTGGAGAACCCTAACTAGTACATCTGGCGTTAATAGAGTTACTCTTCCTAGAGACAGGCCCCAGAGCATCATTATGCTGATCTTTTCCATACCTCTGCTTCACAAGTACTTCTTACAATTCAGGGACCTAGTCTGATTTGAGAATGGCCATATGTACTCTGACTGGCAAAAAGTTCATTGCAGTCGCCAAGCCAACAGGCTTTTTTTCTTTTTGCGGTACACGGGCCTCACACTGTTGTGGCCTCTCCCGCTGCGGAGCACAGCCTCCGGACGCGCAGGCTCAGCGGCCATGGCTCACGGGCCCAGCTGCTCCACGGCATTTGGGATCCTCCCAGACCGGGGCACGAACCCGTGTCCCCTGCATCGTCAGGCGGACTCTCAACCACTGCGCCACCAGGGAAGCCCCAACAGGCTTTTTTGATTGGTAAGTCCTTTGAGTCCAAGTGGGGAAGTTCATCCTGGAACCAGAAGAGAAGTGTGAGGTAGAAGTGAAAAGCCAGTGAGAGCTGTGGGCAACACGGGGGCGAGAAGATGGGACTAGCGGTAACTCTGAGACCGTTCCCAGTCTAGCCCTTGTTGCAGGAACAAGGCAGAACCACGTCGTCCCCACTGCCTGTCCCACAGTGACTTCAGGTGAGGTGCAGACCTCCGTGAAGCCTTTCTCGTTTATAAGGTGCCTTTACCGATTTGCCTATGGGATGAGCCCGGCAGCCCTAGGAGGCGGGCAGGAAGTCCTCCTACAACGAGGAAGGAAACTGAAGTGCAGATATGAAAATTCATCATCACCCCTACCCCCTTATTCTGTGTTGAGAGTTTCTTTTGATTACAAAAATTATATATGCTTGCTATTTTAAAACTCCAGAGGAGGCGAATTTTATATATATGTATATGATGTCAGTGTCCTGTACACTCCTCATATCCTACTCTTAGGAAGAAGTCTTGACTATATCCTTGTGACCTAGCACATACCTTCCTGTTTGCTTACCAAGTGTCTCGTTAAACCGAGCTCGAGACATGGAGACTAGCCCAGTCATCTTTGTACCTCTAGCATTTCCCTCAGTGCAGGCGCTTGGGAAGTCAGTCTGTTCCAGGGTCACCAGACTCTGAATAGGCCTTCTGCACCAAGGCCTGTCTGTCCAAATTGACATGACCTCTGAGCCAGCAATCCTTCATTTAGATTTTCAAGACTTGGTTCTATACAGTAGATTCCTCTTCTGGAAGAATGGGGCACATCTACTCTAGAGCAAGAGCTGTCAAACAACAGTCCTGTTTTAAAAAATAATTTGAGTTTTAGGTAAACTTCAGGAGTAGGGTCTATGTATACAGAACTCAGTGTATTGAAATAATAATCTGAATTACTGCCTGAAAAGTGGTCAGGCATTTAAGATTTCATTTCGGTTGATGCCTGTCGACCCGTGGCGTCGTCCTCATGAGCAGACACTGACTGTGTTCCTGCTTTGCGGCAGCTGCGGGGCCTTTGCCTTGCCGTATCCCCCCCTCCCTGCGCTTGGCCGCCCGTATACGCCCAGGTTTTGCCGGTCACCTTCGGTAAGATTTAAAATTTCTTGTTGAGGGAGATCAGCTCGGTGCTTTGTGACCGCCTGGAGGGGTGGGATGGGGAGGGTGGGAGGGAGGGAGATGCATGAGGGAAGGGATGTGGGAACAGATGTATATGTATGACTGATTCACTTTGTTATAAAGCAGAAACTAATAAAAAGAAAAAAAAAATTTCTTGTTGAAAATAAACTTCATGGTACTTAATGCCATTGACTATACACTTAAAAACGGTTAAAATGGTAAATTTTATGTTATGTGTAGTTTACCACATACATTATAATAAAGTAAGAGTGCTTTCTATAACTTTATGCTAATAAATTCGAAAACCTGGGAGCTGAAAGTGATGGGTCAGTTTGTTCTAGACGGCAGGTACGTTTTGCTGTGTGAAGATTAAAGGTGAAGAGGGCTAAGGGGGAGGGACAGGGGAGGGGAGATGGACACTTGAAGGGTTTCTGTTCACTCTTCCCCAAGAATTAGAAGGAACGTTTACCAACGTTCATTTCCTTTCAAGCCTTTCTCCCGCCAGCACAGTAAACTAAGCAAACCATGTCGTTTGTTCTTTATTACAGACCTCTCCCACACTTTTTCTTAACTTTCTGAAGTGTTCCACACACACTCCTCTAAAAACAAGAAACAGAAACGGGAGGGAATTATATAGTGTCCTGAAGGATTACTGAAATCTGATTTAGTAGTGAGGGCCTTTCTGGCTTGAGGAGGGGTGTTTCCTAGTGCAGCACACCTAAAGTTCTTTGGAAGGTTCTGCTTGAGGCATTTCCCTGATGGGTCTCACAGGTCCTGGGGGCAAGGGTTAGAAGCCGTTTAAGCAGAGGATGATCTGACCAGAGATGGTGCCCTGGTAATTCTGTGTCAGGGAGCCACCCCTCTCATGTGGGGTAGCTGTCTGTTTTTAAAATGTTCGATTATGAAAAAGTTCCAAATATATGAAAAGTAAATAGACTCATATAGTACATGAACGCACACGCTCCTACCAAATTTCAGCCGCTAACATTTTATCTGTTTTATCTGCATATTTGGTTGAACAAATACAAAGTATATGACATCATGACACTTCACCCATAAATGCTTGAGTCTTTTCATCAAGAATGTGGTCTCCTTTCCTCCCCCCCCTTTTATATCGTTACCTTTAACTTTGACAAGCTCAAGCTAGGTGTCCTAACAGAATGTTCCACACTTTAGTTTTGGCTGGTTTCATCCTTTGATGTTGAATGTGTTTCTCTAGTCCTGGTACTTCTTGTGAGCTGGAAGTGAGATCGGAAAGCTTGAGTGAATTTGGTTATACAATTTTTGTGTGTGTGTGTGTGTGCGGTACGCGGGCCTCTCACTGTTGTGGCCTCTCCCGTTGCGGAGCACAGGCTCCGGACGCGCAGGCTCAGCGGCCATAGCTCACGGGCCCAGCTGCTCCGCGGCATGTGAGATCTTCCCGGACCGGGGCACGAACCTGTGCCCCCTGCATCGGCAGGCGGACTCTCAACCACTGCGCCACCAGGAAAGCCCTGGTTATACATTTTTGACAAGAATACTTCATAGTGTCTGATCATCCCACTGTTAGTGAAGATGAGTTTACTCACTGTATTACAATGGTTGCTGCCATATTACTGCTCTTCCTCCCTAACGTTTGTGACTACTAAGTGATCCGCGAGGTAATATTTTGGCACCATGTGGATCTTTAGTTTTCCACCTACCTTCACCTGTACGGTATTAGCATCACTGATGATCTTGACCTGACTTTTCTTGTTTTCATTGAGGATTACAAAATGATTTTTTAAAAAAATTATTTATTTGGGGCTGCATTGGGTCTTCGTTGCGGTGCGCAGGCCTCTCATTGCGGTGGCTTCTCTTGTTATGGAGCATGGGCTCTAGAGTGCAGGCTCAGTAGTTGCAGCACACGGGCTCAGTAATTGTGGCACACAGGCTTAGTTGCTCTGCGAGATGTGGGATCTTCCCGGACCAGCGCTCAAACGCGTGTCCCCTGCATTGGCAGGCGGATTCTTTACCACTGCACCACCAGGGAAGGTCCAAAATGATTTTTTAAAATTCTATTTCAGTCATTCCTTCTGTATTCCTTCTACTCTCTTATTATTTATTTATTTATTTATTTACTTACTTGCTTATTTATTTTGCGGTACGCTGGCCTCTCACTGCCGCAGCCTCTCCTGTTGCGGAGCACAGGCTCCGGACGCACAGGCCCAGCGGCCATGGCCCACGGACCCAGCCGCTCTGCGGCATGCGGGATCCCCCCAGACCAGGGCACAAACCCACGTCCCCTGCATCGGCAGGCGGACTCCCAACCACTGTGCCACCAGGGAAGCCCTACTCTCTTTTTAAAATTAAAGTAGTTAATTTACAATGTTGTATTAGTTTCATGTGTACAGCAAAATGATACAGATATATATCTGTCTATTCTATTTCAGATTGTTTTCCATTATAGGTTATTACAAGATACTGAATATAGTTCCCTGTACTATACAATAGGTCCTTTTTTTTTTTTTTCTTTTTTTTTTTCTTTTTTTTTTTTTTGCGGTATGCGGGCCTCTCACTGTCGTGGCCTCTCCCGTTGCGGAGCACAGGCTCCGGACGCGCAGGCCCAGCGGCCACGGCTCACGGGCCCAGCCGCTCCGCGGCATATGGGATCCTCCCAGACCGGGGCACGAACCCGTATCCCCTGCATCGGCAGGCGGACTCTCAACCACTGCGCCACCAGGGAGGCCCGGTCCTTTTTTTTTTATCATGTATTCCTTCTACTGGCATTCATGTGTTAAAATTTTTTTCCCACTTGTCAACTGGCAAGCTTTTTTCCAGTTGTACAATTCCTTTTTTCCCCCATAAATTTATTTATTTTATTTATTTATTTTTGGCTGTGTTGGGTCTTCGTTGCCGTACGCGGGCTGTCTCTAGTTGGCGGCGATCGGGGGCTGCTCTTCATTGTGGTGCACAGGCTTCTCGTTGTGGAGCACAGGCTCTAGGTGCGTGAGCTCAGTATTTGTGGCTGTCAGGCGCTAGAGTGCAGGCTCAGTAGTTGTGACACATGGGCTTAGTTTAAGCTCCACAGCATGTGGGATCTTCCCGGACCAGGACTTGAACCCGTGTCCCCTGCATTGGCAGGCGGATTCTTAACCACTGTGCCACCAGGGAAGTCCTACAATTCCTATTAAAAAGGCAGGATACACTAATTGTTTTTCTCTAATCATGGGCTTTCAGAGTGAGGAATTATTATATGAAATAATTTTCATCAGAATTTACACTTTGTAACATTTTTGGTAGCTGATTATAAAGTCATGACTGCAGAAAGGAATCATATGATACATATAGTTCAGTCTTACGCTTGCTGTCCTGATGAGTATCCTGTCTTCTGCTTCCCATGACAGTGTTTTCCCAGCGCTTCTTGGTATATCCTACTTTATTCAGCAACTGGTGGTTATTCAGTTTCCTTGATTCCAAAGTCGTTTGTTAAACCCCTGGTCTGGATCCTGTCCTCTGGGGTAATGCAGTTGGGCACACGTTTACTGTGTATTGAGGCTGCCAGTGGTTGAGTGCCTTTTTTCAGTGCAGCACATCAGAGTTCATGTGACGTTTTGCGTTTGTCTGTATAGGTAGAGGGGCCAGTTGAGAACCTAGAGATTTCTTCACGTTAGAAGGTGTTCCGGTGTTATTTGGGTTGGGTTAGGCAGGATAGGTGAGTAGGTATGAGAAGCAGTGATGGTGAGGAGGGGCAGGAAGGTCATTCCAGTTAAAAACATGTCACGGCAGAGTCCGAGGTAGATGAGTCGAGGGCGCTGGAAAGGGACTGGATCTGGAGAAGTGGGAAGCTGCAGGCAGGAGCCTGGTGTGCGGTCAGGGCCATCACTACACTGCTCCTGGTTCCCGTGGACTGGGTGGAGGGTTCCTGGCAGCCTCCCAGGAGAACCTGGGGAATCCATGTCCCGCCCAGCATGGTGACGGTGAGACATCTCGTGATTTCTCATCTCTTCTCCGTTTTTGACTTTTTAGTCCTGGGGGCGCAGATCATTTTGCTTACTTGTAGTTTGTTCTCTGTTCATTGGTTGATGCACGTTTGGATGTGTGATTTGGAGTTGTACTTCAGCACAGGTGGACTAGCTGGGGCTTATTGGTGTCCCTGAGGGCTGTGTGTGTTTGTTGCAGATGCTTAGTTCTTGATTAGACTCTTGCTGCTGTTTCTTGTGTCTTTAAATGTTAAGAAAGGATATATCTTACTTTTAAGTTTTGTATTTGGTGGAAGATTCCCTAAGTCATGGGGCTCATCTCAGGAAGATGGGTGGAGACTAAAATAGGTTCTGTAATTGAGCCGTCACAGGACAAGGAGCCCCGCAGCGTGCTGAGTTGGAGAACGTTGTCCTGGATTACTTTCACCAGGACCCAGCGGTAGCTCCGGGACTTTGAGAAGTAGAGACGCGTTGGTCTCTGGCTCGTCTGCCTCTGCATTCTCGTATCTTCTCAGGAACACACGCGCCTGTTACAGGGTTAGGAATTCAGTGTAAGGCCCCAGGAGAGCAAATGACTTGCCTGGACTTGCACAGCTAGTAAGTTGCAGAGCCGTGCTTTGAAGCAGAGGCTTCAGGTCCCAAGCCCTTGGTTGGTCTCTCATCCCCCAAGTTCCTCCTGCATGTGAGTGAGGAGCAGATCTGAGCCCTTTGGGGGGAAGGAGTTGGGAATGTGCCCCTGGAGCCACAGCGTGCTGACTGGCCTCTGTGTGACCCGCTGTGGACTAGTAGGAATCTTGTCGCTCTTCATGTGCTCTTCAGAGTATGGTGTTTTTGCCTCTGAAGATGAACCAAAACGCTTAAAACTTTTTTGGAAATGCTGGCTGTTTAAGTCTACGTGATGGGTCTTCTGTTGTTGTTTTTGGTTTTGGGGGGCTGGGGGGCGAGCGGAATGCAGGATATTAGTTTCCCGACCAGGGATCGAACCTGTGCCCGCTGCAGTGGAAGCATGGAGTCTTAACCACTGGACCACCAGGGAAGCCTCTAGGTGATGGGTACCGTTAAAAGATAATTTTCAAGAAAATGTAAGATCATGACTGTCATTTAAATATGAAATGAACAAAGAACAGACATACATGGAAGTTGGTAATGTTGCAGGGAACCTGCAGATGGACACAAAACTGGCTTTTCCATGGTGGAAGTTTGTCCAGATAGAATTTGTTTGTGTAGATAAGAGCCATTTGTTCTCCCATCATTCCTACAACCTACAGTTGGTCAAGGGCAGTGAGACCCCAGAGTGAAATAGCCCAAGGAAGTGATCTAGAATCAAGAGTCTAAGTAGTGCATCATTTCCCATTGGAGGCATCCCATACTTTTTTTGTTTTTGTTTTTTTTGGCTGTGCTGGGTCTTAGTTGCAGCACGCGGGATCTTTAGTTGCGGCATGCGGGATCTAGTTCCCTGACCAGGGATTGAACTCGGGCCCCCTGCATTGGGAGCGCAGAGTCTTAACCACTGGTCCACCAGGGAAGCCCCCCCATACTCTTTTTAATTGCAAGTTTCCTTACAGCATATGAGTTGATAATGCTATTCTCTCTACTTCTTTCCTTTCATGTTAAAATTTTTGAACACTTGTTTTAAAAATGTTTTTGCTGGGCTTCCCTGGTGGCGCAGTGGTTGAGAGTCCGCCTGCCGATGCAGGGGACGCGGGTTCGTGCCCCGGTCCGGGAAGATCCCACATGCTGCGGAGCGGCTGGGCCCGTGAGCCATGGCCACTGAGCCTGTGCGTCCGGAGCCTGTGCTCCGCAATGGGAGAGGCCACAACAGTGAGAGGCCCGTGTACCGCAAAAAAAAAAAAAAAGTGTTTTTGCTGGGGAGGCTTTGTGAATTGAAGCCCCAGTGGTTACATATTAGGTTTAATGTACTTTGATGACATGATATGAAATACGGTCTTTATTTTAAAGCTGATTTACTTGGGAACATTTTCTTCTTCAAGTATCTGTTCTGAGAATGATGGCCCTTGTGACAAGGTATGGGACTCCTGGTACTCCTGTATTCCTAGTATCTGACTTGGAAGCAATACCCAAGGTTTCGAGCCTGTAGACCCTTATACTTTGGGCAAGAGTTTGCTGCTCTAACTAGCATTTCCCGTGGGGGTAACTCCACCTGTGCGCTTCAGTGTCAGAGAGGTAAATGCCGTGTAGCCACAGTTTTGTATTCCTTTGACCTTATTCTTTGGAGAGGTGGAGGGATTTTGGTGGTGCAACGGTGCAAAAGTTGAAATTGAAGTTCACTGTTCGGAAGAAACAAACCAATCTTTGGAACTAAAGGGCTCTTGCATACCCTGGACAGCCAGCGGCCATTGAGAGTCCTTCTTAGGTCTTCAGTTACATGTGAGCAGTGGTGGGCTGCCCTGCAGGGAGAGTCCTGTTTGGGGTCTGTTGACTGGAGACTAGCCGGAGCACTGGGGAGGAGAGGTAGCACGAATGCAACCTTCACGTTGGTAGCCTGGCCTTTGGCCACCGCTGTGTTGACTTGGGGAGGAAGGCTGCTGGCTTAACGGTGCTCTCCACCTCGCCCTCCTGTGGGCTCTGGTTGGATCTGTCTTCCGTTGGTTTCCACCTTTCCTCTCCTAGGAGGGTAAAGGACACCTTTGCTTTAAATCTGATAGAGCTCAGCCTGCCTCTCTGACGTCTTTCCCTCTGTCTTGGTGGCATGTTGTATCACGTGATCTGGGCTTCCTTGCCTGAGATTCTGGAACATGGACCCGTGAGCGGTGGCATTAACTTGTTGGCATCTAACCAGACCAGGAGTATTACATTCTGCACTGTTTGCTGTATTTGTTTTGGAGCTTTAAAAATTGCCCAGTGTGGAGACAGATTATCGCTTACCTGACTGAATTTTTTTTTTTTTTTTTTGGCTTCTTGATTAGGAAGTGGCCAGGAAGAAATTGTTTTGAAGTGTAAGTCTAGCTGTGTGAGACACCTCAGTCACCATGGTTCTTCCAGGGGTGCTTGAGAACAAAATACATGTGACCACCTTCTGCAATCGCATCCAGCTGCTAAGAGGATCTGATGAAACTCTCTACACTGTCAGGAGAAGACTTTCACACCTAGTCAAAGGAGGATTTCAAGATGTGGTTGACACTTTCGTAATTTTACCTTACGCAGGCAAACTGTTCCTGTTGATCAGTGTGACCTGTGTCTGGTCCTTGATGCTCCTGTGCTGTTCACAGTATGGTTCGCTTTCAAGCAGTTAACTGAACCTCGGTCTCAGTGGGTTACCAAGGACCTCGGGTAGTGTTTGGACACTCGTAGGCTGCTAGGACCGGTGGCTCCAAATATTTAGAAGTGGTTGTGATGCAGCCAAGATCTTGCTGTAGCTGTAGTGTTCTAACGAAAAGCTCGCGTGTTAACTAATACTTTCTAAAGTTGGCTCTTGAGGAGCGAGTATCGTTACTGTGTTTTCAAGAGTGAAAGAAGGTGGGCTAGATAATCAGTAATTAATGGCCGTAAATCGAGATTTGAGATGTCTGAGGACTATCTACTAATGCTAGTGAAATCCTCCAGGGTTGTTAGACCAGCACCATACCATAAAACTTACTGTGAGGATGGAAATGTTCTCCGTCTGCGCTGGCCAGTGCGGTGGGTGCTGGCTCTGTGGCTTGTGAGCACTTAAAGTGGGGCTGGTGTGGCTGAGGAGCTGTATTTGATTTCATTTAAATGGCTAGTGCCTGCTGTGTAGGACAGCACAGGCCTAGACCAGACTTTCTCAACCATGTTTGATTATCGCACCTCCCTTCTGCTCCACAGGCCTTTTTAGATTTTTCCCCCTAATTGTCTCCCCTACCCCAGTAAAGTTTTAATACCATGGATGTACTGTGTCTGTTTGCTTTTATATTGCGGCTTCTAGAGGGCCACAGACCATTGTTAATAACACCCCCGCTGGGAATGCGTGGCCTGGACTAACCAAGGGTTGGCATTATCGAGAAGCTTAGCCCAACGGCAGTGCACTTCCTGAACACTTAGAATGACTGCTGAGGCTGGTGGTACCTGTGAGTGCAGTTAAGAACATCACAGCTGAGTGAGTTTTTAGAGGTTTGTAAAATTCTCCACATCCTTATGGCATCACCGTGTGTTAGTAATGGACGGTACTTTTACAAAGAGGCAGGCATTTTAAGAAGTACACTGAATCTGATCCAGTCAGAGGTGGGCAACCGGGAAGTTGAGTGATCTGGAAGCCACGTTGCATGGACAGGAGTTGAGAAAAGATGTTGGCACTGGTGATGGAGTGTCCAGTGTCTCTAAATCCCTCTGCAGCCTTTGACAGTGGAACACTGCACAGGATGTACTTCATGGTCACTGTGAGTGTGCAGGCAGGAACTGGGCGAGGTGTCGGTGCCACGGAAGAAGTGTCTCTGCTAACAAAAGCTCAGGATAAAATGACTTCTAAGAACCGATTATGGCTGAGTTTAAGGTGATTTGGCTTTGTTCTACACTTGACCTCACTGTTTTTTTTTTCCCTATCCATCTGTTTATTTATTTATGGCTGCACTGGGTCTCCGTTGCTGCGTGCGGGCTTTCTCTAGTTGCGGCGAGCAGGGGCTGCTCTTCATTGCAGTGCACGGGCTTCTCATTGCAGTGGCTTCTCTTGTTGTGGAGCATGGGCTCTAGGCGCAGGCTTCCGTAGTTGTGGCTTGCGGGCTCTAGGCATGCAGGCTTCAGTAGTTGTGGCGCACGGGCTCAGTTGCTCTGCGGCATGTGGGATCTTCCCGGACCAGGGCTTGAACCCGTGTCTCATGCGTTGGCAGGTGGATTCTTAACCACTGCGCCACCAGGGAAGCCCCCTCACTGTTTTTAGAATCACATAGAACCCCTTGTCCAGCAAGGAGTTGTGAAATAGCCAGCTGAATTTGGCCACTGAAGTTTCCCGTTTAACACTTGAAAGCTACAAAACAGAATGCTTTGTTCAGCTTACAGAGAATTACGATGGCCTCCTTCTGAAATAAGAAGTGTTTGTAGTTTTCTGTAGGTAAACCCCAGCCTCCAACCCAGTAACTGACCCTGACTGGACCCTCAGCGGGTGTTTGAACTGAACTAGGTGTGCTTACCCTTAGGTCGTGGTTAGGGACCACTGTTACTGAAAACAGTGGGGATACGTGATTGGACATGTTTAAGTCTGAAGCATGGAGGCGGGACTGCAGGCCATGGGATGTTTGAGTCTGAGGTCATCTGAGCGACGTGGGTCAGGGTCTTGGGAGCAGTGTGCCACCCCCCTCGGGCGCCAGTGCCTGTGCAGTGAACGCACAGCAGTGGGAGCAGGGTTAGGGATTCAAACTGTAAGGCACCTAGTGACCCAGTGCCCGCTGCTCAGTTCTGCTCTTTCTTCCATGGCATTGGCCATGGATCTTCCTCCAGTGACAGGTCTTAGGCCAGACATGACTCCACTGCAGTGTTTGCTGAGGTACGGTGCAGGGCCTCAGTGCTGGTATACAGTGTGGTTTTAGGAAGCACGTAAGTGAAGGTGCGATTTGTCTTGGATGAGTAACTAGGACCTCAGACACAGTTACGTGGGTTAACAGGCGAACATAGCAAAAGTCAAACAGGTAGTGTGAGAGGCCGTAGTGGTGAGATTTGGAAAGGGAAGTAATACTAATTGACGAGATGTAAGTTTTTATTCACTGTGAGAAAAGCCCTCATGTCATAATAGCCACTTACTGAGTAGATTTAATGAGCCAGATAGAGCTTTCTCTGCATTATCTCATTTGTAGGGGATGCTCATTTTTCACATGAAAACACATTTAAGTTCACACAGCTGGATGTGCAAGATGGGATTTCATCCCATTGTTGTGACCCAAAGCCCATAGTCTTCCCAGGGCTGTTGCACCTCCCCTGTGGAGGGGTAGCCTTTAAACTGCCTTGCTTGGTCTATTTCTAAGCATCCTTCTCTCCCTGGTGTTCAGTGTAACCATTTATCTGTCTCCCTGAGAGTTTGGGAGCGCCTGCTTCTGGTTATCATTCAGTGGGGCTGTGATCGCAAGTTCCTTAAGCAAATTGGAATGGGACAGTCAGAGCAGAACTGTAAAATAGAACCTGGCCTGGTGCCTTGCACTTAGACAGTGGAAATTTGAATGTTGGAGAAGCCCGTGATTCCTGTTGGAAGAACGATGGAGCCAGACTGCCTCATTTCAAATCCTGGCTCCAGGGACTTCCCTAGTGGTCCAGTGGTTAAGAGTCCACCTTCCAATGCAGGGGACGTGGGTTTGATCCCTGGTCGGGGAACTGAGATCCCGCATGCCACGGAGCAACTAAGCCCATGCGCCGCAACTGCTGAGCTCTTGCGCTCTAGAACCCGCGCACCACAACGAAAGATGCCGCACGCTGCAACGAAGATCCCGTGTGCCACAACTAAGACCCGACGCAGCCAGATACATAGATAAATAAATACAAAAAAAAAAAAATCCTGTTTCCCGGATGACTAGCTGTGTGGCCTTGGACAAGCTACCTTACTCTTCTGTGTGTGTACATCTTGAGTTCTAGGGAGAGGCTGCCATTTGAGCCCGAGTGGAATGGAAAAGCATTGCAAATGCCAGGACAGTTTTCCCTGTGGCAGAGGCTGGTGCCTGAGGGGTGGGGACGCTTGCTGTGTGCCTCCTTTTACCTGCCTGATGGTTGGACATAATCTACCCGGGCTAGAGCTGAGGAGCAGCACCGAGGGCTGCGGAGGCCTCTAACGGAGCAGCGCTGTGCGCGAGCGGCCACCAAGTCCCCTCTTGGCCCAGGCAGACCTTAGTGAGAGGCGGGGCTAGCCGCAAAAATGATCCAGGCCTGGGACTTCCCTGGTGGTCCAGGAGGTAAGACTCTGCGCTCCCAGTGCAGGGGACCCAGGTTCGATCCCTGGTCGTGGAGGTAGATCCCGTATGCCGCATCTAAGAAGCCCACATGCCACAACTAAGAGTCCGCATGCTGCAACTAAAAAAAAAAAAAGATCCCGCATGCCACAATGAAGATTGAGCGTTCTGCAACTAAGACCCGGCGTAGCCATAAATAAATATTTTTTAAAAAGAAAATGATCCAGACCTGGGGAGGAAATGGAGCTGCCAAGGCATTTCTTTATGTCTTGTGTAATCCGTCTAGATTTTTGCCTACTCCCTTAAACCTTTACTGCTAAAGGATCACAGATCACTGCACACAAGAAAGTAATGTCTCCACCTTTTAAGCGAGAGCACAGACGACAGTTAATACTGTGGCGGATCCAGAGAATGTGCCCCAGTGAGAATGGTCAGCCAGGCTTTTCCTGCTGAGTGATGGGCAGGAGGCTTAAAGTCTTCATGTGAATGGGCGCTAGCCTTGTGCTCGGAAGCTCAGCATCATCCGTGTGGGCCAAGCCTAGAAGAAGGCGCTCACGGGGGCAGCCCCTGGACCCGTGTCTCCACCAGGGAAGGCTGTGCTCTCCGGGCCCGTGCGGGGCCCCGTGCGAGTTGTCCCCAAGCCCTCACGTGCGGGGCCCCGTGGGGAGTGGCAGGCGCACCTGAGACGGAGCATTTGGTGGGGAGATGAGGCCTGTTGGGAGCAGTGTTGCCAGGGGAGACGAGGCGGCTCCCTCGAAAGGTTGCCTGGAGCAAGGTTGCCTGGAGCAGCAAGGCGGCTGTGCTTGGGCTTCGTGTGCAGCTCAGGCCTCCCACCTTGGTGACGTTGTACTCCTGGGTCCCGCCCGTCTTGGCCCCAGGCCTGACGCTCCACAGTCCGGCTCTTTATCATCTCAGTCCCCTAGCACTTTCCCCTGGGCCTCCTGGGACTGTCTCTGAAGCTTACGAGGAGTTGAAGACAGTAAAGCATCCTGACAGTTTGGACAGACTGAATGCTCCTTCTGAGGCATCGTGTGTGCGGCTGTTTAGTCCTGCTTTGGAAGATGTTCGGTATTTCTGGCGGCTGGGTTCTCTCTTATACACCACTCTCGTCTTGAAGTCCATGTTTGTCCTGCCCTGGGTATCGTTTGTCTTCTTGGCACCCGGCAGCAGCCTCTAGGAGGCAAGGCCCGCCAGCATTGTTCTTCACACTCCTGTCCAGGGAGCGCTGATGTCCCCGTGTTAGCACAGGGGTGTAGACTGAAGTCATAAATCCAGCACAGTTAACAGTGAAACTTAAGATGTAAGATGTACAACTATATCTTTTAAAAATAGATTTGATTGCAAGATTATCCTAGGCCCTCTAGTATTGGAGGAAAGGGGAATATGATAAAATTCAAATGAGTTCATGTTTTTCAGAGTCTTAGAAATCCCTGTAAACTATAACATGGAAGTAGGTGAATGTGAATCTCACAATACCTGTTCCTTACCAGATCCTTGAGTCAGTTAAAGCAGTGCCTCTTGAACTTTGCAGAGTACAGACTGATTCAGCAAGGCAGGAAATTCCACATGTCCTGCGCACTGCCCCCAGCCATTTACGACCCTGGTGTGGGCACCCTCTTCGGGCAGATTCCATTCCGGGTTGGTCAGAGATACTGGCAGCATCTCTGCTTTTAGTGGGGCTTTCCTACAGTGAAAGGTAACTGTCATTCAGATTCTTTATCACATCTGTATTTTGATCCATGTCTGTCCTCCGCTCAGTTATATATTTGCCACTTAAAGACGTTTTGAGCATTAACCAAGCAAACCATATGCTTAATTGAGTAAAGACCTTCTCTTCTTTATGTCAGGGTCACTTCAAACTTAGCATGTGTCTAAATCAAACATAATTCCCTTCCAAAGAACGCCTGGCTCTTTTTCAGGGTTCCCTGTCCGAGGATGCTTTGGGTTGCGTTGCGTGTGAACCCGGGCGCTTCGCGGCGCGCCCCTTGTGTCCTGCCTTCTGAGACCAGTTCAGCGCGTGGTGCTGACCCTCTTTTCTTGGCCCCGGGAGCACCTCCGTTCCCCTCAGTCTCACCACAGCTCTGGCGCAGCCCCCTTGCCCGGAGGTTACGCAGCCTCTTCCCATGCGCCGTGGGCTCTCCCGCTGCTGAACGCTGCCCGCCCACCCCCCCACCCCACCCCGCAGCAGGCAAGCTGATGGCTCCACAGCATGAACACTGCTGTGTCAGAATCGTAGAGGGGGGGCTGCTCAGTGCTTCAGGGCCCCGCCGTGGCCTGCTGGGGCCCCTGTGATCTGGCCGTCAACCCCCAGGTGTTTGTTTCTCCCTGCCACAAGGCCTTTGCATGCTGCATGCGCTAGTTTTCCTGCCAGGGAAATTTTGGCATGCTTTTCCTGCTTCCGATCCAGATTCAGTCAGATCTTCCTGGAGGAATCCTCCCCTGACTTTCCCAGCTAAGTTAATTACCCTTAAAATTAATTCAATATGTCTCAATCACGGTGGTGTTTTAAAGTAGTTGGTCCTCCTTAATGCGCTATGTAATGAAAGAGTGTCTCTCCCTACCCCTTGGGCCCTCACAGTGTCCTTTTGAAGGCTTCTAGTAACATCTTCTGGCTGAGTTTCCCACGTGGAGGTGGTGGTTCTAAATGGAACCTCAGACCAGCAGCCTGTTCGCTAATATCATTATGGTAGAAGTCTTACTTGGAGCACACAGGATATGCATTATCTGCAGACCACGTATTTCAAGCTGTATAACCCCAGTGTCTCAGGACAGACGGCACCCCTGCGTGCATGGCAGCGGCGCTCGGTTAGAGGACCGCAGTCCAGGGCGGAGAGCCTTTCGAGGACGGCGGCAGAGGTGAAGATGGTCTTGCAGGTGACTGTCGTCCTGTCCTGCACTGCCCGCAGGCTTCCACGTGTTCAGAGGGCCATGCCCTGAAGGTTGACCTCTTGCACCCAGAGGGCCCTGTAGAGCCCCATCCTCGCCTGGCAGCACGGGAGAGTGTCGCGGACACAGTGGAGGGAGGCTTGGGTCTCTCTTGGGCTCTGGGGAGGTCAGAGGAAGCTTCTCAGTGAAGGTGGCATTTGACCTTAAGAGAGTGAGGAACAGCTCACCACAGACAAAACCTGGTGCCCTGGGGGTTTATAACCAAGATTTAAGGGTTTAAGGTTATTCTGAAACAGTTGTGTTGAATGAAGGGAAATTGGGAACTGGACAGTGGAAGGGCCCAGAAGGTGTGCTAGGACAGGCTGATGAGTTAGGGGAGAGGAGAACGGTGCAAACAAGGCAAAGGCGAGTCACAAGTAAAAAGGACGCCTAACTGCCTAAATGCCTGTTGTACATTCAGAGGTAGTGATTGTCGTGACCAGTTGCTAAGTTCTGTGTTCCAGTCTAATCATGTCTCCATTCCTAGAACACCAGCACTGTCCTGAGCGCCCTGGAAATGACTGGATGATTCCACAGAAGTGGCTTTTGGCCTCCTACACTTTTCTCTCCTTCACTTCCTTGCACCTGCGTTTGGTCCCTGCACCACCTGATCGTGGAGTTTCAGAACATCTCCAGTTTCCATCTTCCTTTATTGGTGGGACATTTTTGCTACTGTTCGAAGTTATGACGTCAGTTTTAGTTCTGTAGCCTTTAAAATGTTATTCAGTGATGCTTTCTTTTGCCTCTCCCCTGGGCTTAGAACTTGGAAGCCATTTTCATTTTTAACCCAAACCAGTCTGTCACACCCCGTCCTTTTACCTCTTTCTTGTAGTAGAATATTTCCTAGATTTGCTAACCTTTGGGTCGTTAAAGTGGCCACGCTTCAACTCTCATCCCCAAGGACACGCTGGCCACCCTTAACAACACTAAGTTGTCTCAACCTTCCTGCTTCCCCAGGTGAGATGAGCAGTTAAAATGCTCATTAGCCTGGAGACAGTCAGTAGTGAGCTTGCAGGGGAAGCAGGTGGTGATGGGAGCTTACTGCATACATCAGAGTGGTTTGTTTGAGCTCAGGCCTCTGGGTAACTAGTCCTCCTGCACGGATTTGTGACCTGTGTTCCCCAGGCCCGTCAAGCAGACCTCCCTTCTGCAACCAGCATGACTTCCTTCCTCCCTTCCACCTGCTGGCTGGGAGGTGCTGGTGAGAGACGTTTTTTATTCACCTTACAACATTTTATGGCTGTTTCCTGATACTTTAAAACCCTTGCACAGTGCCTTTTAGCCACTGCAGTGGAAGTTTTCTTGGTGGTATTATTGGCTGAAAATTCTGATCTCATTCTGACTTTTCTCTTTTCTTCTTAAGCTCCTCTGGGATCGGAATCCAAATTCATATTTGTGTTACCTTTTTCTTTCTCAAACTGATATTAAAAGAAGTTACCTGTGGGACTTCCCTGGTGGCCCAGTGGTAAAGAATCTGCCTTACAATGCAGGGGACGCAGGTTTGATCCCTGGCCAGGGAAATAAGATCCCACATGCCACGGGGCAGCTAAGCCTGTGCACCACAACTACTGAGCTCCTGTGCCTAACTAGAGCCCGCGTGCTGCGAACTACAGAGCCCGCGTGCCACAACAAGAGAAGAGAAAACCCGTGCGCCACAACGAGAGAAGAGAGAACACGCGCACCACAACGAGAAAAGAGAAAACCTGCGCGCCACAACTAGAGAAGAGAAAACCCACATGACACAACTAGAGAGAAGTCCGCACACCACAACCAAGAGCCCACATGCCACAGCAAAAGATCCTGTGTGCCACCAGTAAGACCCAGTGCAGCCAAAAATGAATAAAATAAATAAATAATAAATCTTTTTTTAAAAAGTTAAAAAATAATAATAAAAAAACCCCCCAAAAAATAGAAATAAAAAAAAAAGTTACCTGTTCTTATCAAAATCCTAACATAATTTTTTGCTAGACATTTTTTTTTTTTTTTTTTTTTTTCCGGTACGCGGGCCTCTCACTGTTGTGGCCTCTCCCGTTGCGGAGCACAGGCTCCGGACGCGCAGGCTCAGCGGCCATGGCTCATGGGCCCAGCCGCTCAGCGGCATGTGGGATCCTCCCGGACCGGGGCACGAACCCGTATCCCCTGCATCGGCAGGCGGACTCTCAACCACTGCGCCACCAGGGAAGCCCTTGCTAGACATTTCTAACCTCAGATTTCTGCGGTGGCAAAACTAACAGTCCTGCTTGTGCCGCAACCAGAGGCTGATTATCACAGAGATGATTGCCAAGCCTTAATCGGGGATACATCTGCCGGAAAAGTTCGTCAGATATGTTTGTTAATGAAAACGAATGTATAAAGTCTTGATGTCTCTTCCAGATATTCCTTGTGTGTTAAAAGTGTGAATTGCGGGCTTCCCTGGTGGCGCAGTGGTTGAGAGTCCGCCTGCCGGTGCAGGGGACACGGGTTCGTGCCCCGGCCCGGGAAGATCCCACATGCCGCGGAGCGGCTGGGCCCGTGAGCCATGGCCGCTGAGCCTGCGCGTCCGGAGCCTGTGCTCCGCAACGGGAGAGGCCGCAGCAGTGAGAGGCCCGCGTACCGCAAAAAGAAAAAAAAAAAAAAGTGTGAATTGCATTTACAGTTTTTACTACAGGAAATCTCAGGTGCTACAAAAGTAACGAGACCAGTGTTATGAACCTCCCTGCCTCCCACCAGTGACTCAGCCTCAGTTATCATCTCACCCCGTCTTTGGCTGTGCATGTGGTCTCACCCTGTAGGTTATTTGAAGCATGAAATGCCTTTATGATCTTGGTGATCAACCCAGTGTAGTGGCTGAGATGAAGGCCTTTGTAATCAGTCCTGGGCTCCAGTCTTATGTCTGAATACTTCTAGAAATGCAGTGATCACTTAGGAGCTTCCGTTTCCTCATCTGTTAACTGGGAATTCAACCCTATGGGCTTGTCCTGAGGATTAAGTAGACGACCTCACGGAGGCCTGGGGTGCAGTTCACTAGCTGGAATTTGCTTCTTGCTGTTTCATGGGCTGTGCCCTTCCACTCTTTAGGTCCTAGTCTGCTTCCTCAGTTTGGAAAGTTAAAAAAAAAGAGTCTGCCTACAACAGACAGTACTGTTGAGCTTGACGACCAACACGGTAGTATTATGTGAGTTCAGATGCCTTCCCCGTCTCTCCACGTAACCTTCTTCAAACGTTGATCAGCAGACATCGCTTGCCTCCCTCTCTCGAGCCTTGAGGTCCTTCCGTTTGGGGAGCAGGAAGACTGCTGGTTTCTCTAATGGTTAGGAGCAGAGTGCAGACTCTTGGAAGGCAGTGGGTGCTGGTTAAAGCTGAGGATGGTACCTTTATTCTGCTCAGAAGCCTACAGCTTGTGAGGTCTGTGTCTCAGTGTTGCTTCCTTCGCGATGTTAAATTTAGACCGTGTGTGCAGTAAATCACATTCTAGTAGGTAAAGTAGGCAGAGACCATCAGACAACTGAGAAACAGGTGGTGGAAGTGTTTGACTCTACTAATGTAAGGAGTACAAATAGGACCCGTTGCCCCTCGTTTGTAGCTGTCTGTCTGATTAGCAGTGATTTGTGCTAATGATAGCTGGGGGCGGTGACATTGAAATACTAGTTCATTCCTGGCACGGGTGGAAATAAAGTTATTCTGGAAACTAATTTGTCCACGTATTTCAAAGGCCTTTCAAATACTTACACTATTTAGCTGAGTAATAACTCATTTGTGAGTCTGATCAGATTGTATACATGGGTTCATCTCATTATAACTAAAAGCAACCACTTAATAACAAAGGAGTGGGATTATCCATATGCTGAAGTATTATCAGCCTTAATAATGTGGGAAGATATTTAATGTAGAGCAAAATGGGATGCGAAGTTATGAACAGTATGATCTCAGCCGTTTGAAGGAAAACTGGAAAGACTTATACCCTGATGCTAATAGTGATTGCTTGCTTCTAAGAGATGGAACTGTGTTTGGCCTTTGTCTTTGCTTCATTCTTTTGTACTTTTCTGAATGTTGTACAATTCAGTACTTTAATGGGGGCAGAAAAGTCAAGTGTCTGGTTAGGCTGTAGCTGTTAAAGGTAGGCAGCTTGGAAACACAGACCAGGTAAAGATGTTAATGGACTATAGAAAATCAATTGGTTTAACTGTCCCAGCTTTGTTGAACCTTTAGCACTTGTTCAAATATTTCGTGCCATCGTTAGTTTTGTATCAGACACACATGTAAACCAGAACAGCAGTTTTTGACCTCACGTCAGTGATTTTCCAAACCTTGTGTGTGCACCTCAGTCCCCAGAGGGAGCTTTTTTAAGTGCCTGGTTCCTGGCGAACCAGGGGAAAGCTGGTACTGCTGAGTGGCAGGGCCGTCAGGTGTTGGGTCTGGACTTACACACCTGTTCACTCCAGCTATGCCACTTGATTGCTGTGTGACCTTGGACGTGATGACACCTTGTTCAGTTTCATCCCCTGCGATTTACACCATTGTCTTGACGGCTTTGCAGACACTTTGCTCTCACCTCCTTGGCCCTGCATCTCCCTATAGAGCCTCACCTCCACTTGAGCATAGTCAGCGTGTTTCTGATCACCAGGCCAAGTCGATCTACCTCCAGGAACTCAGACTTGGCGGTGGCCCACCGACCCCCAGCGCCCTGCTCTTCCCCTCCCCAGCCCTGTGTCCTCACCGCCCTCCGCTGACCCCTCTCCGTCAGTCCCCTTCTGTCCTCACTGACCCTGCCTAGCCCAGAGCTGGGAACGGTGTTTTCCTGATGTTTTTACCTGCTTGGGGCTTCCTTGTTTTGTCTGCCTTTGTGGCCAGCTGGCTGCTGTGCTTCAGCAGTGAGGAAAGCGGCAACTCCAGCTGATGGGGGGAAGTTCTGGTTTTTGATTCATTCCACGGGAAACACTGTACGTGAGGGAAACAATCGATTCAGCGTGTGGAACAGTTAGTGTTCTAGAAGAGCGCACCCCAGAGCACGCTGATCAAGTTTGGTTTGACAGCAGAAGGAAGGAAGTGTGTTCTGAATATATCTTATTCTAGAATGACTTTTAGAGAGCTTCCTGGATTAATGGATGCTATCTAAAATGTTCATTTCCAGGCAACGGGTGAGGGACCTCATACAGCTCCTTCCCTTCTCTCTGCCTGCTTCCCTTCCTCCTGTAAAAGTGTAAAAGGAAGTGCTCTGTGCGTTGAAGAATGGTTTTCCACTTAGAAATTTCTCACTTGGTAGGATTTTTAAAAGTAATTTCTGTCTTCGAAAATTCATGAAGGTGGTGATGGAAATGGGTGACAGAAAGCAGAAGCTGCCAGTGGAGGTTTTAAAGCCACTGCTGCTTGTGGCAAGAGTTGTGTTCAAGGTTTCGTTTGGTTTTTTTTTTCTTAGCTCTTTTCTAGAAACAAGTGCCCCATTCTTGGTCCTGGAGAACATTAAGTACAAAAACATAGCTCTTAGCTTCTGCCAGTTTGAAGCCGTCGGCGTCCTGGTGAAGCCAGCTGGGGGTTTCCTCTGGGCCGGCGCCCTGTTTGCAAAAGCCCGACTGTTCACAGGCACCGAGCAAAGAGGAAAATCTGCCTTGAAGTGCACCTCATGGCGAACAGGAATATTCTTGCAAGCAGAAAATTTACCTGAAAAATCAACAGGTGAACATACTCCTCCAAAATGGAAGTAGCTTTTTGAGTTTAAAAGAAACGCACTCTTCACATGAATATAAAGAAAACGAAATCATTTGGAGTCCCACCACCCAGGAAAAACCTTTTAATCTTGTATGTATTCCTTTCAGCTTCGTACATAGCCGTCCTTACATTTACACCTTTACTCCTGTGGGAATCTGTTGTGGAAGATGAGGTTTAAGCACGTTAATTCTGGCTCTCACCACGTGGTGAACCGTTTGTCCTTTTGCTGCTGAATTTTGTGACACTGGACATGCCGAAATTGTTCCTTTCTGGAGTCCCTTCTGTTTATTCCGGCCCATGGTGTTCATAGTGTATTTTCATAACGTACTTTGCAAGACTGTCAGGCAAATCCCTGTCATTACTCTTTCTTTGAGAGGAGTGGGAGGGGCTCTTGTGCATTTATTTTTATGGGTAAAGTTATAATCACTTCATCCGATTCCAAAAAAACCTTGGAATTGTTTAAATAGGGAAGAATTCATATCTTTACATGACGGCTTTCTATTGGAGGTATCTCTTCATTTATTCAGGTTTTCTTTGTCTCAGTAAAGTTGTCACTTTTCTCATTTAGATGCTGTATGCTGTTAATCTCTGCAACAGTGGTTGCGGTGTAAATTTGGAAAACCCTTCAGGAAAGTGAATTAGCAAAAGTTACGAAAATGTTTATACTTTTGACCCAGTTACCCCGTGCCTAAACAATACCCATAGGTTAAGGTGGACAAAACCCTTTCCCGTGAGTGAGAATTTGCCCTTTGTTTAACTTTCTAGCTGTTTCCCTGGAACCCCACTAAAGGCAGTGTGGTTTGTGATAAAATGTCTCCTGGTTGGTGATTGCATGTGACAGATGGGGAGGGGCTGTGAGTACCTGATGGGCCCCAGGCCCCTCTGGAGCACAGTGGCTCTCGCGCTGGACGTGTCCCTCGTGGGGAGCCCCCCAGGAATGAGGGCTCAGAGCCACGGTGGTGAGTCCAGGCCTCCTCCCTGTGCCTGAGCTGTCTGCGGCGTGGGCCGTCGCGAGGTCAGCCAGCGATCCGTGTTCCTCAGGGCTGGCATGGCCTGCGATAGTCGCGTGAGTTTGAGCCTAAGAGACCTCCCCAGGGGCATTGCTGCGGCCCAGGAAAATGACCCCACAAATGGGAGTTCAGAGCTGTTTCTTATGGCGTTGTTTTTCCCAGATTTTTGATATATTAAACAAAAGGTAGGAATGGCTATTAAAATGCATAATTCACTCAGAGAAATATTAGACACTGAGACTGTCATGGAAGCAAGTACTGGAAAACAAGGATGCATAGTAACATGGGAGAGACAGAATACCGGGTTGTGTGCGGGGCTGGGCGAGCTCTGATGGGGACTCGGGACTTACCGGCTGCGCCCTCCGCTGGGTTCTGGGGGTTCTGTGACTGGGTGTGCAGGTGAGGAAAGACGCTCAGGTGTCGTGCTCTGCTGCCCAGGAGGGTCAAGGTGGCCGCACGGGCCCACCTGCCACCGCTGTGAGCAGAAACCTGAGAGGACACAAACGTGAGGTCTGTCGTGTGGGAACAGGATGGGTGAAGTTTGTTTCTTATTTCCTTCTAATATTATGAAATAATACTGGATGCACCATGAGCCTTACTAAACCAGGTCATGGAAATCCCTTTTCCCATTCTCAAAATCAGTGTCTTAAACATTCTTTAAGAATTTCTTTGCAAAGCTCACCCTCTTTTCATACCTTTCCTTAATTTGCCCTTTGGATTTGAAACGTGTCCCAGCTGTCATAATGTGATCTCTAGCCCAAAATTTGGTACCAGACCTTGGGGTGAGACTCTTAAACTTTGGTCAAGGTGGTCCCTAGGGAGGAAGGTAGGGCTGTGGATCTCGTGGGTGATATGGGTGATTGGGGGTGTGTACCTCTAACTGCAGAGAGAAAAAACCAACAGCAACCCTAGATCTGATGGAAGAGTACAGGAAACAGGCAGAACTCGGGCTTGTCTTATGCCACCCCAGCTGGCACTGGTGGGCACTTCATAGACAGAAGCTGGTGTCTGCAGAGACCGCACAGACATGAGGCTCGGGGCTCTGAGACAGCTTGCCCAGGCTGGGTCGTGGTGCCTGCTGACTACCTCTGCTTTGACTCCCGCTCCCACCCCACTGCTGAAGCCTGGAAGACACCGCTTTCAGGCGCGTGGGGCTCGCCATCTAATCCGGCCTGTGGCGCACTAGCTGGTTCTGATATTTTCTCTCAGTTTCCTTTTGATACCACCAGCTGAAGGAGAACAGTTGACGGCCAGGCATCTGGAGACCGAGGCGTGTAGCTGAATTACTTGCCTGGACTCTGTGACTTACCGCTTCTCTCACTGCCTTCTGGACTCTGTTCTGTTGTTCATTCATCTCGGTATTTGGCACACATTAAAATCATAGCACCAACATTTACTAACCACTTACTATATCCTAGTCAGTGTCCTGAGCATTTTCCTCATCCAGGCCTCACATCACCCATGGGACATAAGAACTATTTTCCCCATGCCAACAGGTTAAATGACTTGCCCCGGGTCACACAGCTGGAAAGTGGCAACGCCAGAGGAGCATGGGATCGGGATTTGCATGCTTAAGTCACCCCCACCGTAGGTAGGCAGTGCGGTCATCCTCACCTTCAGGACGCCAGGTGGATAAAGGTGAAACTAAAGGTAGCTTTTTTCAGACCCAGTCCTGACTGTCGTGTTTTCCCAAACTATGGAAAAATAACGGGCTTTATTTAACCCACATCCTTACCTACTTTGCTTAAGTATAAACACTTAATTTCCCCCAGCTCCACTGAAGGTAGGAGTCGGCTGTTGCCCTGTGACTGTTAGTGGTAGTCTCCTGCCCTGGCTATTTCAGTGTCTCCTGAGGATAATGGCCAAGGCTAGAGGTTCTCAGAAGGCATAGGTGTCATTTCTGAGGCTCACATGCAATCATAAATTCCTGATTCTGGGGGAGCTTGCAGCTCTCTCCTGGGGATCAGCTGCCTGAGTAGTGCTGCTCTGGCAGTTTTTAGTTAAGTCACTGACATTGGGGTCCAGAATTTAGGACTCCTGCTTTCTTGAAAGTTGTTCATCTTCTGAAAGTGGCTGGGTCAGGCCCTGAGGACTGAGGGGCAATTAAGAGAGGAGGCCGGTCTTGATAAGTAAATTGACCACGCGGCCACGTGGTGGCAGAGAGTTGAGCGCAGATTAGGCCTCTGACATATTGTCTGGTCGAGGCTGTGGAAGGCTACCTGAAAGGCTTTCTGGGGAAAGGTGGTCTCAAGAGCTGCGAAGTCAAATATTAATTTGTGCACTAACCCAATATTTGATAATTCTCTACTTGGTACTGGAGAATAAAACCGTGGGGAATAAAACTGTTTTCACAGAAATTATTAGGAAAGGGAGAAGAGAAACGAATATAATACATTAAAATATCAAGTGCAGTTGACCCTTGAACAGCACGAATGACGCGACCCTGCTTGGTTGATACTGTGGATGCGGGACCGCGGATGTGGCACCGCGGATGCGGAGGGCCAACTGTTAAGTTATAAGCGATTTTCAGCTGAGTGGAGGGTCAGCGCCCCTAACCCTTGAGGTGTTCAAGAGTCAGCAGTAGTGGTGAGTACTCTGAAGAAACAATAAGGCAGAGTAAAGGATGGACAGCAGACGGGGAGAGGGTGGGCCGCTTCACTTCAGGTACAGCAGACGGGGACAGGGTGGGCTGCTTTACTTCAGGTAGAGGGGTCGCCTCCAAGGGGTGACGTGTGAGCAGGGACCTGCCTGAAGCAGGACCCAGCTGTTGAGTAAATGGAGCACTGATCCCGCATCCAAGTGGGAGAATCCTTCCTTCAGACTCCTCCCAGGGGCGGATGGCCCTGGCACGCTGTGTGGCCGAGCTCTTGGGTCCAGAGTTCCAGTACTGATGCTGTGTTCTGTCGAAGGCCCTGGACGGCGGGGAGCAGCCGGCAGGAGGGCCCAGGCTCAGTGCTCTTGGGGCTGCTGAGACGTCCTGTGCCCGGGGAGGTGGTCCCCCTGGTGCTCCCATCCTGCTCACATGCGTTCTCCTCTCTTCCAGCTTCAAGGATGACCTCGAGGAAGAAAGTGCTGCTGAAGGTTATCATCCTGGGGGATTCTGGGTAAGTGCCCCTCCTAAACCTGAGCCAGCACGCTGGCCTGGGTTTACATTTCACGCGCTTGCAGCTCATGCCCTCTGTGCTGACATTTGCTGCTTCCATCTCTAATAGCCATGGCATTAGGGCCCTACGTTTCCGTGCTCTTAGGAGCACAGCAAAAATCTGAATGACCCCTGGTCAGGTAGTCCTTTGTTCCCCAATTTGGGGCATGATTTAGGGACAAGGGTGGCTGTTTGAAGTCAATTAATGATAGTTTCATGGGGGACTTGACTTCCCTGGTGGTGCAGTGGTTAAGAGCCTGCCTGCCAGTGTAGGGGACACGGGTTGGAGCCCTCCCCGTGGCTCCGGGAAGATCCCACATGCCGCGGAGCAACTAAGCCCACGAGCCACAGCTGCTGAAGCCTGCATGCCTAGAGCCCGTGCTCCACAACAAGAGAAGCCACTGCGATGAGAAGCCTGTGCACCGTGAGGAAGAGTAGCCCCCGCTCGCCACAACTAGAGAAAGCCCGCGCGCAGCAATGAAGGCCCAACGTGGCCATAAATAAATAAATAAACAAGCAAACAAACAAATTCATTAAAAAAAAAAAAGAGGATCCGCTTGCCAATGTATGGGACACGGGTTCGATCCCTGGTCTGGGAGGATCCCACATGCCGTGGAGCACCTAAGCCCGTGTGTCACAACTACTGATCCTGCGCTCTAGAGCCCGTGAGCCACAACTACTGAAGCCCACATACCTAGAGCCTGTGCTCCACAACAAGAGAAGCCACCGCAATGAGAAGCCCGTGCACCACAACGAAGACCCAACACAGCCAAAAACAAAGAAAATATATTGAAAAAAAACAAAAACCATGGAATCCCTTTCCCAAGCTGGTTAGACTAGGGAGCGCTGTTTATGTAGGCTTGTTGCTGTTGGCGCCGTGTCCACGAGATGGAGGTTTGGGGTGCACTGTGCAGCACACGCAGATCCCAGAGACACTGTGGGCTTGGTTCTGGACCGCCGCGACGAAGTGGGTATCGCAGTGAAGGGGAGACACGTCAACTTTTTGGTTTCCCAGGGCGTATAAAAGTTATGTTTGCACTACACTGTAGTCTCGTAAGGGTACAATAGCCTTATGTCTGAAAACAGTGTACACACCTCAATTTAAATGCTTTTATGGCTAGAAAATGCTAACCATCGTCTCAGCCTTCAGGGAGTCATAATATTTTTGCAATAACATCAAAATCACTGATCGTCGTAACAAATATACTAATGAAGAAGTTTGAACTATTGCGAGAGCTAACAAAATGTGACACAGACATGAAGTGAGCAAATGCCATTGGAAAAGTGGCACCGATAGACTCGCTTGACACAGGGCTGCCACAGACATTCAGTCTGTAAAAAGTGCAGTTTGCACAGAGCGCGTTAGAGCGGGCTATGCCTGCATCCTCCTCCTGCTGTGCCTGCGTCAGTAGAGCCTGGGACTGGAGAACTGGGTTCGGGTCTTAGATCTGCCGCTAACCGGGTAACTAACTAGTTCTTTCATCACTGTTAAGATTCAGGGGGTTCCAGGGGGAGCTTTTCAGACTTGGCATCTGAAGTGAGCCATGAAAACTTAGACTGGAGGCTACATATTTTTAAAAACAATATGATAATAAATGCAGGTGCACGTCCTTATTCCAAAGTTCTTTTTAAAAGGCAGTGATTTTTCTACCGTGGCTGGGTTTTTTAATCACCCAAGGGGCCTTTTAACAATTAGGATTTGCTCAGCCCAGTGGGTGGGACCTGGTTGGCGGTGCTTAAAATACGCTCGCACTCATCTCTCCCCGCCTCCCCCCTCCTCTCTCCCTGTCCCCCCTTCCACTCACATACATTCTCCTGGTGCCTCTGGTATGCTGTCAGGATTGAAAGTACTGCTTTTAGCCTGTGTTACCCAAACTTGCTTGATTACAGATTTCCTGTCTTTTCCCCCTGGAAGTTCTGGTGCACGGGACCAGGTGGAGAACAGTGCCTTGGGCTGTTTGTATTTCCAGGTCCCCTCTGCATGTGAAATGAATGTTCCTTTGTGAAAAGGAAGGTACTACTGGCCGTGAGGAAGGCTTGCGTTGTCTTCGGCCTGTCCTAACTAACTCATCACCAAAAAAAAAATCACACACTGTCTCTTGCTGAGTTTTCTTACTGGAAAATACCTCTGGAGGAGCATACTTTGAGGTAGATTCTGGTTTGGTGGAATATTGGTGCTTCTTTCTGCTTCAGATTTTAAACTTTGAAGCAGCAGATTGGTTAACTGGTGTAAATGTCTGCTCGGAGCCAGTGGCTTCCTCTGGCTATTATTTGCTTGGACTGAATAGCAACCACTAAATGGAGACACACCCAAGGCGGCAGAGATATTTTTGGACTAGTGGAGCGATCTTATTGCTGGGGCTGCTTTTAGAAGGAGCGTATTTGTTGGCATGCTTCTGGAAGGAGAGAAATAATACCAGGCTCCACCAGCTATACCAGAACCTAGAAGCAGCCTTTCCGGGTCTGGCCGCATCTGCACCCTGTGTTGTCCCAGGAGAAAGCATGTCGTCAGGCGAGTGAACTGGGAAGTCCTCCTCCTCTGATGGGGGTGGGCAGGGCCTTGTTCTCCTGCAGGACGGGCAGGTTCCTTCCAAGCGGCAGGTGTCAGAGTCTGTTTTCAGCGCCTTCCTAGTTGACTTATACTTGTGGTTTTTCTCCAATTTCAGAGTCGGTAAGACATCACTCATGAACCAGTATGTGAACAAGAAATTCAGTAATCAGTACAAAGCCACAATAGGAGCAGACTTTCTGACAAAGGAGGTGATGGTGGATGACAGACTGGTTACGATGCAGGTAAGCGCATGTCTCACCTTTGTCAGCCAAGCCTGGTCGTTCCGTCTGTACCCCTTTTCATGCCCAGGCATTTCCCCCTCCCTGTTCCTTAGATCTCACTATTATATTCATGGATAATTGGCTTATAGGTAGGATTGCCAGATAAAATGCAAGACATCAAGTATGTCCCAAATACTGTGTGAGACACACGAAAAATTTTTCGTTTTTTCCCAGAGTTCAAATTTAACTGGACTTCCTGGTTTTCATTGTTTTTTTGCTGTAAATTTGGCAACCCACAGGTTCCTGTCTTATGTCTCCAAAATGTGTAACTTGTCTCTTTCCTAGTACCCTCGTCTAGTTCTTTAGGCCAAGAAAGTCTTTGTGTCTCTCCTAGGTTCTTACAGCAGCTGTTAAATTAGTTTTCCTGTTTTTCTGGCTTTTTATAATCTGTCCTATCTGTAGCCCTTAAAGTTGTGTTTCTATTAAGCCAATCTGGTTTTTCACCTATCAGCTTAATCGGATTTCAAGGGCTTCCCTTTCAACAGTTAGGATAGAAACAGATTTCTTCACATGGCTCTTTAAAAGCCTTCACATTCTGGCTGCAAACTGTTCTTCACTTTTTCATCTCCTGCCAGTCCTTCCAAATCATGTGCTGCTCTTACAAAGCTGTAGCTGCACGAGTCTCTGCTTGCTCGGCCCTTTGGTCACAGCTGCACCCATCCTGAAGTCGCCAACTTTCAGCCCAGATGTTGTCTTTGGAAGCTCCCACCTCCACACCAGTTGTTCCTTACTTTCTCTGCTAACTGATGTCCTGGGGAGACTAAGACATGGGGGTCCTAGCGAGCACCGGGCTCGCTGAAATGTTTGGATGGTACAGGTTGCAGATGGTTTGTACATGTGACAGCTGTCACATGCTCCCAGGGGGACTCAAACCTCCAGGATGGGGCTACTGTGGCTCCCCCGTACCGCAAGTGTACACACAGAGGTGTTCAGTGCACAGCTGGAGGTGGGCAAAATAGGTCAAGGGGATTAAGAGGTACAAACATCCAGTCATACAATAAATAAGTCCTGGGGAGGTAATGTATAGTCGGCAATATTGTAATAACTCTGTGTGATGACAGATGGTAGCCAGACATCGGGGTGGTCCTTTTGTAACTTACAAAAATTTAAAATCAGGGCTTCCCTGGTGGCGCAGTGGTTGAGAGTCCGCCTGCCGATGCAGGGGACGTGGGTTCGTACCCCGGTCCGGGAAGATCCCACAGGCCGTGGAGCAGCTGGACCCATGAGCCATGGCCGCTGAGCTTGCGCGTCCGGAGCCTGTGCTCCGCAACAGGAGAGGCCACAACAGTGAGAGGCCCGCGCACCGCAAAAAAAAAAATATATATATATATACATATATATATATAAATCAGTGTCGTACACCTGAAACTAATATAATATTGTACGTCAGTTATACTTTAATAGTGTGTGTGTGTGTAACTAAAGTTTGAATAAGCCAAGCTTTTGAGAGAAAAGGAAATTACCAGATAACAGGAAAGAAGAGAGGACTGAAAGCCCATCATAAGCTCAGGGGCTCCTGCCATGGTGATATGTGAATTTATAGTGGGGACTTGATTTCTGTCATCAAGGACAAGAGGCGTGAACTGCACAAGGTGCGGGCCCAGAACTCAGAACCCCCTGCACACATAGACACACACTCATCTAGGACCTTGGAAAGATGTGAAAACAGGACCCAAAACCTCAGCCCACAGAAGTGGCAAAGCTGGCATGTGGGGTGCAGGCTGGGGCTTTGCTGCTTGCTTCCTGGTTGGAGACTCCCAGTCCCACTGTGCCCGTGTGTGGATTCTCAGTTTCAGCTCTGCCAGGCACAGAGAGTTTAGTCTGGAGGATCTGACATAACACTCTGTCACTCCTGGCAAAAACAAAGATGAGACCACCCTACAGGGACAGAGGATGAGCTCACGGGGAGATAATGTCCTGCAGAAAATGCTCCCAATGACTAGAGATTTCTTGGAATGGGAACCATAAATGAAAAGGGGCGCTATGAAAAATGAGGATACGGGAAGCTTAGCAGAACTTCAAGAAGTGAAAAAATAGTCACTAAATAAACTGAACAGTTAAACCTCAGATTAAACATAGCTGAAGAAAACAGTAAACTTCAAGATTAAGCTGAGCAAATTACCTCAAGGGTAAACTCAAAACCGGAGTGCCAAAAATCAGAATCCTAAAAGCAGCTGGAGAGAGAAGACAGGTTCCAGATAAAGGAACAGCAGTTAGATAAGTTCTCGGCTACAACAGAAAGCAGAAGGGAAATGGGATGTATTCAGGGTGCCGGGGTCAAATGCCACCTGAAGGTTTCCCGTGTCCCGTAGCAGGAGAAGCAGGTGGAGAGCCACGCTGTGGTTCTGACAGCCAGGTGGGCTGATGAGAAGCGAGGCCCAGTCCCTCCTGGCTCAGGGGCCATTCTGATAGAGCCCCACAGGTACCCTGAGCTCGGATCTTGGAGTTTCCCGGAGTCAACCCCATCTGGAGAACCCAGGGCACCAAAGCAGAGTCTGGAAAGGGTGGAAAAAAAGAACGTGGTCCTCAGGTTGAAACAAAAGGCTGGCCCTTGTGCTCCTACAGCCAGTTTAAAAGACTAGAATTAAATGAAAACCATCATCTCCAGGCAAAGGCGTCATCATTATAGATCTTGAGGAATCCTCACCTATTTTTCACGGCCGTTAGCAGCTTGCAAAAAAAGATAATCCCAATTAAGACAACAAGGCAAGAACCAGTGGAAACCCCCCTGGCCGTTTAGAATGGTCTTTGTATTTAAAGAAATCAGGCAATCTTGTGTATCTGTGGAGAAGAAACTAAGCAGGTGGTGTAGGTCAGTAGAACTTCTAAAAATGAAATGCAATAACCACAATTTGGAAATAAAGAGAGTGTTTTTAGCAACAGATAGGATACACCACAAGAGGGCTGAAAGGAAGAAAAATGGTGGGAAATGGGGAAAAGAGGTAAAAACAGGATTCAGTGAGTAGGTCGGACTTAATTTTAATTAGTCTCAGACGAGCGAACAGGTGAAAGGTATTTGCTGAGGATTTTTCAGAACTGATGTGGCACCAAATCCACAGAGTCAGGAGAAATAAAGAAGTCTAGAAGAATCATACGGGGAAAAAATTCTTTTTTTAAAGACAAACTTGAAGGCAGCCAGAGGAAACAGAATGACCTGGAGGAGCAGCAGTGAGGCTGCCAGTGGGACTGGCAGGCTGTGGAGTGGGAGCCGGGGGCTGTCAGCAGGGTGTTCTGAGCCCCTGGACATGCCCGCCTCCAAGAAGGAGAGCGAGTGCCTCCTGAGGCTCAGGGGCAGAAATCCTAAGAGACACACTTCAGGCAGAAGTGGAAAGGTCTGAGATAAGATAAAGTGAGATAAACTTAATTGTACGCATGCATCTGTTTTGAGAATTATGACCCTAATAGTAAGAGTATGTAGCTTCAAACTAGTACAAGGAAACCGAGATTGGAACTGTGTAATTTCATGTGTGGGGAAAGATGAGTGACGGTTGTGCATTTTAAAATTTTCTTACATTGTTCAGAAAGAAGCTAGAAATCAATTGGTATTAAACATCAGACCTAAAGGTAACTTATGAAGCCATAGTAATTTAAACAGTATGATATTGTCACAGAGATCCACAGATCAAGGGGACGGAGGGCACAGAAACAGGGCACTCCTAGCTGGACACTGGGTAGGTACAGGTGGCTTTGCAGAATGGGGAAAGGACAAGTCAGAGGACAAGTCATACTGTAAACAGGCCTGGGCCGGTGGCTTTCCATTTGGTGAGTAGCCAGAGTGTTCAAGACCTGAATGGAAAAAGCACAATATGAAAACCTGTAAAATGGAAATACAGTTTTGGTTTTTTTTAACTTTAGGCGTTTAAAATAGAGAAAGCACAAATCATAAAAGGTTACAGATTGATAGTAGACCACAGTAAACATCTGAATAACAAGATTCTAAGTAACAAACTACAGACTGGGAGAAACTGTTAATAATGCCTAATAGTATCCATTCGGCAGAGTGACCTAGTGGATGACAGGCAACTCTCAGAAGAAACCACGTCCTGTGTGTGGCCTGACGTCAGGGAATTGCGAATTTAAAAGGCTGACAAAATCGAGTTTTGGCTAGAAGTAGAATATCCTCAAACTGACGGTGGGAATATATCTGTGCAGCCTTTCGAATGGAGACTTCTGTGGGCTCTCCAGCGTCACACACACACATCCCTGACAAGCAGCCACTCTGCATCTGGAAACTGGGGGCCCGACGAGAAGTGAGGAAGAACGCTCACTGCGGCCTCTGTGCAGTCACGAAAAACTACGGATAACGTAGCGGATCCAGGGAGTCAGTGGTGCTGTTTCAAGGCACCGGGATACTGTACAGCTGTTAACATCTGGAGGAAAAAACAGCAAAAAGATGCAGAGGATCTTGTACATAATACATGTAATTATGTTACAGACACTGTCTCTGTGATACAGGTCTCAGGAGCCGCTTACTTCTGGGGGGGGAGGGAACGGAAGGAAGGCTGAGAGGAAGGGCTGACTCTCTTCCTGAAGAACTGATGTCAAAACGGCAGTGTTAATAGTTGTCACCTTGGAGTTGTGGGTAGATAGATAGATTGGGTGTATTTTGAAGGTAGAAAATAAAGTATTTCAGTTAAAATATTACAAATTTTGAAAGATCATAGCCAGAAGACTGGACTTTTGTAAGTGTTAAATTAATTTTGGAAACTTGCTAAGAATAACCCCCAATTTTCCAGCCTTTCTTTTCAATTCCTTACTTTGCCTTCTCAGTATCTGAGTTCCAGATACCCATTTGGTTCTGCCAAGAGTCATAAAGTTCCTATGTAATTCTGCTCTTGGGATCCTGTCCTAAAGAAGCAATCTGAACTACAGGAAAGACTCTCTGTGTTAAAGCTCGTTACTGAGTTACTTATAATTATGGAAAATTGGCAGCAATATTTTTTTAAAACGAGTGAAGTGGTTTGCTGAGTCCGTTAGGCAGGGTAAGGATGTGCGCTCTCGCCGGGGAGGGCGCTGCGTGTTTCGTGGGGTGGAGAGGAGTGGCCTGTGCACTGGGATTCCAGCTGCGTGAGTGACCCTGCCACGCGGGCACCTACAGAAAGACGTGTGCTCGTGAAGACCTCTGGGTGGGAGGACGCCAAGAGTTTCGGGGCATTTTTTGGCTTTTGCTTTACTTATCCAGATATTTACATAGTGACAGTGTTATTTCTCTAATGGGAATTTTGTTGTTGTTGTCCAAGCCTATATATATATATTTTTCCCCTGTGTTTCTCTTTATAGAAGTAGTTGTCAGTTTTTACCTGCTGTGACGGAGTTCTTGATTCTCCCTCCACCTTGGTCTTCTTTTATGAGAAAAGGCTCTTTTCTCCACCCAGGGACACGCATTCAGGGTAGGACGTTGGACAGCAGGCGAGCACAGAGGTGACCCTCACAGGGTCCGGCTGCTGCCGCGCTGTCCACAGAGACCGTGTGTCCGCACGTGTGCTCCGCTGCTCACGTGGGGCGGGCGGTGCTCTTCCCAGCCCGCTGAGAGCTGAGAGCCGCCGGCTCTTCGGCTTTGCTTCTTTCACTGCCCTTCAGCCTTATCATCGCTTCTTCTGGTTCCAGTGGCTGCTTCCTTCCACGTAGTGTGAGCCCTGCTAGGCCCTGCGTGGACATTACCACAGCCTCCTGACGCCACGCCTGCAGGCACGCTGAGCCCCCGTGGCCACTAGGACGTGTCCTTTTCAGGAGGGTTCTTCCCAGAGTGTTTGGAGCACACGTGGGCTGGAGGTTCCCGGGGGGGTGGGCGGGGGTAGGCTGCCGTGGTCGGGCCCCGTGCGGCCAGAGCTGTGACCTGGAGTCTGGTCACCTGTGGCGTCGTGTGCTGGTTGTGGAGGGCCCCATACCTCGGAAGAGAGGGCTGCGTGGGCCTTGCAGAGCTGCCCTCCTTGGAGGGTAACCTCTGGGCTTGGGTGGGCACTCTGTGACCCGCACTGACGGGCGACCACAACAGCCCCCTTCCACATGCACTTTCCTTGGCCCGTCTGTGAGCCAGAGTTTAGCCTGTGTAGTTGCACTGCTTTATGGGAACTTCTTTAAGGGGTTCTAATGCTGCTGTTCCCAGCTTTAGATATTTCCAGACGATATTTAAGTCCTGGCCCTGCTCCTGTCTGCCATGATGTTGTTTGAGCCCGTCCCCATGGGAAAACCAACCTTCAGCATTTGCATGTTACGTTTCAGGGCTCCTTTTGGAGAACATTCTGGGAGGTTTTGTGGGGTTTAGAACATCCTGAGCTTGGTAGTACTAAAGAAATGCAAATCCCACGATACTGTCCTGTTCTGCTGGATTATCCTTACGTGTATTCACTCACTGTGCACAAGCATCTTGTCCGCTTTCTGTGCAGTGAGGCTCTTCCGACCTGAACTGAAAGCGGTCTGTGGCCGCGGTAGAGTTGGCGTGTCCCCGGGTGCTGTGGGCTGCCTGGGAGGAGCTTCGGGGAGGAGCTCAGCCCTCCTTCTGCAGAAGCTGCTTCTGGAGATGAAACTGTCGTGGCTCAGTCCACACTCCACGTTGGTCTAAGTCGCAGGCCTTCGGCTCATTGGCTGGTGCTTTGGATATAAGGTTGAAATTTATTTGGGTTGCGAGGATGGTCCAGATTCTCATGTTGCTCTGAAGCTAAGTGGTTTCCTGCAAACAGACAGTGGAGCCAAGAGGTGAAGACTCCTGTCAGCTGGAAGTAACTGCAAACCACTTTGGACCCCGGCACCGTGGCTCGCTGCGGGTGTGCGGCCATTCTGGAGAACACTAGTCCTCTCCAGGCAGACCGGGGGCCCTGTTGGGATCTGGGGCGTTGAGGAAATGCATCCTTGCTGTTGGACCTGGTGTGGCGTGAATGGTGGGACGTTCTTTGAGCTGAGCGCCTGGTGGTCTTGATCAGAAGCGACTTCGATCTGTCCTCCATGGTGTGTTCTCGCGTTGCTTGTCCCTTTATTTCTCTCCCCCTCTCTCCTTCCTGCCACCCCCCTTTTCTGGTACTTTGTTTCCTTTGTCTCTTAATTAAGGTATAATATAAATAAAACATACTGAGGTTTTTTTAGGTCAACTTTATATACAGTAAAATGCATACATTTAAATGAACAGTTTGGGAGTTCCTGGGTGGTGCAGTGGTTAGGACTCGGTGCTTTCACACTGCCGTGGCCTGGGTTCAGTCCCTGGTTGAGGAACTGAGATCCCGCAAGCTGCACGGCACGGCCAAAAGTAAAAATAAATGTACAATTCAATGAATAATCATCTCCCTAGATTTCCATCACCCCCAGAAAGTTCCCAGGGTACATAAATCTTACGTTTACAGTGCAGATTTTACATAAACATCTACCCATGTGACCACCACCTGGATCAAGATAAACATTTCTCTAGCATCCGCCAGTCATGGGACACATCCACTCACACTGCTGTCTGTCGGGGCGCTCTGGACACTCGGGTGCTGACTTCTGTTCCCTGATGAATCCTGAAGTGCTTGTCTCTGGGGGGGGCCTTGGCGTCCTCCACACACCCCACCCCTGGCACTCCGCCCCAAGGAACGACCGTTTTGTCTCTCGTAGATCTGGGACACGGCTGGACAGGAGAGGTTCCAGTCTCTGGGTGTGGCCTTCTACAGAGGCGCAGACTGCTGCGTCCTGGTGTTTGACGTGACTGCCCCAAACACGTTCAAAACCCTCGACAGCTGGAGAGACGAGTTCCTCATCCAGGCCAGTCCCCGGGATCCTGAGAACTTCCCCTTCGTTGTGCTGGGAAACAAGATTGACCTCGAAAACAGACAAGTAAGTGCCAGCGACGCTGGGGAGCATCACTGTGGGGCTTGAGAACCTGTGAGCCTGCCCTCGCTTGGGGTAGGGCTGCTGAGGCACAGGAAGGGCCTTCTCGGAAAGGGCAGCTAAGGTTTGGCTGACACGTGCCGTTTTTAGACTTGACTGATAGAAAACTACATGCCGCAGGGATCTACACCGCATGTCTGGCTGCGTGCACCCCATGCGGGGGTGGGTGTGGGAGACAACTAACTAGCCACCTGCCCAGCCCTTGGAATGGGGCCTTGCACCCTGTAAAGACCTACCATCCTGGCTTCCCCATGGAGAGACGGGCAGCAAAAGTCTGCAGCGGTTGGTATTCCCTTGGGAATTACGGCAACAAAGCAGGAAGCCCACCGTGTGGGGCTGCCTGCACTGGCCAGCCCTCCTGGTCCAGGTGACGGCATTTGCCTTGAGGCCGTGTGACATTTTGGTCTTTCGGACGCAAAGGCAGACTTGCACTTAGTCTGGCTCATGCACTCTTAGATCGGGGATGCTTCCTGAGTCTGACGCTGTGTTCATCTGACGAGGACACTCAGATGCCAGATGACAGTGCGTCTGGGGCTGCGGTGCCCAGGAGGAGCTTTCTAGCATTTTCCTCTCCTGTGAGAGCCCCCTGCTTCTGGGGTACTGTGTGAATTTAGAGGGTTCTGTGCTGAGCCCAGACTGACTCCTGGCCAGCTGCCTTTGGGGACCAGGGCCCAGGAGGCCAGTTCACATCCCCACGCTGCCCCTGCAGCTGTGACTTTGGGTCATTATTACCTTTGCCTCTGAGCCTCGTTCCTTTCTGCACTGGGAAGGAGGGGACTCGAGTGTGACGGTTCTCTCAGCGCCTCAGGGGCCTCCCTTGACCCCCGTGTGTACAGGAGATGCTTTGGGCTTTGAGCAACATTGCTCTAGGTCTCTTTCAAACAGCATTTCTCTGGGGAATGTAGACTCTTAATTGTAGCTAGGTGTATTTCTGACCACTCGTCTCTTTTTCTCCCTTTCCTAAGTGACTTAGTCCTTATCTTGCCTGAAAATGGGCTAGGGTGGGGAGAGGTCGGGACATGGGAGGCAGGGTGAGGGCCTCGGGGCTCTGGTGCCTAGGTGTGCGGCCAGGTGAGGTGCCGTGAGTGGTAACAGAAGGGGCTGCGGAGCTTAAGACGAAGCTGCCAGGCCTGTCCTGAGGGTCTCTGTGGTCCCAGGAGGGACGGTTACTCCTTCCTGGGACGGCGTCTTACTCCCTTCAGAAGCTGCTTCTACTCTTAGTGCAGCGGAGGGTCCGAAGCCGTGGGTGGCAGGCGGGGTGCTTTGGCTCCTGGCTCTGCTGTGTGTAGCCAGCGGGGTGACCGGGGCGGCAGGGGGGACGGTCCTTGCCGGGTGGGATTCCCGCTGTTCCCTGCACACACATGCCCTGCCCCTCCTTCCAGGTGGCCACAAAGCGGGCACAGGCCTGGTGCTACAGCAAAAACAACATTCCCTACTTCGAGACCAGTGCCAAGGAGGCCATCAACGTGGAGCAGGCCTTCCAGACGATTGCCCGGAACGCGCTGAAGCAGGTGGGTGTGGCCTGGCTGCCTTGTCTTTAATCTTCTTTCCTCACTGACTCTTTGGGGAGGGGATAAACTTGAATTTGAAACCCAGCTCTGCTGCCCATCGTTGGATCTAGTTTTTTTGTTTCTGGGGTTTTTAAAAAATATATTTATGTATGTATGGCTGTGTTGGGTCTTTGCTGCTGCGCTCAGGCCCTGTCTAATTGCAGCGAGTGGGGGCCACTCTTTGCCATGGTGCGTGGGCCCCTCACTGCAGTAGCTTCTGTTGCGGAGTGTGGGCTCTAGAGCGCAGGCTCAGTAGTTGTGGCGCATGGGCTTAGTTGCTCCGCAGTATGTGGGATCTTCCCAGACCAGGGTTCGAACCCGTTTCTGCTGCATTGGCAGGTGGATTTTTAACCACTGCGCCACCAGGGAAGCCCCGTTTGTTTTTTGAAATCATATCTGAGCTGTAAGAGACTGTGGGCTTTCGGGGCACTTGTGAAGATCAAATGAGATACACTGACTTGGAATTCTCCTAAATGATCCCTGGAAAGGTTAACCCAAAGCTCTAGGAATTGTATTCCTTGGATAAAGTTTTCCTACATTTTTTCTTTGTTTATTCACCTGTTCCCCTGAAATAATAGTGGCTTCTTGTTGGCAAGTGCCAGTTGAAGACTCTTTGACTCAGCAGCTCTGTTGGGGCCGGTGCGTTGAGGCGGGTCCCAGCATTGTCAGTCGTCTGTAGTGGGCAGGTGAGGGGGGCGGTCGGAGGCAAGGGGCCCGTGGCAGCTGCAGAGGGCAGGGTGGTTCTGTAGCTCCTGGGAGTGGGTTTACAGAAGGTGTGCTTCTTGGCAGTCGGGGCACCTGGTCTGCAGGCTGTACAGGAGTCGTTTTTCACCAGCATCACTGTTGGAGTTTTTCTCTCTGAATATTGCTGTCCCTAGAGCCTCGTTACAGTGACGAGCTGGCATCTCGGGAGTGAGATTGTTAGATTGAAAGGTGTGTGTACTTTTGTGGGCAAGTGCCCCCTGGCCTTCCCAGGGACAGCGGTAATCCTTCTGTTCCCGCCAGCACGCTGCGGGCCGGCCCTGGATGACACTCTCTGTGGCACAGCCCATACACAGCCCTCTCGCGGGACCCCGCAGGGCTCAAGGGCGCTTTTGAAGTCAGCCTCACTTCACCTGTTACTGCAGGGGCTTTTTCCATAGAGAATTTCTTAGTTGAGTATCCAGTATTCACATACGTTGGGGTCTGTCCTGGCCGTCTGCCTGCTCCTTGCCTGGACCATCTTGATTTTGCTGCCTCTGCATCTGGCCCCTGACCAGGCAGGCCTCCCCTCACTATTTTTATCTTTTTTCTTGGCTATTTTTGGTTCATTTTATTAATTTTTTCTTTCCTCACCCTCCTTCCAAATAAGACCTTATTGAGATTCTGATTGGAATTGCACTACAACCGTTGTATGAGTCTCTCTGGGTGCCTTAATACCACAGACTGGGTGGCTAAAGCAACAGACTTTTATTTTCTCTCAGTTCTGGAGCCAGAAGTCCATAATCAGGGTGCCAGCAAATCCGATCTCTGGTGAGGACTCTCTGTTAAGGCAGAAAGTAGCTAAGTGTGTGTGAATGGCTGAGGGCATCAGATAGGGTCCGGGGTGGCTGCCGATGGTGCAGACTTTCTTTTGGAGATGACGGAAGTGTCCTGGAATCAGGGCGTGGTGGCGGCTGGCAACTGTTGAATATACTAAACAAGACGGCACACACACACTGCTGTATTCAGCAGAGCTTTTTTTTAAAATATGTAGTCCTAGAGGTTGTTACTTGTGAATGGAATGATTTTTCCTAGAGAACTTCTGATTCCCTGCTTCCCCAAATCCTTGAACAGTTCCTGCTGCACAGGTGCTCAGTGTTTAAGTGACGAGTTACTTTTCTACGTCAGGAGGTAGAAAGCTGCTCCTCGCTGGATCACTGGAAACATGCTAATCAGCGCAAGTCCCACTGAACTGACCCCAGTCTGTATCCTGTGATCCCCACAGACAGAGGGATCCGTCCTCGCTGGATCACTAGAAACATGCTAATCAGCGCAAGTCCCACTGAACTGACCCCAGTCTGTATCCTGTGATCCCCACAGACAGAGGGATCCGTCCTCGGCTGGGCTCTGCCTGTGCAGATTTGGAGCTAAGAAAAGGAAGCTAGACCCTGAGTCCAGAAAGATGAGAGCAGATAGGGGGCTGGAGGAGTGCCCAGGAACCCTGTGGAAATGCTGGCTCAGAGCGGCCAAATCCAGGCCACGGGAGCATCTGCCTTCTAGCCATTGGTAGAAGCCTCGGAGCCCCCAGGCTGACGCCACACGGAGGGCGCGTGGGCCCTGTCCTGCCTGCTCGCTCAGAGTCACCTTGCCCCGTCTTCCGCTCACTTGGCTTCGAGCACCTTCTGCCAGGGCTGGGCCTGCTCCGTGCCCATACCCCCCCCCCACCTGCCCGGGCTGAGCTCGGGAGTCTCCCCGACTGGACTAACCAGCCTCTCTCTCTCTCCCTGCCCAGGAAACGGAGGTGGAGCTGTACAATGAATTCCCTGAGCCCATCAAACTGGACAAGAACGACCGGGCCAAGGCCTCGGCAGAAAGCTGCAGCTGCTGAAGTGGCAGAGAGCAAGCAGAGCACAGAGTCCTTCGCGAACCAGGAACACACGTAGGCCTTCCACCACGAGCCCCTCTCCTCTCCACACAAACAGTCATCTCTCACATCCAGCTGCCAAAAGAACCCCCAAACACAGTCTCCCCTGCACACCCCCCCCCCCGACACAGACAGACTCCACAGCCCAGGCCTGTGACGGCTCCATCGGGGTCCCTGCGTCAGCCCTCAGACGGCAGCAGGATGGGCCGGCTGTAGAAATCGTTCCGGTTTGGAGTCGGCCTCGGAGGCTTCTTCTTTTTGTCCACTGGAGAGAGAGAGAACTGTTTACAGTCAACCTGTGTCTAATTAGTTCTGGTTTTTTTAACTGTCTTGTGGTCTTTTTACCCCCCCACCACCCCACCCCCGCGAAGGCTACCACTTGGGAAGGCTGGTGCCCTGCGCTTCATTACAGGCTCACACCCAGTCTGATCAGGCTGAGTTTTGTATGTATCTGTTAATGCTTGTTACTTTTAACTAATCAGATCTTTTTACAGTATCCATTTATTATGTAATGCTTCTTAGAAAAGAATCTTATAGTACATGTTAATATATGCAACCAATTAAAAATGTATAAATTAGTGTAAGAAATTCTTGGATTACGTGTTTAAGTCCCGTGATGCAGGCGTAGAGATGGAGGGTGAAGCCTGTCTGGATCACAGAGTGTTGTTCTGCCACTCAGATTCCAGAAATCCAGCTGGAGGCAGTATTCTGTACAGCAGACACGAGAATCATGTACGCCTTTTAATCAAAGACTTAGGAGCCAAAAAGCTTTTCATCCCTCCAGGGGGAAAACTGTCTAGTTCCCTTCTGTATCTAAATTTTTCCAAGAGGTTGATTTGCATAATACCATGGTGTGTGCAATGGAGAAACGGCTGTTTCAGAAATATAAAACTCTCATTTTTCTTTTTTTTTCTCTGCTCCACACTTTGAAACTCTCCTATTAGATCAGCATCCACGTACAAGAGGGAAAGGAAAAGGAAAATCCTACCAGACCTGTCCTAGTGACTTTACCTTTGTTCTGGAAGGTGCTCCTTTCGGGGCTGTGGCATCCTTAGGTGAGCAGACCTTCTCTCCTTCTTCCCAGTACAGCGCGCCACGCCTTCCCCGTGTCCTGGGTGTGGAGCCAGGCAGCTGTGCCCCAGGACCTGCCCTGCATTGTAGCTTGCTTCTCAGAGCACCTCCCTCTCTCCAGAGGCCTGCATTCTAGGGTGTGGGCCAAGTTCTTCTGTAAAGAGATGAACGTGATGCCAATAAAATGTAACAAGAACAAAGACCGTCTGTCTTCGCCCCGTCTTTTCTCCCTCGTCCAGACTCGGGCTCAGGAGAGACCCTGTGAGCTAATCACTGCCGCTGCTTTGTCTGGGCCCGCAGGCCTCGGAGGCAGGAAGGCCTTCTCCTCTCCAGCCCTGCAGTACCTGCCCCTGGCTTTTGTGTTTTGCATTTTTAATCACAGTAGTGGGGGGGGGGTACCCTGCATGGAGAGGGCATTGTCCCTTTAGAGGAGCAACCACGAGCTGCTGGGGACCCACGGGCCACGCACAGCCTGTGAGTGTGACTCGGCCTCGGTGCTGTCTTGTTTTTTAACTGGCGTGGTGGCTAATGCTGTGATGGTCGGCCATCGCATGGCTCTGGATTTCTGATTTTTCACAGGAAGATGTAGCAACACCGGCCCCATATTCCAACATAGATAAGCAACGGCCGGGACTGAGCAGATGCCGCTCAGAGCAAACGTATGAACTAGTCATGTTCCCGCAGCAGGACAGTGTAGGTTTTGCAGACTTAGCCTTTGGACTCTACTTGGGTCCGCGTCTCAAGCCCCTCAGTCGGTGTCTTTCCCCGCTGCTCCAGGCTCGTACTGCACGTGTGACAGCAGCGTCCTCAGGCGCTCACAGCCACAGTGCCGCCGTGGCCGGTGGAGCTCAGCCTGCTGTGGCCCTGCACCCGGGCTGGGCTTGGTGGCTATGCTGTTTGGCCTCGAGAGGGGCCGCGTCCTTCCCAGCTGGCGGCCCAGTGCTGGGCCTTGCTGTGTGGACCAGGCTGCCGTTCTCAGACCGGGTCCCTCCGGCCCTAACCCTGAGCAGGACGTGGAAATGGCCTTTGACCTCTGACCTCAACCATGCCCTAAAACTGATGATCATCCTTACACTGACCTGCTTTATTCTCAAATGAGCTTGAACATAACCTCGTGGCCCTGATCCGAACCGTAGCTAGCTGATTCAAAATTTGACTTTCAACCGACCTTGACTCTGTCCTCAGCTTCGTCTTGTCACTGACAATCATCCTAAACATGGTCCCCCTTGAAATGACCTTGAATCTGACCCTCCTCCTGACCCTGTCATACTCCAACTTTGAAGTTAACACTGAACCCTACCTCCCATGACAACCTTACTCCCCAGCCTGAGACTAATCCATGTAATGTCCCGTCAGCCCAATGTCTGGCTGACCTTGATCTCACCTTATTTACCTAAACTCTATACATACAGCTGCGCTTACCTAGGTTTCTCCACAGTAAGAAGTAAGGCTGAGACCGAACTCTGCACTAATACAGCGTCTTTTCCCATATTCCTACTAAGAGTCAGCATCAGCACGTGCTTTTGAGAGAAACAAGTCTGCTCCAACGAGCAGTAAGATTTGCTTGAGGAGAGTGGGATTTGGAGTGTTTGTACTAATGCGAATTCTCTTCAGTAACACGGTTACGTTCCTTTGAATTTGCTGTGCCTCCCGCTAAGAATGTGAATTGAGACGAATGTGTGCTGCTGTGTTTACATCCATCTCAGTTTGTTCTAACAAGAGGAAGGTACTTCTGAGAAGAATGGGAATGATTCGCTGCACGGATACAAATTCATCTCAGTGGCACTCCTCAGCTTGATCCAGACCCCCTGTCGCCCGTGAATGGGCATCGCCTTCAGTTCACTCCAACAAGCTGTAAGGAGTCTGGGACTGATGTTGCGCTGATGGGAATTCTTAGCAAAACCTCTATTCAGATTGGTCCTCATCTCTCCTGCGTCTCAGCAGGAAGGTGCCTTTAGATGAAGGTGTGTCGCACTGCGTCCCTTCGTGTTAGTTAACACAACGAGCAATAAGGTTTTCTCTCTGAGAAGAACGCCTGAGGCTGAGCTTGTCTGCACATAGTGCTTTCGAGGGGCACTAGTTAGATGAACGTGCCCTAGAGCTGAACGTAGGTCCATCCCGGTTTACGCTGACCTGCAATGGCTGAGACTAAGCTTGCTTACACTAATGCGGATTCTCCCCATTACCACTAATTAGACTCATCCTAACTGGCTCAAGCTCTCAGCAAGAGCTTGCTGTTAAGGTGAAAGTATATTGCTGAGTATATTCATCTTGTTTCATTAATCCTGACCCAGACCCTGATTCTCAGCCAGATACACTGAGGTTGAACCTCTTGCCTTGTCACGACCCTAAAGATCTTCCTGGACCTCACAATGATGTTGGCACTTCTCTGCCTTCCAAATGACCTGACCACATGATGTCCTAATTTTAGGTTGACTTCCTACTTCGCCTCAAACCAGATGTTTACCTTGAAACTGACCTTGAGCCTGACCCTGATCCAGTCTCTCACCCTATGGATATATGTTCCTCGTGAATTGCCCTAATTTTTACCTTTTCCTGAACCTGACCCTGTGTCACCTTATGTTAAAACCTTGGAATGACCCTCCTGATGCTGCACGTTAACCAAAGTCAGTGCTGAACTGGTCCTTGAATTTGATCATCTTGAAGTTGACCTTGAAATTGACCCTCACCCCGATCCAGATCATGCTGCCAATGTCTCACATTGAGAAACTGATTTTATCCTTGAACTTCTCAACTCCAACCTTGTCCTTCATACTGGGATGTTCCTGACCATAATCCCCTTGAAGCACCCTTGGGTAAGCTTTCAAATTAACCTGGAACCTGACCTTGATCCAGTGTTCTGTGCCTCCCTCTTTTCAGCTTGATCTGGAACTTCACCTTGAATCTGTGCACTGAAGATCACCTGGCCTTAACCCTCCTTGAATTTCAAATAAGCAAGAACTTGACCTCATATTTGAAAGTGGCCCTGTACAACTCAACAACAAAAAAACAACCCAGTAGAAAAATGAGCAGAAGACCTTAATAGACATTTCTCCAAAGAAGACATACAGATGGCCAAGAAACACATGAAAAGCTGCTCAACATCACTAATTATTAGAGAAATGCAAATCAAAACTACCAATGAGGTACCACCTCATACCAGTCAGAACGGCCATCATTAAGAAGTCCACGGGAATTCCCTGGTGGTCCAATGGTTAGGACGCCATGCTTCAACTGCAAGGGGAATGGGGGTTCAATCCCTGGTCGGGGAACTAAGATCCTGCATGTGTGGGGGCAAAAAATTAAAAAATTTAAAAAGAGAGCTGTTTTTAAAAAAAAAAAAAAGTCTACAGATAACAAATGCTGGAGAGGGTGCAGAGAAAAGGGGACCCTCCTGCACTGTTTGTGGGAATGTAAGTTGGTGCAGCCACTGTGGAGAACAGTATGGAGGTTCTTCAGAAAACTAAAAATCGAACTACCATATGAGCTGGCAATCCCATTCATGGGTGTATGTCCAGAGAAAACTCTAATTCAAAAAGATACACGCACCCGTATGTTCACTGCAGCACTGTTTACAATAGCCAAGACATGGAAACAACCTAAATATCCATCGACAGATAAACAGATAAAGAAGATGTGGTACATAAATACACTGGAATACTACTCAGCCATAAAAAAGAACACTCCAGAAAAGAACATTACAGGCCAGTATCTTTGAATATAGATGCAAAAATTCTCAACAAAATATTAGCAAACCGAATCCAATAACACATAAAAAAAGATCATACACCACGATCCCAAGTTTGAATCCAAGTGGGATTTAACCCAAGTTCACAAGGATGGTTCAACATTTGCAAAATCAATGTGATATACCACATTAACAAAAGTCAAAAACCAAATGATCATCTCAATAGATGCAGAAAAAGCATTTGACAAAATTCAGCATCCATTCATGATAAAACCTCTTACCAAATTAGAATAGAGGGAACATATCTCAACATAATAAAAGCCATTTATGACAAACCCGCAGCCAATATAATAATGGTAAAAACCTAAAAGGCTTCCCGCTAAAATCTGAAACAAGACAAGGATGCTCACTCTCACCACTTCAATTCAACATAGTATTGGAAGTCCTAGCCACAGCAATCAGACAAGGAAAAGAAAAGTTATCCAAATTGGAAGGGAAGAGGTAAAACTCTCATTATATACGGATGCTATGATACTATATACAGAAAACCCTGAAGACTCCACACAAAAATTACTAGATCTAGTAAATGAATTCAGCAAAGTAGCAGGATACAAGATTAACATTCAAAAATCAGTTGCAGGGACTTTCCTGGTGGTCCAGTGGTTAAGACTCCACCCTTTGACTGCAGGGGGCATGGGTTCCATCCCTGATTGGGGAAGTTATGCATGCCATGAGGTGAGGCCAAAAAAAACAAAACAAAACAGAAGTTGGTTGCATTTCTTTACACTAATAATGAAATATCAGAAAGGGAATGTAAAAAACAAGTCACTTTTAAAATAGAACCAAAAGGGCTTCCCTGGTGGCGCAGTGGTTGAGAGTCCGCCTGCCGGTGCAGGGGACGCGGGTTCATGCCCCGATCTGGGAAGATCCCACATGACGCAGAGCGGCTGGGCCCGTGAGCCATGGCCGCTGAGCCTGCGCGTCCGGAGCCTGTGCTCCGCAACGGGAGAGGCCACAACAGTGAGAGGCCCGTGTACCACAAAAAAAACAAAAACAAAAGCAAAAACAGTGTTGTATTGGTACAAAAACAGACATACGGATCAATGGAACAGAAAAGAGAGGCCAGAAATAAACCCACACACCTATGCTCAATTAATCTCTGACAAAGGAGGCAGAAATATACAATGGAAAAAAGACAGTCTCTTCAGCAAGTGGTGTTGGGAAAGTTGGACAGTTGCATGTAAAAAGTTGCATGTAAATCAATGAAGTTAGAACACTCCCTCACACCACACACAAAAATAAACTCAAGATGGCTAAAAGACTTAAACATAAGACATGACACCATAAAACTCCTAGAAGAGATCGTAGGCAAAACATTCTCTGATGGGACTCCCCTGGTGGCGCAGTGGTTAAGAAGTGGCCTGCCAATGCAGGGGACACGGCTTTGAGCCCTGGTCTGGGAGGATCCCACATGCTGCGGAGGACCCAGCGCATTGCACACCTACCTTCTCCCTGTGTGTGTCACTTGCACGTGCTGGCCAAGAAGCGTGTGACTGGCATCTGGTGCTGCCGGAGCCCTGGCGTGTGGCAGAACGAGGCGCTGTCGGGGCTGCTCTGCCAGGCGGGCTCAGGCTCCCGAGTTTCCTGACGTCTGGGGAGAAGCGAGCTCGCTGGCGCGAGTCCTGCCTCAGTTGGTGCTGCAGGGCTAGAGCCGCCCCTGTCACTGGGCACTCGCCATTTTGCCGGAGCTCCAGGGAAAGGAGCCAGTGCTGGAAGTACATCACCACTTAGGGTCTAGTCTAGCTCACGGGGGAACCTTGAGTCCCTACTTTAGGCCAGAGGGGAGGAAGGGTAAGGGCTGTAATAAACCCCTTGCTTTAGGGGAGGAAAGGCCAATTGGCTGAAGTGGGGTCTGCATGTGTATCTGTTCCTTCTACTTGGAGAAGCCAGCATGGCTGTCCGTTCAGAGAAGCACGCTGGGGCCTTCCCTGGCAGTCCAGTGGTTAAGACTTCCTCTTCCAATGCAGGGGGTGTGGGTTCGATCCCTCCTGGGGGAGCTAAGATCCCACATGCCACACAGCCCAAAAACCAAAACATAAAACAGAAGCAGTACTGTACCAGATTCAATAAAGACTTTTAAAAAATGGTTCACATCAAAAAAAAAAAAAAAAAAAAAAAGGACCCTGGCTGTCTCTCCAGTCAGCCCTCCATGCCTGGAAAGGATTGTCTGGGGGCTGTCTTGTTCAGGGGTTGTGGAAGGACAGGGAAACTGCCTGCCATCCCCCATTTCTGGCCCTGGGATAGGATCCTCCAACTCTGAGATCAACTCAGGTTACCCTGGGGATCATCAGAATCCTGTCAGGTCACTGATTCTCTGGCTATTCTTGCTGTAAAAAAGGAAACTGCTAAAGAATATTAAAAGGATTATACACTATGTCCAAGTGGAATTTCTTCCTAGAATTCAAGGATGATTCAACATACAAAAGTCTATCGATACACGACATTTACAGGATGAAGACCAAAAAACATGATCTCAACAGATGCAGAAAAAGCATTTGAAAAAATTCAACTAGAAAGTCTCTGCAAAGGAAGCCATGAACACAATGAAAAGACTACGTGCTGAATGGGATAAAATATCTGCAAATCATACAGCTGATAAGCGCTTAATATCCAAAATATATTACAAAACTCATTCAACTCAAAAGCAAAAGAACAAACAATCCAATTGAAAAACGGGCAAAGGACCTGAAGAGAGATTTTTCCAGAGGAGACACACGGATGGCCAACGGGTATATGAAAAGGTGTTCATCATCACTAATCATCAGGGAAAGCAGTCAAGACCACGATGAGATAACACCCCACACCTGTCAGAATGGCTATCAAAGACAAGAAAAAACAAGTGTTGGTGATGATGTGGAGAAAAGGGAGCCCTTGTGCACTGTTGGTGGGAGTGGAAGAGAGTATGCAGGTTCCTCAAGAAATTAAAAACAGAATCATGCACCGCACGTTTGTGGGGAACCTGGAGCTGAACCGTCTGTAGACGAGCTGCCTCTGGGTCGGGCCTCAAACGCAGCAGAGCGGCTCCCTCACCCCGATCTACTGAAAGTCAGCCCTCGACACAGGGGTTTGTGAAAAGGTAAAACAAACAAGTAAATTAAAAAAACAGAACTATCAACCCATCCAGCGATTCCACTGCTCAGTATTTATCTGAAGAAAGTGAAAACACAACTCGAAAGACAGCTGCACCCTCACGTTCACCACAGCACTTATTCACAACAGTCAAGACATGGAAACAACCTGAGTGTCCATCAACAGATAAACGGATAAAGAAGACGTGGTCCACGGACGCGACGGACTCTTAGCCATAAGAAACGAAGGAAATCCCGACATTTATGACATCGTGGATGGACTTCAGGGCATCAGGCTAAGCGAAGACAGTCAGAGAAAGACAAATACTGTATCATCTCCGTGATATGTGGAATCTAAAAATAAATAAATAAGCCGAACTCACGGACACAGAGAACAGACTGGAGGTTGCCAGAGCTGGCGGGGGGTGGGGGGGTGAAATGGGTCAAGAGGGCCAGGCTTCCGGTTACAACGTTGGTCCTGGGAATGTAACGTCCTGGGTGGCAATCACACTCGACCGCGTATTTCACAGTTGCTGAAACAAGCTGTCTTACCTGGCGCGCGGCAAGCCACGAGCTGAGATGCCGAGGTCGGCAAGCCGAGCCGGCAGGCAAGGGGCCCGGGTGGTCTCGGGAGAAGGAAGGAGGAAGCAGGGCGGGGTCTGCGCGTGGGGGGCGTGGAGCAAAGTGATGGAAGAAGGGTGTGAGCTGCCGGAACTCGGCCACCCGCCTCAAAAGGCCGCCCCGGGGACAGCGGCGCAGCCCTAACCGGTTTCAACCGGCTCAGCTCCAACAGGCTGCAGCTGACTCTGGGCTTCCGGACACTGTCAGGCTGCGCGGAGGACACGCAGGTCTTTTTGTAGCAACGACTACAACCACCTTGATGAGTCAGGGCAGGTTACAGGTGAAGTGGATTTAACTAAGCGGTCCCTGCAGTTTCACTAAGACTAGACCTTAAAAGTGCTCATCAGAAGAAAAAACAATTTTGTAACGATGTATGGTGACGGGTTTGACTACACTTACCGTGGTGACCATTTCACAGCACATACAAATAGCGGTACGCCTGAAACGAATAGCATGGTATGTGTCAGTCATATCTCCGTGTTTAAAACTTCAACCCCTTTTTGTGATACAAACACCAGGTAACTAGCAATAGAGGAACCTGCCTCAACATAATAAAACCCACATATGAACACCCTACAGTCAGCATCATACTCGGCGGTTAAAGACTGAAAGCCTTTTCCCTAAGATCAGGAACAAGACAAGGGTGCCCCCTTCCATCACCACATTCCACAGAGCACCGGCAGTTGTATCCAGAACAATCAGGGAAGAAAAAGAAATAAAAGGCCTCCCAATTGGAAAGGAAGACGTAAAAGTATCTTTGTTCACAGATGGCACAGTCTTATATGTAGAAAACCCTGAAGAGTCCACAATATAATTAGAGATGATAAACTACTTCAGCAACATCACAAAATTCAAATATGAACACACAAAAATCAGCTGCATTTCTATATGCTAACAATAAACAATCCAAAAAAATTAAGAAAATAATTCCATTTACGATAGCATCAAACATAATAAAACAGGGCTTCCCTGGTGACGCAATGGTTGAGAGTCCGCCTGCCGATGCAGGGGACACGGGTTCGTGCCCCGCTCCGGGAAGATCCCACATGCCGTGGAGCAGCTGGGCCCGTGAGCCATGGCCGCTAAGCCTGCGTGTCCGGAGCCTGTGCTCCACAACGGGAGAGGCCACAACAGTGAGAGGCCCATGTACCGCAAAAAAAAAAAAAAAAAAAAAAAACCTAAATAAGTGGAAAGATACTGTGTTCATGGATTGGAAGCTTAATAATTGTTAAGATAACAAATAACTTGTTGATTTAAAACTTAATACAAAACCACTGTAATCGAGACAGTGATGCACTGGCATAAGGACAGACATATACACCAATGGAATCGAACAGAGCGCTTGGAAATGGTATATAGATGGTCTATTAATTTTCAGCGAGGGTGCCAAGACCATTCAATGGGGAAACTGGATAGCCACACAAAAGAATGAAGCTGGACCCTTACCTTAACACATATACAAAAATTAACTGGAAATGGATCGAAGGTCTAACTGTCATAGCTAAAACTATAAAACCCTTAGAAGACAACACAGGGGAAAGTTTCATGACACTGGATTTGACAATGACTTCTTCGATATGACCGCAAAAGCACAGGAAACAAAGGAAATAAATAGGTAAGTTGGACTTCATCAAAATTAAGAACTTTTGTGCAGCAAAAGTTAATATCCGAATATATAAAGAACTTCTACAATCAGTAACAAAACTCAGTGCAATTTAAAAATGGTCAAAAGACTTGGATATCTGTCCAAAGAAGATACACAGGTGGCCAATAAGAACATGAAAAGATGCTCAATGTCACTAGGCATTTGGGAGATGCAAATCAAAGCCACTTTACACCCAGTAGTACGGCTATTATTCAGAACAAAACAAAAGGGACTTCCCTGGTGGTGCAGTGGTTAAGAATTGGCCGGCCAATGCAGGGGACGTGGGTTCAAGTCCTGGTCCAGGAAGATCCCACATGCCCTGGAGCAACTAAGCCCGTGCGCCACAACTACTGACCCTGTGCTCTAGAGCCCGCGAGCCACAACTACTGAAGCCCGCGTGCCTAGAGCTCGTGCTCTGCAACAAGAGACGCCACTGCAATGAGAAGCCCGCGCACCGCAAGGAAGAGTAGCCTCCGCTCGCTACAACTAGAGAAAGCCCACACGCAGCAACGAAGACCCAACGCAACCAAAACAAAACAAAACAAAGAAACAAACCCCCAAAAAACAGAAAATAAGTGTTCCCAAGGATGTGGAGTAATTGGAACCTTTGTGCACATGGAAGTAATGTAAAATGGTGCGGCTGAGTGGAAAATAGTTTGGTCATTCCTCAAAAATTTAAACATAGAGTTACCATATGAGCCAGCAATTCCACTCCAATGTATTTACCCAAAAGAATTGAAAGCTGGGACTCAGAGAGATGGTCGTATAGCAAGTTCACAGGAGCATTATTTGCAATAGGTATAAGGTGGAAACAACCCAAGTGTCCATCAACAGATAATGGGTAAACAAAATGTGGTTTATATATATATAACGGAATACTATTCAGCCACAAAATGGAACAAATTCTGAATAATGCTGCAACATGGATGAACCTTGAAGCCATTTTGCTAAGTAAAATAAGCCTGACATAGAAAAATAAATATTGCATGACTTCACTTAGATGAAGGAGCTAGAATAGGAAAAATCCTATCAACCGAAAATAGAATAGATGTTGTGGGCAGTGGGGGAATGGAGAGTTACTCTTTAGTTGGTAACAGAGTTTCTGTTAGGAATGATGGAAACGTTCTGGAAATAAACAGTGGTGATGGTTGCACAACATTGTGAATAGATGTCATGACACTGAACTGTATACTTAAAAATGGTTAAAATGGTAAAAAGTTTGTTACGTGCATTTCATTTTTGTTTTTAAAAAAAGGGAAAAAAGGAAACTGCCGAGCTAAAGAAGTCAAAGGCAGTTAGTGTCTGCAGCTCACGAAACCTGAAGAGAGGGCTCAGCCCCACAGACCCCCAGGTGCCGCTGCCCCTGCCCGCAAACATCCTCCATCCTCTGTGATGTCCCTGCGCGGGGTGCCCTTTCAACAGGAACGCCCGTGCGTGGGCAAAGCCACACCGCACATGGGCCAGCTCGGCCAGCTCGACTTCTGCTGCCACTCCCCGGTGTGTGTAGAGAACACAACCTTCTTCCAAGGTGTGGGAGGGCGCAGTGGTGTGGGGCTAATTTCTTTGGCCATCAAGCTCTAAAAGAGCCAGTGGGCAAGGCCTGCCAGCCTCACTACCTGAAGGAGGTGGAAGCGGAGGGGGCCAAAGAACACCCCCTCAGGCACCCCTCCCTCCCCCGAGAAAGGCCCCAGACTCAGATTGCCCCCCACCCCTAGAGTGGCTCTCACCCACCCACATCCTGGAAGCTGGGAAGCCTGCCCCTGGACCACGGGGAGCCCCAGGGCTCACCTCCTCCCACTGGGAGCGGGGCAGCATTTCCACTGCCCCAAAGCAGGCATTCTTTCTCTGGTAATGCCCTAGACACCCCCCCATCCCCCCGGAAATCCTAGTGCCCGTCAATTATATCCCAATAAAACTGGAAGAAAAAATCCTCATGCCTGGGCTCTACCTTTGGCACTTTGGATTTCACTGTCCTGGGAGAAGGTGCTGGTAGTTTTTAAAGCTCACCAGGTCATCTGAGCGTGCAGCCAGGTTGAGAACCACACTCTTCTGGATTGTGACCAGTCAGCAGAGGCCGTGGCCCAAGGCTCCTTAGGGAACTAGGAAAGGAGCCGGCGTCACTGTGGTCATCGTGTTCCAGTGTCCGTGGTCCTGCAAGATGACGGGTTGGCAGCAGACAAGTATTAGAGGGCAGAGCAGTTGGTTTCTATTTCTGTTTTGTACGTTTCTGGAAAGGGGAAGAGAGAAACCTCCTTCCCTTCTCAGTCAAGGCCTGAAGCACGAGGAACTACCGTCACACGCCCCGCACTGTGTGCAGGAACCGTCCCCCTGGGAAGTCACACCTGGACCTGGAGGAGCCCAGGGCTCCCCGGAGCAACAGGGCTCCTGAGCTGACCGCTGGGGCCCCAGAGCAGGGCGCTGGCTTATGCACAAGTGCATGTTGCTGGTTAGCACATAAACCATCCGGAAAGGGGCCAGGAACGAGGTGCAGATTTTCAGGGCTGAGTTTGGGAATCTCAGTACTGGGCGGGTGCTGCCAGAAGCCGCCTTGGAAGCCAAGCTGTTGTGCTGCTCTTTCCACCCTGACCTCTAGGTTCAGTGGGTGGGAGGGGCTTTTGAGAAAGTCGGCTCACAAGTCTGGGGCCAAACTCAAAGCAGGAAGAGTGCACCCTGTGGCTGGCATGGCACCTGGTGCTGAGAGGCCCAGAGACCTCCACCTCCCTCTCCATCTCCTTCTAGACTGGTTGCAGGATCAGTTTGGTAAAGAATCTTCGGGCAGCCCTTGCTCCTCAGGGAGAAGCAGGTGAGGTAGCTGGGCCAGGCAGGGTCCCCCCCCGAGGAGCCCCCAGCCGACCAGTAACACAGAGGGATCTCTGGGGCTCAGGCACATGCAAAGAAGAGTGTCCAGGGGGTCTGCACACAGCAGGCTTAAGTGGAGTTTTCATAAGATCACGGGCAGACAGGGCTGAATCTGCACTGAAGTCCAGGCTAGCAAGCCAGGCAGGCCAACCCTGAGCTGCAGACGTGCCTTGTTTTACTTCTTACAATTTTTTCTTTAATCTAAATTTTTTTTCTTTTTTTTTTGGCAGTACGTGGGCCTCTCACTGTTGTGGCCTCTCCCGTTGCGGAGCACAGGCTTCAGATGCACAGGCTCAGCGGCCATGGCTCACGGGCCCAGCCGCTCCACGGCATGTGGGATCTTCCTGGGCCAGGGCTCGAACCCGTGTCCCCTGCATTGGCAGGCGGATTCTTAACCACTGTGCCACCAGGGAAGTCCTTTAATCTGAATTTTGAATAATGTTTAAAGAACAAAACAAGAAATTATATACTAAAAAATATCGTTTTGCCACTTCTCTTCAGAGTATTCTGCAGCCCGGGGCCTGCCTTCTACCTGGCATAGCAGTGGGGGCTGGGCTCATTGCCCCCTTATGGGCCCACCGTGCCCCCCAGGTCACCAGTCCCTCGCAAACCATCTCATTCATTGATATTTTCTACCTGGCCAGGTAGGCCTGTAAGTCTGTGAACCCCGGGACAGATAAAATTAATGCTTTTGTCTTCTGTTTTGGTTTGGACTTTTGTTTTTTTGTTTCCTGGGACAAAATTTGAATAGAAAAGCATCCCGGACAGGTGGACATGAAAGGCACAGAGCTGTGCAGTGTGGTGGTTCCATATGAGGACGGATCTCTGGTGGTTTACCATCAGGCAAATCTGCGAAGCTCTGGTCCCCAGTGTTCGGTCTCACCACAGGGGCTGGTGGCGTGGATTCCTGACATACAAAGGCCAGCAGGTGCCGACTGTACAGGCCTTGAAGGCAGCATCAGGAGTGGCCAGTGAGGACAAGTTAAAAGGTCACTCTGGAAGCCAGCTCTAGTGATTAGTGCAGTGGCAGGTCAGGTGTGCACCAGCTGTCACTTCGCCATATCCCGGGAGAAGTCAGCTTTCAGGTTAGCCAGTCCTCTACTGGGGCTGTGGACATCTAAAAATCTGTGCAGGGCTTCCCTGGTGGCGCAGTGGTTGAGAGTCCGCCTGCTGATGCAGGGGACACGGGTTCGTGCCCCGGTCCGGGAAGATCCCACATGCCGTGGAGCGGCTGGGCCCGTGAGCCATGGCCGCTGAGCCTACGCGTCCGGAGCCTGTGCTCCGCAAGGGGAGAGACCACAACAGTGAGAGGCCCACGTACCTACCTACATACATACATACATACCTACCTACCTACCTACTCGAATATATATATATATATATACATACATATATATCTGTGCAGGGTGGTGGTCTTGGGAGGAAACCAGCAGTTGGTCTCCTTGGTGGGCGTAGATGTGGCCTGGGCTATTCTCTGAGCTTACCAGGCAGAGGTCAAAGACCAAGGTCAGCTTTGCAGAGCTTCTGCCATAGCCTGGCTGGGATCTACGGGGGCAAGCGGTCCCCACAGCAGGACACCTTCCCTGGTGGCTGCCCGGCGGCGTCGGGGGGAGCCTTGTAGCGTCCTTCACAGAACCTCATCTCAGAGCCTCCTCCAGTGCAGCCCCGTGGGGAGTGACCAGAGGGATCTGTGCCCAGCGGACGAAGTCCTGGGGTCTGGCCTCGGCGCCACCCCAGGGAAACCTTAGCAAGGCCTCAGGAGGGCCTGTGGCAGGAAAGCTCCAGTGCGGGTCCTGGACCAGCAACAGTACCCAAGGGTCCAAGCTCTCCAGGCTTTGGGTCAATTCCTTTTCCCAAACCTGTCCCAGGATCGACCCTTTGTTAAACGAGAGACACCCCCCCGCCCCTCCCTGGGCCTGTCGAGAAGGGGGTCTGGGGGTCCGCGTGTTGACATGCGTCTCCGGGCTTTAAGATCCGCGCATCTGGTCCCCGAAGCCGCGCAGCCGTTGGGCTGTTGGGAGGCGGGCGCGTGGTCTCCATGGAGACGGGGTGGGGCGCGCGCCGAACGCCTGCCGCCGGCGAGCGGAGTTACCCGCCCGGCAGTCTAGCCGCACCGGCGGGGCGGGAGGGAGGCGGGCACGGAAGGGCCGGGGACGCGGGTGAGACCACGCGGTGCGCCCCTGAAGCCCGGAGGGGACTCGGGCAGCCGAAGACGCAAAGGCTGGGCGCCGGCCCCCGCTCCCCGTGACACAGAGATAAGCATCCTTCCCGTGCATCCCGGGGACCCTTTCCGTTCAGTCCCCTCCACAGCGACTGACCCCGGCAGTGGTCGTTACTCACCCTAAGGGTGAAGACTGTCCTTCCCAAGAACTGTCCCCGCTCCCCACACAGAAGGCTGCCCCAAGGCCCCAACCTGTCTGCCGTTTGAAATGCTTAGTTCCTCCACTGGAGCCAACTGCTCCCTCGTCGAAGGCCGAGGGCAGGGGAAGGGGCTATCTTGGCCCTAACCCCCAGGCTCTCCAGACGCGCAGTTTAATACCTTGGGCAGAACAAACGGGCCGAATCTCTGTACTCCCTGTGAGGGCCCTTTCTCTGTCACTTATTCAAACAAATGTTTACTGAGCATCTACTGTATGCTAAGTACGGAGAATTCGGTGACCCACACACCAGACAAGCTGACTCCAGGTGGGGAGGAGAGACTAGGCTATAAATGCAAAAGCTCTAGTACTGGTAAGTGCTTTAAAGAAAAACTTGTCAAAGTGATGGTGAAAGATTGGGGGGGGGGTGGCCCAACTTCAGACGGGGTGTTTAGGGAAGGCTTCCCTGAAGTGTTATTCACCTGACTGGCAAGAGGGAACAGGGCCTGAGAGTCCACGGAGGACAGGACAGCAGCGCAAAGACACCACGTGGGCTGGCCGGCTGTCCAGGGCAGGGCAGGAAGGCAAACCGCATCAGGCGTGTTGTGTTTTAAGAGTGACGGGAAGCCGCCCGCGTGTCTGAGGGGTGGGCAGGACCTGACAGGGTCCAATGGGGGCTTTGAGAAAACCTGGGCCTCTGTGAAGATCTGGCAACAGGGAGATCCACTCCGAGGCTTTCTCAGTCTTCTGGGGCAGATGGTGCCTAAAAGGCAGGTCCAGAGTGAGCTTAGCTGCCTGAAGAACGCTTGGGCCTCCTCCGGCTGCCTTTCCGCCATGCCCTGGCTCCGGGGCCTGGCCCGGATGGAAAGACTTCTGCACCCAGACAAGGCTGGAGCTTGGCGAACACCTGTCCTCGGCCTGGAACCTAGCCTTGGCCTTGCCGTCCCTCCCCGCCCCTGGCTGACTGGACAGGTGAAGGGTCAGAAAGGGCAGGAGCACTGCACTGGGAGTCAGGCTGGGAGCGCAATCCCATGGCACCGTGTGAGCCCGGCCTCTTCTCTGGACCTCAGCTTCTTCATGGAAGGTGGGGACAGGGCAGACAGGACGACAAGACAGGGTCTGAGGGTCCTTCCCACTGGATCCATCGACGGTCCCGAAGCATTCAAGCATTAAGATCTGATTAGAGGGAAATAAAGTAAGGGACCTCATTTCTGGAGAGCCGTTTATGTCAAGCTCTAGACTAGGTGTTGGTTTGGTGGCTTTTGTTTCCCCCTTTCACAAATATAATTCTGAGTCCTGACGGACCTAACTCCTGAGTTTGGAGTTAGATTCCTTTCTAGATTCTCATCATTCAATGCTACACAAGACAGACAAGGTCTTGGGGGTGGGGGACAGATGCTAAAATAAAAGATACTTTAGCTACAGAAAACTTCTGAGAAAAGGAATCAGGATGACAGGACTGAAGGAGCCGACGGAAATCAAACCAGGGGTGGGAAGTGGGCTCTGGGCGGGAGGCTGCGGGGACGGCAGGGGCGCCAGGACGTAAAGTCTGAAGAGGTCAGCAGGCCCGAGTGCTGCAGGACGGTCGGGGAGCCCTGGAGGGTCCTGAGCGGGGAGGTCGGGGGCCCGGGCTGGTGGGTGGCAGCCGCCCCGGACAACGGCAGTTAGGAAGCAGAGTCCCAGCCTCTCCGGGCAGCTGTGAATTGTTCTTGACCAGGAGAGGGTGTCCGCATTGCCAGTCACACTGACATGAGCGTCTGTGAGCCTCGCAGGCCCCGCGGGCTCTCGGCTCGGCCCTGGAACCGCGCAGACTCGCACTGCGACGGGAAGCCCGCCAGGGTTTGACTCCCATCTCATTCATTCAACGAATATCTGTTGAGGACCTACTACGTGCCAGGCCTCGTGCAGCATGGGTTGACAGGGTCCCTGCTCTCCTGGGGGCGGCAGGCATGAGAAAGCAATAGGTGGTGTAAGACCAAGTGCTAGAAAGTGGGGGGGGGCGCCTTGAAATGAGGTAAACAGCAAACGCTCTGCCATGTCTTCCTGGCCAGGGGTCACCGGGGACCTTACCCAGTCTCTCCTGGGTCCCGGTTTTCCACCGCAGGCAGAAACGCAGCCCTGGCCGCACGGGATGAGTGGATGCCCGGTGCCTGGGCCCAGGCTGCTCTCGCCCCCTGTAGGGCTTTGCGGGTCCCCCCGCCCCGGCCCCCGCGGAAGCGTCTCCACAGCTGAGGCTGCTTGTAAGAAAGGAGATAAAGCCAAGATTCCCTTGTCGGCGCCTCTGCCCCGCAGGGCGACGCTGGAAGATAGTTTCTCTCTTTGTCGAGTTTTGTCCTGGTCGCCGGGGCCCCTCCCCAAATAGTCTCTCCATTCCAAACCCGCCCGGGCTCCTCGGGCCTCAAACCCCGGGCCTTCTGGAGAAGAGATGTCAAGCTCTACCACAGCCCAAGGCTGGAAGACAAGTCTGGCCTCGCCCACTGGGCCGGCTCCCTCCCCGGGGGCACTGGAGCGGGCAGCCTGGGTCCCAGGAGACCCCTGCCCCGCAGACAGGGGGGCCGGGAGCCCACGTCTCCTGGGCCAGGAGAGTCGCCGGCTCCCCTGTCCTTGAAACAAGGGCCCAAACGCCACCCAATTCCACTGCTCCCCCCAGGCCTGACCCAGCCAGGCAGAGACCCCCGCAGGGGAGGCCCCTGGGGAGGCTGGGCTGGGTGGGCCGAGGCCGAAAGGAGGGAGGGCAGGGGAAGGTGGGCAGGGCAGAGCCAGGCTGTGAGGGGGGCAGGATGCCACGTCCCTTCACGCCCCCAAAGGCTGGTGGCCGCGGCCCAGAAGAGATGGGGGGTCGGGAAGCCCAGAGGAGGCGGCCAGGTCATGGGGGCGGGGGGATGGCGGTGCCTGAAATGGGGCGGGGAGGTGGGGACACACACAGGCCAGGCTGGGTGGAGTCACAGAAGCCGGGATGGGCGTTCTTGGGGGACGCGGGTGCGGGGAGGAGGGGGCGCTCGGAGGGCTGCACGGTCGCGGGGCAGCAAGGCTTAACTCGATTTATAACAGTGAATCTGGCGGCTAGTTCTGGGCTCGTGAACAAAGGACAGTCACGGAAACACCTTAGTAACAGCCCCGCCTGCCCCGCAGGAGGACACGACCAGACGGCTGGCGCTGCAGCCGTTCAGGACAGGCCACCTGGACGCAGACCCGGTGTCCAGAGTCAGCGACACGCAGCCCTGTGCGCGCACAGCTCGCGAGCTGGGGCCAAGGGCGGGGGCTTTGTTTTCACTTCACATCCTTCTACTCCCGTTGGGTTTTATACCACACACAACTTCCCCAAGAAAAAACTACCCAGCACTTAAAGAAAGGAAAGAAAAGAAAAGTCAAAGTCCTGGAGAAGGTCCCCAGCTCGGGCAGAAGCGGAAGAGGGAGGTGGAAGGACCCCTCCTGGAGCCGAGCCACTGTTCACGTCCCAGGGTACGGGCTCGTCTGCACGCCGCGCCTCTGATCACCACTGCAGGCCCGTCTCTAGGTTGGGGTCCTGACTCGGCACCCACGGTCCTCAGTCCCCCAGAGGGGGGGCCTCCCTCGCTCTGACCCTGACACACAGCGCGAGGCGGTGGCGGGTCCCGCCGAGGTCTGGCTCCTTCCACACTGAGTAGCACCTAAGTCCCTTCTTGACAACCCGCACGTTAAGGACAGCAGCACCTTGGGGGCGTCTGCAGCAGGGGACCCTGCGGGGAAGCAGAGGTGGTGGGCAGCCGGGGCCCCGGGGACACGACAGGACGCGGTGGCAGCTCAGTCCCCCGTTCCACCTCCTCTAAGCGTCAGCATCTACTTGTCCGCTCCTTTGATCTCAGCCTCCCGCCTGGCGGTCCCGCTCCCGCCCCAACGCCGGCCCTGGGGGTGAGGGGCCAGAGGCCTTCACCACGTCCCCATTCAGGGCTTCACAATACACATTTGCATCTTAAAGGCAACCTCCCCACAGTCTCTTCTAGTGAATTCCCCTTTGTCTCCCGTTAAATACTGAAAAGCACTTAATGCCTCTTATTTACATTTCAAACCCCAAACTGGGTCCAGCCCAGGCTAAGGCTGGAGCCAACCTCTCAGTTTAAAACACCTTCTGGGGAGACAGACCCTTTGGCCTCTTAACTGTTACCCCAGCAGCCCAGCCAGAGCCGACTGGGCCTTTCCTACAGCAGGCTGGCGACCCCACAGCCTTCTGGGCCTCGCCGCCCAGGGCCCCTGCCCAGGCTGTCAGAAACACTCCGAGGTGGAGGTGCCTCTGTTTGCCCTTTTGTGCGTGTACCCCTTATACAGATGGCAACACTGAGCCCGCCCGGGGCCCAGGCAGGTGGGTCACACAGGGAGTTTGGGGGAGGGGAGCTCCTGACTCCCAGAGTCTACCTTCCTGCTGCTGCGTCGCCAAGCAGGGTGTGCCCGGGGCTGGGGGCCGGCAAGGAGCAAGGGAGACCCAGCTACGCTCTCGGGGCCCCCCCAGAAATAGGCAAAACAGGGTCAGATGATCATAAGTGCTATGAAGAAAATAAAGCAGGGTAACGAGACAGGAATCCCAGAGAAGCGTCTTGGCCCGGCTGGCCTAGAGGCTGCACCGAATGGGTTCTGGGTGAAAGGAGCTGGCACACAGCAGGTGCGAAGGCCCCAAGGTGGGAGCCCCTGGTGTGTGGGAGGAACAAAAAGCCTGGAGAGGGAGGGCAGCAAGCGCGGCGGCTGGGGGAGGAGTGTACACGGGCACCTACGGGTTGGGGGAGAGGGGAGAAGAGATGAGGAGGGGCCTCTGCTTTCTGCGAGTTTGGGGAGGAGCAGGATTGCAAGAGAAAATGGGGAGTTTTTGTTTCAGCGATGACACAGAAGAGACACTTTTTAGACATCCCAGGGGAAGTGGCGGGCAGTTCGTGGCCGTCTGTTACTCGGGAGAGAGACAGAAATGGGCGTCACCAATGTATGGATGGTGTTTGGAGCCCCAGGACGGGAGAAGCCTGCCTAGGGAGAGTGGACCCGCCCAGAATAGGCACCCCCGGCCCTGGGGGAGGGGTGGCCCTCTCCGCCAGGCCCTGGCCAATTCCAGGTGCTCCTTTTCCCGTATTCTGGCATTTTCCATTGGCCACGTGAGGCCTTCCCCACCTGTGACGTCCTTAGAAGGATGGCAGGGGCTACCCAGGAGTGTTCGGTTCAAGAGGCATCCCTGAAGGCCTAGAGTCCTGGAGAACTGGATAAAGCTACTCACTGCCACCCAGGCCTCAGTGTCCTCACCTGTATAATGAGGTCACTGGGAGGAAATCACCTCCCTGCCCACTCCCAAAGCCTAGAATTAGTCTTCCTGAGTCCTGGGCCCCAGGCAGCAACCCCCTCTGGGCAGGCCAAGGAGCCCACCAGGGCCGTGTCTGCTGTGTCCTCCCTGTGGACTGCCCTGCCTGCGTGTGTCCCATTCCCTGCTTTGATTCCTTCTCTCCTCCCGGTAAGGCCAGGCCTCCCCCAGGGCAAGAGGGCCTCCCAGCACCCCTCACTGAACTGTTACTCAGGCCCTGCACCCTATGCCCACTCCCCCCAACCCACCCCGGTCAAATCTTCAGATTTTTTAAAGGGAAGTCTGAAATCTGGACTGCATTTTTACTGAAATCGCCTGATTTTTAAATCCTGGAACTAATTTAGGTCTTAGTAAAACACCAGACGAAACAGGCAGGGTCCAGGCAGCGGGTCTCAGAAGCCGGCTCTGAGGGTCAAGCAGCTTCCTGAGGGAGCTGCACCGGACAGACCGGCCCTTCCTCCTGGAAACTCTCTCCTCCTCGGCTTCCAGGACACCAGCCACGCCGGGCCCTCCGTTCCTCTCTGACCGCTCTTCCTCTGTCTCCAGTGGGCAGCCTCCCTCTCCGGCCACCCCACGTCCTTCCTTCCCCTCTGATGACCCGGGGAGACAGCCCTCAACCCGCCTGCTGCTGCAACCAGCTCCAGATTCACATTTCCAGCGACGGCTGGGCAGGTTTCAGTCGGGGGTCCTTCGGGGCTACCACCCTCTGCTCTCCCTCTGACCTTTCAGAGACCCAAGCTGGAGCCCCTCGTGCCAGTCACCCGGGTGCCCTGGGCCAGCTCTCTCGTGGGCGCCCCTGCCCCCACTCCACCTCAATGCGTCCTGGTCCTCCCGGGAGGGCCGCCACGCCCACCCCCAGCACACGCACCCTCTGCTCACTCCCGGGGCTTCTGCTCCCAGGCAGACCCCTCGGGGGCACGGGGTCTACACCTCGCTGCTTCTCACCCTGCACACACCCTGCGTCTTCGGAACCCGAGGTCTTTGCTCAAGCCATCAGTATCTGCAAGCTCCTTGCCACTGTTCCCCATTCCTCTCAGGGCTCAGCTCTCACAGACCCGTGTGTCCCCCCACCTCACCCCCGTTAGGAACTTCGGATGGTCTTTCGTCACCTGGGCTGGGCTCGCTAAGCGGCCCTCCTCCCTGGGAGAGGGGCTTGGCCTCTGCAGGAGCCCGGGCTGAGATCCATCTTCCCTCTCCTACGGGATGTACTCTCTGCCCCCTTCTGTGGCTCAAGCCGCTGACCCCCGCAAACACCCCACCAGCCTCAATTTCCTTCTCTCCTGGGGCTTATTCCCCAGCTTGTCGGAAAGCAAATGGGGGCCGGACAAGCGCTGTGACAGGGGGAAGCACAGACCGCTCAGGCGGCCTGCTCGGTCAGAAGGCTCGAAACGCACCCCGCTTTTTTGGCTTTCACGGCCTGCAGCTCTCCTCACCCCTGGAGCTCCAGTCCAACCCCCCCGTCCCACCCCCTCTCCTCCATGCTCGCGCCTCAGGGAACTGTTTATCCTGCCGTGGCCACGGCCGCAGGATCCGGGCCTAAATCACTCACCCCAAAGGGATCCGCCCTCCTCCCGGAGCGTCTCCCCGTGGCCTCAGCTCCTTAAGTGGGGGCTCCTTCGGCTTCGAGAAAGATTGTCCAGCGCCTCCTCCGCACCTCCAATACTGGACCCAGCGGCAGGGCCACCAGATTTGCACAAGCCTCCGCGTGGTACCCGGAGAGGGAGCCCCCGCTCTCAACTGCGCTCCCCACACGGGAGGGGGAGGGGTGTGGCCCGGAACGAGGAGCAACTCCCCTCCCCCATCCTCTCCGGGAAACTGTCCGGGGTCCGCGGCCTTCCCCTCTCTCCCGCCGGAGCCGCCATTTGGCTTTGGGGGGAATGGTGGAGGCTGCTTCACCCACCATAAAATGGGGCACTTGTAGCATCTGCGGCGGGGGCGGGGGCGGGGGCGGGGGGGGGGACGGCGGCTAGGAAATGTCCCCAGAGAAACACCTGCGCTCTTCTCCGCCGCCTCCCGCGTCCTGCCCAGGCCCCCGAGGCGTAAGGAGACACCGGGCGCGCAGGGGAGGGCGCCAGCATCCGCTCTCCCCTTGCACTCTGGCGGAGACCCCCCTCGAAGCCGTCCCGGCTCCCTCCACACTGCCCTAGCCGACCGCGTGAGGGCGTGCCCTGTGTTAGTTCGGACAAATTAAAGCGCGTCCAGCGGGCAGGCCCGGGCCCCCCCGGACGCGGTCTGGGCTTGGGGGCCTGTGGACCACTCTTGGCTGACTGCCGCCGAGCTCCGGGCCGCGGGGCCTCCCCGGGGGCCCGCGCTATTCGGCCCTAAACGGGGTGCCCCCCTCCTCTCGCGCTCCCGCAGCCTAGGGTGCGCCCCTCCGTTCCCCTCTGCCGAGCCCTCCCTGGGCGCGGGCCGCCTCTCTGCCGCGCCGCAGGCTCGGGCCCTGTCCGGGGCGCACGGCGGCGGGCGCGGCGGCGCCGGGGAGGCGCGGTCTGGGAAGCCAGCGGCCGGGGAAGGGGCTCCAAGAAGCACAAGTTGGCGCTGGCCCCGGACCAGGCTGTTGTTGTTCTCAACATGGTCCGCCGTAGAGCCATAAAAGCGGAGCGGGGCGCCCTCCTCGCCAGAGCCCAGCGCGCACGCCCAGCGAGCTCTGGGGGAGGCGGCGACGCTCGCGAGGCCGACTAAATTCGCTCCGAGACGGTCCCCGCTCCGGCTACCTCGTGCCGGACTCCTGCGCTCCGGCCGCCCCCGCGCCGGCCCCGGCTCGGGACCACCGCTCCGGCCGGCCCGGCCCCCACCCCAGCCCTGCCGCCCGGCCCCAGGCACGGCCGCGGCCGCTCCCGCCTGGAGCCGCCGCGCGCCCCCAGCCCCCCGGCGCCCCCGCGGCCCCTCGCCTTTCTCTTCCCGGCGCGGCCCCCGGGCTTCCGCGCCCCGCCCGCCACCAATCCGCTCGCCACCATGTCTGTGGAGCTGGAGGAGGCCCTGCCGCTGACGACCGCCGAGGGGGCGGCCAAGAAGGCGGCCAAGGCCGGCGGCTCGGCCTCGCTGTCCCCTTCCAAAAAAAGGAAGAATAGCAAGAAGAAGAACCAACCAGGAAAATACAGCCAACTGGTGGTGGAGACCATCCGCCGACTGGGCGAGCGCAACGGCTCGTCGCTGGCCAAGATCTACGCGGAGGCCAAGAAGGTGGCATGGTTCGACCAGCAAAACGGGCGCACCTACCTCAAGTACTCCATCAAGGCGCTGGTGCAGAACGATACGCTGCTGCAGGTGAAGGGCACCGGCGCCAACGGCTCCTTCAAGCTCAACCGCAAGAAGCTGGAGGGCGGCGGGGAGCGGCGCGGAGCCCCGGCGCCCGCCTCCGCCCCGGCGCCTGCTGCGCACAAGGCCAAGAAGGCGGCCCCGAGCGCGGCCCCTGCGCGGCGCGCGGACAAGAAGCCCGCCAAGGGCCCGCAGCCCGAGAAGCGCTCGCACAAGAAGGGTGCCGCCTCCAAGAAGGACAAAGGCAGCAAGGCCAAGAAGGCGGCAGCCGCGGGCGGCAAGAAGGTGAAGAAGGCGGCCAAGCCCAGCGTGCCCAAAGTGCCCAAGGGCCGCAAGTGAACGCGGGGCCCCGGCGCCCCCTTTTCCACCCCGACTGCACGTAGGTTTTGCGCGGGGCACCGGCCCGGGCCGCCGTGCGCGCTCCGACTTCAGGGGACCCGGGCCCGCGCCGGCCTGCCCATCCCCCGCGTGGGAGCGTTTTTTTTTTTGTTTGCTTTAGATTTTTGAAACGGCCCTGGCGATGCTCCTATTGGCTCTCGCCCTTGGCAACGGGTGTCGCCTTGGTTACTGGGCCCCGAAGGCCGCGCCGCGCCTGCGCGCGAGGACGCGACGGCCGCTCAGTCCTTCCCGCCCCCGCCCACCCTGTTTCCGGGCGCGCGCCGAGCAATCGCGCGGGGCGCGGGGCCGCGCGGCGCTCCTTTTTCTCGTCGCCTTTTTTGGGGCACAATAAATTGTTTAAACCTTTGAACCGCTCTTGTTTTCTTCCGAGTGGAGGAGGGTTGGGCGGCGTAGCCGCCTCGGGGCTTGGGCTGGATGGGGGGCGGGTCCCCAGCACCCCGGATCCGTTAGAGGTGCAGGCCCGGAGCCCGGCAGGAGCGGGGGCCGGTTGGTCCCCGAAGGAGGTGCGGAGTTTACCTTGGTAGATGGGCAGTTGGGTCCACCTTCTGGGGGGTGGGGGAGCGGGGGCTTTGCGGGGTCTGCGGGCTAGAGACCCTCAGGTCTCACAAGGTCACCGCACGCCGGGCCTTCACAGAGCTTACTGACTCCGAATTCAGTGAGGCTTCGTGTTACTGTGACAGGGACAGTGGAGCCGGGTTTTGGTTCACTCCCCACTAACTGAGGTGGGGTCTGAGTAAGGCTCTGACCCTCCCGGAGCTTGTAAGTTAATCTGGAGTGCACACGGGACCCAGAGGGTTACGGACAAATTGGCAGGAACGACCCTCAACCCTGGGACACCCTCCCACACAGTTTGTGTCCATCATATGGAATAGTTGTGCTTGTAGTTGGGCACTGGACTTGAGGCCTATTCTGACAGATGCTCGTATGAAAGGACAACCCTGCAAAACAGGGAGAGCCCTGGAGCAGTGGAAAGCCAGACAACATTCTAGGACAGTGCATGTGCACAGACCAGGCTGAGCAAGTAGGTGAGAGAGCTTCAGGGGATCTCCGCTGGAGAAGAGGCCCTGGCCAGCAAGTGACCCTGACCATGGCCTGGCAGCCACTACCCTCTGGCACACAGGCTGGGTAACAGGGCAGACCCTTCCCACGTTGGGCAAGTGGCCAGCCAGTCCCACTTCAAGTCTCTTTCCCCCCAGCTGCAGGCTCTCCCCACTGTTTCCTGCCGCAGGGAACGGCAAGGCCAGCTGCCAGTGTGTGATTGCCCTGCCCTGGCCTGGGCCCAGGGGACACAGCAGCGGGCCAAACCAGCACAGGTGCCTGCCCTGCCCAAGCTTCCAGTGTGGGAGAAGGGAGACAAGTCACAGGGGTACCACATCATTGCCCTCAAGGCAGAAGCTCGGAGAGAGACACTTGGGAGCCAGATGGGGCCCTGATCTGGCTGGGATTAGGGCAAAGACTGTTTTCAATTCCTGGGAACTCCACCCACCTTGCCAGCCCACGTCCTGGCCACTTACTGATCAGTAACAACTTCATCTACTTTGCAGTTTTGATTTTGGGGCAGTGTGCCCAGTGCCCTGCTGCAGCACCACCGTGCCAGCCTTGGCCGGTCCCAAGCTGCCTGCAGAGCCAACCAATAGGCCACCAGCAGCTAGCAGCAGTGAGAGGCCGCAGCCTCCCCAGGGTTCTGGGGGATGGTGCTCCTGACCAGCTAAACGGGAGCCCTCCCACCCCACACCCTCTTTCCCTAAAGCAGAAACCCAAGCCCAGATGCCACCTGGGCTCACCCCAGTTGTCCAAGTCAGCATCTGAGGCTGGGGCCTGGGGCTTGGGTTTCTGACCCTCTCCTAGGTTGCCCTGGGGTTCAGAGAGGGTTGGGAAGGGTTGCAGGGACCTGGGCACGTGGACGCTGCTCCTTCCTGCCCAACCCTTCACACTGAGCCACCTGACCTTCCCAGAGTCCTCCCTGCCCAAAGCTCCACCCCTGCTGACTCTCTATCCTTTGAAGACATCCCGTGAGCTCCAAGGCCCCGAAGTGCCCTTCAGGTCGGCCTTATTCCACGCTGTCCTTCCAGGTTTCCCACTGAAATCCGCCCTTCACTGCTCACACCACCTGGCTCTCCCAGCAGCCTCTGGCTCTGATGCTGCAGCCCACACCCTTCTCTTGTCACCACCGCCCCCCTCCATTCTTTGAAGACTTAGCCTCTGGCTTGTTGTCCACGCCAAGGCCTATCTTCTCCAGGTAGCATCTCTCATTCTTCTGATAATAAAAAGCACTTTAATTTTCTTCTGGGGACAAACCGCTCCCCTACTCTCAGGCCACATGGCTCTGGAGGGTCTGACTCTTCCAGTCCCAGGGATGGTCACGCGACCAAAGACCTGGCTGTTGAGCGTTTAGTCTGTTCCTTGGCCACAGTGATTGGAGAAACTGGTTCTTGACCCCAGTGAGTTCAATGAGTCAATCCTGAGACTTCCTGGAACTAGTGAGAAAGAGGTGCTCTCTCACCCAGGATCACTAAGGTTAGGGACACTGGGGCCAGAGCTGCCAGTGGCCATCTTTGTCAACACATAGGGAAAACCCACCTGAAAAAAGAGCCAAGACATAAAGGTGGAGCCAAGAACTAAGGACATTAATGCAGCGTCTGGATCCAGCCATGTCTGAAGCTACATAGACCTGGCTATTCTGTGAGCTGATGCTTTTCACATAACCTAGTTGAAATTGGGTTTACGTCACTTGCAATCTGGTCTCTCATTCCTTTAACTCACTTTATCCTCCCATGCCCACATCCTGGACCTTGTCATCTATTCAAATTGGTCTTCCTCAAAACCACTCTCCTAGGGTCCTACTGTCCTCCACCCACAGGTCCCCCACCTTCCCATCTTGCTCACTCAGACCCTTCAGCCGAGCTGCATCTCTGTAGGCGGGTCCCACATCCTGAAGTTTAATGAACACTCGGCGTGTGCCAGGCACTCTAAAGAAGGGTAGAGACCTCAGCCGCAAGACAGCCCAGCGAGGGAGGTGTTCCAACACTCACCTGACTGGTGCTGAACGTGTATTTTCTGCCCTGACACCACACTCAGCTCCTGCACAGAGCGGGGGAGCCCATTTACTTACTGTGTCTCTTGGATTTGGCTTCAAGGGGCCTCAATTCCAGGTGAACACTGAAGGCACGTGACACTGTGAGGCCCTGGAGGAGGTATCCATTGTGCAGCAAAGGAGACAAAGGACTAGGTGGTTTTCTTGTCTGTAAGATAGGGCACAGCAACAGCCCACGCCCACACCCACTGATGGAGGGGACTTGGGTGGGGGGCCTGCAGAGGATGAGGTCAGGGTTCTGAGCCTGGGTCCACCATGGTCTTTTCTCTGGGGCAAGACTGTTTTCTCCAAGCCTCAGTGCCCTCACCTGTAAACAGAGCCAAAAAAGACCTCTTACTCACTCAGCTGCTGACCAGGGCGGTCTGAACACACTACCCCTGGCCAGGGTCTCAGGTTTTGGTCTCTCGCACCCCTGGGGTAGCGCCCTCTCCTCCTGTGAAGCCACCTCCTTCCTCTCACAGGGCTGGGACCCTGCCTCCCTTGAATCTCCTCAGGATCGCGGGTCTACCCTCTGCGCTCCTGGGTCCTACTTCTCCCTGGGCCCCGGACAGCTCTGCACACACTGCAAAGGCCCCTTTCCAGGTCGAGCAGCCTGAGCGACCCAAAGGATGGGGTCTCCACCCATTCAACTGCTGGGGACCAACCCAGCTAAAGCTGTCCTCTGCCAGGGCAGGGCCTGGCACTGAGCACAGGACTGAAACCCATGTCTATGTTGCCTCTGACCTTGGCGATGAGGGTATCCTGCAGAAGCTGAGACCTTTCATCCAGAGCTCAACATGTCCACACCTGGCCCAGTAGTCAGAAAAACTGAAGGAGAGTCCAGGGAAAGTAGAGTAATTGCAGGCCCAGGTGCCACTTCCCAACAAGGAGGTAAATCAGCAGCTCACCGACCAAAATGGTTGCTTCCTTCCAAATCTGGCAAGAATCTGCCTGTGGCCCACCCTACCGGGAAACCTAGAAGCGAGGGCGCTCTGGGAGAGGTAGTGCAGTGCAGCCAAACTGACACAGTACGAAGCCATCATGGTTCCCCACTACAGAATGGGTGCGTGGGAACTGCACCAGGGTCTCAGACACAGAGGTGCACAGGCCCCAGGCCGGGCAGGACAGCCTGCCCAACTGGAGGACACAGACCCCCCCTGAAGAGGGGCAGTGACCACCCAGTCCTGCTGATGGTCTCCAGGCAGCAATGCAGCAGAATGTGGACAGAGCTTCCCACCTTCTCAGACCTAATAGGAGCACCTCCTGCAAGTTTCTGATTTCCCCTCCCAAGGCATGGAGGGGCGTGGGCCATCCAGGGAGGCCTGGCAGGAGGGTGCCCCAGTCGGCAGTGGTCCCACACGGGGCTCAGTCATCAGAGCCATCTCCTCAGAATTTATTTTAATTCTTTCTTTCTTTTGGCTGCGTTGGGTCTTGTTGCCGTGCGCGGGCTTCTCATTGTGGTGGCTTCTCTTGTTGCAGAGCACGGGCTCTAGGCGTGCAGGCTTCAGTAGTTGTGGCACACAGGCTCAGCAGTTGTGGCTCAAGGGCTCTAGAGCGCAGGCTCAGTAGTTGTGGCACACGGGCTTAGTTGCTCCGCGGCATGTGGGATCTTCCTGGACCAGGGCTTGAACCCGTGTCCCCTGCATTGGCAGGCGGATTCTTAACCACTGCGCCACCAGGGAAGTCCCTCCTGAGAATATTTTATGTGGAAACTATAACTTTTTTGTGAAACCTCCCACTTTTAAAATGTGGGCTTAAAAAAAGAAATACCCCACCTCACAACCATTAGGATGGCTACCATTAAAAAAAAAAAAATAACAAGTGTTGGTGAGGATGTGGAGAAATTGGAACTTTGTGCCCTGTTGGTGGGAATGTAAGATGTTGCAGCTGTTGGAAAACGGTATGGAGGTTCCTCAGTCAAACGTAGAATTGATCCAGCAATTTTACTTCTGGGGACACACCCAAAAGCACTGAAAACAGTGACTCAAAGAGAGATTCGCACACCCATGTTCATAGCAACACTATTCACAACAGCCAAAAGGTGGAAGCAACCCAGGTGTCCATCAGTGGAAGATGGATGAACAAAGTGTGGTCTCTACACACAATGGAACATTATTCAGTCTTAAAAGAAAGTTCTGGCACTTGAGACAACACAGATGAACCTGGAAGACAGCGTGCTCAGTGAAATAAGCCAGTCACAAAGGGACAAGTACTGTATGATCCCACTTATATGAGGTCCCTAGAGGAGTCAACTTCACAGAGACAGAAAGTAGGACGGTGGGTGCCAGGGGCTGGCGGGGGATGGAGAGTTAGTGTTTAATGGGATCAGAATTTCAGTTTTGCAAGATGAAAAGAGTTCTGGGGATGGATGGTGGTGATGGTTGCATAATAATGTGAATATATTGTATTTAATACCACTGAACTGTACACTTAAAAATGGTTGAGATGGTAAATCTTACGTCCTGTGTATTTTACCACAACTAAAAATAAATACTGTATGGCCCAAGCAAAATCACGTGTGACTCAGTGTGGCCTTCGGTCCCCACCTTTGCGATCACTCAGCTTGATCTTCTATGTGGGCTGTTCTGGCTGCTTCACGAGACAAGAAGCTTCGAATGGTGGTGTCCTGATGGAGCCGGAGCCAAAGGACGCCACACAGTGGTGACAGCAGAGACCAGGCTGCCCCTGCTGAGGGCCTGCACCAGGGTGACCACCTCCTCCCACAGGGCTGTTCCTGGGACCCCAGAGCCTTGCACAGTGCACCCTTCACATATGTGCTTCCCTATTCTCACTCACCTCCTCTTGCCTCTCCCAGCTCCTGGCTTTCTTCTGGCTGCCTCCATCAGGGGCAAAAAGTTGTGGCACTGGGGCCCTGCCCCAGCCTGGCTGCCCTATAAAACTTTTTGTGTTATTCAGTGTGATTATCCAACCCCTTTCACTGAAGCCCCAGCTCCTCCAAACAGTGCTTTAGCTTCCGCTGCCCACTGGGAGTGTTGCCTGCGGAGCCTGCAGCATGCTTCTCTTCCCTGGAGCCCCGGGACGCAAGGGGGACCCTCACCCATCACCACATGAGGGACACCATGACAAGAGGTAGGTTCACGGTCTCCAACAACCAGCGCCTGTGGCTGTGGGATCCTGGGAGTTCAACTGTGAGCACCCACTCTCCTGATTCAGAGACGGGCAAACCAAGACTCAGAGAGGGCCAAGGACTTGGTCAGTTTTGTATGTACTAGGGACCCTTCCATACAGCCCGAGCCAAAGCTCCTTTCCTCAAGGAATGAGGTTCCACACCTCCCATCACGGAGCGCTCCTCACTCTGGTTGAGAAGAGGGAGAGAGTCTGAATCCACGCATTACCCTCTCTGGCTCCCACCACCGACCTACCCTCTGGGCTCTCCTGGCAGCAAGCAGGGTCTCGTCCAAACTCTCCAAACTGAGACACCGTTCCCAGGCCAGGAGCCCCTGAGATTTGCCCTCAACTTACCTATGCCAAGCTGTGTGCTGTGGGCCAAGGCCCTCCCTTGCCTGCGTCTGTTCTGCTTGCTTCTATACAAAGCAGGACTGTGCTTCAGGTACACAAGCTTTGCAGGAAGAGATGGATCGAGAAGGACCGCAGACAGCAGCGGGGGAGACACCCGTCTCCTAGAATCTAGAGACTAGGGGATCCTCTGCCTGCTCGAAGACTTCAGAGCAGGAAAGGGTCCCCTAAGGCCTGGAGCCAAGCCTGGTCATCGTGCAGGTAGGGTGGGGTGAGGAGGGCCTGCCAGCTGGGAGCCCAGCTGAGAGGCCAGACAGCCTCATTCAAGAGCTGTACCTCCTGCCCTGAGAACAGCTGGGGTCCTGGTCTACGAGATCACACCACGAAAGGAGACCCAATGCAGCCAAAAATAAAAATAAAATAAAAAATGAATAAATTAAAAAGAAAAAAGAAGGGCAGGACAATATGCTATGCTGCTCTAACAAGCAGGAGTAAGTATTGGCAAAAGGTGGGAAAATGGTAATCACATACCCCTGAAGCTAGTGAAAATTTGGAGAGCAACTTGGCAATACCTAGTAAAGCTGGTAAGTCAGCTAGGGGGAAAAAACTGCCGAAGGAAATGCCCAAGATGATACCATTTATGTAAACCTGAATATCACAAAACAATGTTTTGATACAAGAATGTGCTTTTAACATCACATTTATGTTAAAGTATAAAAACCTGAATGAAAAGGACACAGGCTCCTGAGGATACTCTATTCTTCCTGGTAAAAGACCCCACCAAACTGACAACCCTGAAAAAGAGTGGGGAACAGCGAGGAGAAACAAAGGGAATTTTACTTTTGTCGCTCGTTAAACTTGAAGCAAATACGACAAAAGTCCTAACAGTCAACATTCCGGTGGTAAGATATCTGTATCTGTACGATCTCTCACTACAACCCCGAGCCAAAGAGCTCAGAGAACACTGCAGGCCCCGGAAAAGCGCCACGCGCCCCTCCGCCTAGGGTTGGTCTACAAACCCCACCCGCCACTCCGCTACCGCTGCCGCCGCCCCCGGAAGAAGAATTTGCAGGCCTAGGGTCTGGGGCGGGGATCCCGCCCGACAGCGCCGCTCGCCCCCATTGGCAGGAACAGCGCCGGGGCCCCGCTCTGATTGGTGAGGTTGCGATCCCTGATTTGCATAGGCCCGGCGGCGGCGAGCGCGTGGCAGCCTGTGCGCGGAGGCGCCACATGCATCCCGGCGCCAGGGCCGCGTTTGGCTGGTTCCGTCTCCCGGACGACCGGAGGCGGGGGGGGGGGGGGGAAGGGGGCGTGCCCGGCGCGGCCCTCCTGGAGGCTGTCACCGGACCCCTGGGAAGGCCCCTCGGCCTCGGCGCCCCCACCGTGGGCGGCCCGCTCCTCGCCCCTCGAGGCGTGGCATCCGGTTAAGCCTGGAGGGCTGCGCGCGCAGTTAGTGCGCAGCTACATTATAGGCGCCTTTGCAGGCCTCCTGTTCACGTGGGCAGAAAGCGGTCCGTGCCTTCACGGACCCAGTCATCTGGGTGGGGAGGCGTACGGTCACAACCACCCAAACATCTAATTAGAGTGACTGGTGCCTGGGACGAGCCTGCAGAACAAACCGCGGGGGCGCTGACCAGGCTGGGGCGGATGGCCCCCAAACCCGTGTCACCCTCCGTGCCCTGCTCCACCCAGAGGACGCGAATCTGGGCAAGGCTCGCACCCAGATCCTGCGCTCCCCATGCAGGGGTCTCGGCCTCTGCAACCCCTCGTGTTTGGCAGGTACTCTGGCTGGTTTTAAGCTAAAAGATTCGGGCAACTTCCAAGTATTAAGAGTAAACAGAGACTCAATAAAGAGCGCCCCACCAAGCCTTTTTGTTGTTTCCAGAAAGGCAGTTTTGTCCACAAAAACCCTAGTGCCCCACATTGTGACAAAACCATTCCCTAGGACTATGCCAGGAGAAAACAGTGAGATCCAGAGTTCCTCCCACCAGCAGCATTTTCTGAAGTGTAAACAGTTTATCAAACACTTTATTCAAAAAAAAATACAATGTTTTAAGAACTTATACAATGTTTTAAGAACTTAATTCCAAAGCACTGAAAGAGCCCGAAGGCTAAACAGAAAACAGCCTCTGCTAAGCAGTACCAGGTCACGCTGAGAACTGCCAGCAGGGTCCGACTCTGAGGGAAGGTCCCCGGGCTACCAGGAGAGAGCTGTGGGCACAAGGTCCCCCTGCCCCCCATCATGAGTTGATGGTGGTACCTCTCCCTTTTCCCAGGCTGCCCACCCACCCCACTAGGGGTTCCCGGTCACAGTCAGGACAGCCACTCCCCCAAGAAGCCACAACTGTTAACACTGTGCTACCTCCTCCAAGCAACACCCCCCCCCAACCTGTCATCACCTTGGTATTCAGCGCAGCACACCTTGGCCTTGGCCTCTGTAAGTCCCGCGCTACTGGGTGTGAGGCCGCTTGGCCACAGGCTCCTCCTCCTTCTCCCGCTTCAGCCATCGCGCCAGGAGGTCAGCGCCGCCTCTCCTGGGGGAGATCGGGCTCTTCTTCAAGAACTGGCTGGACCACTGGGGCACATCTGACTCTGCCTTTTGGGGTGTTTCGGTGTCTTCCTTTTTGGGTGACTTTGTGGCCAGCCACTGCAACATCTTCTGGCCGCTGCCACTTGTCTTGAGCTCCTAGGAGAAAGAAGGAAAAGCTCAAACCACCAGCTCAAGCTCTTGGAAACAGGCCAAGTCCAAGGGAAGAAAGAGGGGAAAGAGGCATTAGGTATTGACCTAGGCATGGAAGATGTCACCAAGGGCCAGATGGGGCCCCTTATCAGGAGTGGGACGAGAGGGGCAGAGTGTGTTCCAAGGGCTGCAAGGAGTAGGGAGCAGCTCTCAGAGGAGGCTTCCCAGAGGTGTGTGGGACCAGCCAGAGAAGAGGGCTGCTGGGCACTCCAAACACGGGCAGACAATGAAGCCGTGTCAGGGAAAAGCGTGTGCTTCAGCAGGACCAGGCGGTGTGGGGTGGGGCGGGGAGCCGCAGGGCCGGAGCGCAGCTCTCTCCCGCGGCACTGCCCTCCGCACAGCCCCCCACCAGCCCCGCTCCCTCTGCTTCCTCTACACCTTTGCCAACCCCGGACTGAAGCTTCTGAGTTCACACGATGCCACCTCTCCAGAATGTGAATTCTTCTGGAGGAAAGACCATGGCAGAAATGGGGCCGTGTCTAGTGCAAAAGGAATACATACAATGACATTTTTAGAGACGGGTAATGGAAAAAAGTGTCAGGGGTGCAGGAGTTTGACAGACTGAGAGAAAAAAGATGACACTGACAGTGAGTATGAACACTTAATAAACTTTTAGAAAAGTGGGGAAGGGGGCAGCTGTTCTAGCCATCATTGTCCTTCACACTTCTCAGGCACCCTAAGATGCCTACTTTGGAACACTCAGACCCATGTCTTACTTCAGGTCCCTCTATGCCACCTACAAACAGTTGCTACTCCTAAACCTTCACCCCGGGTACCAGCAGGGGCCAGCTTCTTCTGCTCTGGAACTTCCTTCTCACTGAGGCCTCTTGCCTGTTCACCTTCCCTTCAAAATACATCATCTGGATCCCTGCCAATTCTAAGAAGTTAAAGTTCACGGCAGGAATCTTCTCAGATCCCCTGAAGGAGAGCGAGGATTGGAATTCCTCCATCTTGTAGTTGGGAAAACAGAGGTGCAGAAAAGAGACATAAATCACACATCTGGTTGGTGAGAGACACAGTTATGGTCAAGGGCTCCTTTGTCCTTCTCACAATCACCCTCTAGATTAGGAATCCTCAAACTTGGGTTATTATCAGACCCACCAAGGCAGCTTCTTAAAGATACAGAAGCCCAAGCCCAGCCCTGAATACTGAAGCACTAGGTCTAGACAGAGGCTGGCATTTACATTTTGAAGCAGGTCTCCTGAGGACTCCCGGGTCACAGCCAGCTTTGAGTGTCACTGCTCTGGTCCACCTTGCCGTGCACGAGGAAGGTGAATTTGGGGTGGTTTGTATTCAATCTCTGATTGTGAAAGGTCATGGCATAAAATTAATAGGTCACACTGACAGAAGACAGAAAGCTCAGAAGGGACTACCGTAGTCACAGGCCCCTACCTTTTTGACCAGCGAGTCGACAGGAAGCAGACACTCAGGAGTGTTGTTTCGGGAGTTGTTCACCACGGAAGAGACTGGATGGAAGGTGATGTTCTCTGTGGGGTGAATTAACTTCAGAGCTTCTTGAGCTGAGACGTCCCCAAAGTCCAGCCACTTAGAGACTGCCTCCTCTCCATCTAATATGGCAGGCATCCTAGCCCGCGAGGTGAAGACAGTGGTTGGGAGCCGTGGGGGTGGGTGGGGTGGAGAGAGGGGGTGTGGGGGGGAAGGCCCGGTCAGCTGAAGCGCAAACTGCCCCAAGCAGCAGCTCACCCTCCCTCCCTCCGCGCCTCACGTGCCAGTTGCTGCCCGGTGTCCCCCCCACCCCTCCACCCATGGGCACAAAACTCAACATCAGGAGACCCAGCTTAACAGAGTCAGATGGCAAAGACAGTACCCCGTGCTATGAGTGGACCCACTCCAGTGTACATGCTAGCCAACTGGTGACCTTTACGACACTCCAGCCTAGACTTAAAGGGAAAATAAACCCTGGAAAACTTGTCTATCAACAATACTCTCCAGCCTTATCACCCATGGCAGATTTATCTAAGAAAGAGCTATTTACATAATTGTGAACAAAAGGAAACTATGGCTCAGAAAAGCAAAGAACCTGCCTCAGATGACTCCTGGTACCCAGCAGATGTTAGGAAAAGATCCCTTGTTTAGCCCCCAATTTTATGTTCTAGGCCAATGCAAAGGATGTACACACTTCATTGGTGGGTGGTACAGATAGGAGATAAATGCGTTAACATCCATTTTAATAATTATTATTACTTCAACAAGTCAAACATTTTATTTTTTTGGCTGCACTGCATGGCTTATGGGATTCTTAGTTCCCCGACCAGAGATCAAACCCGGGCCCTCAGCAGTGGAAGCACGGAGTCCTAACCACTGGATCGCCAGGGAATTCCTCCAAACATGTACTTTTAAAAAGTATTTTAAGGGACTTCCCTGGTGGTGCAGTGGTTGGGACTCCAAGCTCCCAATGCAGGGGGCCCAGGTTCGATCCCTGGTCAGGGAACTAGATCTCACACACATGCCGCAACTGAGAGTTCGCATGCCACAACTAAGACCTGGGGCAACCAAATAAATTTAAATAAATCAATAAATATTTTTTTAAAAAGGGTATTTTAAGATCTTTTAAATCCAGATGCATTTTATGATGAATGGCATCTCTGCACTGTATCACAGTTTAATGGCAATAATTGGCAGCTCTTTATTTTTCTTAACAATGTATAAAATAGTGGTACAAAATCTTAGATTAGATGAAAGAGGAATTTATTTTAAGGTGAATTAGCAAAAACTAGAACTATTATATCCCATGAAAGCATCATTTCAGACAGAATGCTTAGGACAAGAGGGCTAAAACAGGTCATCCAGTATGCGCAGCACTGCATTCTTTTCAGCAAAAGATCATAAAATTACTTCTGAGGACACTCATATCCGGCAAAAACTGTGAAAGTGTTACACAAGTACAGCCAGATCTGCTAACGTTTTTTATTTTATTAAATATATTTTAAACTATTTACTTATTTATTTGGCTGCGTTGGGTCTTAGTTGCAGCACACAGGATCTTTGCTGCCTTGTGCGGGACCTTTGCTGCAGCATGCGAACTCTTAGTTGCGGCATGCATGTGGGACCTAGTTCCCTGACCAGGTATCGAACCCGGGCCCCCTGCATTGGGAGCGCAGAGTCTTAGCCACTGGACCACCAGGGAGGTCCCGTAACACTTGTTTTTAAAATGAAAATCTGTTCCAATGTGATTGATCTATTAGAACATAATGCAAATTTTGCCTTTGCTTATATACGGCTTTGTCTGTGAGAAACACAAAGTGAACACAGAAAACCGCACCCCGCTGAACTGAGCCTTGTAAGAATACACAAAATGCACACGTCTCAAACACTGATGGCTACCTTGGCTCACTGCATATTATCCTCCAAAGTTGTGTTCTGCTCTTACCTTGCATTTGTAAACTTTTCTCTATATTAAAAAAACTATTCATTCAACACCTGAGACATGTCTAAGCTTCCTGGCTCAAACATGCTAAGCAGTGCACGCAAACAAAAAACGTGTAAGTCTTGACGAGAAGCTTGAAATAATAATAAAGCGTCTTGAAAGCAAGAAGAGAACATGTGATATCTCCTGAGCAACAGACATAAAGGATCCACAACAGTAACAGGGCTGGGAAAAAAGGAACATCCACGGCTGGAACAATTGCAAGAAGTATTATAAAGTCAATACCAGCCAGGTCTGAAGGAACAGAGCAATGGAAAGATTTAGTATGTGGACTGAAAGCCGCAGTAAAAAAACTAAAAAACTGGAAGCCTTCTCACAAAGAGAATGCCCTCTCTGCACACACAGACCACAAAGATACCACAGAGGTGGCTCCTCTTAGCACTAGCAATGGCTGTTTTGGTGGCCTCAAACCCTGCTGCAATTTCCCGAGCTCTCAGCTGTTGGGAGAAGACATGAGCACAGATGAAGATGCTGCTAAGGAATTTCCACCAGTGATACTGAAGGTAATTGGAGGAGGCCAGACATTGGACCAAAATGTTCAGTTTTGATTAAATACGTATCTATTATAAAGGCACGCCTCGAAGGAACAATGTTTCAAAGGCAGAAGAACATGGCCCAGGATTTAAGACCGCAAAAGATGATAGTTTTGCAGAATCTTCCTTCTGCCACTGCACAGTAACACAAGCTGCCACTCTTCCGACACTCACTCCCACACGTCAGTTTCAGGTCTTTCTAAGGTAAACTGCCACATTTATTGTAATATCTACGTACCTCGTAACCACTTAATGCATGGAACGATAGTACTGTTTTTACTAGATTCCTATTTTCTTTTTGTTTTACTGTGTCACTGACAAAATTTTTAAGTGTTGTCCCCTTAGTCCCACGTTTCCCGTAAGTCCTATGGTTTTCATAGTGCAATTTTGCATAGTGTGGTGATTTTTAGGAATGCATGTCATGTTACAGCCAAACTGACTGTGTTTTGTGAAGCAACTGTCTTAGTTTCCTACTCTCTAAATCTGTGCGTACAGAAGCTGCCTATCTAAAAGCAAAGAGGACAAACCCTGCCCTGAATCCTTTTGGACCCAGGCATGAGAAGTGTGACTTGCCGGTGGTGGATGTCACTCAAGCCTTTGCAGGAATCCACTGTGATGATGGTGTAAGAATACAGGCAGTCTCCTCCCTCCGGGGGCTCCCAGCAGTCAAAGAGCCCAGCCATTGTCAGCGGCCTCCAGTTGTCCCAGACTTTCTCCCAGTCCTCAGGGCCATCTGCAGCACCCATGCTCTCTGACTGGAAGCAAAATCCACGGTAGATTAGATATTCAGCAGCCGCCTTCCCCCCTGCAGGTTGGGTACTATTACAGACTTGAGAGCATGGCAATCGTTTTAGAAGTAATTCAGCCCATGCCTTTAGCATGGGTCCTCTTGATCCACTGTCACAGAAGGAAAGAGGCTTGGTGGCAGATACTCACTGAAGCAATAGATTTATGGCTCCTTAATGCTTTCACAATACAGTTTAACACCTTCAGTGGATATTCAGGCCTTCCATGATCTGGATCATCATTCCGGCTCTCAATTACAATGTTAACTTGAATTAAGCCCAGCTATTTCTAAATGGGGCCCTCGTGCAATCTCATGCCCCTGTATCTCGCAGAAGCAACTTTCCTCTGCCCCAAAGGTCTTTCCTTCCCTTTTTCATCACGCCAACTCCTACTTGCCATTTAACGTTCATTCAAGGCCTAGAATACAGAAAGCTGGAAAGTGTCACCTCCACCCTAACAAAAAAAAAGGTAGAGAATCTAAATAACCGTAACTTAAACTCATCGGAGAACTGAGGTCACAGGGCAACCAATTAGCCTGAGCTTTATGGAAAGACAGGGTCATCCAAGAGGAGAGACATCAGTACTGGCTTCCCAGTGGTGACAGAAGGAAAACACGGCCTCCTTCATACAGCAGGTAAGAATTCAGATAAAATTATCAACAAATGGCTCGAGGCAGAGTGTGGGCTAGCCTGAGGGCACAGAACCCCTGCGGGCTGCAGACATCAGGGAAGTTTGCCTCAGCTTGCAGACCACCCTCCACAGGTGCTCACGAGAGAGACTGGGGGCAGGAGACTGGAGAAAGCTTCCTTCCTTGCCAAAGCGTGCTCGACACGGGGAGCTCTTTTGCCTCAGGGATGGTGAGAAGCCTTACCTGGTCACTTCTCCTCTAAGGAACAAAAAGCTTAAGGGGCCAGGGGAAAAGTGATAAATCCTATCGCTCCTAAGATACAGGTAAAGACCCCCTGAGGCTGGAAAAGGGCAAAAGAAAAAACCCTCTAGCCCCTGGAGAAGGAGCAGGATCACTGAGAAAGCCTGAGCCTGAGAGCCGGGGACACAGTTCTGCTTAAGCCTGAGACTGAACCAAGACAGCGGAGAGCTCTTTCCACCTCCCTGTACACCAGAGGACAAGCAACAGCAGTCTACTTCCGGGGGAGGGGCAAGAGCACGGAGAGATCCTCTCGAAGGCACAGGCTCAAAGGGAAGTAACAACAGCTGCAGGGAACAGGGCTATTGAGAAAAACCCTCTGGAAAACCAACCCTTGCCCTAAACACAAGGTGACAGCAGAGAATATTTAAAGCCTGGGGTGCACAACAAAACCAAACCCAGTTCAGCTCCGGACAGTATCAACTCAACCTCGGACATTAATGGCCTAATAAAAGAATAAACAGGGACTTCCCTGCTGGTGCGGTTTAAGAATCCGCCTGCCAATGCAGGCAACATGGGTTCGATCCCTGGTCTGGGAAGATCCCACATACAGCAGAGCAACTAAGCCCTTGCACCACAACTACTGAGTCTGCGAGCCACAACTACTGAAGCCCACGCGCCTAGAGCCCATGCTCTGCAACAAGAGAAGCCACCGCAATGAGAAGCCCGTGCACCGCAACGAAGAGTAGCCCCCGCTCGCCGCAACTAGAGAAAGCCCGCCCGCAGCAACAAAGGCTCAATACAGCCAAAAAAAAAAAGAATAAACATATCCATTTCCAGACATAAATATTATTGATCTCAGTCTCTGTCCTATCTACTATGTCTGGCAATCAATAAAAAATTATAAGACATACAAAAAGCCAAAAATAACCAATGAACTGCCAAGATATATACAAATCAACAGGACCACACTCAAGAGATTACATTTCCCAAATGCTGAAACTATCAGACAGGAATTTAAGTGTAATTACTATATATATATATATATATATATATATATATATATAAGCTATGTGTTACATATATATATATATATATATATATATATATATTATAGCTCTTATAGAAAAGGTAGACAACATGCATGAACAGGCAGGTAAGCAATTTCAGTGAAATAAGAAGGAAGAATGAACTTAAAAACAGATCAATAAAAATCACTCAAACTGAAACAGAGAAAAAAGAATGAAATATACAGAAGAGAACATCCAAAAACTATGGGACAATATCCAACTAACACATATATAATTAGAATGCCAGAAAGAGGAGAAAATGGGGCAGAAGAAATAGTTGAATAGATAATGGCTGAGAATTTTCAAAAAAATAGGAAAGACATCAAACCAAAAATCCAAGAAGCTCAGAGAACCTTCCAAACACACGAAGACACAGACACAGATACACACTGCTGATGATACCTTTTCTGTTTTGATTTGGGGGAAGTAGATGAAGTAGGGCTGCGTCTTGTTTGTTCTCTGACATCGCTGCCACTCATAGAAACCATCTGCTAAAACAACACAGCGCCTTCCCTTTCCCAGAGGCACCTGAGGGAAAACATGAGCAAGATATGGTCTTAGTGACAGAAGCATGTTTCACAGACTTAAAATCTCAGATCTGCCAATGTGTGACCTCAGAGCAGTTAATTCCTCTGTATGTCACATTTCTTATGTATAAAGTCACACTTACACAGATGGTGAAAAGATTAAATAATGTACATAGCAGGCAACAGGCACTGGGGTAGCTAGTCTCCAAAGCTGGCCTCACAGAGAACCACGCCTACCAACATTCACATGCTATGCGGTCCCCTCCCTCAGTGATGTCAGGCTGGCTCTGTATGACCAACAGAACGCAGCAGAAGTGACGCTGTTATGACTTCCAAGGCAAGGTCACAGAGCCCTGCAGCTCCTGCCCTGCTGTCTTGGATGGTGAAGTCTGGGTAAGCCAGATGCCATGTGAGATGCCTGACCACCCTGACACCCCCTAGCAGGCACACGGAAAGGCCTCCAGTTGTTCTACTCATCCCAGCTGAGGTGTCACACATGGGTTAAGAAGCCACCTGGGACATCCAGCTGTCATCTGATTAGAACTACATGAGAACCTGTGGTTGAGTCAACACCGTCTAGTTGAGCCCGGGCAGCGCATGGTTTATTATGAGAAATAATAAACTGCTGTCTTGGCAAGCTCTGTCACACAGTAATAAACAGAACACCACTCTACATTAATAACTGGGAACACACTTTGGAACTATTCTCAGGTATATAAGGCGCTAATAGTTCCGTTAGATAAATAACAGAATATGTGCCTTTTCCCTAGACCAGCTACCTACCTTAAAGGACCGCTTCTCCATTATGGTATCACTACGACAGTTGCTAGTGTTGAACTGCAGCTTGGAAGGATCAGCTTCTTTAAACCAAGATGGCACCAGGCCCCACCGCATGGGAGCAATGACCCGCTCACATGAGTCTGCGCCCTGCCACGAGAAAGGTTAAGATCCAGTGAGGAGATCATAGTGAAATTTAGAAAACCTAGTTCAGTCCATGCATTACGTTACTACTACTATCAAACTACAAAGAGGATTATTAATGGGGAGAGATTCTACTTGAAAACAATTATCATGAGGTATCATGACGCGAGTAATTTGAGTTCTCTAGCCATCACATTTATTAGTGTGTGACATTCTGCTTGGGTAGGATGGGGGATACAAAGAGGTTTAACTTCTGTGAACTTTCCATTAGTGCCTACTGCAGGAGAGACGTAGCCCTGGGCCCCGCACTTCACATGGCCCCAGCTCTCAAGAAGCACACGTTACAGGCAACCATCATACAAAAAGGTACATGCTATGATTGAGGGATACATAGGGTAGTATGGGGGCACATGGAAGGTGCTGAACCTCGAAGGGCTTGCACTACAACTTGGGAGGCCGCCAGGCGTTAAAAACATGAAGTAACAGGATACTATGGGCTAAGGGCCATGTAAGTGGTACAAGGAGTGTCGGAGAAGTTCAGTGGAGAATGCTCTGCAGAGATGGAGTGGAGAAGTATCATCAGCTCCTTGCGAGGGGCAGAAGCGGAGGGAATAGGGTCAGGTGGATCTTGGATTGGCTCCCACAAGAGGTACAGGAATCAGACAGAGAACAGATGCGAGGAAAGACCAGATACGAAATTAGGGGCCGTGTCAAGAATGTGCAGGAAGTGCTTTTGTGCAGCCAAGTTATAGCCAGCCTGAGGACGCTATTGTTAGGAAGGCCTGCTTACAGGATTGGCCCTCAGTTAGGATCTGAGAACTTGGATTTTGAGTGTTTCCACCTCTCCCTAACTGATAAGGATGGTACGCTATACCTACTTTGTGCAAAAAATGAGGTTTATCCTGAGCACCTGCTTTCCTTCTAGGAGTCTAGAATTTTGGTACTTGCTAGGCAGAGAGTGCCTACATGACCAGCCCCCAACAAAACCCTTGGGCCTAAGTTTCTAATGGGTTTCCCTGGCAGAAACAGCGCACAAAGTTACCACATTTTTCACTGCTGGAGAGAAAACATGCTTGGTGTGTCCCCTCACAGGAAGGAGAGACTATAAGGAAGCCTGTGCATAAATTTCTCCGGATTTCTCCTTGTTTCTTTCCCCTTGCTGATTCTATTGTGTATGCTTTCACTGTAATAAACCTTAGCCACATCATATGCTGAGTCCTTCCAACGCATCGCCAAATGTGGGGGTAGTCTTGGGGCCTCACCCTCAACATGTGGTGGTTAAACTCTTTTGAGGTAACTGGCCCCTTGAGAATTTGATGAAATCTACAGATTAAAAATGCACGCACACACACACACTCTATTCTCAAGGTGTACTACACTGAGTGGGAAGACACCAGTGAGCAGACAGTGTATTTTAGCTTCTACTAGGGTGGCACAGTACGTCTGGTGACAGTCGTGAGAATAAAAGACATTCAAAAGATAGGAAAAAAAAAAATAAAGAAGTTGTGCTGTCAAATGGACAAAGAAAACAGGGATGATTAAGTTTGCAGGCCCAGAAGCCTGAAATAATGATGATGCTATTGAACAAAAGAGAAAAATCCGAAAAGAGGTTTGAGGTGGGGAAAGATCACACGTTGAATTTCAGATGACAGCGGGAAGTCTGTGGCAGCTTAGAAAAATGGTTCCGAAGTCTCTGACGCTTCTCCCATCAAGAGCTGTGTGGGGGACCTATGTGCCCTTTTCTTGAATCTGGACGGCCCTGTGACCTGCTTCTATCCAACAGAATGTGGCACGAGTGACACTGCATGATTTCTAAGGCTAAGTCAGAAAAGGTTTTTCAGCTTCCTCCTTGTTTGCTGAGACACTGCCTTCGCTGCCATATAAGAAATCCAGCTACCTTGGTGAAAAAGCCCAGGCTTTGTGGAGAGGCCACATGTAGGGGCTTTGGTCAAAAGCCCCAGTTCAGAGCCAACGATCAACTGCCAGATAAGAGAGTGAAGATGCCTCTAGATCAGATGTTGGTACACTTTTCTCTAAAAGGCTAAATATTAAGTACTGTAGACGTCACAGTCTTTGTTATAAACGCTATTATAAGGACAGAGCAGCCATAGACAATAGATAAATGGATGTCGCCCCGTCCCATAAAATTTCATTTACAAAAATGATCAGAGGGCCCTAGTTTTCTGCCTCCTGCTCTAGATGATTCTAGCCCCAATGCCTTCTCAGCTGAGGCCCCAGACTCCAGGGAAGAGACAAACCATACCTGCAATGCCCTGTCCTAATTCCTCACTGGTGAACATAATATAAAGGTTGCTCTGAGTTAGTTCTAGGATAAAATCCACAGACAGAGGTTTACTATGTCCAAGAAGCATGTGGAGTTAAAGCTTAGGAGAGAGGCAGCATGGTATAGAGAATGGGTCAGCAAACTTTTTCTGTAATGGACCAGACAGTAAATATTTTTGGCTTTCTGAGTCCACACAGTCTCTGCTGCAACTCAACTCAACTCTGCCACTGTTGGTAGTTTGAAAGCAGCCAAAGAACAAGTGAGCATGGCTGTATTCTAATAAAACTTTATTTATAAAAACAGGCAGTGAAAGATAATTAAACAAAAATAAAGGTGCTGTAGACTCAGATTGCTTCAAAAAAAAAACCAACAGGCAGTGAGGGAGGGAGGGAGACGCAAGAGGGAAGGGATATGGGAACAGATGTATATGTATAACTGATTCACTTTGTTATAAAGCAGAAACTAATACACCATTGTGAAGCAATTATATTCCAATAAAGTTGTAAAAATAAATAAATAAATAAATAAATAAATAACAGGCAGTGAGCCAAATTTGGTCTGAGGACCATGGTTTGCCAACCTCTGGTATAAAGGAAAGAATATGGCCTTTGTAAGAAGACCCTGGTTCAAAAGTCCCTTCTCCGCTACTTATGAGGTTAGATGTGTGGCATGGAATAGGCACACTAATTGTAGTTTAATATTTTTTGAGGTTACGATGAAAAAGAAACAGCAAAATCTTCTATACAAATATGACTGGTAAAGCCATTAGGATAAAGTTTCCTAGAGAGCAAATCAATCCCGGGATCAAACCTGGGGGTACAAAAACAAAAAGGAGAAATGAGGAAAAAGTGCAGTCCAACAAAAAGTTCCTAGAGAGATAAAAGCAGGATGAAAAAAGTTGAAAGGATGGAATTCCAAGAGGGGAATCGTCAGTAGTAGTGTCTTAGAAGGGCTTCCCTTTTTTTTTTTCTCTTAAATTTATTTGGCTGCACCAGGTCTTAGTTGCAGCACGTGGGATCTTTAGCTGCGGCATGCGGGATCTAGTTCCCTGACCAGGGATCGAACCCGGGACCCTACCACTGGGATCGCGGAGTCTTAACTACTGGACCACCAGGAAAGTTCCGGGCTTCCCTTTTGTTTAAAGCTAATTCCTCCACTGTGCTCTTCACAGGATCCTGTCCCACTTCTTTCAAAATCTTGCCTGTATTAGTTAATCCCCTTGCCATACGCACACACACACACACACACACACACACAAAACACAGAGCCATTCTTGTTATACATGGCAGGTAGGTTGTACAAAGTTGCCACGAACACTGAAGTAGGGAACACTGAACTGCGGCTCTTAGGGGAAACACCGTTACATTGCCAGGAACCTATAGTGACAACATTTTCATCAGCTGATCAATATACAACCTTGTCTTCTGTGTGTTTTTGTTTAACGTATTTATTATTATATGTTACACTTTATCTAACATATATTGTTGGTTCATTAATGTTGAATTCATGACCAGCAGCCACAGTAACTCAAGCATGAATGAAGCGTCTCTAACACATGTATTTTCTCTGTAAGGCATATCATGCCCTTCCTGCATTTAGGAATTCTAGCCTGCACGTTACCACTATGCTTGGGGACAATTTTAAACAGTAAGATCACCAACAAAAAGCACAGAAATGCAAAAAACATGGCAATAAACAGATCTCAAAAAGGACACTTGTTTATAGTATAAAAAGTGAAACAAGAAAGTAGAACTTCATCTTACTTGATCTCAGTTAGGAATACGTATTTGGGTAACTTGAATATTTCACCACTCTGTATGTCCACGAATGACTGACTACAAAAGCATCATGAGTATTATTTTGGGGGTTACAAAGTAGGCAAGTAGGCAAATTTACCAACACAGAATCTACGAAGAATGAGGATCAATTGTATGTATATATACATATATGTGTTTCTTCCTCCTTAAAGACAGAAGCAGCCTTTAAAACCAATAAATGAGCTCGCAGGATAACTAAGGAAAAGGTGGCCCTGGAAGAAATGGTAGGGTAGAGAAGGAAGGAAGAGAAAGAATGTGTGAAAACACAGAGCTTTTGTAAATCCTGTTTCCCTTCCGGAATCAAATGTGTCAAATGTGCCTTCCAAGCAGAAGGGCCCCTGTACAAAGCATAAATGAAAATAAGAGATAACATTATCTCACAGCCAACTAAACAACCTCGCATCAGAAATTTACAAGACAAAACTCTAAATCTGAGGTTCTGGACATGGGGCAATTCTGACACCGCCCCCCCGACCTTCACTTCACCAAGCCCGGGGGTGAGGGCTGGCCCACTGGCATCGAGTGGGTGTATCGAATGGGTATTTGGCAACGTCAGGACACGGTTTTGGTTATGATGACCTCGGGAAAACTGGCATCTACTGGGCAGAGGCCAGTGACGTTGCTGAACATTCTACAACGCACAGGTCAGCTTCCCACAACAATTATCCCACTTAAAATGTCAGTAGTGCCAAGGCTGAGAAATCATGCTTGTACACATTCCACTGATCACCTTTAACCTGAGTGTGTTCAACGGACAACTGTAAACCAAACCCAAATACAGGGCTGCCCCATACTGGGAGCAATGACTAGAAAGCAGCTTCTAAGCCAAAATACTGAAAGTATTGCTCAATATTAGTCATCTTTTCCTCCACCCTCTTGGACTTGTAACCTGAACAGCTGGTAGCACTGGGGGTAGATAAATGAAAGAGGAAGTAATTTGCAAGTCAGTGGCTTCAAATGCAAATGTTACCATCTATACACATGCGCTGACATTGATGATACGGATTAGTGATCTGAAATAGTTCTATTTTCGCTTTACAATTTACTATTTTCATTTTCAGATAAATGAAACCTCAAATATTTATCAAAATTAGGAAACCCCTAGCAATCGTTATAAAATTTATTAGAGATGTGGAGTCAAAACATTCCATCAGCAAACTGACACCACTGACAGAAGAGGAGGGCTATGCTGTGCTTAGGGGCTCTACCTTCCCCGTTCCTACTTCCAGGAAGTATCCACTGCGGTGGGAACAGTGGACTGGACCTCGGTACCAGCTCTTCCCTCACTGACTGGGTAACCCAGGACCACTCACAATCTTTCTACACTTCTGTCTTTACATCTGTTAAAGTTTTCTTCCAGCTAACATTCATTCTATAATTTTAATGACGTGGAACAAAGAGAACCGAGGCTAAAAAATAAGAAACCTCAAACAGTTAATCCTTCTGTCTCTTCAAATTATGCCTCCCTCTGAAACGTTTTATTTTTTCCTCTCCCAGTCAAGGTTCCCCATGATATTGATTTTACTTTGATTTGCCTCTCATTAAAAAAAGTTTTTTTAGTTTCAACAAGTATGCATCCACTAAAAATGGCTCGAGAATAAACTATTTCATGTAAATGGCTTCATTCAACCAAAAAGATCAAAGTCACCTGGTATTTTTTTTTCTCAAAATAATCTGATCCCCATAACGGAAAAATGAATCTTTTTTGACTACCACATTATCACAACAGTTCTGAAGAGCATGCAGCAGGGGTGTAATCAACTGTATCAAGTGACTGAAGCATTATGGATCAGACGGAATAAAAATCCAGGATGGAAACCATCAGGATTTTAAATAACATATCAAGGATATTTAAAATATTTAAGACATGGAAAAATTACTAATTTCTGGAATGAAGCATTTTTATTACACTGCAGGTATACATGCATACAGACACACACTCCCTCTTTCAGGAGACAAAGCCAAGAACCAAAACATGATTATAAATTATCGGCCACTCCAACACTAGAGAAGTAGATTCTACAAAGATAAAGAATGCAATTAAACTTCAGAATACCAAGCCAAATACCTCTGTTCCTAGCTTCAGTAAGACAAACATAAACACACTGAACACGCAAGCAGAAAGAATAGAAACTTAAACGTTCAAGAAACGTCAGAGGTGTTTTAAGACTAGCTAGTCTTAATCCTGCCCTAAACCCAGAGATTCTGGCTTCGCTGGACTCATAAGGGGCGTGGAAATCCCCTTTTTTTTTTTTTAAGATATTGAAAAGTCCCTGATGATCAGTGAGGTCTGAAAGACGCTACCGAAGTGTTTTCAAATGCATATGAACCGGGCAGGCACCAGGGCTGGCGCGCCTCGTGCAGAGCAGCACTCAGCTGGGGTCCCAGGAACAGCGACCCGTCCCGGAGGCGTCAGCACAGGCGCAGGGCAGGTCAGGTCAGCGCTCACCTTCTCCACGTGCAGCCGGGACAGGAGCACCGGGCTGCTGGACTGCGGGCTCTTGTTGTACGACGGGCAGTACCGGTCCGGGTCCCTCCACTCTGGGAGCCGCCGCTGGCCCTGCCGGTCCCGGTAGGCGCAGGCCCGGGAGAGGACCTCCTTGGACAGGTGGCAGGACGTCCGCCCGCACATCCTCGGCGCTGCGAACACCGCGGCCCTGGACGCGAGGACGGGGTTCGAGCGCCTCAGACGCGGGTCTCGGGCCTCGGCCCCCAGGGTCTCCCTCCGCGCCCCGCCCCGCCCCGCCCTACCCCCACCCCAGGCCCGCGCGCCGGGCTCACAGGGACACCTCCCGCCCCGACGCCCGGCCGGGCGAGGAAAGGAAGCTTCTCAGCCGGGGGCTCCCCCTGCCTAGCCGGCCCCGGCCTCCCCAGCTCCACCCCGCTCCCTCCGGGGCCGCTGACCCCGAGGACCGCGCCCCACCCCCACCCCCGCCGCCCGTCCGGTCTCACTTCCCCCTCAGGCCCGCCGCCTTCCCATCCCGCCTCGGCCCCACTCACCCCCGCTCAGCCCCCGTCCGTCCCACTTCGCCTCCCCCTCAGGCCCGCCAAGACGTCCGCCTGTCCCCTCCTCACCTCCACCTCAGACGCAGCGGCCGCGTCGCTCTCCGCGCGCCCGCGATCCCCGCACCAGGCCCCGCCCCCAACAGGCCGGCCCCGCCCCCCAGCGGCCGGCGGTTCCGCCTATCGCTGGGGCTTCTTCCCCTCCCGCATCTTGCAGAGGGTTGGGACTGCGGAACCTGACTCTCCTGAAGCCCAAGCAGGAGCCGCTGATTGTCTCGGGGACTCGTCCTCCGTGTGGGCCGTTCCCCTGCGGGGTTAACTCCCTCCCAGGGCGAACGTCGGGAATGGGCCGGGAAGGGTCCCGAGGGTGCAGGCTGGCAGAGGCCCTAGATGCGACCCGGGGGCCCGCAGCCCCTTCTCCGTACAGCGGGAACCACGACTCCAGGGCACCAGGTTCTCGTAGGGGTGAAATCGGGAAATTTTCTTTACTTCGCAGTTCTACTAACGGCCCATAGTTTCGGGCAAAAATTGAAAAACCATCAGGAAAACTGCCATGGATCACACTAGTCACTCTGAAACTTCGGTGGGCACCAGAACACTTTCCAAGGCCCCACCTTCCCCCCCCCCCGCGCCAAACCTGAATCTCTAAGGGTTGAGGCCTGTTTTTTAAAAATAGGCTTTACAGGTCTATTTCAGGCACAAAATTGGCAAAACACCTGGCTTGTGTTTAAAAGCCCAGCAGAGGAAACCAGGGACTTCTGCTCTGTAAGGGCTGTTCCTCCCGCAGAAGTGCACCGGCCACCTCAGACCTGACACTAGGCAACAGCTTGGGTAATCCACCCAGACCCTCCGGCCTCACTGATCTCCTACAAAAGGAGGGTGGTTTAAGGGCAAAGACTCAACGCCTGCCAGCTGCTCTCATTCCCTCAGCAAACCTGCACCGCTCCTGCCCCTGGGCATGGGGCTCGGGTGGGGGCCAGTGAGAGGGTCCTGCTTCATGCTAAGTACAGTGGCAAAGGGCTGCAGGTGCAAACGGGACGCAGAGGTGTTCTTGGGGGTAGGGAAGCCGGACTCCTAAGCACGAGTCTGCAGAAGTAGCAGTCATTCAATAAATACATGCTGTTTTATTTATAGGGATAAGATGGTTCCTTAGGGGATCAATTCAAGAGGTGGTGCAAGCACTTTATTCATTTGAGATGTCCCTTCCCTGGCAGGCAAGGCAGCAAGTTCTAGGACAAGCTAAAATCATCCCCCTCTTTCAAAAGTTACCCTCAGCAGGGAGTTTTGGGGCAGGGGTTAAATTAAAAAAAACACAAAAAACAAAAAACCTCATTGATTCCTAATTGTTTTTGAATACAATTGGCTTGGAAAGGAGTTTCCACTGGGTTCATAAGGAAGGCCTGACTTCTGCACAGTGTTGGGGGGGGAAGGGTAGGACTTGGTCCTATGCAGGCTGGCCTCTTAGCCCACAGACGCCAAGATGATGTCCACTGGAAGCTCCTCCGAACTTCTGGCTGTCACCTGCATTGTTACTGTGTCCAAAAGCAGCAGCCGGGAGCGCACCAGGATGTCATGGCCCCCCCGGAATACGCCTGGAAGAGAAGAGAAAAGGACAGGTGTGTAAGGCAGAAGGGGGCTCACAGCTGGGCTGAGAGGGGCACCTGCAACAACTGGCGAAGGCAGCTCTGGGGCTTGAGATGGCAGGGGCCCGCAACCAGGAGCACTGGCTGAAATCCCTGCGTGAGGCCCTGGGCACGTCACTTTACCTCTTGAGCTGCAGCATCATCAATGATCTCAGTAGAGATCACTCTACTAGCTGTATTTCACGCTTCGGCCAGGCTAAAATGAATTAGTGGACACATGTGGCTTGTGTCTGACATCGCAGGGGCGCTCCCACACGCTGACGGAATCTAAGAGCACAGACAAAGGGACAGCCCCGCCATGACAAAACCACAGCACAGGTGTCTGCAAAACCCGGGGGACTGGGTTGCTTCACTGTGGTCAGAAATGATGGGCTTGGGGGCTGTCAGCTGTGAGCAGGGCACTGAAGCAGAACTACTTCCTAACCCTGTTTATAAACACTAAGAAAAAAGAAATTTCCTTTTGTTCATTGTTTTAGGTGTGATCAGTGTACTGCCTCCCTTTTCAACAAAGCGTCATTAGCTTTTAGAGAAGCATACAGATCAGAAATATTTACATATGAAATGTCTATATATGGACTTTGCTCTAAAATAATCTGGGGGTGGAGAACGAGTATAGGTAGAGACACTATCTGTTGTTGCAGCTGGAGGATGAGTACTTGGGGGTTCCATTTTTGTGTAAATTTGAAAATTACCTTTTTTTTTTTTTTTTTTTTTTTTTTTGCGGTACGCGGGCCTCTCACTGCTGTGGCCTCTCCCTTTGCGGAGCACAGGCTCCGGATGCGCAGCCTCAGCGGCCATGGCTCACGGGCCCAGCCGCTCCACGGCATGTGGGATCTTCCCGGACCGGGGCACGAACCCGTGTCCCCTGCATCGGCAGGCGGACTCTCAACCACTGCACCACCCATAAGTGCTTAAAATCCCACTCCTATTAGAAAAGACCAACCAACCCAATAGAAAATTAGACAAAGGATCTGAAAACAATTCACAGAAAAGGAAATACAAATGGCACTTTGCATTTGAGAAGATACTTAACTTCCTTCAATATACAAGAAATGTAAAGTAAAACTACACGGAGGGTTTCCCTGGTGGCGCAGTGGTTAAGAATCCGCCTGACAATGCTAGGGGACATGGGTTTGAGCCCTGGTCTGGGAAGATCCCACATGCCGCGGAGCAACTAAGCCTGTGCGCCACAACTACTGAGCCTGTGCTCTAGAGCCCACGAGCCACAACTTCTGAGCCTGTGTGCCACAACTACTGAAGCCTGTGCGCCTAGAGCCCGTGCTCTGCAACAAAGAGTAGCCCCTGCTCGCCGCAACTAGAGAAAGCCTGCGTGCAGCAATGAAGACCCAATGCAGACAAAAATAAATAAATTAAAAAAACAAAAACAAAAAAAGCTACATGGAGGGGCTTCCCTGGTGGCGCAGTGGTTGAGTCTGCCTGCCGATGCAGGGCACACGGGTTTGTGCCCCGGTCCGGGGAGATCCCACATGCCGCTGATTGGCTGGGCACTTGAGCCATGGCTGCTGAGGCTGCGCATCCAGAGCCTGTGCTCCGCAATGGGAGAGGCCACAACAGTGAGAGGCCCGCGTACCGCAAAAAAAAAAAAAAAAAAAACCTACATGGGGACACCATTCTTTACACCTGACAAAGACCATAAAGTGTTGTGCTGTCCAAAGTGTGGGAGAAAAGAAATACAATTCCTACGGAAGGCAACTGGAAATATTTACCAAAATGAAAAATGCACTTTAACCTGGTAAAGCCTTGGGAAACTTACCCTACAAATACCCTCAGTGCACATAGGCAAAATAAAGTGTGTATGTATACATGTATGTATGGGATTATTCCCTGCAGCACAGTCTGTAACAGCAAAAGACTAGAACAGGGGCTTCCCTGGTGGCGCAGTGGTTGCGAATCCACCTCCCAATGCAGGGGACACGGGTTCAATCCCTGGTCCGGGAAGATCCCACATGACGCGGAGCAACTAAGCCCGTGCGCCGCAACTACTGAGCCTGTGCTCTAGAGCCCGTGAGCCGCAACTACTGAAGCCCGTGTGCCTAGCGCCCGTGCTCCAGTGAGAAGCCACCGCAATGAGAAGCCCACGCACTGCAACAAAGAGTAGCCCCCGCTTGCCGCAACTAGAGAAAGACTGCGTGCAGCAGTGAAGACCCAATACAGCCAAAAATAAATAAATAAATTTATTTAAAAAAAAAAAGACTAGGACAATCTAAATGTTCATCAATACATGAACTGGTTCTACAAAATATGGTCCATCCATAGAATGGAATAGTAATCAACTACAAAAAAGAATGAGCACACAGTCTGGGATGATGAGAAAGTTCTGGAGTTGGATGGTGTGATAGTTGCCCAACAATGTGAATGTACTTAATGCCACTGAACTGTACACCTAAAAATGGTTAAAATGGTAAATTTCATGTTACATTAAAAAAAAGAAAAAAAAAAAGAGGAAGCTCTGAGTATCGCTAGGGAAGTTCTCCAAGGTGCACCGTCAAGTGAAAAACCAAGTGCAGAACAACATATACACCACCTGTATATAAACATTTGAGTTTAAAAAGGGAAATGCGTACACATTTGCTTTTACATCCCTATGATCACAGGAAGGATATACAGCATCCTTTATAATATAACACTGGTTGCCTGGTAGAAGGGAAACTGAATGCCTGGCAGCAAGTGTTGGGAGGGAGACATTTCACCACAGGTCTCTTTATGCCCTGTGAACATTCAACACTGTGAATTCTGAATTCCCAGGTTCCCATGGGGGGCCCCCAGCCCAGGATGTGGTGGCATCAAGGCCCTTCCCACCAGAAATGCCGCTTACCTGCCAGGAGCAGCGTGTGTGTGTTCTTGTTGTCCGGCACTTTGTCTGACCTCTCACAAGGGTGCATTCCCAAGAACTTCACAATATTGCCCACAGCCTCTGTGGGGAGAAATCCCAGTGTTATTAACCCACGACCTCCCCCGGTGCCACCACCACTCCCCCATCCCGACCCCCCTCTGCAGTTTTTAATGAAGTGGCATCTGAAGTACGTGCTCCAGACATGGTCCTGGATCTTTGGGGATGTGGGGGCGGGGGACGGGGGGACCTCTTCAACAGTAGCCAAGGATCTTGTAAGGCAAGCAAGCCGGAAATGGCATCCCCAGGACTTACCTTCAAGCGTCTTGATGGTGGACAAGGTGAATGTTTCCTCCTTCTCAAACTCATCCCCTACCTCATCCCAGGCTGCTTCAAAGTTCAGCTTCATGACCTTCTGGATGTGATCAGCTATCGTGACTTCCAGATCTTCCAGCTGGGGAGATGCAGGGGCGCATTAGGCACACAGCGCTCGGGGACAGACACCTCCAAGCCTCTGCTCCGCTCTGGCCACCCGCCCCTTCCCACCACGCAGCCACAGGTGCTTGCTAGGCACTGTGGTCAGGCGACAGGCACCACCTGACCGGCTCCCTGTCCTCAGGGTGTTCACAGCCAAGTGGTGTGCCCTCAGCAGAAAACGCCTCACCTGTTCACAGCCGTCCCTCAGTATCTGTGGGGACTGGTTCCAGGACCCCCTCGGATACCAAAATCGCAGATTCTCAAGTCCTTTATATAAAATGCTGCAGTATTTGCATTTAACCTACACGCATCCTCCCTTATACTTTGAATCACCTCTAGGTTACTTATTATAATACCTGATACAATGTAAATGTTATGTAAATAGTTGTAAGTACAATGCAAACACTATGGAAATAGTTGCCTTGTGTGGCAAACTCAAGTTTTGCTTTTTGGAATTTTCTGGAACACCCCCCACCGCAATTCTGAATATTTTCTATCTGTTGGTTGAACACATGGAGGCAGAATCAACAGATATGGAGGGCCTGCTGTCCTCCCCCTCGGGTGGCAGCTAGGAGAACGCAGCACTCTGAAGCCTGGAGTAAGTGCCAGACTGGACGGGAGGGAGGCCTGCATCCTCTGACCCAGCCGTGTCCTCCCTGGGGCCGACACGTCGTACTGCCCCCCACCTTGAGCTAACTGTACATAAACGTTCCCCATTCATTCACTCAACAGCTCTTCACTGAGCCCCTACTCCTGTGCACGTGTAAGGTGCTCACAAGTAGGACTCAGCTCCTACGGTAGAAGCTATGCCTCAGACCCAGCCCTCCTGTCCTAGGGCAGTTCCCGCCCTCAGGTCATTGCTGGCTCAGGGAAGGCCCATCCTCAACAATGGACCTAGGAGGACACAAGTGACCATCAGCTGTATTCGGTGACTGCCCCTCTGGACATGAGGGCTCTGAAAATCTCCATCCCAGGTTTAGTATCAGGGTCTGCACTCAGAGGGCACTGAGTCACTGTGACCTGAGCAAACCCCAGAACTACCCTGCACTCAGTTCCATGCGAGCTCCGAGAGCTGGAACTGGAAGGGCCGTTTCAGCGCATGAAAGGACTGCCCAGCAGATGCAAATGGATCCAGTTTCTCTAGAAAGCAATTTGACAGTATGAATCAGTCCTTTTTTTTTTTTCGCCGTGTTGGGTCTTCACTGCTGTGCACGAGGTTTCTCTAGTTGCGGCGAGCGGGGGCTACTCTTCATTGTGGTGCACGGGCTTCTCATTGCGGTGGCTTCTCTTGTTGCGGAGCATGGGCTCTAGGGCACACAGGGTCTAGAGCGCAGGCTCAGTAGTTGTGGCGCACGGGCTTAGTTCCTCCGCGGCATGTGGGATCATCCCGGACCAGGGCTTGAACCCGCGTCCCCTGCATTGGCAGGCGGATTCTTAACCACTGCGCCACCAGGGAAGTCCCTCAAAAAAGTCTTAAAATCAGACTTAGCCTTTGACCTAATTATTCTACTTCTAGGAATCTGTCCTAAGAAGATAACTTGAAATGCAGATAAAAATTTGTACCCAAAGGGATGGTTAATGTAGCATTTAAAAAGTGAAAATTTGGGAATTCCCTGGCAGTCCAGAGGTTAGGACTCCACGCTTCCACTGCTTAGGGCCCAGGTTCAATGCCTGGTTGGGGTACTAAGATCCCACAAGCCGTGCAGTGCGGCCAAAAAAAAAAAAAAAAAATTTTTTTTTAAAGTGAAAATTCGGAATCACAAATGCCAAGTGTTTAAGGAATACGAGGTCAAGTGAGTTAGGATATATTAAGATAAGGGAGTATCTTAAAGTCATTAAAAATTGTGTTTATGAAGTATTTGTAATGGCAGGAAAATACACTCTGGTTCTAAGTGAGCACAGCAAGATCTGTAAGTACAGAATAACCGCAACGATACAACTCCTCCCCCCTCCGTCATTCCCAAGGACTATGGGTAATGTTTTCCTATTTGTGTATACTTTGTTTTTGTATTTCCCAAGTTTTCTTTTTACACACGAACATGTATTTTTTTTTAAGCTAAAAAAAAAATTATTTCAAAACCAAAACCAGCAAGGAAATGCTTCAAGACTGGCTGTCAGCTCCTGAAGCCTCCTTGCCCCAGCTTCTTACCACATACTCGTCCTCATAGCCTTCGTCGTCGGTCTCCCCGGTGGTGGGATCGCAGTCCTTGACAGTGAACTTCATCATGCAGCTGAACGTGCAGCCCGCTGCGGGGAGGGAAGGCCGGGCAGTCGGGCGAGGTCCTCTGTGGGCGGGCGGCCACAGCCTGCCTCTTAGGCCTCAGCTGCATCTGCACTAGCGGCACATGCCACCCGGCCCCACAAATCTGGACAGAGGGCACTGGCTTGTAGAAGGCAGGAGAGCCAGGTTGCAGCCCCCAGGAGTTGCCCTCACAGGGAAGGAAGAGAGAGGAATGCAGAGATGCTGCATGGTGGCTACTGGAAAAAGCACCTGGTTTCTTTGGTTGGAGTGGACCTGGGACGGTCCATGTTTGTGCCTGTCTCTGGGCCTTCCTCTGTGCTCTCTCCTGGTACAATGAGAGAGTCCTGGTTTGAGGACCAGGCAGACCTGGGCTCTGCGTCCTACCAGCCACGTGAACTCAGACAAGCCATTTAACCCGACTCTTCCTTTCCTGCTCCCCAGGGGTCTATGAGGAGGAAATGAGCGGATGTGTGAAAAGCCCCCAGGACTTAGCCATCCTTCTCTTCTTCTCGGGACTGACCTCAAGGAGCTGAAGCTCTGACAGGAAACAAACAGCTGGTGCACAAGCCACCCACCCCACCACCAGGGGCTCCCACAAGGCCAGGAGGGCATCTGCAGAGGGGCTCACCCGCCGTGGGGTCATCCTTGGGCAGGGCCACCAGCGTGTAGCAGGTGCCAGGCTGATTGTAGGGCAGGCTCCGGGCGGGCACGTAACACAGCACCTCGTAGGCCTCCGTGGGCTCCATCTGCACTGTGACGTTCTCCAGAGTCTGGTCGTTGAGCGTGTTCGTGCAGTCAAACTGGACCAGGGAGCGGGGGTGGGCGCTGAGACACTGCCCTGGACCCAAGCCTGCTGCACAGGAGCGGCCAGGAGGTCCTGCCTCTCACCCCACGGCCACATCGACGCCCATCCCAGGCCCCCGTCCCAGGCTCCCTGTCTGCACGTGGATGCTCAGGAGCCACAGGGGCCCTGCATTAAGGACTCGAGGGACACAGCAGCTGGTCGTGGATGTGGCATCGGGCTGGGCTCCAAGCACCGGTGTGGGGTGCCAGGGCCCTGCGGGAGGGCCTCCCTCCGGCTCACCTGGAAGACCATGTGCTCAGGGAAGGTGTGTTTGGTGCAGCGGATCACGTACTCTGTCTCCGACTCAGTGAGGGCCACGGGCTCAGGCGAGGACTTGAAGAGGGGCCCCAGCCCCTGGAACTCCGGCACTGCCGCCAGCTGCTCTGAAACCCCCAGGCCACACGCTCACTCAGCTGCTCAGTGATGTCTCCAACCAAATCCTCAGGCCTGGTCCTCAAGCTCTCCCACCCACTGAAGTAGGCACTCCCGATCTCCCGAACAAACCCGAGCGTTTCCTCATCTCCCTCACTCTGCTCAGCTTGTGCCACCCACATGAAACACTCCGCCCCGCTGTCCCACACAAGACGCCAGAGCAACCAATGGACATTAGGCCCAACGTCCCAGGCCTAATCCATTTGGAGACTCCCTTAACCTTAGAAGCTCAGCAAGGATTCTTAAAAGAGGGAGACTGGGAAAAGGCTATGAGGAGCTGAATGCTGTGATGGCCACGGAACCAGGTGAAAGAACAAACTGGTCTTAGACACGGGGCAGTTGAAACAGTGGCCCAAAAGGAGAGGCTGCAGATTCAGAGTGTTGCAGAAAACCCAACTTAGTGTGGACGGTGGGCGTTTGGTAAGGCCTCTCCCTGTGGCCCAGAGCCAGGTTCCAGCCCTGGTGAGTCCAGGTGAACAAGGCGTCTGGCAGCTGCCCCTGTTCTACGGCAGGGGCACAATTCCCCAGAGTGGTCATGAATCACCTGTGTCAGAATTACCTGGGGGTGAGGGCTTGTGAACAACGCAGATTCCTGGACCCATCCCAGATCGGCTCTATCAAAATTTCTGGGTTTGGGATCCACCAATCTGCATTTCTAACAAGTTTCCTCAGATGACTCTGATGTATACTGATATTTGAAGACCACTACACAAGATTTTTAACTTGTCTTCCCAGTTAAATTGAACTCCATGTGGAAAAGTACTGTGCCTGAGGCCAGGGATTTGATACTCTGCCTGAGCAGGTACTTGATTCACATTTCAGGGACAGGGAGAGAAAGAAGGCATTATTATTATTTGGCCTTCTCCCCCGACAAAGAGGCAGCCTGTGTGCCTGCTTCAGCCCTCTGAACGTGCAGGCGATAAAAAGCCCAGAAAGAGCCAGCTTACATATTAGGAGGCACATTCAGGCCCCCTGTGAGCCTCAGCCACCAGAGTGCTTTTCTATGGGAATTTATTTCATTGGGCATCAAGTTTGCGGACATGCTGCCCCTTACTGCCTGGGGGACTCTGCTAGTAGCTATAAACTAACGCCTCTGAGTTTCACACTCTTCATCAATCAAACAGATACAATAATCTTGTCCACAGGGTTGTTGTGAAGATAAAAGAGGCAATAAAGGTCAAGATCTAGCAAAGATCCTGGAACTTAACACGTGATCCATAAACATTAGGATTCGGAAGGTTGGTTACAAATGGGCTTGAGTCCCTGGAAGAGGCTTCAAAGGAGTCTTCCTTGGGGGGCGTGGCAGAACAGCGGCCCCCAAGACGTGCACGAGCTAATGCCCAGAACCTGTGAGCATGTTCCCTCACTTCGCAGAGATTACGTTGGGTCTTGAGCTGGGCAGCGTCTCCTGAATTCTCTGGGTGAGCCCAAAGTGACCACAAGGTCCTGGTGAGAGGGAGGCAGGAGGGTCAGAGGCAGAGAGGTGTGACTGTGGCTGTGCTTCTGGCTTTGAAGACAGAGGACGGGGGCTCTAGGCACCGAATGCAGGCGGCTGCGAAAGGCGAACCCCTTGCGAAAGCGCCTCCAGAGGGGGCTCGGCCCCGCCAACACGGTGGAACCCATTTTGGATTTCTGTCCTCAGAACAAGGTAATAAATTAGTGTTACGTTAAACCACTAACTTCATGGTAACTTGCGACAGAAGCAAGAGAGAACTAACACGCAAGGGAAAGCTTCGGATTAGAGTGATCCCAGTCAGCTCAGGATCCTAGTTTTGCTGAATCTGAGACAGTATGATGATGGAAGACAGGGTTCGGGAAGGGAATGGAAAAGGTGGGATTTAATTTAATTCAGTGGTAACCGGGAGGCCTACTGTGAGGAAGGAAGGCGCTAAGTGCAGGGACACAGAACAGAGACGACAGCATGTGGGGAACTGCACAGGACCGCGGAGGAGAAGAGAGGAGCCCAGGGAGGGCATCGCCAAGGGCGAGGGACACGTGCTAGGCCTCAAAGGTACAAATCTAGTGGATAACGTGCTCTGGCAACTGGATGCGCAGCCTCTCCCCTTAAAAATGCAGAGGGACAGATGAAAACCAAAAGAAAACCCTGTAAGACAACGTGGACGGAACACATCTGGAACCTGAGACAAAGGACCGTGTCCCTTGGGTCAGCTATATGGCATCAGACATCCGGAACTGGCCTGGGCCTCAGGGAACTGAGCCTCAGAACCAAGGCCGAGGCAGCTGTGAGCCAGTTGGAGCTGGATCTTAATTCCACCGCCACCCCCCACCGCCCCCCCTTGCTGTGCAAACTTAGGCAAATCACTGTCTCTCTCTGAACGTCCACATCTTCCAATACCACATGGACCCAATAACCTCCACCTGAGGTTCCAACATGCTGTCTGAATACTCTCAGAGCCCAGCACTCAGGAGAGACCCAACCGATGACAGCTCCTACTTTTAATTCCCTGGAGAAGAACCGCTACCCTAGCCGCGGCCCCGGGAAGCCCCGCCAAGCACCACCACTCACCTTGGAAGATCTCCTGCCGGGTGGCTGCCACCTTCTCAGGCTGCTTGGCTGCTGTGATGGGGGTGCTTTCTGCAGGAACAAACATGCATGGTGACCCATAACTCCAGGAACGGGCCAGGGTAGCGCTGACCACGGTGCTGTTACTCAGGGATTATAACTCCCACCCCCGAGAGTGTGAAGCACAGAGCACGTGAGGAAGAGAGCGGGTGTCTGGGCCTACGTGTCTTCATTTCCTGTGGCCAGAGGCAGACGGGATAACTCCCTCCGCCCAGCACAGCCCCATCCATCCTGGGCAGGTTTAGTGACTTTGCAGCCAACGCAGACCCTCCAGAGGAGGCCTGGACCGGAGGGCCTATGAAAGGAGTGCAGGTGTTAACTTACCTGTTCTCTGCTCTGCCATGGGTGTGGTGGCCAGGGGGACAGACTTGAGGTCAAAAGGCTTTTCCGATGGTTCTAGAGTGTACTGCTGCAGAGCCCTCTCCAGACCAGGGATGGACACGGTCAGACCTAGAGGTCAGTGGGAGACTGAGGTCCTGGGGTCGAGGTTGTAGGACCTTGAGAAAACCACTTAGGCCTCTGAGGTCCCACTTTCTCATGACATCGTCCTTCGCAGGACTGATGTGGGGAGAAAACGGACATAGGAGAGGGACTTATAAAGGGTAAAGCACTCTGCAAGTGGAGGCTCTTATGACTAACTAGTGTTTCATTTCACTGGGCTGTTTCCACCCACGGGGCTGTGAACGCAGGCCCCTGGGTCTCTGGAGATCACAGTGATGCTCAGCAGTTGCCATGAAAGCCCAGCCGAGAGCGTCGTGCCTCCGAATTCCCCTGCTTGGCGAGACTGCAGCTCCCTTATGGGGCTGGGTCAGGGTCAGCAGGAAAGACTCACCGTTTAGGATATAGCCTGCATTGAGGGCCTTCTGCTTCTGCTCCAGGACACTGAGATAGAAGGTGGCTCGGTCCCTTACTTCGTTGTCATCGTCCATCACACACCTGTGGCCAGAACACAAGGTCCTCCTGACCAGGGCCCCGCAGGGTGGCAGGAGGCATGCTGCAGGGCTTCAGCAGAGGTCAGTGAGAGGAAGCTGGTCTCTTAAAGCTCAGTCCTCGGATGTGGGCCCAGGCATCAAATGCACAGAAGGGCCCGCGGGACTCTAATTAACTAGGAGGTGGCCGTATTCATACTCCCTGGACCCTCTCCCCAGAGCCCACCCAGTGGGGGAGGCAATCTCCTATATCCACAGCATACATCACAAAAGAATTTAATGTGACCCAACAATTCCACTCCTGGGTTTACACACAAGAGAACTGAAAACATGTCATATAAAAAGTCGCACACAACTGTTTACAGCAGCACGAGTCACAACAGCCACGAAGTGGAAACAACCCAGATGCCTATCAACGGATGCACGGACAAACAAAATGTGGTCTATTCGTGCGATGGAATATTATTTGCCCATAAGAAGGAATGAAGTACTGGCACATGCTACAACACGGATGAGCCCTGAAAACATCAGGAAGAAGCCAGACACATGAAAGGCGACGCACTGTATGCCTGAGTTTATAGGAGGCGCCCAGAACGGGCAAATCCAGAGCCAGAAGGCAAGCGAGCGGCTGACTAGGGCTGGGGGGCTGGGGGGAATTGTGATGACTATTCATCGGTACACTGTTTCTTTTGGGGGTGCTAAAAATGCTGTCGGGACTTCCCCAGTGGTCCAGTGGTCAGGACTCTGCACTTCCACTGCAGCGGGCACAGGTTCCATCCCTGGTCGGGAACTAAGATCCCACAAGCCACGTGACATGGCCAAAAAAAAAAAAGTTTTCAACTTAGACTGTGGCAATCGTTATGCAACTCTGAATGTACTAAAACCATCGTATTATACATTTTAAATGGGTACATCGTATGGGTCTCGAATTATATCTCAATAAAGCTGTTTTTTAAAATAGAAAACACCTCAAATTAACGCCTAGGTGGAGGGATTTTTGCATGACATTATTTTTCATGCTTTTCTTTTTTTTTTTTTTAATTAATTAATTTAGGCTGTGCAGGGTCTTAGTTGCAGCATGCAGGATGTAGTTCCCCGACCTGGGATCGAACCTGGGCCCCTTGCATTGGGAGGGCAGAGTCTTACCCACTGGACCCCCCAGGGAAGTCCCATACTTTTCTGTGTTTCCATTTTTTCCTATAATCAATAGTTGTGTATCTTTTCTCCCCTTTTTCAATTAAAAAGAGACAAAGGACAGCCGCCTGGGCCCAAGGGAACACTGTTGTCCACCAGGCCGGTGGCCTGGACTCACCTCTTCAGCAGCACCAAGATACTGGGCAGCATCTCTTCATTCTGCGCTCCGAACTTGGCCAGAGCACTGACAGCACCTGTGTGTATGAAGCAAATACGATTTACTGCCAGGGCTCGGGACGGGCCATCCAGAGCCAAGCAGCCCAGACCCAGCAGGCCCAACCCGACACCATGAATCAAGGAGCCTCGGTCACGTGGGCACCACCCGGCCTCAACTCCTCGCCTCTCACAGGGAAGGCAGCCCTGTTCTTGGGTCCCAGGAGTCCTTTTTAACTAAGAAGAGGCCATGAGAGCTGCCCTCAGCTTCTGTATCCAAACGGCCTCAGCTGACAGTGAAGCAGTACACGACCATAAACAAGAGAACAAACTACTACTGAAGGAGTAACAACTGCTGAAAGAGGAACATCTTTCCAGAGAGGGCAAGAGAAAAAAAGAGCAATAAATTAAAAGTAAAATTAAGAAGATGATGGTTGCACATTGAATTGCACACTCATTTAAAACAGTGAGTTTTATCGTATGTGAATTATATCTCAACAAAGCTATTATTAAAAATAAAAAACTAAACACCAAAAAGCAAGGAAGAAAGAAAGGAAAGAAAGGAAAAAGGGAGCGAGAAAGAGAGAAAGAAAGTTAAACGACAACATATAGTGACACTTAAAAACAAAAAAATCACTAAGGCGAATCAGAGGTTAAGAACCATTCACCTACATGACGCCCAAACATCTAAGGTCCTTGCTACAAGATTATAAAACACCGAGCTTGTGAGGCAACACCACCAGGTGCCCATGTCCCCCCGGGGGCTCAGGGCCCTTGGCCGGGGGGTCTATGCAGGGCAACCCCGGGGCCCAGGGGCAGCCCTGCTGACCCACCTGCCCGGACCTCCTCATGCTCCAGGACCACTCGGTTGTAGATGAAGCGGATGTACTTGGAGGGGTTGTTGGTCTTGGGCCCTTCCTGGCCCAGGAGGTGCAGGATGCGCGTGGCCAGCACGGTGAACTCGCAGTCCTCGATGAACTCGCACAGGTGCGACAGCCCCGTCTCCTTGCTCTCCGAGTTCTCCTCGATGATGCTGATGATGCAGTCCACGATGGCCCGCTTGTACTCAAAGCCGCCCTGCAGCGCAAGGGGCGAGCTGAGCACCGAGGCCACTCTCTCCAGAGCCTAACGGGCACCCGGCACGGCGGTCCAGGCACTGAACCTGGGGACGAGGGCCCGGCTCTCCCAGCCTCTACCTCCCTTTCGTGTAAAACAAAAGGCTCGGGCTGAATGCTCGCTGGGGCCCTGCCCGTTCTAAGAGTAGATGGTTTAAGAGAAATATTTGGGACTTCACTGTCTTTCCAGGTGTGAGATAAAGGCAGGGTGGGTGATGTGCACACTGGAGGAGGAGTGGGGTGTTAAGTGTTTAACGGGAACAGAGTTCAGTTTTGCAGCATGAAAACGCTCTGGAGGCTAACTGTACGCCAGTGTGCATGCACTTCACAGCACTGAACTCTACACTTAAAGACAGGTAAGATGATAGAATTCTATGTCGTGGGTATTTTATGACAGTTTGAAAAAAGGCAGAATAGGGCAGTAGAGAGACAAAAGATCCCGGGATCAAATCTATGCTCTGGCACTTACAGACTTTAATAACAGAAGTGGCAAGTGAGATACCCCCTCGGTGCCCGGCCGTAACCCGGCAGCGCGCAGCACGCTGGATGGGATGGTGGCGCCCGCGTAGTGCCCGTCCCACCTAAAGAGCGAAATCACCACGCAGCCTAGCGCTGCCAGGTCTTAGAAGTTTTTAAAGAGAAACTGGAAACCTATCGAGGTCGTTTTCCTGATTTCTAAATAACGGCTACTAATTCAAAATGTGTAAACTCTGCACAAGCCAAGTAGGACTTGTCTGTGGGTCAAATCTGGCCCCTGTTCTCAGATTAGTTTGTTTTACGGCCGTGATAAGTCACTCTCTTTGTCTGAGCCTCAGGCACCTTCATAACAAGGACCATTAGCGTACTGACCTCATGGGTTATTGTGAAGAATAAATACGCTCACACGCGCCTTACATTTCAATAAGGCTGTTCTGTCAGCAGGTGCCCTAGTTATAACACCGGCTCTGCAGCCCGCCCGCCGACTGGGCACCGACAGGCTCAGAGTAACTGCAGGGCTTCGCGTGCAGCAGCTCATGGCTGACACGCCCTGTGCTGAGGGACAGACCCTCTTCTAGCAGACAGGGTCTCGGTGTCTGAGTGCTGTGTTCTAATGAGTGAAGCTCTCACGCCGTCTTCCGTGGAGCCACATGTTGTCCTGGGAAGCAGGGAGGACCGGGAGAAAAAAACGGGCTCTGGAGCCAGACACTTACTGACCGGGTGGCCACAGGCAGGTGGTCTCAGATCCCTGATTTTTAAAGGGAGAAAGTAACGTCTACGACAAGGCCTGTTATGAGGATCACAAGATCGTATACGCTGTGTGGTGTCTCCACCGCGCTGGGCCGTCAGCTGAAGGCACCCAAAGCCCTGTTCCCTTCTCATATTCTCGGGAACCCCGAAGGCACCCAAGGCAATGGTTCCTCTACTGCCTTGGTCCAAGGGCCCATCTGGGGCTGGGGCAAAGGGCTACCAAATATCCGGGGACCAAATCTACTGCATGAACACTCTGCTTCTGCTCCTCTGAACGGACCAGTTTTGTGGAGACAACCAAGAAAGGTGGCCCACATGAATCATTAGTTCACGACAGAAACAAAAACAGAACCAATGTCACATCACTAGCCTCAGTTTCCCAAGAAAGCACCCTGGAGCTCCTGGAATCGCTGGAATATTTCTACGCGAGATGACACCAGACAGAACTCAGTTTCCTATCTTCTACACAAGCATCACCTTGGGGCATCTGCTAGGTCTTTAGAGCCCGGGTAGTGTGTCATTAGGGTTATTAGCGTGATCACGGTGATTGGTGCATGTTTACACTGTCAGCCCACGAGGAGTTTCAAGGGCCGCGGGCACCAGGAAAGCAGCCGGCAGCAGGTGGACTGGGTACACCCGAGAACTAGTTGGGTGTGGAGCCAGCGGCCAGGCCACCACCCGCACAGGAGACCTGGCGCCCGAGCACACCGTGCTTACCTCCTCACGCAGCATGGAGAACAGGAAGTTCATGAGCACGGCGTGCTTGCGAGGGTACTTCTGACACAGTGCGCTGATGGCCTGGACCACCACCACCTGGGCCAAACAGACATGCGTGAGCAGCGGCCCTGCCACCCGGTGGTTACTTCACGCACCCAGGGCCAGCGGAGTCCTTCCTCAGGCAGGGCCGGGCCCTGGGAGCAACAGGCCAAGATGCGAGGGGAGCCCCACCTCCACCCTCAGGGGGCCCGCAGCCCCGAGCCCCCCAGACAGGGAGGCATGCACAGCAGTCCCGAGGCCCAGATCCAGACTCTGGGCCCCTCTACTCAGACTTCAAGGAAAGTCTGCCAGCCGCTCCATCTCGCCTGTCCTGCTTCTCCCCTCCCCCACCATCCCCACCCCTGAGCCTTCCAGCTCAGGCTGCCCCTTGGGGTGCTCTGGCCCCAGCCCTCTCCTCTTCTCAGTCTCTTTGGCAATCTCACCTCCTCCCGTGGTTTTAACCACCCCTTCTATGCCCCCAACGCCCAAACCTTCGTCTCTGGTCTGAGTTCAAGAGCAGTGCTTCCCAATGTCTACCACACAACTGCACCTGGCGCCCACGGGCACCCCAAACTTGGCCGCAATCACCACCATTACCACCGCTTCCCTCCTCTCTGCCCTGACCGTCTCCCTCCTTCCCCAGACGCATCCACAGCACCGTGAACCCCAACTAGAACACGGACTCACCTCTGAGGACGTTCACGCCCTCAGCTGTCACATGGCGCCCTGACACCTGGCTCTGTTCCCCAGGGGCTCTGAGACCAGCCCCCTTCCCGCTTCCCAGGGCTGCGGGTGCCTTCGCCTCTCTGCCCAGCTCCCACCACCAAGCCTCAGTCCAGTTCACCCTCCAGCAGCTTGGGAAGGACCTCTCTACGTGCAGGTCTCACTGTGTCATTCCACAGTCTACGAAGTATTCCTATAACCCACAGGCAGAGTTTATTCTGCCTACTTTGTGTCATTCCTGCTACAGGACCCACCACGCTCTATCTCAGTCATTCTCATTGCCCTCTGTCTGCCTTCTGCCCTGATTAAAGCTCTCCAACAATATACTAACGTTTATGTAACTGTTGTAAAATAACATAGTTACAGAAGTTGAGAACAGCGCGTAGGGAGGGGAGGAGGGGATGGGTGCGGCTATGCAGGGAACACCAGGGAGTCTCCTGGTCGTGGGGCAGTTGAGCATCCTGTATCTTACGCAGTTTCACACACACACACACGTGTAACTGGTGAGCAAACTGCGGCCTGTGCCTGTGCTGTGACACTGTCCTGTGGGCCTGCGGGTGCTGGAGAATGACGCAGCTGGGGGAAGGGGGCACGGGAATTCTCAGTATATTTCTTTACAACCTTCCGTGAATTGTTTGAAAATAAAAGTTTAGAGAACACTACAGAAAACGCTTTAGCAGCTTCCCTAAAACCACAACTCTTTATCACGAGCCCCGGGGCCTCACACGGTCTCGCCACCACCTGCCCCGACCTCATGGCCTCCACTGGCTGCGAAGCACTTCAGCCCTTTCCTCTTGTTCGCAACACGCTTGCTTTTCTGCCTTTTCTCCCGTGTCTGCCCAGGTACCTCCCTGGGGCGGCTCCTCCTGGGAACCTCTACCCTGTGGGGTTTCCTCCCTGCACTCGTGTGTGAAATTACCGTGTCCCCGCCTCGTTGACTGTCCCCCTCCCCTCCCCAGCAAGCAAGCTCCAGGAGAGCAGGACTGGTCTGTCCACTACTCTGTTCCCCTTTCTCCAAACTCTGCCCAGCACATGGCAAGCGCACAAGAAACACTGAAGAACTTAACAAGCTGTCCTGGAGGCTCCTGGCCTCACTGGACAAAAGCCGGACGCAGCATCGCGCGCACCTCTGCCAGCCCTCCGCCCCACCAGCCCCCCAGAACCTCCACCCCGGCTCGGAACGGGGACACGGCAGGCGGGGACTGTGGACCTTGAACTCGTCCGAGATCTCTGACATGAAGGAGGAGATCTGCTTCATGAGGCGGTCGATGCTGCCCTCGCTGCCCGTCTTGAGGAGGGTGGTGATGGCCAGCGTGGCGATGCTGCGGTTCGAGTCTGTAACCAGGTTCTCCAGGTCCAGATTACAAGCTGTCACCGCAGATGGATGCTTCATGGCCACCTGTTTTGATTCGGGAGGAAAGAGATGAGGACAGGGACGGAGTACAGCAGTTCCCCCACCGTTCCGCTGGTCCTTCTGGTGAGCTCAGGTCACCGCCGGAGGGCAGAGGCGAACCAGGGCTGCACCTCCCGCAGGGCGGGGGCCAGGAGACTCCCCCAGCCCCACTCCGCCCACCCCGAACTCACCTTGTTGAGGGTGCGGACGGCGGCATAACGGAGCGCGGCCTTGGGGGAGCTGCAGAACAGCTGGAGCACTGCGGGGGGACAGATACGGCTGCTGTGCTGCCGGGAAGCCCAGGGGCCCCGAGGGGCAGGGACCGGGCACAGCGGCGGGGCACACGTGCAAGGGCTCTGAGGCTGTGTCCAGCTGTCTCCCTGCTGGTGCCACCACCCCAACCAAGGAGACAGCCGTCCTCCCCGTGGGCACCTGAGCCTCGCACGGACCCGTGGGCACGCTTGCAACCACCAGCGGTTCACACGCGGGAGCCTACGGTGCCGGGCACAGGGCTGAGCACTGCCTGCCGTGTCCCCGCGAGTCCCCACACCCCTGCAAAGCAGCTCCCGTATCTCCCCATTTCACAGACACAGAGGCCAAGGCACAAAGGGGCAGAGCGACTGAAGGAACGAGGCCGGCAGCCAGGAAGCGGCAGAACCAGGACTGACAGCCGGGGCTGCCTGCCCCGGGGCCCGAGCCGCTGCCCCAGTCAGGGGCCCAAGCCGCTGCCCCAGTCGGGGGCCCAAGCCGCTGCCCCAGTCGGGGGCCCGACAGAGCATCGGCCACCCCAGCCCGCGCCTTGGCCTCAGGAAGCTCAGGCTCCGGGTGCGCTCACTGGAGCGGTGAACGTGACTGCTGTTTCCTGCAGTGTCTACGCTCCTCTCCTCATAACTTGGCTTCCATTCTCTTATACTTTTTCATCACCTATTTACCGTTTTCTTATACAACCCTTATTTTAAAAGCTCTCTGTTTGACTTTCGTTATTCTGGAACATGAGTAATATAACAAGAAAGAACAAACATTTGAACCAGGGAATGAATTAGTTCTTTTGCTTCTGTCGCCAAAGAGGAGGAGAGACTTCTCTCTGCAAATGTGAACCCATCTCTCTGCCTGACAGGTCGGCAACCTTATTCTGGAGAACATGAGAAAAGCAGGAGGGCCAACCATTCCTCAGCCTCTGCAGGTGGAACTCTGGCAGAACCTCATGGCTTCCATTACTAGGTCTCTCCTTCTGGGACGCTTGCCCCTTCTCTCCTGCACCCGCCTTCCAGGACCGAACACTTAGCCCACTGTCACGTGCCTGCTACCCCGACATGTAGCGAGATCTCAACGCTCAGCACAGGGGCCCGCACGACCAAGGCACTGATCTCTCAGCAGCTGGCCCCACAGAAGCGGGAGCCCAGCGGATTCTGCTGCACGACCGCCCAGAGTGCAGGTGCTGCGTGCACCACGCTGCCCGTGTAACGGCACGATTGCTATCCTTCCCGTGGACAGGACAGCTGGCTCGCCCAGGCTCGCCCAGCTGCCCCGCCACAGAACCAGGACTGCAACCCACGCTCCTGTCCAGACTCTGACCAAGCCCTCTTTCTCCTCCCCGAGACGGCCCGGGCCCATGGCTTCATAAACGCGGGCTTCCTCCGCCGGGCCCTCCTGCCACGGCAGCCACCCGCAGGCGGCAGAGTGCCTCTGAACCTCGCCTCCGCCCCCCCACCAGAGCCCAGGTGAGAGGCCCTGGCCCGGCAGGGAGCTGATACCTGCTCTTCACCATAGCCTGCGGCCCGCCTGAGGGCATTTCCTTTCCTTCCCGTGCCCCCTGGCCCAGGGCCTAGCTCCCGGCAGGCACAGCCGAGTGGGGCTGGGGTGGGGGGCGCCCGGTCACCTGACACGGCCGGGGCCAGCTCCTTGGCGCTGCAGCCTGGCAGGCCGACGACGGCCGAGGCGGCCTCGTACACCACCAGCTCGTGCTTGTTGCGCAGGCAGCTCTCGATGAAGTCGAACAGCGGGCTGTCGCGGCTGCGGGACGACAGACAGCAAGGGGACACTGGGGGGCCCGCCCGGGAGACGGGCAAGGCCTCGCGTGGCACAAGGGGGGTAAACGGCGCCACTACCTGCCGTCCTCCTCCTCCAGCTGCCGGCTGGCCACGCGGATCATCATGCAGTAGGCGAAGGGGGACTTGAGGCCGTGCCGCGTGAACTTGCTGATCATCTTGCTGACAGCCAGGCGGTCGTTCTTCCGCACGTGGTACAGGAGCCCCAGCGCGTGGTACTAGAGGGCGGGAGAGGGCCGCAGAGCACGGGCGGGTGAGGCCGGGCCCCCTGGCCGTGGGGCTCTGGAGGTCACAGTCCCTCTGGGCTCCGGCCTCCTCGTCTCTGGGATGGGCATCGTGGTCGCTTCCTCCAGAGCCCGGGTGCCACCGTGCCCAACCAGCCACCTAGGTGTCTGCGGTCCTCGTCCGCCCCCAATTTCAGCAAGGGCCTCGACAGGCAGCGTGAGTGCAGGTGTGGAGGGGACAACAGGTGCCACAGATGGAAGAACAGGAGGACACCAGGTGTCTCGGACCAGATAGAGAAAGCGGGAGCCAGGCCTCGAGGGGGACTCGTGTCGTAAGGTGCTGTGCAGACGTGAGGCCTCACAGCGTCAGACCTTACGTGTGACACCGCGTGACAGGTACTTCTGCCCCCACTGCCCTGCCCCAGGACTCGTGGCTGCTGCCGGCAAGGCCAGGTCTGCAGAGGGAAGGCACACGGAGTTACCTCCTGTCCCCTCCACTCTTCCCTTATTCCTTACCAGGGTGACACTCAAGGGCCTTCTACGTGGGAAGCTTCTGTGACCCTGGGAAGGGTTTGAGGGGCCACAGCTGGTCCTGGAGACGAGACCCAGCACAAAGGGCACAGAGGGAGGGAACAGACGCCCACACACGGAGGCTGCAGGTAGGGGCCGGATGGGCAGAGGCCACAGAGGCTCTCATTTTATCCTCACAGCTTTGTGAGGCAAGGACTTTCATTCCTGTTTTACAGACAAGGAAACTGAGACCCATGGAAACAAAGGGGTTCCTGGCTGAAGTCACTGAAGAAGAGATCAGCACATGAAAGCTCCCCCAGGATGCTTCCATGCATCACTAACAAAGCCAGCTGGGCAAAGGCCCTCCGCCTGCCTGGGCCAGGTCAGCCATGTCGCATACCCCAAAACAACGCTCTGGTTATCAAAATACTCGATATTTTGGTACCAGCTAGTAACGCCTCTAACCCAACTCCCCCCTGCACGTGGTGCCCTGGATTCTTTCCCCAAACCCCCCAAGTCTCCCCACACGACAAAACGATTAAAGCCTGTTCCAGCCAGGGGCCGCCAGGATCTCCGTGGTAAGAGTCCACGCTGTCTGGCCAGGACAGTGCCACCAGCCTAAGTACCTTCAATGTCACTGCTCTGCTCACCTGGACCATGATGTTATCACTGGATGCCGCCTCCTGGGCCTCATTCACCCAGCGCTTGACCACGTCGAAGCTGCACTTGAGCAGGTGCTGTGGGGCACAGGGCACATTGAGGGGTGGGCAGGCAGGATGCTCCGGCCTGGCCACAGTTCAGCTGGCTCTGGGTCTTTCCTCAGACACAGCCCAGGGCCCCTCTGTCGTCCGGGTCCTCTGAGAAGCGCACCGACTCGGGACAGCTCCCACCCTCACTCTCCCTGCCCCAGCAGACTTCCTGCCAGGCTCAAATTCCAAAAATCTGTCACCCCAAAGGATGGGTCAAGGCTGTCCAACTGGCCCCTCAATTGACCCAGAGTTCCCCGGGAGCTCTTTACTGAGAAGGGGGTGCGACTCTCAGATCTGGGGATACAAAGCTTTTCTTTTCTTTTGGAAAGCGACTTTGATGTTTCTTCAGCCTCCCAATCCAGCCCCCGCCCCCAGCCCCGCCAGCCCCTGCTGAGGCTACACACCAGGGAAGACACCAGAGCAGAGCTGGAGACGCTGGGCACCTTGTCCACGATGGCTTGCTTCATGTAGCGCTCGATAGCCTGTAGCATGGTGCTCTGTGGGGACAAGGGGTGGGCGGTCAGTCCCTGCCACCCTCAGGTGTGCAGGAGACAGGGTGTGGAGGAGGAACGGCCAGGAGGGAGGAAGCAGGCTCACGTCCTGTGTCCCCGCACCCCTCCCAGGAGCCGGGGGACGAGCTGAGCATGTGACGGGTGAGACCCCGTGGCGACCAAGCTGGCCAAGGGGGACTCACATCAGTGATCTGGCACAGGGCGCGCACGGCCGGGCCCCGGTAGCTGTCTTCCTTCCCAGTCATGTCCTTCGTCAAGCTGCGGGGACAAGGCGATGGCCTCACGCAGGGGCCGGGCCTGCCCACCCCGGGTCACCACGCCCATCTCCTAACGGGCGTCCTCCCTGTGCTCTTAACCCTTCCCCGCCACACACCACACAGGAGCCAGAGGGTTTTTCATAAAACAGAAAACTGACCGGGTCACTCCCCTGCTCTGGCTGAAATCTTCCAGAGGCTTCCTGCTGCCATCGCCATCAGCCCCTCAGAGATGTCCCCAAACAGGCCGTGCTCTCCACCCCAGGCCCTGGCACCTGCGTCCCCTCAGCCGGGCGCACTGCCCCCCTCATCTCCACCTCTGTCCTGCTACTTCTCACTCAGCCCTCAGGACTCCAGACGGTTCTAGGAGGCCTTTCCTGACCCACATTCAAGTTCGCTGTCCTCCTGACCTGCGCTCACAGCCGTCACGCTTCCCTAACGCCTGTCTGCTGGGTTACTTCTCGGTAAATTCTGGGGCTGCAGCGGCCACGCCTGTCGTGTTTGCTGCTCTATTCCCAGAGTTCCACGGGGGCTGACAGACGATAAATATTGTCTAAACGAACCTACACACGAATGTATAACGTCCCCCCCAAAACTGTGGCAAGAAGAAGTAAGAGAACTGAGCCCAGGGATTATATTTCCGTCCACTCTGGCCCCTGAATCCTTCAGCCTAACACTCAGTGAGCAAAGCAGTCCTTAGTGAGCGAGTCTGCGTGTGCTCCCCGTGTACATATACCCCTATGTGAATCCTCCCTGGGCTTTCTCTTAGTACTCGCTAGAGTCTTTGTGAAACTTCCGGCTGCCTCAGTTGACTGAGAGGAATCAAGGGAAGGAAGGCTCTGTGCCTAAGTTCAGGCCAGAGAATTAAAAGGGAAACCGCCCACCCTGGAGGCCGCCACTGGTGGGCAGGGTAACTGAAGGACGAGGCAGACAGGAGAGCAAAGGAGAAAAGGGCGCGGGTGGGCTTCCCTGGTGGCGCAGTAGTTGAGAATCTGCCTGCCTATGCAGGGGACACGGGGTCGAGCCCTGGTCTGGGAAGATCCCACATGCCGGGGAGCAACTAGGCCTGTGAGCCACAGCTACTGAGCCTGCACGTCTGGAGCCTGTGCTCCACAACAAGATAGGCCGCAATAGTGAGAGGTCTGTGCACCGTGATGAAGAGTGGCCCCCGCTTGCTGCAACTAGAGAAAGCCCTCGCACAGAAACAAAGACCCAACACAGCAAAAAACGAAAGAAAAGAAAGAAAAGGAAGGAAGGAAGGAAGGAAGGACTGAGTTAAAAATTAAAAAAAAAAAAAGGGCACAGGCAACGCGTAAGCCAAAGTCTGAGTGCCTGGTGCTCGTGAGAAGATGGGCTCTGTGTCGGTGGACCATTCAGAGACCAAGACTCGCCTGCTGGTCACGATGATGACATCCTCTGCGATGCAGGACATCTCCTTGATGGTCAAGTAGCACATCCGACGGAGGGTGGGCTGGGCAAGAGATGCGAAAAGCCCTCTGACCCCTGGCGCAGCATGAGGCAGCCTCGCTGACAGGAGGCCCTCCCACCACCCTGTCAGAGCTGCCCCCTCTGGAGGAGGGCTGGGGTGGGGACACTTACATCGTTGGACTGAAAGAGTTTGGTCATGGCAAAGAAGGCCTCGGTTGCTTCTGTGGTCCCCAGGTGCTCCCCCTGTTTTAATCAAGAAAGAAGTCTCAGCTTGGGACAGACGGGCCAGAATGCTCTTCCTGCCCGATCAGCCCAGGCCAGATCCTCGGACCCTGCAGAGGCTCCATCAAGGGCGACACATCGGAGTGGGACGCTGAGGGGACCCAGAGCTGGGCCTCTGGCTACAACTACACAGGGGCTGTGCCCCTCCCCCCAACACACCCCAGTACCATATTCCCCACCCCCAAGCCTCACCCTGTTACCTGGTTTATGAGGTAGAGGATCTTGGTGAGTATGTGGGCACATTTCCGAGGATTGATAGGAGTTTCGTTAAACACGCGGGCCTAGGAAGAAGCGACCAAGGATATTACCGTCTGGCTGAGTTTATTTCCCTTCCCTGACTGCCCTCAAGCACGTCGAGGTCTGAGAAGGCCCAGGGTAAATAAATACACTTGCCCAACCTTATTTTCATAAGGAAAGAGTCTTGCTTTGCTTTTTTCTTACTTCACCTATTAACAACTCCTGAAATTTCCCCTGAATATTAGCTGAGGATGTGCTGACTTAGTGATTAACGGATAGTCAGGCAACGCTTATTAATTAACTAGAACGAGAAACGAAGATGAAGAAAAAGACAGGTCTAATGAACCCTCCCCGGGAACAAAGTGCCCCCGCCTTTCCAGGAGCAGGTCTCTCCCCTGCTGTCCTTTAAACCAGCACTCTGAACGCGCCCGCACGCCGACCAGGAACACTCGTGATGGAAGAGACGGGAGCAAACGACACTTGCCTCCTGGAGCACCGCGCTCTTCTCAAGGTGCTGGAACGGGTTGGAGCCTCCACCTACAGTCAGAGAACAGGCAAGACTGAGCACAGGCTGGGACCCTGAATTTCGGAACTCTCTCAGACGTAGCCAAGGGAAACATGTCCCAGTGCGCGACCTCGTCAAGCTCCAACTCCTCTGAAGGACAACCAAAGCTCTACAACCTGCCAGTAGATCCAGCCATCCTCCTGCAAGGGGAGCTCCCTCCATCCCAAGCCACTGACTCACAGTCACCCAGTAGCCCTGGTACAGTCCTTGTGTGCCTCTCAGAGTGTCACGTCTTGCATTCATTTATGCAGCTGGTACTTAACTGAGTTCCTACTACTGAGTTCCTACTACTAGTTCCTACTAGTGGTGGTGCGGGACCACCACTTCCAGCGACCAGGGTCTGTGCTTGGCAGATATCACACGTGTAATTAGTTACACACCTCAGTATCTGACTGACGTCTGTTTCCACTACGTCGCGACCACTCTAATATTCCCGGCTCGAGCACTGACCGTCTCACTTGTTCTACTGCAATGTCAGGGCACAGTACAGCCTGGCATGCAGTAAGCGCTCAATATATATTTACTGGGTAAATGCATGAGAGTCAGGGTTCTCAGCCACGGGACACTGTGCTCCCCAGTCTGGTCAGCACCGACGCAGCCCCAGCGAATCCCCACAAGAGCATCGCGCGCGGCCCCCTCCCCTGACAGATGGGGAAACTGAGGCACAGAGAGGCGTGCGGCCCGCCCAAGGTCACCCAGCGAATCGCGGTCCGAGCTTACGAGTGAGGGGCAGTGGAGCCTGCTCGGGCTCTCCAGAGCTTGCCACTGACCGGCGGCAGCCCCTCGCACAAGCCCCCGTCCCTCCCGGGGCCTCGGGTCAGGACAGAGGCCTCCGGGGAGGGCGCCGAGAGCCTGGGCAGTGGTCCGGCCTCCCCCAGGCCTCGCCCCCCTCACCCGATTCCTCGTCCTTCTTGTCAAATTTCTTCAGCATGGTGGTGCCGGCGGGGGCGCGAACCAGCACCTAGCGCAGGACTGACCGACTGACGACGGTGGTCCTCCGGAAGTTCCGCACGGGCCACTTCCGGTCGGCCACGTCGCCCGGCGCTGTGCGCAGGCGCACTCCACGCTCCGCGCATGCGCACACCCGGGACGCTGCGCCCCGTCAGGCATTAACCCCGTCCCTGCCGGGAGGGGCCGGGGCTTAATTCGGCGCCTTACGCCGTCCTCTCGGTACATTCGTTCCCGCCTCACTGCCTGTGGCGGGGGTTTGAACGTGCTTTCGGAGGCGAGGCCCTAGCACGCTGGCCCGAGCAGCCGCCCACCTCCGAGGTGCTACCTCTTCTGGTCACCTCCTCCCGGAGGCCCGCCAGCCTCGCCTCACTTCAGCCCCTCGCCTGCCGGATTTCTCTGCCTACCTCGAATCGCCGTCTGACACACTAACTACATTCTTACTTTACCGCTTTGACTGTCTTTTATTCCCTGCGGTGGATGATGTTGACATACAGTAGGTGCTCATACAATTGTTGCATCAATGGGCTCCTACAGTTCAACTCTGCCCACCCCCCTCACATCCGCTCCGGGTGCGAACTGCTTGGTACTTGGTTAACTTTCAGGGATATGACTAGAGTGAAAGGTCGGCGCGGCAACGTCAACTTGCTCTTTAAATCTGTGGGTATTTATCGAGCACCTACTGGATGCGCCGCCTGGCGCTGGGGGAGGGAAAGGACGCGAAGGAGAGAAGGACGTCGCCCAGGGTTACCTCCACGGACCTGGGAAGACACCCCGAGGCCAAGGTGAGGACTTGCGCGACACCGAGACGGAGTCCCCTGGCCCGAGGGGAGGAGTCCAGGTAAGCCAGGGCGCGGACGGTGCCCAAGGTGCGGGGGGCGTGGACCGCAACGCGCTGGGACCCCGATGCGCAGGGGCCCGCCTCTGCAGTCCGGCTTTGCAGAAGCTGGGGCCCGGGGCCGTGGGGGCGGGGGTCTTGCGCCAACGTGAAATTGTCAAGAGCCAGAAAGATGTGCAAAATCTTTAACCAGTAACCCCACCCCTTCCTTATCCGGAGGAAATCATCCAAAGGAAGAGAATCAAGTTGCTCACTGCAGCAGTTTGCAGCAAGATAACTGGAAACACCCTAAATGCCCAGCAGTAAGGGGATGATTAAGGGGATTGTGGTGCATCCATCGGATGAAATATTCCACAACCTTATAAAGGGATATTTCTGAGGACTTGGGAGGCAGTATCCAAACTTCTTAAACAAAATGAGACGTTAAAAGGGAAAAGCAGGGTGTAAAATGTTCATAATTAAGGTGAAATAAGTATGCCTCATGGTTAAAAGCCAGAAAAGGACCCCAGAGTTTTTCGTTGTTGTGTTAAGACCGTGAAGTACAGATAAAGTGTGTTGAGATAAATATCCTTTTATATTATGATATTAATTCTATAGAACTATATACCAAGAGCAATTTTTATAATACCTCATTTTTATAATGAGAATTGTGGGTTGTGAGTCCAGCTTTCTGTATAAGCTAATACGTAATTGTAGGGTTTTTATTATTTTTTAACTGTAATATACATTCTTTTTTAAAAAAATATTTGCAAGGTTCATCCATATTACAGCATGTATCAGTACTTCATTCCTTTTTAAAAAAATTTTTAGTTATTATTTATTTATTTTGGACCCGGGGCCCCCTGCCCTGGGAGTGCGGAGTCTTACCCAATGGACCACTAGGGAAGTCCCTGTAATATACATTCTTCATGATAATTGCTGAGTCCTTTGTAGAAACACAGGATACTGAAAGTACAGGAGAAATTAGGGAATCTGAATAAGATTAGTAGGTTGTACCAATATCAATATCCTGCTTGTGGTATTTTTTTTTATTTACTCGTTTTGAAAAATTGAGATATAATCCACATACCTTAAAATTCACCCTTTTTAAGTGTACACTTCAGTGGTTCTTAGTATATTCAAACAGCTGAGGGCTTCCCTGGTGGCGCAGTGGTTGAGAGTCCACCTGCCGATGCAGGGGACGCAGGTTCGTGCCCCGGTCCGGGAGGATCCCGCATGCCGCGGAGCCATGGCCCCTGGGCCTGCGCGTCCAGAGCCTGTGCTCCGCAATAGGAGGGGCCACAGCGGTGAGGGGCCCACGTGCCGCAAAAAAAAAAAACAAACAGTTGAGCGTGCATCACCACTACTTCCAGAACATTCTCACGGAGAATCCTGAATGGAGAAATCTGTCTCCATTACTAGTCATTCACCATCCCTCACTCCCCGCCCCAGCCATTGATCTACTTTCTGTCTCTGTGCATTTGCCTGTTCTGGGTATTTCATGTAAATAGAGTCATACAATGTGGCCTTTTGTGTGTCTGCTTCTTTCACTTAGCATAGTGTTTTCAAGGTTCATGTCACAGCATCAATCAGTATTTCATTCTTTTTTATTGCTGAATTATATTGCATTTATGAATATATATATATATATATATATATATACACACACACACATTTTGTTTATTTAACATTCATCAGTTAATGGACACTTGGGCTGTTTCCACTTTTTGACTCTTGTGAATAATGCTGCTGTGAATACTGGTGTACAAGCTTTTGTGTGACACATGTTTTCATTTCTCTTGAGCATATAAGAGTAGAAATGCTGGTCATATGATAACTCTGTTTAACTTTTTGCAAAACTGCCTGGTTTCCAAAGCATCTGCCCCACTTTATTTTCCCACTAGCAGTGTATTGAAGTTTCCAATTTCTCCACATCCTCAGTAACATTTATTGACTTTTTGATTATAGCCATTCTAGTGGGCTTCTCATTGCAGTGGCTTCTCTTGCTGCGGAGCACGGGCTCTAGGAGCGTGGGCTTCAGTAGTTGTGGTGTGTGGGCTCAGTAGTTGTGGCTCTCGGGCTGTAGAGCGCAGGCTCACTGGTTGTGGTGCACGGGCTTAGTTGCTCTGCATGTGGGATCTTCCCGGACCAGGGCTTGAACCCGTGTCCCCTGCATTGGCAGGCGGATTCTTAACCATTGTGCCACCAGGGAAGACCCGCAAGTATCTTTTTGAATTAGAGTTTTCGTCTTTTCCTGATATATGCTCAGGAGGGGTATTGCTGGATCATATGGTAGTTCTATTTTTATTTTTTATTTTTTTTAAGGAACCTGCATACTGTTCTCTATAGTGGCTACACCAATTTACATTCCTACCCACACTGTAGGAGAGTTCCTTTTTCTCCACATCCTCTCCAGAATTTATTATTTGTAAACTTTTTGATGATGGCCATTCTGACTGGTGTGAGGTGATACCTCACTGTGGTTTTGATTTGCATTTCTCTAACGATTAGCAATGTTGAGCATCTTTTCATGTGCCTGTTGGCCATCTGGGTATCTTCTTTGTAGAAATGTCTATTTAGGTCTTCTGCCCATATTTTGATTGAGTTGTTTGGTTTTTTTATATTGAGCTGTATCGGACAGCACAGTTTTATGTTATCTTCCAAAGATTTAAAATTTGCCTTTCACATTTAAGTTCTGACTTAAGTCATAAATTTTTTTTTGTATGGTGTGAGGTAAGGAGTCAATTTCATTTTTTTCCATTTGGATAATCAATTGCCTAACATTTTATTGAATAATCCTTTCTTTCCATACTGATTTGCAATGCCATTTTTGCCCCATATCAAACTTCCATTTATATTCTGTTTGTATGTTATCCATCAAAGGCCATCTCTGTGCGTCTGTTTCTGGGCTTCCTATTCTGTATCATTGTCAGTCTGTCTATCCCTGTGTCAATTCTGTACTGCGTTAATCATCATAGTCAGGATAAGCGTTGATGTTAGTATCTAGGAAGGCGAGTCCTTCCATCTTATTCTCAGAGCATGTCTTGCCTCTGCTTGTTCCATAGACAAACCATGGGATTTTTTTTTTTTTTTTTGTGGTACGTGGGCCTCTCACTGTTGTGGCCTCTCCCATTGCGGAGCACAGGCTCCGGATGCTCAGGCTCAGCGGCCACGGCTCACGGGCCCAGCCGCTCCGCGGCATGTGGGATCTTCCTGGACCGGGGCACGAACCCATGTCCCCTGCATCGGCAGGCGGACTCTCAACCACTGCGCCACCAGGGAAGCCCCAAACCATGGGATTTTAATTAGAATTGAATTAAATCAGGCTTCCCTGGTGGCGCAGTGGTTAAGAATCCACCTGCCAATGCAGGGGACACGGGTTCGAGCCCTCGTCTGGGAAGATCCCACATGCTGCGGAGCAACTAAGCCCATGCGCCACAGCTACTGAGCCCGCGAGCCACAACTACTGAGCCCGCATGCCACAACTACTGAAGCCTGTGCACCTAGAGCCTGTGCTCCGCAGCAAGAGAAGCCACTGCAATAAGCACACACACTGCAACGAGGAGTAGCCCCCGCTCACTGCAACTAGAGAAAGCCCGCGCACAGCAACGAAGACCCAACACAGCCAAAATTAAATAAAGTAAAAAATAAATTAATTAAAAAAAATAAAGGTAACCTTGGTACTTGCATTCCCCCCATTGTCTCTGATAGGTGCCAGGTACTGTGTTATGGGCTGCACGAGCTCTCTAATTTAATTCTCACGGTCTCCATTTTCCAAGTTCACTGAAGCTGACAGAATTTGATGATTTGACAAAAGTTGCCTGGGGGAGGCAGCGGAAGAGCCAAAGTTTGAACCCAAGTCTGTCTGACTGCAAGTTTTTTTTTTTTTAAAGATGTATTTATTATTTTTAAATTTTATTTATTTTTGGCTGCGTCGGGTCTTAGTTGTGGTGCGTGGGCTTCTCTCTAGTAGTGGCATGCGGGTTTCTCTTCTCTAGTTGTGGCGTGCAGGCTTCAGGGCGCGTGGGCTCTGTAGTTGTGGTGCGGGGGTTCCAGAACGCGTGGGCTCTGTAGTTTGTGGCACGTGGGCTCTCTCGTTGAGGCACCCGAGCTCAGTAGCTGTGGCGCATGGGCTTAGTTGCCCTGCGGCACGTGGGATCTTAGTTCCCTGACCAGGGATTGAACCTGTGTCTCCTGCATTGCAAGGTGGATTCTTTACCACTGGACCACCAGGGAAGTCCCCACACCTCTAGCTTTAATGCACCAAAGCTTCTTCCTCTCAGGCATTTAGCTGTTTCCAGTTTCTCCACACGTAAACGACATTGTGATAAACATCTCTGGTATACATTTTGCCCCTGTTTCCAGAAAGTTCATGTCAGTTTTACTTCCCCAGCTAGTTCTAGTGTCAGCATGTACCAATCAGTGCCCCCGTTGAACAACCAGCAAAAGAAACTGACATTTCCACAGCCGCTTCTTTGCGCTAGACGGGATGCTAACTCATTCTCTCACGCTATCTCATTTGATCGTCACAACAACACCAGCAAAAACTGAAGCTCAGAGAGGTACATTCATTTGCTCAAGATCGCATAGCAAGCTAGGGACACTAAGCAGCCAGAGGGTTAACAACTTCTTAAAAACTTCCAGGACTTCCCTGGTGGTCCAATGGTTAAGACTCCGTGCTTCCACTGCGGGGGGCACGGGTTCAATCCCTGGTCAGGGAACTAAGATCCTGCATGCTGTGAGGTACGGTCCCCCCCACCCCCCCAAAAAATGTAGAAAAGCTTCCAGAGGATTCCCCTCACACTGGGAATAAAATCCAGACTCCTCCCCGTGGCCTGTGAGGCCCTAACACCCTGCATCCTGCCTCACTCTCCTGCCATGGTCCCCTCCAGCCTCTCTGAGATTCTTCCTGTTCCTCCAGCTCTCCATGACCCTGCCCTATGGGCAAGGCCTCTGCCCAGCCAGTCCCCCACAGCTTTTATGTGCCTGTTGCTCTCCTGCTGTGGTCAGCTGAAAGGCCACCTGCTCAGAGAGGCGTTCCTGACTTCTGTGGCTAAAGTACCACTGCCTCTCTTTTCCACGATCTTGTTTTACTTTCTTCGTGGCAATTTATCACTGTCCGAATTGATCATTTGTTGGCCTGTCGTATTAGTCAAGATTCTCCAAAAAGACAGAAATAGTAGGATGTGTATGTTTGTGTGTGTGTATATATAGAGGCAGAGAGACAGAGAGGTTGAGATTTACTGTAAGGAATTGCCTCATGCAGTTATGGGAGTGGGCAGGTCCTGAGACCTGCAGGGTGAGTCAGCACTGTGAGCCCCAGCAGAGCCAATGATTAAGTTCTGGTCCGAGTCCAAAGGGCTGAGGAGTAGGAGAGCTGAGTAGTGGTTTCTATCTGAAGACTGGCAGACTCAAGACTCAGGAAGAGCTGATGTTTCAATTTGAGTCCAAAGGCAGGAAAAAAGCTGATATCTTAGTTTGAAAGGCCGTTAGGCAGGTTTAGTTCCCTCTCATTCCGTTTTTTTTGTTTGTTTGTTTTACTCAGGCCCTCAGCTGTTTGGGTGAGGCCCACCCACATTGGGGAGGGCAGTTTGCTTTACTCAGTCTAGCGGTTTAAATGTAATCTCATCCAAAAACACCCTCACAGAAACACCCAGGGTAATGTTTGACCAGATATCTGGGTGCCCCATGGCCCAGTCAAGTTGACACATAAAGTTAACCATCACACTTGTTTACTGTCATCTCTCCACCTTCAGCTGCTAAGGCAGCTCCTTGTCTGGCATATTCCTGACATCTGGCACATAATAAGTGGTCAGTAAATAGCAGTGGGATGAATGAATGACAGAGCCCAGACTCCAGCCCTGCTCTGAGCGATCCCATGTTGATTCCTTTTCTGCAATAAGACATTCCTTCACGTTGATCACTGCTGGTTCACTGAGAAGAAAAACGTAACATCTGCAGTCCAATCAGTGTCCGCACGCAAATGCAGGGTGTTCTTTTTGTGTGGTGAGAGAGCCCCGGACTGGGCGTGTCAGGCAACTCAGCTTCTTGTGGCTTCTCAGTTCCCAAGCAACAGAATTAACACCCATCCTGCTCTTCTCTGGGTGTGTGGCTGTAAGCCTGATAGGCCTGCAGCAAAGCTTCAAGGTTCCCCAGAGACAGTTTTCCTGTCACTGCCAAGTAGGAGGAGAAGCAGTCCTCTGCAGGCTCCCACCCTCCAGGAGGGGTAGCGGGGCTGGATTGTTTATTACTGACTCACCAGGAGCGGGTGACAGTGAATAGAAAGGGTTGAGCACATCTCCACCCGCCAGCAGACTGGAGGACAGTGACAGAATAGTGACAGCTCAGTGAACCAACAGGGGTGCCTGTGCTGAGCTCTCAGAGCCCTACACCCAGCCCACGAGGCCCACCAACCTTGTACGTGGTTCTGCGGATTTTGTAGTCAGAAAGGCCCCAGAGCAAGTCTGCCTTTGCATGAACAGCTAAAATACACACGCATGGTATCGTGGAGTGTACACAAGTCACACTGTGTGACTAAGGCGGGGACACATTTCATGTGCAGGGGCCTGGTACTGGCATTCCCCCGGAGGGTGACCCTGGTGCAGCTTGTAAAGGGCCTGTGACTTGGCAACCCCCAGGAAGTTCAGCCCTGGGGCGACATGCATGTAGTTAACAGTACGGAACAGGACACTTCAAATGGCTAAGATGGTAAATTTTATGCTACGTGCTTTTCACCACGATAAAAAATAAAAAACCATCCACTTCTTATCCCACAGTTTGTGCGGCTAGGAATCTGGGCCCAGCTCAGCCGGGTCCTGTGCTTCAGGCTCTCTCACGAGGCTGCACAGGGGCTGGGGTCTCATCTGAAGGCTGGGGAAAGGTCTTCCAAAATTGCGTGACTGTTGGCAGGATTCAGTTCCTTGTGTGCCACTGGCCCGAGGGCCTCTGTCGTTCAATGGCTTTGGCCAGACGCTGCCCTCGGCCCCTTGCCATGCGGTCCTCTCCACATGTCGGCTCACTTCCTTAGAGTGTGCAAACCAGGAGGGCAATAGAGCGAGTCTCCTAGTGAGATGGAAGTCAGAATTTTTTGTAATCTAACTACAGATGTGACCTCACATCACTTTTGTCATGTCCTACTTGGTAGAATCCAGTAATCAGGTCCAGCCCACGTTCAGAGAGGGCTTTGCACGGGGTTTGCACAGCGGCTCACCCGGCAGACCTCCGCACCTCTGTCAAGGGTACCACCCAGTTGCCTCACCCAGAGACCGAGATCCATCCTCAACACCTCCCTTCCCCCGTCCCCACATCCAGTCCATCCGCGTGCTTCTCTGTCTCTCCAGCAAATACATCCAGAGTTCCTGCTTATGGACCAGGCTGGATCAGCGATAACCTGGACAGGCAGGCTCCCTGCCCTCCTCGTGCCCACAGGCTTGTTGAGGCGGTAGTTTTAAACTTGTCTCCTTAGTTGTAAAGTTAATTTAAAATGGAATTGGGTGAATGAGGACCAAGTGAACTAACATGAAGTAATATGCTTCGAGCAGTGTCTGGCACACAGTAAATTCTCAACAGGTCCTAGCTGTGATTGTCGGAGAAAGTGAGAAAAGTTGTAAATGAGAACAAAAGGGGAGGCTGTAGGAGAGGACAGCGTGGCCTCCTCTCCCTGGTGGGCAGGGAAAGCTTCTCTGAGGAGCCACATCTTGCACGAAGCCAGAGGGATGAGAAGGAACTAGCCAGGCAAGCATCCCGGGACAGAGCGGGTGGTGCAGAGGCAAAGGGGGTGCCGGTCTGGACTTTGGTGGTGGAGGTGGAGAGAGAGAAAAGAGGGCCCTCGCAGATCTATTTCAGAAGTAGACATGACATGATGTGCTGGGGTGAGTGAAGCAAGGGGAAGGAAGGGACCAGAGGATGCTGTGTTTCTCACTCTAATTATCCTGTATCACCTACCGCAGTGCTGAAGCCGGGAATGCCACCGGTTTGGGGAAGCGGGGGATTCCCAGCGGAGAGGCCCAACAGCCATTTCCCGTGGTGGCTTGAATCCACCCTGCCTCTCTCTCCCCACTGCCACCCCCGGTCCACGCGCCAGCCTGTCTGTCTGAGCTTCTGCAGTCACCTCCGCCCTGTTTCACTCCTGGTCCTTCCTCGCTCTGCAGCTCCAGTGGCCTCACCTACACGAACCTTCTCCAGTCACTCCCTGGCTAGCAAATTGTTGCTTAGTCGAAGAGTTCAATAGATGCCTATTGGCTTATGGATTTATGAGTTGTTGGAGTCAGGAGGGGCCTCAGCCGTCCCTACTGGAGCTCCTCAGTCAGGTGGTCTTCCTGCTTCCACAGTCCTCACACCCTGCTCCGTCCTTACCAGAGGCAGTACATGGTGTGTGGTGATGGGGGCCAGGCCTTTGAAGTCAAGTGGAACCTGCATCCAGTTCAGATAAGTTACTTAAGTTCTGGGGACCCTAGACATTTTGTCTCTGGGAAGAACAAAGTTTCCTGTTTAATTAGTGTGTTGGGGGTCTCCAGGACCACCCTCAGCTTCAGTGATTTGCTAGGAGGACTCATACAACTCAGAAAAACTGTTAAACTCGTGGTTACAGTTCATTATAGCAGAAGAATAGAGATTAAAATCAGCAAAGGAGGGACTTTGGAAGTGGCGGTACAGTGGTTAAGAATCCACTTGTCAATGCAGGAGACACGGGTTCGAGCCCTGGTCCAGGAAGATCTCACGTGCGTTGGAGCATCTAAGCCCGTGCACCACAGCTACTGAGCCCCCCTGGTCCACACGCCAGCCTGTCTCTCTCGGCTTCTGCAGTTGCCTCCGCCCTGTTTTACTCCTGGTTCTCCCTCACTCTGCAGCTAGAGTGGCCTCACCCACACGAACCTACTCTGGTCACTCCCTGGCTAGCAAGTGGTCACTCAGTCGAAGAGTTCAATAGATGCCTATTGATGTATGGAGCACGCCTAGAGCCCGTGCTCCGCAACAAGAGAAGCCACTGCAGCGAGAAGCCTGTGCACCGCAATGAAAAGTAACCCCGACTTGCCGCAAGTAGAGAAAGCCCACGTGCAGCGACGAAGACCCAACGCAGCCAAAAATAAATAAATAAAATTATAAAATCAGCAAAGGAAAAAATGTACAGAGCGGGGTCCAGGGGCGACCAAGTGAGAGCGTCTGGGTGTCCTCACCCAGAGGAGACCTGCAGACAGCACTTAGTTTTCCCAGCGACCATGTGTGACAATATGCACAAAATGTGACCAACCAGGGAAGCTCATCTGAGCCTCAGAGTTTGGGGTTTTTTTGGAGGGCCAGTCTCGTAGGCAGGGAGCAACCCCATGACTGACCACAGGTATTTGGTCTCCACTACCACCCCCCAACCACGTCGAACTAAAACAGTGTGGCCCAAGGCCCCAGGCAAATAAAAATAAGCATTCACCATAAATCGCATTGTTAGCATTAGCTGTCTGGCATGGCCCCAGACTCCAGGTACACAAAGGTACTCTTACCAGGCGGGATATACCAAGAGTCTATAGGTTAACTCCCAGGAGCCAGTCAAGGGCAGTGCTTTCCATGGAATGTGCGGGGTTTGGGCTACCCAAGCCTGCTGAGTTAACCCTTTACTGCATACTTGATCTGAACACTTACCATGTGTACCAGCCAGGGTCCAGCCAGGAAAACTGAAACCACTGTAGGTATTTCGAACTGACAGAATTTAATACAAGGAGTTGGTCTCCCAGGTGACTGAAGAGCTGGGAAGCCATGCAGGAGGCAGGGAACCCAGGAACCAGCAGCAACGGGGAGACCTCTGCTGCCGCAGGACAAGGGGTGGTGTTGCCTGAGCCCAGAGGCTGACTCAGGTGTGGGGCTGCCTGCTGGGCACTGGGGCACAGAGGGAGAGCTGTCGGCAGGTGCCAGACGACAGAGGAGGGTCAGCTCCCACCCTACCCCCTGCCAGGGAGAAGGGGAGAAGAACCCTGGTTTCTCCCTCCCCCTGCCTGCCCAGTCCCCACTGGCATCTCCCATTGGCTGGACCCAGCAGTGAGCAGGGCGGGGGTTCCCCAGGAAATGACTCAGACACCATTTACTTAAGGCCTGTTCTAAGGTGCCTGACAATGTGCCAGCCATGGTCACCCACCCCACCCCACCCCGTGTGGCCCTGCCCGAGAACTGCCCTGCAAGCAGATATCGCCTCTGCATTACAGGGATGAGGACGTTTAGGGACTCAGATAAAGAAAAACAGTCTGTGAGGGAGATGGAGCCAGAGGGGTGGAGGAACGGAGATAGGGCTGCAGAGGAGGCACAGAGGGCTTCTGCAAAAACCTTCCAGGCCAGGAAGCATCCCCTGTGGCACCCCGCCGAGCCAGCAGAGGTGGACGAGCGAGGTGCCCCTCCAGCACATTCCGTACTCAGTTAACACAGCCAGGAATTTCCTCCTGCCTGAGCCTCATGTCCTTCCTCAGTCCAACTGTCCCCACCCAGGTCTCCCCCCTGGGAAGACCTGGGTTCATTCACAGCAGAAATTGTTTGCACTGAATCTTTTCTGTTTCCCGCACGTGCTTGACTTGTGGCTACAGTTTGTTTCGTCTCTCAGAGACCCACTCAGTTCTATCTTTCATGCCATTTCCACACTGCTGATGGGTGAGCTAGCCCGGAGCTTGCTAACGCAAAGGCAGTTACTCAGGCGGGCTCAGAATCCAGGAGCTGGGGCGCTCCCATAAATGGTTTTAAACACAACTTTGAAGGGCGCCAAGTCCACGCCTTTGCCCGGCCTTTGAGGATCAGAAAGCCCTCTCGTTCCCTTCTCCCACACTTGGCCCAGCACCCTGGCCAACTAGCCTGTGCTCCCAGGTAAGAAACGAAGACAAAGGTGTTATCTCTTTCCCCCAAGCCCTGTGTTCGAAGACTGTCTCATGAGGTTACTTTTTTTAGGTGTGATGATGCTGTGGTGGTTTGGAGAATTGAAGTTTCCTCCAAATCTTTGAGGAAAACACACACACACACACACACACATTCACATATAAAGTGAATATGGCAATTTAATGACAATTGTTGCATCTTTTAAGTCTGAATATTCGACTTTTTTTAATAATAAAAAGTTTGGGGGTAAAAGAACCCCCACTTCCTCCCTTAAATTTTTTTAATGTATTTATTTTTAACTGTAAAATTAATTTTTTAACTTTCAAATCACCAATCATAGCTTCTAATCTACCTGAGAAAAACTGTGTCATCACTCTGGATTTACTTAATTCGTCCAAGAGGGAAAAAGAAATGAAGAAATAAGACTTTCTAATTAAACATAGGTTTGGGGCAGTATAGAGTAGGGTTTGTTTCTTGTTTTTTAAGACATGAATGAACTTCAAGTTTAGGCAGACCTACCCCATTCTCTCTCTCTCCCAGAGAGCAGTTGTTGCTGAGGGAAAGAGTGCAGGACGTAAGGCCCAGGCAGAGGGCAGTGACCCAGCTGCAGAGTCTGCACGAAGCTCACCCCTGCTGGCCCAGCTGCTGCAGCCCTTCACAAGTCTGTGACCAAGGACAAGCCGGGAAACGGCCCTACTGACACCTCTGGGATGGCCTTAAAGATCACGGAGAAAATGACTGGCACCCTGTCCATCACACACACAAGTAGCACAGAGACTAGCTTGGAGAGGAGTTCAATAAACTTCTGAAGGAACTGTTGACTTTAATTTGTGTGGGATGCCCGGCAAAGTGCGGAAGACAAAGGGAACTATGTTGCATCCCTTTGCCTTGGGCTCTGGGTCATAGACTCACACACGACCATTCATAATGGAAGGTAAGCTGGTGTTTCAGCTACTTACTGCTGAAGTAAGCAAGTCAAGCTTATTTTTAAAGTGATTTCATATTTCTCCTGGCTCTGCACTCTGGCCTGGGCTCAGCTGGGTGGTTCTTCCACCCTACCTGGTATCTCCTGTGGTGGAAGGTGAGTAAGAGAGCGTCTTCTCTCACATTTCTAGGGCTTCAGCTGGGATGGCTGGAAAAGGGGGCTGGCTGGGCTCACTCGTCCCTCTGTGTGGTCTCTTCTCTTCATCATGGTAGCTGGACCTCTTTACAGAGTAACTCAAGACCTTAAGAGACAGTGTCCCAAGAGGACAGACCCCAGCATTCAAGTACTTACCAAGGCTCTGCCCAGCACACTTGCTACCATACCATTGGCCAAAGCAAGTCACATGGCCAATCCCGGAATTTACACTTGAGGGACCACAAAGGGGCTGATGTTCATTGGAGACCACTGATGTATCGGACCACCACAGCCAGGAAGAGTACTGCATACAGGAGTAAATAAACTGCCATGGATCACCCAGGAGGAAGCTATCCATTCGGCTATGAAGATGCCATGAAGGATTTCACTCATTCATTCATTTAACAAGTATTTCTTGAATGTGCAGACTCTGGGGGTTCAGTTTGGACACGTTAGGCGAGCTCTTGCTTCTGTAGGGTATCAAATAACCTATACACAGATAAGACAATTTCAGATGATGACAAGTGCTGTAAAGAAAATAAAACAGCACAATAGGACAGAGAGTGAGCAGGGGTTGAGGGGTGGATGCTTTAGCTATGGGGGTTAGGAGAGGCCTTCCTTGCAGCAGGTAGCTTAGCTGAGACTTAGATGAGGAGGGGGAGCCAGCCTTGTGGAGATCTGGGTCAGAATGTTCTAGGAGGAGGGAACCAAGGGCAAAGGAAGGAGCAGGAATACACCTTGACTAAGACTCAGCTTGACGTGTTTTAGGGACAGAAGAAAGGCCAGGGTGGCTGGAGCATAAAAGAAGGGAGGGGGCTTCCCTGGTGGCGCAGTGGTTGAGAGTCCGCCTGCCGATGCAGGGGACGCAGGTTCGTGCCCCGGTCCGGGAGGATCCCACATGCCGCGGAGCGGCTGGGCCCGTGAGCCATGGCCGCTGGGCCTGCGCGTCCGGAGCCTGTGCTCCGCAACGGGAGAGGCCACAACAGTGAGAGGCCCATGTACAGAAAAAAAAAAAAAAGGGAGGGAAGGTCGGAGGGAAGAGGCCAGGCCTTGCTGAGCCTCTGGATGCAGCCCAGAAGTATTGCTTGAGTGTCAGGAGCTGCGACCTGTAGTTCCTTGCCCATAGGCCTGCCCCTTTCCTGTGCTCCTCTGCATTTCCAGAAGCATTCTAAGAAGCTAGCTAGATCTGGGAACTGCCAGAAGGTCAGGGGAGCTCAGAAGGAAGCTAAAAAAAATATCCTAGCATTTGAGGGCTAGCATCCCTGTGCTGGAAATTGAGAGTGCAAAAACCTCCTGCCACCACCATCTTACACACAGACATGCTGTCTTGACACAGATTCCGGGTCCCTGTTGCCCATTTCTAATTATAACCAACATTTGTTTTCACATATATCATCCCACGTAATCCTCATGTCCAGCCAGAGGGAGATGGTCCAAGGAAGTAAACATTTGAGCAACTTTTGTGCTAAATCTTGTGCTAAGCCATTCTGCGCATGGCCTCAGTTTACCTTCCCCACAAACCTGTGCAGGCTCTACGACTATCTCCATCTCGCTGTGGAGGATATAGGCTCAGAGTCACACAAGAAAGAGCAGCGCTTCAATTCCAACCTGAGTCCTTTGATGCCGAGTCACAGGCTCCACCCCTGCAGCTCTTGCTGTCTCCTAGCAGGGCCTGCCCTGGGCAGGTGTCCAGGTTGTGCATTCTCCAAGAGCTCCATCTCCATACAAGGGCCTCCGTGAGTCAGAGGTGAAAAGAAGGATCAAAAAAAAAAAAATGCTTATCGTATTACCCTGAATGTGTCTTCCTTTATCAAACCAGTACATCTGTGGTATACCATGAGCAGATATATAGAGACTATTACACAATATGTGTAAAAATTTCCCTGTGTATTTACTGTATTTTTTCAAATAAACAATTGGAGCTCTTGCTTTAAAGCAAGCTGCGTGGCACAGCTAAAAACAAAAAGCAAAAAAATAAAATAAACTTATCCTTTATCCTGACTTTAAAATATATCTATACATTCCAAAAAGGAAATATATGTATCTCCATCCATATATATGTATATATATTTCTGTAGTCATCTTTAGGATAGCACTATTACAAATGCAAATGTGTTGAAAGTGTTATCTAAATATTTAAAATATATCACGATTTTGAATACCAATTTGATATTTCTTCATATTCTAAAACCAAATTAGAAGTGGCTGGAGCCTCTCTCAAGCCGAGAGGCCCCCTGATCCAGCTGATTTGAACCATATTAAGTCTTGGATTGAGTTTGTTTTTAAAACTGCAGGGAAAGTGACCTGCTTGGGTCATGTTCAATCTGCAGTCCATGTTTAGACATGGCACAAACATCCTCCGCGAGCTTGGCGGAGGTTGCCAGGGAAGTCCCAGGCCTCCTTCCTGGAACATCAGCTTCAGACCTGCTCCGGTGTCCCCTCCATGTGTCGGACCCAGCAACACCCCTGCCCAGGGCGGGGCTGTAACTGGGGGTGGATCACATCTCCACATGGTCTCTCATTTGCTTTCCAAAGGTCAGCAGCTTGAGGTAATGTGTTTCAGGGACGACCCGATCAGCTAGAATTTAAAACAGAGACTTTTTATAATTGGAAAAAGAACATAGAGCCTCTGGCAACCGGGAAAACACAAAGTAAAAGTTTTTCCCTCTACTCTTTTTTTTAATTAATTAATTTTTATTGAAGTATAGTTGATTTACGTGTTAGTTTCAGGTATACAGCAAAGTGATTCAGTTATACATACATATATATCTATTTTTTCAGCTTCTTCTCCGTTATAGGTTATTACAAAATATTGAGTAGAGTTCACTGTGCTGTACTGTAGGTCTTTGTTGGTTATCTATTTTATATATAGTAGTGTGTATATGTTAATCCCAAACTCCTAATTTATCCCTCTCCCTGCTTTCCCCTTTGGTAGCAAAAATTTGTTTTCTATGTCTGTGGGTCTATTTCTGTTTTGTATATAAGTTCCTTTGTATAGGTTCCACAAATAAGTGATATCATATGCTATTTGTCTTTCTCTGTCTGCTTACTTCACTTAGTGTATGATCATCTCTAGGTCCATCCACGTTGCTGCGAATGGCTTCCCCCCTACTCTTGATGTGTATTTTTTGCAGTATACAGTAAAGGAAATAGAAATTAGAAACCTCAACCATCTAAGCCTTCTTCTTTCTCGTCCTTGTCCATATAGGGGTTTATGTTGACAAAGCTGATAACATTTCTTCTTTTGTCCTAATGTCATTGATTCCAGAAAAGAGTACCTAGCTTCTCAGAGGGGAGGAGTTACTTTTTATTCTAAGATGCTGTAATATTACATAAAGTTTGGGGAAATGGAAAAAAATTATTCATAAGTCTTCCATCTTTACTGAACCACTTCAGTTTTTGCATTTTCTATCTATACTTTGTTCACTGCGTCCATATTTTGCATATTTTACGTAATAGAACTATTCTGGTTATTGTCCGGAAGCATTCACAGGTTTAAAAAAAAAAGAATACATACTCCTACACTCTACAAAACTCTAAAAACCTGTTTTGAGTTCTCCTTACCAGTCCTTATCCACATGCATATTTCATTTTTCCAGTTGTAATTAAAACATGAATTCAATGTAATATTTTTATCCTATTTTATATTATAAAACATTTAATGATTCCTTATACTAGTTATCATTTTTTCTTAAATTTTCTTTAAGACTTGAAAGAATTACAAAGGTAATTCATGCTTATTTTTTACAATTGAAATAATTCAAAATTTCGTGAAAGAAAAATTATATCTACCCCACACCCTACTCTAATTCCATCCCCTGAAGTAATAAATAAATATTAACAGCCTGAAGTGCTCAATCCATATTTTTTCCTCTATCTTTCAGATATAAACGATATATCAAAAAATATACACTTTTTTTTACAAAAATGGAATACTATGCACATTTCTTGGCACCTCACTTTTTGTTTTACCATAGCATGCATATTCCTCAAGGCCAATAGATACTAATTTAACTTATTCTTTGAAGTGGGTTTATAATATTTTACATTAAGGATCTATTGTAATTTATTATATTTTCCTGATGATAAACATTCCTATCAGTTCCAGTTTTTTTGCCTCTAAAAACAATACTGCAATAAAACGTCCATCTACATATATTCTTCTATACTGGTACTTTGGGACTTCCTTGGTGGTCAAGTGGTTAAGATGTCACCTCCCAGTGCAAGGGGTGCCGGTTTAATCCCTGGTTGGGGAGCTAAGATCCCACATGCCTCGCGGCCAAAAAATCAAAACATAAAACAGAAACAATATTTTAACAAATTCAATAAAGACTTTAAAAAAAAAAAGATATACTGGTACTTCTATATCTGCGGGCCTGATTTTCCAAAATGGGATTCGCAAGGTCAAAAAACATATTTATTTGTATTTTTAAATTTTTAATCAACTTTTTGCAGATACCATGTTCATGCAATAAAATGCTTCCCTTTTCAGTGTATGAGTCAGTGAGTTTTGACAAGCGTATTCACCAGTATCACCACCAACACAACCCAGATACACAACTTCCTACCCCGCAAGTTCCTTGCACCTTCGCAGGAGAGCCTTTCCCCCACTGCCCATGCAGTTTCCCATTTCCTGGGACTTCATGTACCTGGGATCACTCAGTGTGTAGCTGCCCGGGTTTGGCTCTTCCACTTGGCCCAACGACCTGGACATTCATCCACCTCGTGGCTCATCTAGGAAGTTTCTTCCTTTTTGCTGCCGAGTGTAATTTTGAGAGAGCCAAGTTACTTGCCAAAAAGGTCATAGCTGGCCACATTCTTCCCAGCAATGAACAGGAATGTCTTTTTCCCTGAATCTTTGCAAGCACTGGGTGTTCTCATTCTTTTCAGTTTTTGCTAATTCCACAGATGAAAATGAGTATCTCATTATTGCCTGAATTTGCATTTCGCCGACTGCCGAGTTTGTGCTTCTTGGATTTCCTCTTTTATGAATTGTCTGTACAGATCATTTACCCATTTTTCTATTGGATTTTGATTTCTAGCAATTCTTTGTTTACTAAAGATGTTAACCTTTGTTGTAGATATTATCCTTTTTTCCCTGATCTATCCTTTGTCTTCCAACTTTTTTTTTTTTTTTTTTTTTTTGCGGTACGCGGGCTTCTCACTGTTGTGGCCTCTCCCGTTGCGGAGCACAGGCTCCGGACGCGCAGGCTCAGCAGCCATGGCTCACGGGCCCAGCCGCTCCGCGGCATGTGGGATCCTCCCTGACCGGGGCACGAACCCGTGTCCCCTGCATCGGCAGGCGGACTCTCAACCACTGTGCCACCAGGGAAGACCTCTTCTAACTTTTTAAGTGTTTTTTGTCATAAAACTTAAAATTTCAAGTAGTCAAATATGACTATCTTTGCTTTTATAGCTTCTGGATTCCCTGATAAGCATAATGTCTATGTACTTTCGTTTTCTGTTTCTTCATTTAAGATGTAAGCATTTCTCATGTATTACAGCCCTCAAAATTATAATTGTTAATGGCTGCACAATATTGATAGCATCCAGAGATAGCCCATAAATTAATGAAAATTGTTCTTCTCTTGGATACTCGATTTTTCACTTTTTAGTGAAACATCTTTGTGCGCATGCCTTTTTCTAGTTATTAATTTAATTACTTTCAATAAATTCCCAAGAGTAACGCCCTAGGTTTTGAATGTATTATGTGATTTTTTTTTTTTTTTTTTTTTTTTTTTTGGTTGCGCCTTGCGGCTTGCAGGATCCTAGTTCCCCAATCAGGGGTTGAACCCAGGCCCTCGGCAGGGGAAGTGCAGAGTCCTAACCACTGGACTGCCAGGCATTCCCCATTATGTCTTTTATAAAATATATCAGTAATCTAGAGAAATACCGGCACAGCGTCATTAATGATTTCATATTTGAGTGTAAAACGGGGCTAATAATAGACCTAGAGGATCAAGGCATGACACAGCAGCCCCATGTGTGCCTAGAACCCTCTGCTATCTAGTTTGTGGTAGAAAAAAAACCAGAAACGATGTTATCTGCTCTACGCATCCCCATACCTCATTTAGGGGTCCCGTCTCTCCCCTCTCCCTGCTCCCACCTCCTCTTTACAGCTGCGTAAACAAGCTCCGAGCTGAGCCGGTAGAGCCAGGACTGGATCCCAGCTCTGAACTGACTCCAAAGCCTCGTCCTCGGGCTGTGTCCGTGAATTAAGTAATGTTTGTAGAGCACAGATCTCGTTACAGTTTACAAAGGCCCTTTCACAGCCTTTAACAACGGGATTCCCTCCCTGCTTTTCTCAGCCCAGTGAATGCCTTCTCATTCTTCAAGACACGGGAAATACCTCCTCCTCCGAGCAGTCTTCCCTCATTCTCTCGGGATGGTCTCACCATTTACACTGTATTTTAGTTTGTCCTTTACATCAGTCCCCCTGACTACGCCCGGCTCCTCTGGCCCAGTGGGTCTCTCTGGAGGAGGGCAGGAAGTGCCTTTGCAGGTGGAGCCTCAGGAGGGGTCCAGCATGGTGAGATCAGCTTGGTGGCAGGATGGAGGTGGGCGATGGAGCTGGGAAGACTGGCTGGGTCTGGGTCACTGAGAGCCTTGCTTGCCATGCAACAGGCTGGACTCTGTCCCCGGGTCAGTATGGAGCCGGTGGAGGGGCTTAAATATGACTGCACTTGAGTGAGTGGTGGATGTGTGCAGGCTGGCGACAGTGAGGGCCTAGCAGAGGCAGCTGGGCTGAAAGAAAAGGAAGGGTCTGGATTGCAGAGAAAAACTGGATTTTTTTTTAACATCTTTATTGGAGTATAATGGCTTTACAATGGTGTGTTAGTATCTGCTTTATAATTAAGTGAATCAGTTATACATATACATATGTTCCCATATCTCTTCCCTCTTGCGTCTCCCTCCCTCCCACCCTCCCTATCCCACCCCTCCAGTTGGTCACAAAGCACCGAGCTGATCTCCCTGTGCTATGCGGCCGCTTCCCACTAGCTATTTTACGTTTGGTAGTGTATATATGTCCGTGCCACTCTCTCACTTTGTCACAGCTTACCCTTCCCCCTCCCCACATCCTCAAGTCCGTTCTCTAGTAGGTCCGCATCTTTATTCCCGTCTTGCCCCTAGGTTCTTCGTGACCTTTTTTTTTCTCTTAGATTCCATATATATGTGTTAGCATACGGTATTTGTTTTTCTCTTTCTGACTTACTTCAGTCTGTAGGACAGACTCTAGGTCCATCCACCTCACTACAAATAACTCAATTTCGTTTCTTTGTATGGCTGAGTAATATTCCATTGTATATATGTGCCACATTTTCTTTATCCATTCATCTGTTGATGGACACTTAGGTTGCTTCCATGTCCTGGCTATTGTAAATAGAGCTGCAGTGAACATTTTGGTACATGACTCTTTTTGAATTATGGTTTTCTCAGGGTATAAGCCCAGTAGTGGGATTGCTGGGTCGTATGGTAGTTCTATTTTTAGTTTTTTAAGGAACCTCCTTACTGTTCTCCATTGTGGTTGTATCAATTTACATTCCCACCAACAGTGCAAGAGAAAAACTGGATTTTGAAACAATAAGTCTTGGCTACTGTAGTGTCTGCTGCTATTCAGGAACGCCTAGATGGATTTCTCCCTTGAGAACTTTCCAGGCCAGCCAGGGTGGGCTGTATACATGCTTTGGGGGTGGACATGGCATCAAGGTAAGGGCTTGAGACTGTGTGCAGGCTCTGGGGCCGGTCTGCCTGGGCTGATACCCGACCTCTCTGTGTGTGAGTGCTTTTCAGCATTAAAGTGAGAAGAGCATCCGGCTGTGCTGTTGGGAGGGGTAAGAGCTGAGGAAGGCAAAGTGCTTGACATACACGGAGCACCCATTAAGTATAAAATATCATGGGTATCAGAATATTGCAAGTTAGCCCAGGGAGGGGAGTGCTCCCGTTGGCCTCAAGCAGCCATAAGAGTGAGTCAGAAAAGAGCCAGAGGGAGGGCAGGGCGCCTGCACCCCAGAGACGCAGACGCAGAGAATCTAAGGGCTTCCTTGTCGGGGGCGTAGAGGAAAATGAGATTTCCATGTGCACACCGTAAACACACAACTTATGAATCTTGTGTCTTCTCCTTGTGGCCAGCTCCCAAGTATTTGTTAAATGAATGAATGCTTCCAAAATGTTTAAAACATACTTGCCATATTTTTATTGAAAATTTTTAAAATTTTTAATACAATTTTAAAGGTTACTTTGTATTTATAGTTATTACAACATGTTGTACAATACGTCCTTGAGCCTATCTTACACCCAATAGCTTGTACCTCCCACTCCCCCATCCCTATGTTGCTCCTCCCCCCAGATTATGTTTTTGTGAACACATGCTTCATTAAAGAAACTTTAGACAGTAGGCGTTGTCAAGCTATTTAGTGAACTGAGTGTGGTCGTACCACTTGCTCTGATAGAGTGATGTGGTAACTCGGGCAGCCTTTTCAAATGACGTGTATGTACTGTACAATTACTCAACCTAACCAAATTGTCCAGTATATTGATACAAGTATCTAAGCTGCCCAAGCATCCTATTGAACAGCAGCACACCGGCAGATTTCTGTGACGTAGGGTCAGAGGCCATGCCTGGTACCATAACTTCTAGGTGGTATCATGTTAGGGTGGCCCCTCCTTGCAGCTGTCTAGGCCTTTGCTCACTGTGGGTTGGATCCAGGACAAGGGCTCCCCCACCGGAGGGAGGGCCAGAGCCTGCAGCCAGAGACTCCCCCCACTTCCAGAGTTGGAGCGTGGAGGACAGCATGCCTCCCTGCTGCGCTGGGTACAGATGCCACCATGCTCAGGGATCCTGAACTCCAGAGTGGGGCGTGGCCCTCTGATCTGATAGGCCCCATGCAAATGAGCAACCCCTGGCACGTTGGTCCTAGGGATGACAGGTGCACCTCTGGCCCTGCTGTAGGTCTTAGGAACATGCAAACAGCAACCCCCGCGTATTGTGTTATGTTGACTCACCCTCGGGTAGGGCATTCCCCAGGGGCTGGTAATCGGTAAGATCCTGCACCATATTTCATAGACAGACCCACTCAACACACGTCAACCAAAAGGAGGAGAATCATAATTTCTCATAATCCCACCACTGCATTTTGTAGAGGTTATGTATGTGTTGTGTACGTATGTATATGTTGTTATGTCTTACATATGTGCACAGACCCATATTTTGAAAAAATTAAAACAAAAACTACAGCAATAAAAATGGGATAATACTGCACATATTGTTACATACCTGATTTTTTACTTAAGCAAAAATGAATGGATATGTTTCTGGGCTTGTCACTTTTTAACGAGGTTGTCTTGAGCAAGTTACTTCACTCCCTATGCGTTAGTTTTCTCATCTATAAATACAAGTATTTTATCACAGTGAGTTATAGTGTAAGGATTAAATGAGATAATATATATGCTTAATTGGAGTAAATGTTAGTTACTATTATTAAGTGATTAAATATTCTTCTCCAACAGTTTAAATGGCTATATAGCATTCCACTGTATTGATACACTGACATCTGTTAAATAAATATATATCGATATACTACAAATATATTTACATGTAATTTATCTTATATTTACTTGTATATGTGATATATCTCTGGCATATGAATTGATATATTGATATCATGGCATGTGTATATACTGCCATATGCTTATATGTGTGCCATTATATCAATACATATATGTATTATACATATAAATCCAATTCCTTAAGGCATTTAGGTTGTTTCTTCTTTTTCGGTATTATAAACAATTATCTTAGTCTTATCTGGGCTGCTATAACAAATTATCTGGCTGGCTTAAACAGCAGACATTTATTTCTCACAGTTCTGGAGGCTGGGAAGTCTAAGATCAAGGTGTTGGCAGAGCTGGTATCTAGTGAGGGTCTGCTTCCTGGTTTGCAGACAGCTGTCCCCTCATTGTATCCTCACATGGCAGAAAAGGAGCATGCTTGCTCTCTGACCTCTTCTTAGAAGGGCACTAATCCCCCTCATGAGGTATCCACCCTTATGAGCTAATTACCTTCCAAAGGTCCCACCTCCTAATGCTGTCACACTGAGGATTAGAGTTTCAATACAAATTTTGCAGGGACATAAACATTCAGTCTGTAACAACAATCCTTCAGTGAATATGCCTATAACTAATAGTTGTGCACATCACTGAATATTTCATTGGGATAAATACCCGAAGTGAAAGTGCTGAGTTAAATAAAATCTTATCTTAAATATTTTTCCAGTTGTTACATATTTTATATTTAAAACCAAAGTTACCTCATGCTGCAATGCTGTGGAATCAGGAAAAGCACGGTCAATTAATTTCACCCACTTCTGAACGCTTCACAGAGGGGAGTGGTACAGCGTCTATGATTGGGAGACTCATCTGAGTTCTGAATCACCGCTGTATAGTATTCCACTGCCACACCTGTTTTACTGCCTCCTCTTAGTTGCTTCTACCTTCAATGACGCATTACTAATATCCAGATTCTACTCAACATCTTAGGGTTACATTTGTAGGCTAAGAGTAGAAAGAATAATTGCTATTTCTTCTGGAAATTTTCTTTTACAAAAATCCTAATATTGTAATGGACTGAAATTATTGCATAACTGAAATTATTGTGTAACAGCCTCAAAACTCTTAACTTGGACACATTAAATTTTTTTCATTTCTCTCTCAAGAAACCTTCAAGGCTGCCCCAGGTGCTCTGATGAGAATAAAATCATCAATTGAAAATTTCAGGAAAACTTTCTCCTTTGAAGAAGGTTGCTTCTGGTACTTCCCTGGTGGTCCAGCAGCTAAGACTCCATGCTCCCAATGCAGCGGGCCTGGGTTCAATCCCTGGTCAGGGAACTAGAGCCCACATGCCACAACTGAGATCCGGCGCAGCCAAATTAAAAAAAGAAAAAGGGTTGCTTTTATCTTGCTGTACTCTGTGCCCAAGTTTATTCCCCAAAGCCTGGAACTGAAAGCACTCTTGGAGATCCCAGTCCAACCCTCTCATTTAACAGAAGAGAAAGCAGGTCCAGAGAGGGGCAGTGGGTGGTCCACCATCACCCTATTAGCTGGTGGGAGAGGGGACCTGGAACCTCTGTCTTCGGATGCCAAGTCCTGTGGCCTTTCTGCTGGAGCACACACTGTGTCCTAAGCCATGACCTTGGCCAGCCCCTACCTCTGCTCTCTCTCCTTCCTCTCTGGGTCCTTAAGATTACTGAGCAGACAGCCCCTGTGCGAGCCCAGATGACTCAGAGTTGAGGCCTAGGAGGGGGCAGGGTGGGGCAGTAGGTGGTTCAGCATTGGCCAGTTACTCACTGGACTGGGTGAGACACTCAGACTGGGAATTGGAGAAGGCCCAGTTGAGCTGGGCCAGAAGGACTGGGTGTCAGCCAGGACCAGCCAAGGAGCCTGAAAAGGCAGAGAAGGGCCCTGCCCACCAGCCAGGATGCACGCACTTTGAGTTCTAAAAAGCTGCGGGGCCACTGAAGCGTTTTTTGTTCATTTGATTTTGTTTATTTGTTTGTTTTGGTGGGAGAAAATATATATAATTCGCCATTTCCACCATTTTAAAGTGTTCCATTCAGTGGCATTAATTACAGTGTTGTGCAGCCATCACCACTATCTATTTCCAAAACTTTTCCATCACCCCAAACAGGAACTCTGTCCCCATGAAGTAATAGCTCCCCACTCCCCCTCGCTTCCAACCCTTGGTAACCTCTCGTCCACTTTGTGCCTCTATGAATTTTCTCACGATAGGTATTTCATATAAGTGGAATCGTATAGTATTTGTCCTTCTGCGTCCAGCTTATTTCACTTAGAAGTGTTTTAAAGATTTGCCCATGTTATAGAATGTGTCAGAACTCAATTCCCCCATCCCCCTCCCCCTTTTTTGGTGCTGAATATATCATGCTTTTGTTTTTATTTTGGTAGAATATACAGAACATAAAATTTACCATTTAACCATTTCTAAGTGTACAGTTCAGTGGTATTAAGTACATTCATGTTGCTGTGTAACCATCACCATCCATCTCCAGAATTTTTTCATCTTCCCAAACTGAAACTCTGTCCCCATTAAACACTAACTTCCCCCTCCCTGCTCCATGCCCTGCCACCTCCCCATTCTACTGTCTGTCTCTATAAAGCTGACTCCTCTAGGGACCTCATCTAAGTGGAATCATACAGTATTCGTCCTTCCATGACAGCTTATTTCACTGAGCATAATGTCTTTCAAGGTTTATACATGTTGTAGCATGTATCAGAATTTCATTCTTTTTTTTTTTTTTTTTTTTTTGCCGTGCCATGCAGCATGTGGGACCATAGTTCCCCAACCAGGATCAAACCCGCAGCCCCTGCATTGGAAGGGGAAGTCTTAGCCACTGGACCGCCAGGGAAGTCCCCAGAATTTCTTTCACTTTTAAAGCAGAATATTTGTTTATCCACTGTTTATCCACTCATTCTGTTTATCCATTCATCCATTGTTGGACATTTGGGTTGTTTCCACCCCTTGGCTACTGTGAATAATGCTGCTGTGGACACCGGTGTGCAAATGTCTATTCAACTCCCTGCTTTCAATTCTTTGGGGGTTTATACCTAGAAGTGGAATTGCTGAATCATACAGTAATTCTATGTTCAATGTTTTGAGGAACCACCAAAGTATTTTCCACAGTGACTGTACCATTTCACTTTCCCACCAGCAATACAAGAGGGTTCCAATTCCTCTACATCCTTGTCAACACTTGTTATCTTCTGTTTTCATTCCTTTTTATGGCAGAGTAATATTCCATTGAATGTATATATCACTTTTTATTTATTCATCATTTGTTGTTGGTCACTTGGGTCGTTTCCACATTTTGACTATTGCAAATAATGCTCCAGTGAACATAGCCTACAAGTATCTGTTTGAGTCCCTGTTTTCAGTTACTTTGGGGATATACATCAGAGTGGAATTACTGGGTCATACAATAGTTCTATGTTTAACTTTTTGAGGAACCATCAAACTGTTTTCCACAGTGGCTGCACCATTTTACATTCCCAGGAGTAATGTACAAGGGCCACTCCAGTGTTGTGAAGAAAATAACCTTCTCCAAGCCACCTCCCTCCTAGCCTGCTTTAGCATTTTTCAGGGATTAGAAAATCACTTCTCCTGTATAAACTGCTTATTTCTGGGCTATTTCAGTGCCACACCTAAGGGTTTCTTTTCTTTTTGGTGTCAGTATTTAACTCTGTAGTGATTACCTCTCTCCTTAATCCTAATACATCTCACTGTATAAAAATGGTCAGCAAAACAGATTTCCCTTATTCCAGAATATTTCTGTTTTGTTGTATATTTTCTCCTGTCCTTGAAAACCTTCCTATTAGAGCATATTGGATTTCAGGAAAGGGTTGGTGTCCTGGCTCTGTGACCATCAGCAAGTTGCTGAAGTTTTCTGGGCTTGTTGCTTTGTGGAGGATGTTGGGAGGTGTGAAGTCTGAGTTATTTTTTTCAGAAGACTGTCTTGCTACTTGGAATAAAAGAACATGGTTATATAGTATACTTTCACAATATTTCTGATATTCTCAAGTTTCAGGTTGAGCTTTTAAAACTGAGCTCCTAATTATATTTAAACATTTTTTTAAAATTTCAGTTCATATGGAATCATTCAAGTTCACACTCCACATACAGTTAAAATATTGTTATAATTATTTGTATTCATTTTTATTTTTGAAAAATTTTATTGAAGTATAGTTGATTTACAATGTTGTGTTAACTTCTGTACAGCGAAGTGTACAGTTATACGTATATGTGTATATATATATATTCTTTTTCATATCCTTTCCATTATGGTTTGTTCCAGGATATTGAATATAGTTCCCTGTGCTATACAGTATTACCTTGTTGTTTATCCATCCTGTATATAATAGTTTGCCTCTGCTAATCCCAAACTCCCATTCCTTCCCTCCCCTACCCTGGCTGTATCCATTTTTAAATAACAGTATTTATCTTGTCTTGAATTTTCCTCCTATGGTGGATGTTGATAAAATCATCAAGGCAGCTTTTATTTGTCACAATTAATACACCTGGAGGCCATCTTTTAAATTTGGTCAAAACCAGTAAATACCATGCAATTTTACATATATACACATACATAAATATATATTTACACTCTTCATAATAATATAAATATGCAGTATATATACTTATACATACAGACTATAACCACATTTTTTATGGTGATGCAATGTAAGAAAGCAGTTGGATTTTTTTCTAGATGCACCAGCAGTTATTGCTTTGACTTTTCAGTTTGATAAATTTACAATAGGAAGAGGTGATAAAATTACAGTACTTAGAAAATATTATATGAAAAAGTATATACAGTAAAATATTAAAGTACAAGAATAAATCATTAACTGCTTTATAATGTTGCCATTTTCTATAGACTAGAAATTTCCTTGCACCAATTAATGCTCACCTTTTATAAAGATTTGTGTAATACAAACCACAGTTTATGTTAGTTGGCTTGTCCTAGATTAGGAGGGCCTGAAATATTTTGCTTATGGACTCTGCCAACTCATTTGTGTCTGTTTCTCAGAAGCACAGTTCCAGGACACAGGCTGATTATCTCAGAGCCTGCCTGATAAAGTGAAATATCTAAAAGCAAGCAATGTTTATAGTTGCTCTGATTCAGCACAATTTAGATTCTCTTTTGGCAAAGAAAACTAAATAATGCTCTGCTGCTTCTCAGCCACTGTCAATAGAAAGGTTTGAGCTCTTTGTGCAAATGACCATCCTTGCAAAGGCAGCAGCCTGTGGAGACGGTGGTTACCCTGTCTTTAGGTCGCCTCCACACAGCACGTTCATTTGCTAAATCAGGACTGATTTGTACTGTTGTAGTTTTAATTTGAAACAAAATGGAGAAATAAAAATTCAGATGGAGACTTAAAAAGAAAGGAAATTCTGCCAGTCACAAAAAGACAAATGCTGTATGATTCACTTGCATGAGGTCCCTAGGGCAGTCAAATCCATAGAGACAGAGAGGAGGATGGGCGGGGTGTGTGTGTGTGGGGGGGGGGAATGTGGCTGGGGGAGGGGGAGGGGGAGTTAGTGTTCAGTGGGGACAGAGTGTCAGTTTGGGAAGATGAGAAAGTTCTGGAGCTGGATGGTGGCCATGGATGCACAAGTGTGAGTGTACTCAATGCCACCAAACTGTACACTTAAAAATGGTTTAGAAGGTAAATTGTATGTTAGGTATATTTTACCACAATAAAAAAATTCAGAAGGAGAATCTACCCCCAATCTGCGTGGCTTGGTACATTTAGGCCATGGTTTGTTAAACAGAAATCTGCTTAGTTTTCCTTTACTGAACACTGAACCTTTTATTTTAAATTGTATAAATCCGTTTAAAACATAGAGGGGTGGAGATTTGGACTTTTTTTTTTTTAGATGATTAACCCTTCCAGATTAAAGTTATAGTCAGACTCAGCTCAGATGCTGCAGATTCAGTGATGTCAGTACTCAGGGCCATGACTGCCCTGTAACACGGGGTGGCCACATGATGCCAGCCTACTCCCAGACCGTGTGGGATTAAAATAGGAATGAGTAACAGAGAGAGATCTGGAAAGCTCCCCCAGATACTTGGAGATTAAACAACACACTTCTAAATAACATGTGGGTTAAAGAAGAAATCTCAAAGAAACTTTTAAATATTGTGAATATACAAAGAACTCTTAAAACTCAACAATAAGAAAAAGAACAACTCAATTTAAAAATGAGCAAAACAGCTGAACAAGCATCTCACCAAAGAAGATGTAAAGATGGCAAATATACATGTGAAGAGATGCTTAGTGTCATACGTCATCAGGGAACTGCAGATTGAAAACAGTGACGAGATATCGCTACACGCCTGTCAGAGGGCCAAAAACCAAAGACTGGCAACACTGGCGAGGACACGAAGCCGCATGAATTCTCACTTGTTGCTGGTGGGAAGGCAAAATGGTACAGTCACTTTGTAAGACAGTTTGGCAGACTCAAAACTAAACATACTCTTACTGTATGATCCAGCAATCATACTCCTTGGTATTTACCCAAAGGAGGTGAGAATTTATGTCAACAGAAAAACCTGCACACAGGCATTTATAGCAGATTTATTTATAATTGCCAAAACTTGGAAGCAACCAAGACACCCTTCGGTAAATGAATGGATACATAAACTGTGGTCCGTTCAGACAACAGAATATTATTTGGCAGTAAAAAGCAAGGAGCTATCAAGCCATGAAAAGCTGTGGAGAAAACGGACATGCATATGACTAAGTGAAAGGAGCCCATCTGAAAAGGCTACAAACTGTATGATTCCAACTCTCGGACACGCTGGAAAAGGCAGAACTAGGAAGATAGTGAGATGAGTGGTGGCTGCCAGGGTTTCCGGAGCAGGGATGTAGGAGCTCTGTACTCTCCACTCAGTTTTGCTCTGAATCTAAAGCTGCCCTAAAAAAAAAAGTCTGGAATTAGGTAATGGTTGCATGGCTTTGTGAAAGTCCTGAAACCCAGTGAACTGTACACTATAAAAGGGCGACTTTTTTTTTTAGATTTATTTTATTTATTTATATTTGGCTGCATTGGCTCTTCATTGCTGCGCACAGGCTTTCTCTAGTTGTGGCGAGCAGGGGCTACTCTTCATTGAGGTGCGCGGGCTTCTCACTGCGGTGGGGCTTCTCTTGTTGCGGAGCACGGGCTGTAGGCGTGCGGGCTCAGTAGTTGTGGCACACGGGCTTAGTTGCTCCGCGGCATGTGGGATCTTCCCGGACCAGGGATTGAACCTGTGTCGCCTGCATTGGCAGGCAGATTCTTAACCACTGCACCACCAGGGAAGACCTAAAAGGGTGACTTTTATAGCATATCTGGATATTAAAAATAGCTCTATTCTTCCCACTTATTCTCATAAAAGTCTTGAATTGGATGGTAAGAGTGAACGAGATGGCAAAAGTCTTGAGGTATTTTTGCCAAAATGATTAACTGACCACAAATGTTGGAGAATCAGGGCTTTGTTACGGAGAGTAAAAATGACCTGGAATAATGACTCTTTGTAAGGTCCCATGGGTTGTTTTCTGATATTCCAGTAATAACTAATAAATGGATAGCACTTTACAGTGTAAAAAATGCTTCTGACCTACATTATTCTAAACTCACAACCCTCTCTGGTGAGGTAAGTGTCAGCCTTCCCTTTGTGTGGTGGTTCCATTTAAAAACTATTTGTATTAATATCGATTCTGGAGATTCCACATTGCTGTGTCATCGCAAAGGCAGCATAAAACCCATGCCAATGACGTTGTCACCGGAATGGTGTTGGAAGGTACTTAGGAAACAGGAAAAGCCTGTGGAAGATGCCTTGTCTTAGCAACTTTCTAGTGAGATCTGAGAAATGCTGGCTCTGAGGATCATGAGCAGTTTGGGCAATCTCAGGAGTGATGTGGACAAGGACAGTCCTCGTGCACTCCGTAACGATCCCCCGTAGGCCTCTGCTAGAAGCTGCTACTGTAAACCTTCGGCACATCTTGCCTGCCCGTGACCTTGGAGGCTCTACAGTTTAGAATCATGTAATGAAACTAAGCCGTGTGTTTTCCAAAACTTCCTATGATTTGACTTTTCGGAATTCTCTTCTTTTCCCTATTGCAGATCTTAAACTACAGTTTTATTGTTTATGTCCCTATATAATAACCCAAAGTCTGTCCTTTACAGAAGAATGTGTAAAGGTCTTAAAAGATGGTAAGAGAAGAAAGTAGGTAAGGGTCTGTGGTTATGATGTGAACAGCCTTGAGGAGATTGTATTTGCTAGCCTCTCCGTGAAATCTACCACAAAGGCTTTAATGGGGTCTCCAGGAAGGAGCCATGGATGAAACCCTGGAAAATCTAAGACTGTTGGCTAATGTCCCCTAACCTCTCCGGGGAAAGTGATTTATTGGCTCTATTCAGCTGGGGCCATTACCTAAGAGTACTGGAAAGATAAAAGTAAGGAAGGGGAAAGGGAGTGAAAAGGAAGTAAAAACCAGAAACCAAAGACAACTTTCACCTCCAGTGGGGTCTTAGATCCCCCTGAGGCCCAGTCAACACACTTGGGGTTGTTTATCTTGAGAGGGGGTTTTACCATCTGTGTTATTCTTCCAGTCTTCCAATCACGAAGGGCGTGTAAGGTGGTGCATGCAGGCGTGTGTGTGTGAACACGCACACAGACACACACAGAGTGGGACTGTTGCTCTGCACTTGAGATGCCGCCTGTGGCTAAAAAGACCTTCCACCTACCACCTCCACTGGAGTTTTAGACATACACGACATGCAGGGGCTGGACCTCTTCAAAGTCCCTTCTGCTAACACTTCACCCCCTCCCCACCCCCACCCAACAGCCCTGCAGACAGCTGCCCCTGAAGAGCGAGGCGGCAGGAAAAGCCGGTGGACCTGCGAGTCTGCAGACATTCGAGTGCCCCAGCGCCAGCCCCGCTCCAGCTTCTTGTCTGAAGACTCTGCACACAGAAGACGGAAGTGGCAGGAACTTGGTTCTGTCCTCTTATTTTCCCCTCAATTTAAAACACTGTCAGTCCTCCAGGATAGTTGACCATTGTGTTGATTCTTCAACAGCTTTCTTGCCATATTCAAGAAAATCTTGGGTTTTGCGTTTAATGGCAATAGTGTATTTCTTGAGGCTCTTTTCTTCTACCCTGATTATCACACCGATTACTCTGACAGTGGACCCTGAAGGCCCATCAGAGCCCAAAGGCAGACCCCAGGCCAGGAGACAGGCTCTGAAGATGCTGCCCTCGGTACTTTCTTCTCCTCCTCCACCGATAGACAGTCCTTTGGATTTCACTAGGTTTCTACACTGGCTCCACTGGCACAGCCGTGACTCCCTTTTGTCACATCCACCTATCCATTTGACTCTTCACATTTGTGTACTTCCTCTGCTCTTATTTGCTTCATGTTTATTTTTAGATTAACTCACATTTTATTCTTATTTTAAGTGGAAACTTTTGGAAGCAGCCTAAGTGTCTTTTGACAGATGAATGGATACAGAAATTTTGGTACATATAAACAACTGAATATTATTCAGCCGTAAAAAAGGAGGAAATCTTGCCATTTACAACAACATGGAAGGACCTCGAGGGCATTATGCTAAGTGAAATAAGCCAGAGAAAGGCTAATACCATATGATCTCACTTATATGTGGAATTAAAAAAAAATTGAGCTCATAGAAAGAGGACAGATTGGTGGTTGCTGGGTTGTGAGGGGTTGGGTAGGTGAAAATCAGGGAAGGGGGTCAAAAGGTACAAACTTCCAGTTATAAAATAAATAAGTCCTAGGAATAGAGCATACAGCATGAGGAATACAGTTGATGATACTGTATTGCGTCTTCGAAAATTGTTGAGAGAACAGGTCTTTCTTTTTGGTATGAAGTTTTTTTTTTTGTTTGTTTGTTTGTTTTTTTTTTTCTTTTTGCGGTATGCGGGCCTCTCACTGTTGTGGCCTCTCCCGTTGCGGAGCACAGGCTCCGGATGCGCAGGCCCAGCGGCCATGGCTCACGGGCCCAGCCGCTCCGCGGCATATGGGATCCTCCCAGACCGGGGCACGAACCCGTATCCCCTGCATCGGCAGGCGGACTCTCAACCACTGCGCCACCAGGGAGGCCCTGAAGTTTTTTTTTTTATTGAAATAAAATTGATTTACAGTGTTGTGTTAGTTTCAGGTATACAGCAAAGTGATTCAGTCATACGTACATATATATCTATTTTTTCAGATTCCTTTCCCTTATAGGTTATTACAAAATATTGAGTAGAGTTCCCTGTGCTGTACTGTAGGTCCTTGTTGGTTATCTAATGTATATATAGTAGTATGTGTTCATCCCAAACTCCTGATTTATCCCTCCGAGAGAATAGGTCTTAAAAGTTCTCATCACAAGGAAAAAAGGAGTAACTGTGGTGAAGGATGCTAACTAGACTTTTGTGGTGATCATTTTGCAATATATACAAATATGGAATCATTGTGGTGCATACCTGAAACTAATATAATGTTATATGTCAATTATATCTCTGTAAAAACAATGTACAAAATCTGCGACTTTCTCTCAGATCGTTCAGCCATAAAATAAAACATCTATGTGTGTATGTCCAAAAAAAAAAAAAAAAAGAGGAGACCCTACTGCACAAGTGAGAAAACAGCAGAACTTGTATATTGTGTTATCACAGTACAATGATAACATCCAAGACGGCTACTCAGCACAGGGCAGGTAAAGTGTCACAGAGGAGTTAAAGGCTGGTAAGCACCAAACTGAGGCTTTCTCCTTGAGATGACACTTCATTACCATACGGCGCAATTTGACTTGATGCCCTGTCATATACCACCTAAAGCATCCAGGCATCTCTCCCTGTGAAAAACAGTAGGTTAGGGTGCTAATGCCTCCTACTTAAATATTTAGATTCCACTTAGACAGGTCGTGCTTGAATCCATGAGATTTCTAAACCTCATAGGTTCAGGACTACCCTGGTGGCACAGTGATTAAGAACCCGCCTGCTAATGTAGGGGACACGGATTCAATCCCTGGTCCGGAAAGATCCCACATGCCGCGGAGCAACTAAGCCCATGCGCCGCAACTACTGAGCCTGCTCTCTGGAGCCCGCGAGCCATGACTGCTGAGCCTGCACGCCACAACTACTGAAGCCAACGTGCCTAGAGCCCATGCTCCGCAACAAGAGAAGCCCCCGCAATGAGAAGTCCGCTCACTGCAACGAAGAGCAGCCCCCGCTCACCGCAACTAGAGAAAGCCCCCGTGCATCAACGAAGACCCAACACAGCCAAAAATAAATAAATAAATAAATAAATTTATTTTTTAAAAAACCCTCGTAGGTTCAACTAATAAGATGACAAATGACTAAATAATGTAACAAAGGTGGAACTGCCCAGCAGAGTGTGGCACGTAATAATCTCACAATAAATTCTGACTGAATTTTTATGTGCAAACTATGAAATGCTATGTAAATGAGGTGATTATTATCGTAGCATACGTGGGTTGATAAAATGACAGTCCCTGATGGAATGGGGTTAGTCAACCTGGAAGAGAGAAGGAAGTGGCCCTGGTCAACTCAGGAAATCCCTAGGAAACTTGATGTGGATTTGAAGTGTCCAAAAGGAAGAAAGGAGGAAGCACAGAAAAGATCGAATTCACCACTCACTTCAGTTTGGTCCAGAGCTGTCTTTGAATTCTGTGCCACTCAAAGCAGACTTCATTTTGGATAAATCTGCAGCACCAGCAACTTTTAGAGTCAACTGTAGTCCCCCGAGAACTTTTATTGCATTAAATGAGGAAACCAACCCCTAAATAAAGGGAAAAATTACGTCCTATCATTCTTCAAATGCAAGAGAAATACTATGATTGCTTATTCATGTGTCCAAAATATTTTCTTTACTTGTAATAAATCAGTGTAGAAAAAAAAATTTCTTTTTTAAAATTAATTAATTAATTAATCTATTTTTGACTGTGTTGGGTCTTCATTGCTGTGTGCATGCTTTCTCTAGTTGCAGTGAGCAGGGGCTACTCTTCGTTGCAGTGCACGGGCTTCTCATGGTCGTGGCTTCTCTTGTTGCGGAGCACAGGCTCCAGGCGTGCAGGCTTCAGTAGTTGCAGCACGTGGGCTCAGTAGTTGTGGCCCACGTGCTCTAGAGTGCAGGCTCAGTAGTTGTGGCGCACGGGCTTGGTTGCTTCGCGGCATGTGGGATCTTCTGGGACCAGGGCTCGAACCCGTGTCCCCTGCATTGGCAGGCAGATTCTTAACCACTGCGTCACCGGGGAAGCCCTAGAAAAAGAATTTCATGACATGTGTCAGGCTAACAGAAATTGATCTTAATCCCAGTTTACCTTGGTAAAACAGTGTGGAATTTGCAAAGCACTTTCATATATTATAACTATTTGACCTTCACCACAGACCTCGGAATATCCAAAACTTCTTTTCTTTAATATTTATTTGGTATAACACTTTATATGTATAAATTTCATGCTCCTCGAAATCCTATTACCTGCCTTTATGTTTTTGCTATGGGTTGAGGGGAAATTATAAGAAACTTTGTGTATCAGTTTCTCCATTGGCAAGTTGGGGAACTGCAATGTGCATAAAAGATAATCAAGATAATTTTGGTGAGTGACTGTTTTATAAGGTAATCTATCGAAATGCAAACTGAATTTGGAATTGTAACTCAGTTCTACAGGCCATTACACCGTGGGTGCTGCCCTCCCCAGCCGGGACTTCAGTGCTGATGGGAAAGACAACTCTCTGAGCTCAGAAGGACAGTGCAGGCTCTGCCAGCTCGTACAATCTGCAACTTTCTGGCCAGGATTGCAGGAGCGTGGCTTCTGCATCTGCCAAGGCAGAAAGAACAAGAGGCTGAGCATGAGAGTCAGGAAAGAAAAGACCTCCCTGTTACCTGAGGTTGCACTGGCTTCGGTTGTCCAGAAGCTATTTCCCCCGTCAAAGTCACTTTGAGAGCACTGACCATACCAGAATAATCAGCATTCTCGGTGGCTGGCTGGAGGGTGAGTCAGGATTCTAAATTCTGGCTGCAGCGCTGGGGAAAATGGCATCATCGTGAAGAAAGTACATCATGAAGTCAACAGCTTCTGAGGGTGGAAATGCTGAGAAGCGTGGGTGTGTGATGCAATAACGCGTCTGAATGCCTCCTCTGAATGAGGCAAAGGGTTTGTTAAAAGCAAATGTAAGGGGCTTCCCTGGTGGTGCAGTGGTTGAGAGTCCGCCTGCCGATGCAGGGGACACGGGTTCGCGCCCCGGTCCGGGAAGATCCCACATGCCGCTGAGCGGCTGGGCCCGTGAGCCATGGCCGCTGAGCCTGCGCGTCCGGAGCCTGTGCTCCGCAACGGAAGAGGCCACAACAGTGAGAGGCCCGCGTACCGCAAAGGAAAAAAAAAAAAAAAAAAAGCAAACGTAAGGATGCCTGGTGTTTGCCCTGCAGCAGGCAGAGGCTTTGATGCTGTCTGGCTGGCATCCCGCATGCCACCGTTAAAACATATAGTTGGCATATAACAGAGGCAAAGGTGGTGCTCCAGAGCGTTGGGGAGAGGGCAGCCGTCTCCGCAAACACAGTGTGGGCAGCCTGAATGGGACCCCTCTGTCCCTGCATCCAAATGCGAGTTTCAGGAATTCTTTATCAATTCCGACTCTTTACATCACTTTGAGAAACAGTGATCACTAAACCATCAATAACACAACATCGTGTAACTGACAAAGGATTGGTATCCAGAACATATAAAGAACTCTTTCAAGTCAGTAGGAAAATGGCAAACAACAAAATAGAAAAAATGAGCAAATCAGCCTTTCTCACAAGAGGAAACTTGAATGGCCTACAAATGTATGAAGTATGTTCAACCTCACTGTGATGTGGGAAAAAGACAAAATACCGGGTGGAAACATGTGCACACAAAAACCTTTACACAGATGTTCACAGCAGCTTTATTTGTAATACTTGAAGATTGTGTAACCAGGTAGGGCAGGTGGTCTCTGGAGAAAGAGAACCAGGCATGGCTTTCTTGACATAAGAGAAGCCATTTTGGGCCTAAGCCATGTTGGGATCGAAGCCTGGCCACAGTGCTTGCCCTTGAACAGGTCTCAGTAATTAAGGATCTTAAGGGAAGTGAGGGAATGCAGGAATAAAGGAAAAGCAGTCAAGAAACAATAGTTCAGCAATAAAATAGAGTCCTAGTTCCTCCTAAAGAGATATACATAACATACATGTCTTTGAGTTCTGCAGGAACTCAACGTTGCAGCCGTTCAGTCTCTTGAGCGCAGAGATGGATGCACAGACCTATGCATGAGACATACTTGTATAGAACTAAACAACACACACACACAGAGTACAAGTAAAATTGAGGACAGCTGAACAGAATCAGTGGGCAGTATCGACTTCAATATCCTGATTGTGACATTGTATTATGCAAGATGTTACTTACTGTTGGGGGAAATCGGGTAAAGAGTACATCTGATCTCTCTGTATTATTTCTTTCAACTACACGTGACTCTACAATTATCTCCATAGAAGCAAACAAACAAGAGAGACCCCATGTTTCACCCATCAGATAGGCAAAAATTAAATCATCTCACAGTATAAAATGTTGGCAAAGATTTGAGAAACATGGCACCCGTAGCCACTGCAGCTGGGAGTATAATTTGGTATGGCCACTTTGAGAGTCACATGGCAGGCAACCAGTGAAACGTAAAATACAGCCTGTTCACTGCCAGCACCTCTCCTCTGGGTTTGTATACCGTAGAGAAACTCTCACACATGTGCCTCAGGAGACCTGTACACAAGGGTGTTTATTACAACATTGTATAATAGCAAAAGAGTGGAGATAACATAATGGAGGGGATCCTCCATTAGGGAAATGGATATGGAAATGGATAAATAAAATATAGTATGTCTATAATACACAGCAGTAAAAAATAATGAAAAGAATAATGAAAAGAATACAGATATATGTGTGTATATACATTTATATGGATAGACAGATCTCAGAAACATAATACCAAATTAAAAAAGCAAGATAAAGATTGATATTTATTCATTCAGCAACTATTTGAGTGCCTTTCATGTATAGGGAGCCATTCTAGGAGCTGGAGGTACAGCAGAAAACAGACAAAGCAAGACAAAGTCCCTGCCTTGCAGCTCTTAGGTTCTTGTAAGGGAGCACAAACAAGTAAGCAGATAGATATGATACTATGTATGTGTTGTTTGATATATATAAACCATATATAAAAATTATATATAACCTATATTTATGTAATTAAATTATTCATATTATAGATTATATGTAAATTTTATATAATTTATACATATGGTAATATATAAATTACAGAATATATAATACAATATATTATAAATTTTACATATTTATAAAAATTTTATATTTAAATAGTCTGCCCAAGTTTATACATTTAATGTATACATACATTTATTTATGTAATATAAAAAATGGACCAGAAGGATATATACCGTTTGCATGATATTGGGAGGAAGAGAAAGAAGTGGGCATGGTTAAAGGGAACATTGGCTGTAACTGTATGTTATATTTAATTACCTAAAAGCCATTCTTCAGCCAGGTATAAATTCAAACATTCTCTTTTGTAGATATAATTCATAATTGGAGGACATTTTCATAGTCCTCATGAAAATGTAGAGTCTAAAGTTTATGTTTCTTACATTGAAGTCTGAGTATATTTCTCAAGATTGAGAAACTGATTATTGATTCATCCTTGCCAAACTCATAAGTTACTAATTTATAAACTAGAATGGGCGTTTGTGTAAATTTCCACAGAAAAGGGCTGGAGACACAATGAAGAAATGGATAGTATTAGATTTGGGCCCTCCTTTTCTTACCTCCACTGCAGTTAACTGGACTAATCAGGGCACAAGCACAGTTAACAGCCCTTATGACATGTGGATGGCACCTGTTTTCATATTAAAAAGTTTTTTTTCACATTTAAAAAAATGTATTTTATTGAAGTATAGTTGATTTATAATGTGTTAATTTATACTGTACAGAAAAGTGATTCTGTTGTGTATGTGTGTGTGTGTGTGTGTGTATATATATACACATTCTTTTCCATTATAGTTTATCACAGGATATTGAATATAGTTTCCTGTGCTGTATAGGAGGACCTTGTTGTTTATCCATTCTATCTATACCAGTTTGCTGCTAATCCCAAACTCCCAATCCATCCCTCCCCCAACCCCCTCCCCCTTGGCAACCACAAGTCTGTTCTCTATGTGAGTCTATTTCTGTTTCGTACGTAAGTTCATTTGTGTCATATTTTAGATTCCACATATAAGTGATATCATAGGGTATCTGTCTTTCTCTTTCTGACTTACTTCACATATATGATAATCTCTAGGTCCATCCATGTTGCTGCAAATGGCATTCTTTCTTTTTTATGGCCGAAGAAACATCAGTTCTTTTTAGCACTTGTAGGAACTCTGTGCAACTCTATAGGTCTTCTTTACATTTAAATTTAAAATGAGAGGATTAGACTAAATACTATGAGATTAGGCTAGATGTCCTTCTAGGTTTTAGATCCTAATTCACCCAATTATATAATAGTTCTTTTTAAATTTAATCTTTAAAAATCAATTACATGATGCTGATAGATTATGAGAACTACATGATCCAAGTTTACACTGTATAATGCTCCTCAAAACACAACGGAAGACATCTTGTAAAATACTCTCTGGAAACAGTTTAAACACACCATTATCTTGCTATTCACTACCTATTTCAAAGTTTAAATAATGTAGATGCTTGACATGAAATTACGTTAAAATATTTATTTATTTATTTATTTGGCTGCACTGGGTTTTAGTTGCAACACGAGGGATCATCATTGCGGCATGCGGGCTGTTAGTTGTGGCACGTGGGATCTTTTAGTCGCGGCATGTAGGATCTAATTCCCTGACCAGGGATCAAACCCGGGCCCCCTGCATTAGAAGCGCGGGGTTTTAACCACTGGACCACCAGGGAAGTCCCGAAATTACTTTTTAAAAATGAATGCATCTACTTTTCTATTAATAAAAAAAAGATGGCTGGTTTTATTTTGAAACGTTTAAACTATTTGCAGATAAAGTTTTTCTTTTACCAGTTAGTTTGCAGAAGTAGAGATAGTTTCAACATAAGGTCACAGAGGAGGAAGCCAACCAATGGAAAGCTCACTAAATGATTAGTCAGTGTTTCATACTCTCCTTGTCATCAGCTATCCTTCCCCACTCTGTCGCTTTAAGGAGCCAATGGGAAATTGCAGGATTCGGTCTCAATAACTACTGGGAGGCTGGAAGCTTTGTGTGAAGCACTTCGGCCGCCCTTGTTTGAAGCCTGCCCAGTCATTTATTTACTCTCTGACCTTGGGCAGATTACTTAAATTCTCTGGACCTATTTCCCCATAGGGATAATAAAAGTACTTATCTCACAGGGGTTTTGTGAAAACTTACAAAGAGGTTATAAACAGTGCCTGGTGTATAGTAAACACTCAGTAGATAATAACAATAATGATGGATAATACTTTACAGTAATTACTTTATGCCAGGCACTGTACTAAGAACTCTCTCTATATTACCTGTTAGCTATTTTTTTTTAAGGGAATTCCTTTATTTTTATTATTTATTTATTTATGGCTGTGTTGGGTCTTCGTTTCTGTGCGAGGGCTTTCTCTAGTTGTGGCGAGCGGGGCCCACTCTTCATCGCGGTACACGGGCCTCTCACTATCGCGGCCTCTCTTGTTGCGGAGCACAGGCTCCAGACGCGCAGGCTCAGTAGCTGTGGCTCACGGGCCTAGTTGCTCCGCGGCCTGTGGGATCTTCCCAGACCAGGGCTTGAGCCTGTGTCCCCTGCATTGGCAGGCAGATTCTCAACCACTGCGCCACCAGGGAAGCCCACCTATTAGCTATTATTAGTACTGTATAAGTGCTTCCTTTTTCAGGATCTAGCTTAGTAAGCTATGTTTCTGCTTTAGAAGCCGACATGAGAGGTGGAAACAATTTATTCTCCTTAACCTTAGTTGCATACTTTCCAAGCAAGGTCAGAGACTATTCCCCTGTTGGCAGAGAAAACAAGACATGGAAGGGTTTAGAAGGATATACACAGTATCATCTCCATTTAACAGCAGGATCTAAGGCCTGTGCTGGACAGTCGGGCATTTTAGGCAGAAATTAGGAGTTGGCAGATATTGCTGCTCAACTGGCACTCATTTGAAAGAATCCTGAATCATGCTGAATCACAGCATTTTAGCTGGTCCTTTGAGGACACTGAATACTTTCTTTTGGGCCGTGTCATCCTGCAAGATCTTCAAGGGCATGGTCTGTGTCTTAACTCACCTTTGTAACCCCTGCAATGCTGCGCACAATACCCTGGGTTAGACTGAACATTGGAGGGCAGGAGGGGATAAAATACATCTCCAGGGGAGGGAAACATAATAGGAGTCTCTTCCTTCAAATACACTTGGCAGCTTATCTTTTGAGTGGGGTGGCCTTTGCCCTTTATTTTCAAACATCGCTAGTGAAACAGGTGTACCGAGGCGCATATCCATGCAACACGAGTCACTGTAGCTCAGCTCCATCCCACACCTTCTCTGGGTCAGTCAGAATGCCTCATGACCAGACTGGCTGTATTAATAATAGTCATTACGGAAAGCTGGACACCAGGTAGAGAGTAGTCATTGCGGAAAGCTGGACGCCAGGTAGAGAAGAGCCATTAGCTGTTCCTCCCAGAGCCAAACAGCAAAGACCACATTATGTTTCCATTCCTCTACTTAAGTCTTTTAAACCTATAGAAGAACATTGTCTAATATCTTTATTTCACACCCACCCTTTTTTTTAAGTTTTTTAAAAAATATTAGGAACATTCAGTCCCTGCGTCTATAATGAATAGCAAATATTTTATGTAGCACTGTGGTTGGAATGGTAAACAAAAATCAAGTCAGAAAGTATTAATTTATGGTTCCTACAACAATTTTAATTCATCCTCCTGGTGTGGCGTGGAGGCACCCAGGCTGGACTTCCTACATAGGCTCTTGTGTTGCACTGACTCACTGTTAGGGCTTAGGCAATCACTAGTTGTGTCTGCAATTACCACACTACGCCTTACCTCAAGATATTATAAAGATTCAACAGTTAGGGAGGGGAAGTCCATGAAGCTGTATAAGCTTCTTGGTAATAAAACTATGTAAGCACAAAATACCGTCTTATTATTGGTCACTCTGGTGTTGTAACTTAATGCATAAAGTGCCAGGCAATTCAATCTTATTGGAAATGGGGACTTTTCGTACTTAATTTTAAATGTTTTTACTTTAAATTGCCTTAACAACAGTTTTTAAAAAAATCATTGGTACTTAAAAAATAGTCCATCCACTCTGATAGTGCTCTCTTGAGCACTACGTTGAATACAATCTGCTAAATGCTTTACAATAATTAAGTGATTTGAATCAGGTTTAACCCTGACTCTCAGCATCTGAGCTCTTAACCACTCTGCTATACTACCTCCTCACAACATGATTTAAGAAGCCATACAGCCTTGCGACTAGGATTCAAATGAGGTGAAATCGGGGGAAAATGAATAGCTCAAGTCTACACAGCCACCTGTGGAACTAACGCTACAAATAAGGACTGATCTCCCCAGTTTTAACATCTTAATAACAAAAGATAGGAGCGCTTACTTTCCAAGTGTAAGTCATTAAAAGAATGAAAAATACACTCCTGGCATGCATCAGCCAACATGGGCCGTAGACTAACCTCAAGAGCACACCAAGTTTAGTTGAGGCTGAAGTGATTTTAGGGCCTTTTAGGGCTCAAGAGACTGGGACTCTTACTTTTTTTTCTCTTCATGTTTTTAATAAAGGCCATTCCCAAATGGGACACAAAATTCTGTAACTTCTTAGTTTACCACTTAACAGTTTGACTTTATTCCACCTTCACAGAGTATCTATGCTATATATACAATGTCTTTTGGAGAAAATCTAAAGGCCTTTCGGGACCGTGACAGCCCAGGCCGGGTGGCCCTCCTGTAGCAGGGAACGTCACTCATCACATGCTCCTCCGGTGACAAGGGTGTTGGGGCCGAGGTCGCGGGCTGTCCTTCCACCCCCGCCCGCTCCCCAGGGAGGGACTGTTATTTCAAAGGGGGTGTTATCAGTCCTGCAAGTGGGAGCTGCGAGGCCTCCGGGGCTCTGCCTGGGCCCCAGAAAAACCCAAACGAATCTCAGGGCTGCGGGCCGCAGCCGCGGCCACCTGCGTGACTGGGCAGTCCGACTTTCCCAAGCCGAGAGGCCCCGGAAGTGGGGCCGGGCTCCGGCCGCGCCAGCTCAGGGTCCGCGGGCACACGCTTTCCGGAGCCCGCCACCGGGAGGAGTCCTCCCGGCCCCACGCGCACCACAGCCGCCTCTCTGAGACCCCATCTCGGCGCCCCTCGGCGCTGCTGCCAGAACGGTCGCCGAGCCAGGAACCCGACATCCCCGACCCTGAGAGGCCGGATCTCGGAGCGGGAAGGCCGCACGCGGGGCACGGCGGGAAGAGCCCCGCCCGCCGCGCCGCGCCGCGTCGGGCGGGGCGGCCCTCCCCACAGGCGGCCCTAATTGGACGGCCGAGCCCCGCGCGCTGATTGGCCGCGTGGGCGAGGCGGAGGAGAGCCGTGTGCAGCGGCGTGTGTGGGGCCGTGTGCAGACCCGCGTGTGGCGCAGGCGAGGACCCTGAAAATAAACAGCCGCTGCCTCGCGAGCCGCCTTCTCGGCCTGCGTCCGAGTCTCCGCCGCTGCGGGCCCCTCCGACGCCGAAGGTGAGGCCGCGAGCATGCCGAGGGCCGCAGTGCGGGGGCCGCGGGCGAGGGGTCGGGAGCAGGGAGGCGGCGATGGCGGCCGCGCTCCGGCCTGCGCCGCTGCTGCGTCAGGCGGGAAACGGGCCGCCGCCGCCCGGCCCCGGACTGCGCCCCGCGGCCGGCCGCCCTCCCTGCAGCCCGGGACGCGGGGCCGCCGCAATCGGGCCGCCGGGCCAAGGCCGCAGCCTCGCTGCGGACGAGGCCGCGCGTCCTTGGGGCCGAGGCGGGGGCTCCGGGGCCGCGGAACGTAGGGCGGGGGTGGATTTGGCGGGAACGTGCGGGGAGGGGGCCGTGTGTGGGGGAGGGCCCTGGAGCGGCGGGGGGCACGGGGGCTGGGCCTGGCGTGGGCCATGTGCCAGGGGCTCTGTGGGCTTAGGTGGGGCCTTGGAGAAGCTCTCCGTTTAGGGTGGGGGGACACCCCGCCGGAAGGCCCGTGAGGCTTAGGGACTCGCTCTGCCTACTTCCCGATAGCTTCTCGCTTCTTGAATTTTTATCGTCATTGACATGCTAAGTTACTTGTTTTACGGTGCAGTTCGGGAAGGGGCAGATAAGGCCCGCTTTTCTTGAGTCAACTAAGTTACGGAGGCTTTTTAAAAAGCCCGTTATCAGAAAAAAGCATGAATTTGTCAAACTTCCAAAGTCATGGCAGCAGCAGTAACCTCTGCATCATCTCTTGGATAGGTGAGACGAGTACAGTTTAATCTAAAAGCGAGGCGAGGAAATTAATTAGCCAGTCTCCATTTGGAGTTTCCAAACGTGAAAACCTACTTTCGAAGGGCATAATGGCCCACATTTGGGTTTGGGTGTTGATTTTATTATGGGTAAAGCTTGTGCTTGTTGCCACATGTTAGCCACATGGCCGCAGCCACAGGGCACTTCCAAAGGAAGTGACTACATCTGGTTTTGGGGGTCTTAGGAAAAGAAAACATTGCTCAGTTTTCATCTGTGGCTTCAGATAGTGTGTTTGAGGCAGTATTCAGAAGTATCCACGGAAAGGGTAGGGTAAAGAAGCCAGGAGTCGGGATTCGTTTTTTTTCTTTTCAGGAGGATTAATTTACGTCCTCATCTTGTACCCCCAAATGACAAGTTTTTAAAAACAGGTTTTTCCCTTTTTCCTATTGTTTGACGCAGTTTTGGGAGAGAAACATAACCAGTTAATTTCTGCATCAGTGAGTCAGCCTTAATTTAAATTAAGAACTTTGTTATTCTTTTGCTCAAGCCCTGTAAGTTGTGTGTAAGGTTTTGAGGTTCTAAAGAGACGGATGAAAAGAAGTTCCTACCGCTTAGGCTTTTTGTTTTCCCCTCTGCAAAGCAGTTATTTTCAAATGCTTCTTAAAAATTACTGTGATGGAGGCTTAATCAAACACCTACAAAGTGCCGCGTACATAGTTCCATGCTGTTTTTAGTTTGTTGAGCCTGATTCTTGTCTACAAGGAGCTCTCTGTACTGGAATATAAAAGGAATAATTTATTAGGTTCCCAAGGGCTGAATTAAGGACTTAAAATTTTTCCAAATCGCAACTCTTGGCAACAGTATTTGAAAAAAGCTAACAGTATATATTTGTGTACTTACCTAATATGTCACAGATAAATTGGGTAAGTTTTTCTCAGCAACCAAAGGTCCACATTCCTTTTCATATTGATACAAGCTGGGTATTTCATACGTGCAGTCTCTTTAAAATATTTTGAGCCAAATCAGTGGAAAACTTAAGGGGCATTTATTACACTTGCATTTGAACATCTGGAACAGGCCGAATGCTATCTTTTTTAAGGTATTATAAGCGAGTTTTGTGATACAGTTTTGTGATTGGATTCTTTTTACCTTTCTTAAAATCTAATTGAAGTCTGTGGTACCTAAATGGAAGCTTAAAATGGGTGCTTAAAGGCAGTGGAACCACAGTTTGACTAATTGGAACGATTGGTCTGTTGTCTAAACGCTTGACCACAAGAAAGATTTTGCTTTTTTTTTTCTTCCCCTTGCAGGAGTGAGAGTCTCTTTTAAGAATTGCTGGCTTCTTTCCTCTGCCTAGCCTTCTGACAGTCAGTGGAGAGCAGAAGACTGGTGCCAAGGCATCCTGGCCTGCTGTGTGGAGAACACTCTTTCTGTACTGGCTCATTTAATAGAACTCTTATCCTGGCAGTGTCAGATGCTGCCGCAGTAAGGGCGTGCTGTGGAGAGATTCACAGCAAAGTGTACACCATTTTCATGTTGTAAAAAACTGCTGGAATAATGAAATAGAGCTTGTGGCTACCAACATTCACGTTGTGAGCGGATGGGCTCTGTTAATCAGGACTGAGAGTGCAGCGTGGTGGTCGCCTGGAGTGGCTCCATAATTGCAGATGAGGGTATTAACTAGGGAAGTCAGCTTGCCAGTCTTTGGTCTGTGGTGACACTCCTAAGTTCTGCCTCAGAAAGAAGGTTAAAATCTCAAGTGGCGTTAAATTCATTCATGGGTGTGGATTTTTAGAAACGTACCAATTCTAGTTGTATTTTGACTTCTCTAAATTGGTGTGCTTTTCTGATAGCATTTTCATGTACTGTATCACTTAACCCTAACAAAAGCCTCTGCAGAGGACTGAGAGCCAACTGTTGAAATCCTGACTCTAGAACTTTCTGTAGGGTTAGCCAAAAAGGTCAGAAATAAGATGTTATGGGAAAACCCGAGTGAACTTTGTGGCCAACCCAGTAGTTGTGTGGCTTTGGGAAGTCGTTTGATCTCAGATCCTATACAGTAAGTTTCCTTATTGTAAAATGGGGACAAGATTACATGACTAGCAAGGTTGTAGGAATTACAGATAATGCGTTTATCAATCCTTGACTTATAGTAGGTACTCAGCTACTGATTAAAACCCTTCAGGGCAGGCAGAAATGGGTGTGAGTAGCATTGCTCCCAGGACTGGACTCTGTTCTACAGTATTCTGGCCAGAACGCAGGTGGTACACAATATAACTTGCTTCCTTCCATTCTATCTGTAGTTTATCTTTATTTCAACAGTTTGAAGTGTTTCAGTACCAAGTTGGAACTCTGAACCAGCTTTTTAGGGCGTAGAAATGGGTGAGTGCAGTCAAGGGGCAGAAGCTCCCCTTGGCCTCAGTGCAGTTTAGGTCAACGTGGATGAGTCAGGGGTAACCCTGAGTTTGGGGAAGGTGACTGGGGATGCAGCAAATGTGAATCGATATGGCTGTGTTAGGAAAACAGTCTCACCCGATCCTCATCAACTGCCTTATGTCACGTTCCCCACTCCCCTCTTGCCTGTTGCTACTTATTTTAAATGTATTTATAGAGTTAATGGTCTCTTATTCGTTGGAACGCGTTGTTAGTCTTGACCGTGTGCTGTGAAGACTTAAGTAGTTTACTGGCTTTGTTCTTAGTATGAAAAATACGGTAGAATTACATTCACGAAGACATTTGTATTACCATTTGCGTTTTGGTACCAATTCCAGGATTTAAGCCTTAAAGCCTAGACGAGTGCGGTGTCTGTAAAAGAGGCCTCATAGCTTAGCTCCCATGGCCCTCACGGTGGATCTTGGCAAACCGTATCTAGACTGCCTTACTCCTCCTGCTGCTGGCATGCCTTGTGCTCCTACCACATCTTCACATGTGATTTATGTCAATGAAAATTCAATACACAGCAGTCGAAATGGAAACAGATCCTGATTCCTGTTGTTGAAAATGTGAAGTCATTAGGAATTCACCCTTTTTCTTGTCTTACCTCTAATCCATTCCACTCAGGAAGTAGATTTTATGAGATGGGAAGCTTGAGTATAAGCAGAGTTGGGCCCACTTCAAGCCTGCTGTGTAGATTGGTTTTGTTTGTTTGTTTGTTTGTTTTGGCTGTGTTGTGCGGTTTGCGGGATGGACGCCCAGAATCCGAACCACTGGGCCACCAGGGAATTCCCTGGACTGAATGCTCATCTATCTGTCTACAATCCAACTTAACTGGGAGAAGAGTGGAAAGGCAGGAATAACTGTGTAAGCAGTGGACATAAATCCATACTTTTTTAAAATTGAGCACCTATTAAGCACAAGGCACCTGGTACTAATCTGGTTACAGATCAGTTTTATCTTCCTCAAGACAGGAGAGGGGTCAGGTGTCTTGAGGTAACGCAGCAGGTGGTTAAGCTGGGTTAAGTGGTTAGCCCTATAGTCCCCAAGTCTTTTTATACTGTGTGAGGATACATGGGTGTAGATACAACAATGATTTTTAGCAGCAAAAGGAAGAAAAATAAGCTCTCCTATTGCCTGGCAACAGTGAAAATATGGTATTTGTTTTTTAAATTCGTATATATGTTTTGTAGCATTCCATAAAATGTTGCTGAGAGTCTGGATGGCAAGTTAGGGGTCCTGGCTCAGTTTCTGATTTTAGTCACCTGGAGTGAACATTTCTCAGTTACACGTGGGGATTTTACTAGACAATCTGAAATACATACTGAATTTAGAGTGATTGTAGTCAATCCTTATTGAGTACGTAGTTGAAAATACATCGTTAGCTTTTGGGGGGGGCGGTGCTACGCGGCTTGTGAGATCTTAGTTCGAACCCGGGCCCCAGCAGTGAAAGCGCTGAGTCCTAACCACTGGACCGCCAGGGAATTCTCAGCATCGCTACTTTAAGTTAATGGTGCAGCACCTCTTTTTTTTTTTTTTTTTTTTTTTCTTTTTTGCGGTATGCGGGCCTCTCACTGTTGTGGCCTCTCCCGTTGCGGAGCACAGGCTCCGGACGCGCAGGCTCAGCGGCCATGGCTCACGGGCCCAGCCGCTCCGCGGCATGTGGGATCCTCCCAGACCGGGGCACGAACCCGTGTCCCCTGCATCGGCAGGCGGACTCTCAACCACTGCGCCACCAGGGAGGCCCCAGCACCTCTTTTGATAGCAAGAATTCAGGTGTTTTATTGTCAGTACTTACTGGATTGGATCAGGTCTGTACAAGAAACACAATTTGTTTCATTCAGCATATGACTCTTGGTGCCCCCCCACCCCCCAAAAAAACAACAACCACCGAGCGGTTAAAAATACTGAGTTATACTGCTACCAAAAGGATAATTGTATGGGGTATTATGATTCAAAGGTGAATTACTTGGTGTCTGCTCTGAAGGAATATGATAAAAAGCAAAATGGTAGTGCAGAGTGCCCTGGGTCTTACTAGGGATTAAGGCTAGCTCCAGGCTGGGTGGTGTGGTCAGGTTCTTTTATAGAGTTGGCCCTTGAAGGCTGCATAAGGTTGTGACAGGCGGGAGAGGCGGGGGCGGGGCAGTGCCTCACACTCGCAGCCAAGAGCAGTGGGAGTCAGGGAGCCATGATAGATTTGCAGCTTTGTCTTACCACCTCTAGTTTTCCTAAGGAATAATGGCATGCCATTCTCTAAAGACCTTATAACTAAATACATTTGTATGTAAGATGAGTACCAGGACCAGTAGCAGGCCTTAAAAACATAGTGGGAATCAGCTGGGTTAATGTTACTAAAGAGCCCTGTCACAGAGGAGTCGGTGAAAATGTAGACCAGCTGACGGAGGTCGGCTTGGCCAAAGAGGGAGACACAGTTCATGCAAAAGCCACACTTAGCTCAATCAGTTCTTGAGTAGCTACTTTTTTAAAGCTAATATTTGTAGGCTAAAAGTAAACCTGCAGTTTTAACTGCTGACTTTATTCAATACACTGATAAACATCTGATGATCCATTGTAACGTATTTCCTTTGTACTTTACCATTATGAAACAAGAGGTCCTTTTAAAGCAGAGTCTCAAAGGGGGGTTGCCCGGAGCTATCAGTTTTTTAGCTTTGAAAGTGCATATTGAATATTGGGTTGTCATTTTTCTAAAAGATAAGTATCTTATTGAAATAAAAAAATTATAAAATACTCAGAACTTGTCAAATTGCCTGGATTACCTTGTGAAAGGAAGTGATTGTTTGTGCAAAGAACTCCTTGGGACCAAGAGTTAATGTGCTCAGATTGGTCCCGAGTAAACAGAAGATGCAAAATGAAAATGGGGTTGGGGGAGGACGACATGCCATAAGCTGTGTTTCTCTGTGATCATTTTATGTGCCATTCGTTTTTTAATCATGGGTATTCTCTCTGGTGGAAACCAGCCCTCCCCATGACTTAGAATGCCAGCACCCGTATAAGAAGGCAAATGTAATTTTGCAAAAATATGTTTTTAATCTTCGCTGACTGGTTTCATCTGACTAGAAATGTGCATTATGCATTCAGGCACTTTCCCCTACCCCCTTTTGGTAATAAGTTTATACAGCGAGTGGCAAGAGTTGGTAGAAAGATGCCTCTGAAGATTTATCCTGGCTCTGATTGCAGAGAGTTGGGATAGGTAATGAGTTCTTTTCAATATTTGATGATGGAGACTTGAAACTTGAGCATAATTTTTAGTCACTAGATTTCTCTACAACGTGTTTTAAAAACTTGGTTTACCATTGTTTGACACTGGAATTAAGGGTAAAAATGTCTAGCTATGGAAGTGTGGAAATGTAAAGGTTACATTGTTTTTAACTAGTTTGTTTTTTAAAGGCCACTTCACTGGGACTTTGTCCTGCAACATTCCATTCTGTTCTATTCCATTCCATTCTATTCTATTCTAGGAATAGCCCGTGCTTATTTTTAGGTTGTTACATAAGAAGTATAAAATGCATTTGCTTTAGTTGGAGTTTTGCTTTTATTTTGAAACAATACCCAATAAAGGAGTCTACTATGAAATTCGAAGTAACCTTGTTTTAAATGTAAAATTACAGAAAAATTTGGAAATGGGAGAATAGAAGAGGGAAAAAATGGTCCCAGTGCTACTGGTATTTTACTTTGGTGTTCCTCTTTGTCATTTTTCTAATATTTTTAAGGAGACAAAATTGCCTGCCTTTTTTCTAACGTGTCTGCTCTAAATACTGAATCAGTACGTAGTGCTGCGGTTTAATTAGGCACTGTGTTAGGTGCTAAGGGCGCAGAGGAGAGTGTTTCTTTTTTTTTTTTCTTTTTGCGGTATGCGGGCCTCTCACTGTTGTGGCCTCTCCCGTTGCGGAGCACAGGCTCCGGATGCGCAGGCCCAGCGGCCATGGCTCACGGGCCCAGCCGCTCCGCGGCATATGGGATCCTCCCAGACCGGGGCACGAACCCGTATCCCCTGCATCGGCAGGCGGACTCTCAACCACTGCGCCACCAGGGAGGCCCGAGGAGAGTGTTTCTTCATCCTCTCTCAGAATCCATACTACAGCTCCACTGGGTTATTCCAATTTTATAACCAGTAAATGACTTCCAGTTGCCCACAGTAAAGTTTACTGGCTTGTAACCATGAAAATGTCCATTAAGTTGGACCTGGAGTGAGGTATTACTGATTATTTCTAATAATGGGTATTCATGGATACTAACCCTGTAAGTCCTGTCATCTCATTAATGATGGGATTAACATGTATGCATAATCTTAATGATTATAAAGATCACAAGTTTTATGAAAACGTATAATGTTTTTAATGTGTTTTTCACTTTTAATATATTTCATAATAGATATATAATGCCTACATATATAATTATGTGATTGTTTTTCTAACCAATATATTGGTTGGCTTTTTTTCTCCAGAATAATTAATCCAGAAATACACTAAATGGGGAATAAAAGCTAAAAGTAATTTCACGTGGTTTAATGTGGTCATTTTTAATGTTTTGAAGATCTGGCTGCAGCCATGAGCAGTAATGAATGCTTCAAGTGTGGACGATCTGGCCACTGGGCCCGGGAATGCCCCACTGGTGGGGGCCGTGGTCGTGGAATGAGAAGCCGTGGCAGAGGTGGTTTTACCTCGGATAGAGGTATTTTTGTCGAATAAAAAACTTTGAAGTGCTTCAGTATTCGTAAGTATCAAGACTGGTCTAATTAGCCACATTCTTTTTGTCTGTGCCCCGAATAGGTTTCCAGTTTGTTTCCTCGTCTCTTCCAGACATCTGTTACCGCTGTGGTGAGTCTGGTCACCTTGCCAAGGATTGTGATCTTCAGGAGGATGGTAAGCATTTAACACTTCCTCTCCGTGCGAGCACGCACTGCCGCGTTGACAGACATTCTCCACCTGTGAGGGTGTGCGCTGCACGGTTTGAACCGTGGCGGCGTCTGTACGGTTTTATAGTCTCGGTCTGCTTCTCCCCTTACCGCTGAAGCCTGCTATAACTGCGGCCGGGGAGGTCACATTGCCAAGGACTGCAAGGAGCCCAAGCGGGAGCGGGAGCAGTGCTGTTACAACTGCGGCAAACCCGGCCACCTGGCCCGCGACTGTGACCACGCAGACGAGCAGAAGTGCTATTCTTGCGGCGAGTTCGGGCACATTCAGAAAGACTGCACCAAAGTGAAGTGCTATAGGTGAGTTGCTGGCCCGCCGCCGGCGGCGAGCTCACTGCAGGGGCCCCTGGACAGTGAGGTGACCATACGTGCGAGGGCCTTGGGGATAGTGCATTCCCTGAGGTGGCTGCGACTGTAGGAGAGGCTTCCGGCCTGCATAGCCCAACTTCCTCTGCCTTGGGCAGTGTCCTGCTGTGATGCCTGGTGGTTTATAGCAGCTGGGCAGCATGCAGCGCAACTTTGGAATTTTTAATGGTCTCAGTGAGAATGTTGGGACTTCCCTGACGGTCCAGTGGTCAGGACTCGGTGCGTGCTTCCACTTCAGGGGGCATGGGTCTGGTCCCTGGTCAGGGAACGAAGATTCCGCCTGCTGTGCAGGGTGGGCGCCCCCCACCCCACCCCACCGCCCCCAAAAATGTTCTGTTCTAATAATTTGGGGTTCTCAGATACTTTGTAGAAAACCGTGCAATTCATACACACAAATCTTTTGTTACGAAAGCAGAGGGCTCTGACTGTCTGTTTCATATAATAATATGTACACGTGAGAGTGTAAAATTTTATATAAGTTTTGATACGTGTATACCTGTGAAACCTTAGGGGTTAATCTGTGTGAAACTATAACATTGGCCAGTGTTTTGGTTGTGGTGTTGGTTGGACTCTTATGGCAAAGGTTTTGGTTTTATGCCTCAGGCTGCACAATTGGGTAGCTTCGCCATCAAATTCCTCCTTTTTGGTCTTAGTTTAGGGGATAATAAGACTTACTGTCCGGAAAACAAAATTGTACTGGGTTTTGTTGCGTTGTGTTCTGCAGTAACTGTTGCTTGAGTCCAGTTCGGCATATTCTGAGCGCTGTTAACGAAGTTGTTCTCCTTTCCTTTCTTTAGGTGTGGCGAGACTGGTCATGTAGCCATCAACTGCAGCAAGACGAGTGAAGTCAACTGTTACCGCTGTGGCGAGTCAGGGCACCTTGCACGGGAGTGCACGATCGAGGCCACGGCTTAATTACTGTCCTCTGTCGCCCCTCCTTTTCTGATTGAATCCTCTTCACTGGCCAAAGGTTGGCAGATAGAGGCTACTCCCAGGCCAGTGAGCTTTACTTGCCGTGTAAAAGGAGGAAAGGGGTGGAAAAAAACCGACTTCCTGCATTTAACTACAAAAAAAAGTTTATGTTTAGTTTGGTAGAGGTGTTATGTATAATGCTTTGTTAAAGAACCCCCTTTCCGCGCCACTGGTGAATAGGGATTGATGAATGGGAAGAGTTGAGTCAGACCGGTAAGCCCATTCTGGGTTTCTCGAATATGTTCCCATGTAGGAGGTAAAAACCAATCCTGGAAGTGTCCATGAGCTTCCATAAATAACTTTAATTTTAGCATAATGACTGCCTTGGATTGTCTGACCTCAGTAGCTGTTAAATAACATCAAGTAACATCTGTATCAGGCCCTACATAGGACATACAGTTGACTGGGAGTAAACAAAATAAAAACCAAACATGCGTGTTAACGGCTGTGCGAGAAAACTTGGGATAAAAGCCTGAACAGGAACGACTTCCCCGCAGCGTTGATGCTGGGTAAACAGATGGCGATGGCAAAGGTGTAGAACACATTTTTTCAAAGACTAAATCTAAAACCCAGAGTAAACATCTATGCTCAGAGCTAGCATAATTTGGAGCTATTCAGGAATTGCAGAGAAATGCATTTTCACAGAAATCAAGATGTTATTTTTGTATACTATATCACTTAGACAACTGTGTTTCATTTGCTGTAATCAGTTTTTAAAAGTCAGATGGAAAAAGCAACTGAAGTCCTAGAAAATAGAAATGTAATTTTAAACTATCCAATAAAGCTGGAGGAGGAAGGGGAGTTTGACTACAGTTCTTTCTGTTTGTTTCAGATTTTCATTAATGTATATAGTGCCAAATGCCATATTAAACGGGGGAATGTGGAGGACTGAAAGCTCACAGTTTGGACTTTTCTTTTTGTACTAAGTCATGTCTTCAGTAATGAAAAATAGCTGTTACAAGGAAGCACAGGCTTCGTATACTTTGGCGTCAGTTGTTTTGCAGGGATATAGAAAATTTACTTCGTTCTAATCCATTCATGATAATGATGGCCTTTGGCTCTGTGTTCATTCTGAACAGTTCTGACACCGTTGCTGCTTTAGCATTTCATATTTTTCCAGGGCTTCACGGGGATCTGAAATGTTGGATTCCTTCTTTTTTTCCTAGGGTCTGAGCTAGAGTTGAGATGGACCTTAGAAGTTATCTGGTTTAATGAACTCACTTTATAGGTGAGTTACTAGAAGCTTAACTTGCTTGAACGGTGCCTAGAGCCGGGAACTTAAAGTAAGCTTCCTACCCTATGCCCTCTATACTTTGTTGTCGTCCCCCCACCCCACCCCAAACTACGTACAGTTAGTGGCACTTGCTTCCCCAGGTTAGTTCCTTTGTTCCCCCTTCACACTGCCATGTGATTTCGCCTTGGATGTCTTGTGCATTTTCCACCCTCCTTGTAAAGTCTGGTCCGTTTGTGTTGGTGTATCGCTGTAGTGTTAAGATTTGGTGTTTCAGCTGTGCTGTGCTAATTCCAGCTTGGTCAGATTAATAGTCCAGAGCAGGCAAGAAAATGAAATCATGACATGGGTTCATTTCCTGATGAGTACAAGCTTACTTTCTTTTTGATTTTTTTTTAGTTTCTAGCACAAGCATGAGACAGTGTAAGGGAAGCCCTGTTTTCAAAGACATCACTGTTACATGCAGTTAAATTCAGGGTTGGGGGCCAGTACACATGAGGTTATTTTCCCCCAAGGTTTCCAACCTCAAGTGGGAAACATAAAACAGCAAACGAGATATTTAAAACTGCTTTGTTCCAGCGTAGCACCATCCTTCGTGCTACGTTTGTAGTACCTAGCAGTTGCCTTCTGTTCGAGACCCTTTGATGCACATAATTAAGGACCTATTTGAAGCAGGCCACAAAGTGCGTTTTCATAAGGTAGCATTTCATTGCATTGACCTTGATGACTGAACAAATCCAGTGAGAAAATGTGTTTTACAGGGATATTGAGCTAATTGCTAGGAGCCAGTGAGCACTTTGTGTAGGCATAATGCTTTGCTGTCAAACTTGGTTTTAAGGCTACTTTGTGTTTTTTTAAATGCTGCTTCAGATATCTTTTTAATTCTATTTATTTTTCGGCTATGTTGGGTCTTGGTTGCTGCGTGCGGGCTTTTCTCTAGTTCTGGCGAGAGCGGGGCGTACTCTGTCGCGGTGCATGTGGTTCTCATTGCGGTGGCTTCTCTTGTTGTGGAGTACGGGCGCTAGGCGTGTGTGCTTCAGCAGTTGCAGCAGACAGGTTCAGTAGTTGCGGCACATGGGCCCTAGAGTTCACAGGCTTCCGTAGTTGTGGCGAGCGGGCCCTAGAGTGCACAGGCTTCCGTAGTTGTGGCGAGTGGGCTTAGTTGCTCTGTGGCATGTGGGATCTTCCCGGACCAGGGCTCAAACCCGTGTCCCCTGCATTGGCAGGCAGATTCTTAACCACTGTGCAACCAGGGAAGTCCTTAAGGCTACTTTTTAAAAACAGTTTTCAGATAGTAACATTGCCTTGATACATGAATGGTTTTGTCAAAAGTGAGGCTTGTTTGGAGGTAGCATCTTTCACCTGTTAGGGTTTGCCTCCCTTTTGCATACTTGTAGAATAGCTGTTTCTCCTCGGCTTCTTGAAGCTTCTTGATCAGTGACTTCAGTGAGTGGACCAGGAGGAGCTCTTGCCTACAAGCCTGTTTTGAAGGGTTTTGTAAGTGGTATTTAGAATAACCAGTACAGTGAACACTTACGTGCCCCCACCCCTAGATCTAACAGCGAACAGTTGTCCAGAGGCATTTGTGAGTAAGTTGTAGGTGTGAGTGTTTTGGCATGCATCTTGTGGGAACTAGGATGTCCTCTCTCAGCATCACGATACCACTGTCATGCTTAAGGAATTTGACATTATTTCCCTAGTACCATCTGATCCCTAATACAACTGTTGAGATAGCCCCAGTTGTATCAAAAAAGCCTTGCATAGCCAGTTTTCCCAAACCAGGATCCAGTCCGGGTTTGTAAGTTGCATTTGGTTGGTACGTTTCCTCAGTCTCTCCTAACAGTTACCAACTTTTCCCGCCTCATAAGCTTGTTTTTTTTTTTTTTTTTTTTTTGAGACTGGCACGATTTTCTTGAGTGTCGTATATTTACTAATTGATTTTCTTTGGTGTCATTTCACTGGTTTATATCCCCTTTATTTCCTGGTCTACAGGCTTGATGATTAGGGTCAGCTTGAACTTGTGCTGGCGAGAATGTCTTCAAAGTGTGTAATGTTGTATTACATCAGTTTTACTCTTGCTACAGAACTTGATCATTTAAGGCAGCCTCTTTTTTTTTTCTTTGTAGTGACGTGCATTTCCCTTGAAGAGTTAGGAATATCTTGGTCTCCATTATCTATTCACTTGATGATTTTAGCATTTAGTGTCCCCCGTGCAGATATTGATTTGAGTTCATAAACTTGTTACGCAGTTGGGAGAAATGGAGAATGTTGCTCCCTGGTTCAGCAAAACCAGGTTGTACTGAGTGATACAGTGCCCTTCATGGTTTTGAGGTTCCCGGTAAATACTGAATATTACCCATTAAGGAAAAGCTGATTTTCTTAATAGAAATAGTCAAATTTCTGTTGAAGTTGTAGGGAAAAGAGTGCCTTGAAGGATTTTGTCTGGGAAGATTGTAGCTGTTGAGCTTCATTTATTTTGACTATTTTATATGTTAAATTATTCATGGAATAGTGTGTCCTTAGCATGTAGCAGTTCCAGGGTCAGGAGGTCAGGTTCCTGGCTTCTAATGGCAGTGAGACATTGTCTCCTGGGAGATCAAGTCCACCTAGCTGCAGGTGGGTAGCTCATTTAATTCTCTATTCCATCTAATTTAGATACACATAGCAAAGAAAGCCACACTGTTAATAGTTTTTAGCTGTGAGAACCACAGAGCCTGCATCTTACTTCTTATCTAGCAAAACAAGTTTTAGAAATGCTAATTTGACTGGTGCATTCTTGCTTTAACACTTTAAAAGCAACTGAGAAGATTCTTGCCTTTCCGTGCTGTAGATAAGTCAGGAATTCCAGTCCTCCCCGCAGAACCTGTATGCTGTATTGCAATGAAAGGCCACAGTGATGGAATGAACTTAGTGACTTGGTGACATCCGAGGCCCCTGTGCACAGTGTTTTGTGTTTTCAGGAGTCCAGTGCAGAACAAAAAACTGCACGTTTACCTTTGATTAGTAGCACAGGGCTTTGGGGTGGTTTACTCTTCCAGAAAACATTCAGGTTATGCTGTCTTTTACAGGTACGTTTGTAACCTTGTCTACTCTAAGCGTTGGAAGCAAAATCTTGAGAATTTTGGTCAAAGAAGTTTTTAGCACATACTTGTCTTTTATCATCTGTCTCTTATTCCCTGTTTTGGGATGTGTTTGCCTTAATATGAATTAGTACTGGTTGCGACAGTCTTAAGTTAAACTTCATATATTTTTTAAAATTTTTATTTATTTATCTTTCTATTTACTTATTTATTTATGGTTGCATTGGGTCTTTGCTGCACGTGGGCTTTCTCTAGCTGTGGTGAGCGAGGGCTACTCTTTGTTGCAGTGCGCGGGCTTCTCATTGCAGTGGCTTCTCTTGTTGCGGAGCACGGCCTCTAGGCGCGCGGGCTTCAGTAGTTGTGGCTCGCGGGCTCTAGAGCACAGGCTCAGTAGTTGTAGCTCACAGGCTTAGTTACTCCGCAGCATGTGGGATCTTTGCAGACTAGGGCTCGAACCCGTGTCTCCTTCATTAGCAGGAGAATTCTTAATCACTGCACCACCAGGGAAGTCCCTTAACTCCATAATTTTAAAACTGGAAGAAAGTGTAAGTTCTCCCAAAGAATTTGACTACATTGTTTTTGTATTGGACTCTGATATGTAATAATAAGCATTAGGCATTCCATTTGCTGTATGTGACCTGAAGTATTAAGGGCTACATCTCTGACCTTTAAGTGCATGCCATGCAGAGCATCTAACTGCTAAAGCCATTTAAAAGCGTCAGTCCTGACAGCAGTTTTATGGAGTAGGTGTTAAGGAACTTCTTTACTAGAATTACGAGATGTTGGCATTTGGCTTGAATTTCTCAGAGTGGGTCCTGAGCAGTATTTTATAAGCTTCCCGGTGATTCTACGGTGTCACTGGATTGACAGCTACCAGGATAAGGAAGCAAGGTCATAGCCTCAGTAGCATGGTTGGAATTTGAGAACAGCTCAGTCCAGAGCTTATGGTGTAAATTACAGTGGTTTATGTACATCTAATTATCCTTTCTGCTTGCCATAGAACTGAAAGAGCATTCATTAAACATAACTGCTTCCCATCTATCCATTTCCACCTCCACTACAAACCTTGGCAAGGAGTTTAACTACTTGTAATCTCTTAGTAAAGGTTTTGGTAGCAAGTTGTGGTGTCAAACCTGTCTCCTGAGCTAGCTGATACGTATGTGATGGCAAGGATGGTCATAGTAATGTCTTCAAAATCATAAACGTATTTTTCACACTTCCATTTCTACTCTTGCGCTTGAAAAAATTCCCAAGTGGGCCTGAGGCGGCCACGAGGCAGCTGCACTGAGTAGTGTGCATGCACTTCCGCCCGTCCGGGCTCCCCGTTTTCATCATTGCATTTTCCACGGAAGATACTTTGCAACGTGAAGTGTGAACCATGGCCTGGAACCTGACTACTCTTGTCCTCCCCAGAGGACATTACTACGTTACCAAGCTTGGGCAAAGATAATTTGGTGGCAGAGGTAATGAATTCAGTGACTTCTCAGTAGGAGTTCCCCCGTTCACTGAGATGGACTTCGTTCATAAGCACGGCTACCTGCGCTTGTCGTCGTCCTCCCTCGTGCCTTTTCCTTCCCACAGTAACCATCCACTTCCGTCGGGTTCAGTTTAGATGTTACTAGTTGCAGTTAGCTTGCCCTCTTGTGCCCCCTGTTATGATAGTCATTGGAGCGAGGTTATTGCAGTCAGGGCCTCCACTTAAGGTGGATGCATGTGGGGAGGAGTGGTAAGCAGTTCCCCAAAAGGAGAATGGGGAACTCGTGTCATTTGACCTACATTTATATTTCCTGGTCAGGCCACCGAGATTCATGCATGAGGCACATTTTCTCAGTACTTGGTGCTTAGGTGATGTGCCTGCCATTTATGAGGCTGTCTTATTTGGTCACTGGAGCTTTGGGGAGCCTTCGACCCAAGAGCTGATTAGACCCGGATGCATGTTTCAAGGTCAGGAGAAGATTCCTGGCTGATGTAGAGGGATGGGCATTGCTTTCATTGCCTCCAGGTGGTATTTTTAATTTGGGAAAGTGAAACTGCAAATGATACGGTCTGTTTACCACAGATGAGGTGACACTCGTCTCCTAGCTGAGACCATTTGCTTATCCACTAATATTTTGGGTGAAATAATCTACAATGTGAACCTGAGCAGATAAGACAGAGGTCAGAGTTTTCAGTCACAGACCCCAGGAGTTATGTGTGACTTCTAAAAACCGGGCTAAGTAATCTCTCACCTCCCACAAGGGTCATTGGTGCCTCTGTACCCAGGCCTCCAAAACCCTTCTGGTTTTAGCAGCAGGGCCTTGCTCGTGTTTGAAGCTATGTAGCATCGTGCAGGCAGCATGGGCTGTGGTGTCGGACCACATTGAAATCTCGGCTCTAGGTCAGTTGTTCGGTCGTATTTGAAACTCAGCCAGTAGCTCTAAGCTCATCTGTAAAGTGGAAAAAAAAAACCTATACTGAAGAATCACTATGATGGATGACGTGAGACGTTGTTGGCAAAGGGCCTAGCACTTGGTAGAATAATCAGTGGTACTTATGCTTTGTTTTCAAACTCTTCCTGCTGTGCCACCAGATTGCATGCCACTTGAGAGGAATACCTGTCAGCATTGAGCAAGTCTGAAATGGGACTGGCTGAGCCAGCTCTGGGACACTTAGTGTGCAGCCGCTGACTCCGGAGGCTGGAAGGCACTAGCTGATGTGGGTGAAGCTGGTGTGCTGGGAAGTGGAGGAGGTGGTGCTGCAGGGAACTGGAGAAGCGCCCTGTCCCACCAGGGACAACAGCAGCTCCCTGGCTCTGCCCTGCTGCGGAGACACTCTCCAGGGCTGGGGTGCGCGGGGGGAGCCGTCTACTGTTCTAAAGTGTGTTTAATGCATTCTTGGCTAAACCTGAGCCACATTTTGAAAGTCAGTCTTTCTTGGGCATTTAGATCTTGATTCCCAATTAGTTCACAATTTAGACTTTGGTTAGAAACGCGATTTGGCTTTGACAATTTGAAACAAACACTATAAATATAATGGATTAAAGTTTTGTTAATAACTAAAATTTTTCTTACAACTTTGGGATGCTCCAGTCATACCCCTTCCTAAGGATTTTACCATACTCCATTTTTATTCTTTTCTTGGATGTTAATACTCCTATGAGACCCAAGAGAATGCCATCTCATCATGAGCATGGGAGTTTCTGGTATTTTTGGCTGGTTAACTCTAGGTTGGGGCACAGAAGCCCAAAGTCGATTAAAACCTGAGATTCTAGAAGTGAGGTTGAATCCTCTTTCAGAACAGTTCCTCTTAATACATTAATACACGATGAGTCTCTTATAATTGCTATCTTTCAGACATTTTGGATGTTGGAACCCTTTTTTCAAGAAACGAAGGGTTCTTAAAATATGTTTTTATAGTAGGCCACAGGTGTTGAGCATGCTTTTCGTTCTTTGTATAGTTTATAAATTTTCTGGATTGTTTGACTGATATGTTTCTGTTCACTTCTTCACAGGCAAAATAGGTACACACCTGTATAATCAGAAGTATCCATAACTTTTTTGGTAAACGTTTGACTTTTCTTAGCAAAATCACAAACTCATGGCCTTTTATGAATTACTTTTTATTATTATTTTCTCATATTGTCACATCCTTATTTTCCCCTAAGAACAGAATGCTCCAACATCTATTCTGATCACAAGGAATCAACCACTGTATTACTTTCCCATCTGCAAAGTCCTTTGCAATATAAGGTAGCGTTTCACAGGGTTTGGGGATCAGGACATGTACGTAAAGGGGGAGGGTGTGCTTCTGCCTCAGGCTGCACTGTGTTCCCTCAAGATTCACAGCCGTCTCACATGCACAGTGCATCCACCTCATCCTAAGGTCACTGAGCGTGTCAGCCCACCACAGTCTTCAAGTCTCATCTAAACGTCATCAGCTCCACAGTCCCCAACCTCATTGTCTTAAGTCAGGTATGGGTGAGATCTGGGTATGATCCATCCCAGGGCAAAACTCCTGTCTGCGGTTTTATAACTTGTTTTAAAGTTATCTGCTCCCCCAAATCAATAGGGCACCAGCAATCGGACGAAGGACACCACCTTTGACAGTGGGAGACAGTGGAAGGAAAAGGCATCACTGGTCTCAACCAGTTACAGAATCCAGCAGGGCAAACAGTATTAGGTTTTAAGGCCTGAGCATTTCCTCTGCTTGAGCTGCCTCCCCCAGAGACATCCATTCTTTCCCATGAAGGGTGGCACCTGTTTACGGTTGCCTACTTTCATCAGTCTGTTTTGCTGCCCCTACAATTTCGGGAGTTGAACAGCCTTTCGTCTTTGTCCCCTCTCTGTCCCTCGAAGGCCAAGGTGGCAGCGGTTCTGCTGGTGTAAAATGTTCAGCCTAGGGAGTCTCCTGTGTATGTCATGGGAATTCACTCTTACACAGGAGGTTTCTCCACGGATCATTTCTGGATAATCCCATCTCTCTTCCTGGCTTCTGCTGAAATGGTTGAGGGGACCCATGAGTCACACACCTAATTTCTTCCGAAAGGCATCTGTCCTTTGAGAAGGGTTCTGCAGGCAACCCACACCCTTGGCTTTTCCTCCAGATCACACGTCCCTTGATAGTGAATCTCCTAATTTTAGCATGTTTTTACGGTTTTACTGCGGATATATAGATAAAATATATAGACATGTAGATGGTTGATACTAGGATATGAGTACAGAGACGCTTACTACAAAAATGCTGTTACAGCACACAGGGTCGCTAGGAAGCAGCATCAGCTGGGGCTGTTGGCCCGAACAGAAGGCAGCAAGCATAGCCTTGTTGTACGTGCCCTTTATTCAGCCATAAAATCTTCCATGTCAGACCTGTGCCTGAGGTGGGTGTGGAGGTGGACACAGAAAACGAGAGGATTACAGTAAGGCAGGCCTGTCGATCTTAAACCTAGTGATTTAAAGGCTAAGAGAGCTTTTTTTGTGTGTTTGTGTGGTACGAGGGCCTCTCACCGTTGTGGCCTCTCCCGTCGCGGAGCACAGGCTCCGGACGTGCAGGCTCAGCGGACATGGCTCACGGGCCCAGCCGCTCTGCAGCATGTGGGATCTTCCCGGACCGGGGCACGAACCCGTGCCCCCTGCATCGGCAGGTGGACTCTCAACCACTGCGCCACCAGGGAATCCCCTAAGAGAGCTTTTACAAAGCCCTGCAAGCCCCTGAGCCTGGCCAGCTGACGGTACATGGGAGTTAGGTGAGCCCACACACTAGATCTGACTGCAGTGCTTGGGGTTTTTTGTTTTTGAAATAGTTCAGAACTTTACATAGATCTGTTTTGAGCAGTTTTTGTGTGTAGTGTCTCCTTTAAAACCACAGCTCCTGGGCTTCCCTGGTGGCGTAATGGTTGAGAGTTTGCCTGCCGATGCAGGGGACGCGGGTTCGTGCCCCGGTCCGGGAAGATCCCGCGTGCCGCGGAGCAGCTGGGCCAGTGGGCCTTGGCCGCTGGGCCTGCGCGTCCGGAGCCTGTGCTCCGTGACGGGAGAGGCCACAACCGTGAGAGGCCCGTGTACCGCAAAACAAAAACAAAAACAAAAACAGCTCCTTAAGGCAAATGTCCCAATTTCGTGGATGAGGTAAAATGAGAACAGGAAGGTAAATACTCCTAGGCCAATTTCACAGCAGAGTAAAAATTAAACAGAGAGGTTGAGTATGTCATCTGAGGCCACAGAGCTAAGAAGCATTGGAATCGGGTTATGAATCCAGGCTGTCTGAACTGCCTTAAATGATAAGCAGGCATGAACAGGGGAGTAGGTGGCTGGATGGAGGAGAAGGGTTCTGCAGGCAGCAGGGACAGCTGACATGGACAAAGACAGGATCGGTGTGAGCCTAGAGAGGAAGGACACGTAGCTGACTGTGGCAAGATAAGTGGATCAGGATGCTCTTGAGTTTCAAGTACCAGAAAGGCTGACTATTGGCTGCAACACTGAAGGGAATTCATTGGTTCACACAACTGAAGATCGAGTAGTGGGCTCCAGGCAAAGACTCTTTCAGCAACTCAGTGATGTCACCAAATACTAAGGATTATCTGCCTTTGGAGTCTGAAAGTGGCTGTCAGCCTGGAAGGGAACCCCCCCAATTCTCAAAATACTTCATTTCTTCCTTCACGGTGGCTGCTCCCATAGTCACCAGTCAGCAGAGAGGGGGAAAGGGCAAGGCACGTCCATACTTTTCAGGGCACCGCCTAAGTGGCACACATTCATTCAATTCCCATTGGCCATTATTTACTGGCAACCCCACACCTAGCCGTCATGGAGGTGGGACGATGGAGTCTAGCAGAACGGCCTAAACTTTTAAGGAGAAAACTTGTCATGGTTCAGGCACGAGCTCCTGGTGTCTATCCCAAGTACATGTCTGTCCTGACTGATCCTGAACCACACACGTCAGCTGCTTCTCCCACTGGCCTGTGCTTCCCGCCTGCAGCCGGCGTTCCCGGCATCGGTTAGGCCCCGTGGCGGAGCAAGTCGCCACGGCGAAGCACCATGCTTGCAAAGGGGGAGCCGCTGAAAATGCCTGAAGTAGCCACCGGCCCCCGCCTTAATGTCACACCACAGCTCGCTCCATCACTGACACCCTGAGGGAGGAGCCACCAGGACCATCCCTACCGGTGGCCTCTCCCCTGCCTCCCTGGTCCTGCTCTGTGGCCCTTCTGATCCCCACAACGTGCCCAGCAGACACCGACTTACTGTCCCTCTCTCACCACTCTCCTTACATAAGTGGCCTTTTCTCCCCTGGACCTTACATTTCTTATTTTAAAAGGGTGACCTCAAGCCCAGGTCCAGCTCCGACAGACCCCTCGATTCCAGGAAGAGAAAATCTCAGAAAAAGCACAGGCCGCAAGTAAACGCCTGGGAGGCGAGTGGGGGTTGGCGAGGCGGGGCCAGCTCCTGCCCCTGGAGAGCACGCAGGCGGGGGGGGGGGGAAGGCCCAGTCCAGCGGCCCCGTCCACTCCGAGGGATGAGGACGAGTAACTTCCACAGGGCGTGTCTGCTCTCACAGAACCAGACAGGGCAAGAGGGATGCGCACCTACAGTTGCACACACACTTCGGGTAGCCTCACACACAACTGCAGGACCGCGTGTGCAGGACCAACAGTTACCGCGGGACGTCTCGCCGTTGTTATCGCGAGAGCAAAACCAGCGCCCCGCGCCCAGTTAGAGGCACGTCGGTTCCACTGCGCAAGCGCGGTTCTGCCAGCGCCCCTCTTTTCCGTACGGGCGTGTCGGTGCGAGGTCCAGACGCCGAGGGAGGGCAGCCTACGGGAGCTCGCCTGCGTTTTCTTCCCCTCCCCGGGTCAATTCTCCATTTCGCTTCCGGTCCCTCACTTCTGGTCCTTCCCAGTTATCCTTCCGACTCAGAAGCCGGTGGTGCGGTCACCTAGAACCTTCAGTTCCCGTCCGGGTCGGCCGCGCCTGGAGCGGCGAAGCTCCCCGGGCTGGGCCCGCGCGGCCTGAGGGCGGCGCCCTCCCTTGCACCATGGTGAGCGGGGTGGGGAGTGAGGGAGGCGAGCGGCGGGCCGGGTCCGGGGCGCCCAGAGGACCCCTGCGGGCTACAGGATCCGCGGCGGGACGCGGGGGTCTTCGCGCCGCGTGAGCCCAGAGGCTGGAGGAAGCTGAGCCTCGGCGCCGCCGCGCCGTCCGCGGCCGTGCTTAGTCCGGACGGCGCGCTGTAGTTCCCCACCGGGAAGCCGAGGCTCTGGGACGCGCAGGGCCGGCGCCGCGTCCCGTGGGGGGCCCAGCAGCGGTTCCTGCGCTATTTGCCTTGTGTCTGCTCTCCGGCTCCCCAGCGGGGAGCTTCCCGAGGGCAGGGTCTTCCCACCTCTGCCTCCTTAAAGCCTGACGCGGTGTCTGGCGCGTTGTCGGGGTCCAGGGATGGACGAGTGGCCGGCGTCGTGTGACCGCAGGAGGGTGTGATCAATGTGGTCGGGCGCGGGTGGTCGGCTGCTTCATTTGTTCTAGAAGCGCTCACGACGGAGCACGCAGAGTGCCGGCACGAGGAAGATACTCTTACATGTTGGTTACCATGATGGTCTCATTAAGCGAAGCGCACGACGCCGTAATAAATGGTAGAAGGTGTAATGGATGCCACTGTAGACTGATGAGCCCAAGATCCGGAGGACGAGAGAAACCGGTGGACAAAAAGCAGCCCTTTCTATTCTCCAGCCCTCGGAGGATATGCCCCGTATTACTGCTTCATACTAGCCGGCTCAGCCTCTTGATTCTGCCTCTTGTTTCTGAACTCTGACAAACATAGGGAATTGCCGGTCTCCGTTCCCTAGCAGGACAGAAGGATCCCTGGGCCTGGATGTTTCTGGCAAACTGTCACCAACACGCATTCATATTTGTGGGTTTCCGTCACCCCTGGTACATGCCCTAATCACAAGATTCATGGTTTTTGGGGGGGAAATTCCTATGAGTTCCCTCAAAAGGAAGAACCATGACCAAATTCCTAGTACCCAGCGTGGTGTTTCAAGCATGAAGTAAGCATTGAGAAACATTAAATTAAATACTTAGAATCTGTAGGCTTTAATGAAATAGGTAGGACACAGCCTCAGCCCTCAAGATGATGGCTTCTCCTGGGACAACCTCTGTTTTATTCCTTAGTAGATATTGTGTTCACTTATCTACCAAACAAACTTGACAAGTTTGTTTCTGTGTCCATTGAAAGGGAGAGTCAAAAAGATTTAAATTGAGCTTGCTTTTGCTGAGCATCTGATGACTTCATGTAGTTATCTCATTAAATCATCATGACATCTTTATGAGATAAAAGGTGTGATCCCTGCTGTAAAGGTGGGGGAACTGAGGCTTAGAGAGACAACTTCTCAGGGATGGTAAGTTGGAGAGCCGGGAGTGAAACTCAAGTCCTTGACTCAGCAATACTCTTTCTACTTACACTACAACCCAGAAAATGTGTTCCGTGCCTGACACTGTGTTTCAGGGATAATTGACTTGACATTAGTGCAACAGTATTTAGATAAAACTCACTTTGTAAAAGCCAGTCTTTCCTTCCTCAAATTTCACTGGCAGGGAACAGACAATTGTGGTGCTGGGTGGAAATTGTGTGGTAGGTATAAACCCAGACAAAGGCGGGCAGCCTGGCTGGGATGAAGGGGCCACAGAAGACTTGTCTGGCACGGTGATAACACAGGTAGATTCTGAAGGATGAGTGGCCGGATGCAAGGGGTGTGGGGGAGTGGAGGAGTGAAGACCTCAGGTAGCGAGCGCGGCGTAAGTAAGGCCCCGGATGTGGGCGTCTTGTGATTGATGTTGCGATTGTTACCGTATTCATGTACTAGTTCAGGCATTCTGCTTGTGCCTGTGAAACTTTTCTCTACAAAGTAAATGAAACGTTTCTCTAGAAAGTAAAAGAAAAAGCTCTTTAAACATCGACATTTTTCTTCCCTTCTCTCTCCTTTTAGGCCCGAAATGCGGAAAAGGCCATGTACGTATCAACTCGATTTCGTCTGTAAATTTCTGTTTGGTCTTTTGATATAGCTTTCTTTCTCTACCTGTGTTGAAATAGTGTTCATATAGTATTTGCCCATACATTTGTTTCCCCCGTAGTGTTTTCTGACAGCTCCCAGAACTTATTCTGGATGAACATTCGCTCACCTGGGGTGGTGCAGGGGCTGTTAGAGTGACAGCCCCATAATATTAGTCTTTTTAACATCTGGATGTGTGGCTCACCACAGTGGCCTGATGAGTAGAGTTTCCCACAGTCCAGTCCTTACACGCCATATGGGTGAAAGGAACACAAATCCTTATAAGCCCTACTTTTTTGAACATGGAAACCCATAACTTCTCTGTGGTTTCTTGACTGCAGTATGTATATATGTTTATGAGTGATGGATGACATTCAGTATGGTCATGAGCAGATTTACCCATCCAGGAACTTGGATGGTAAGAGATCTCTGAGCAGGATCTAACGGAGTCTTCTCTGTTCCCGGCAGGACGGCCTTAGCAAGATTTCGCCAAGCTCAGCTGGAAGAGGGAAAAGTAAAGGTTGGTTTAAATCTTCCTCATGAATTTTTAAATTATTGAGAAGAAGTGCAGTAAAACTGCCTCCTGAACAGACTTCAGACTCCAGATCTTCCTCTTTCTCGTCCATGCTTTCCTGTGTCTTACGAGTCTGTACACTTGAATCCCAGGTAGCTGGGGCAGTGTGATGCTCTGACTACTTGTGCTTCTTGTAATATGACGATTGGGTTTCCACGTTATCCCAGCCCTGTCTAATACTGAATAGTACAAAGTGGGGTGTGCTGTGAGGAGCAGCTCTAACCTGAAACCAGTAACGACCTTAGCTCATGGAGACTCAGCCAGGTTAGGGGTGATACGTACTGTTTTGGATATTTTTGTTTTGTTTTTTAAAATTATACACACCCCCGCACACACACCTGTATACACACAGACACGCATGTATGTTTATGTTTGTTCTAAACGCTGACAGCTGTCATTTCCTAAGGTAGCATACATATGCCATGAAATGGGTATAACCCGTGTACTTCGCCATCTCTGTAACGACTGACCCTGAAGAACACGGGTTTGAACTGCATTGGTTCACTTATACACGGATTTTTTCAACGGTAAATACTACAGAACTACACGGTTTGTGCTCGGTTGAATCTGTGGGTGCGGAGGAGACACGGATACTGAAGCCCGACTGTAAGTTATACTTGGGTTAACCCCCATGTTGCTCAAGGGTCAAGTGTACTGGACTTTGACGTTGTTTCCAGTGGCTGCCTGTACCAGGTACAACGCAGTGAATGTTTCTGCCCGTGTAGTTCTTTTCTAAGGAGAGGCTGCAGTGCGAGCCATAAGGCTTGAAGAAGAGCACCTGGACCTGAAGCTGCAGGTGTCTTTAGCCTGTTAGACATTCCAGGCTTCATGCCTGAGTCAGTCACGAATGTTGCACGAAGTTTGTAATTTCATACAGTACAGCGGCAGCATGTGTTTTGCTTTTCCTTAGGAGCGAAGACCCTTCCTCGCCTCGGAGTGTACTGAGCTACCCAAAGCCGAGAAGTGGAGACGACAGGTACGTGCTGGGTGAATCTGATCTTACAGGAGAACAGGTCTCCGATGGCTTTTGTACCTACATGACTCTTCAACCAGAATTCTAAGAATTTTTAATTACTCATTTTGAATTACATATTTCTTTTGCTTTCAGACTTACTCAAAAGTCATAAAAATATATTGCCTTTTATTTTTTTCACAGATCATTGGAGAGATCTCAAAAAAAGTGGCTCAGATTCAGAATGGTAAGCTAGCTTGTCTGTTTAAAGTGGTCGATTCTCAAACCCACAATTAGCCTTGGGGACGTCAGCCTCCTCTCTCAATAATCAGTAGAACAAGTAGGTACAAAATGAGTAAGAACATAGAAGAATTGAACAATACTGTCGATCAGTTTGACCTAGTTGACCTTTATGGAACACTCCACCTCACAGAAAAGAGTACATTTTCTTTTCTTAAGAACAAATGGAATATTCGCCAAAATAAAGCATATTTTAGGTTATAATATGAATGTTAGCAAACTTAAAATAATTAAAATTTTGAAAAGTATGTTCACTGATTATAACACAGTTAACTTAGAAATCGATAACAAAAAGATATCTGGAAAATTCCTAACTATTTAGAAATTAAACATCTAAACAACCCATATATCTAAGAGGAAACCTCAAGGAGATTAGAAAATATTTTGAATTGAATGAGAATGAAAACATAATGTCAGAATTCAGGGGACAAAAAAATTTATAGCATTAAAATAAAAGAAAATAAGAAAGGTCTCAAGTCAGTGATCTAAGCTTCTAACCTAAGAAACTAAAAAGGAAGAGCAAATTAATTCCAAAGTAAGCAGAAGGAAGGAAATAATAAAGAGAAGAAATCAATGAAATTGAAAACAGAAGATGAATAGAGAAAATAGAACAAAAGCGGGTTCTTTAAAAAGATCAGAACTTACCTGGTGGCGCAGTGGTTAAGAATCCGCCGGCCAATGCAGGGGCCCACGTGCCACACGCAGCAGCAACGGAGACCCAGCGCAGCCAAAAATAAATAAAATAAAATTTAAAAAATAAAAATAAAAAGACGAGTAAAATTGATAAACTTCCAGTCAGTCAGACTGATCAAGAAAAAACGAAGACACATGGGACTTCCCTGGTGGTCCAGCGGTATAGAGTCTGCCTTCCAGTGCAGGGGACACAGGTTCAATCCCTGGTCGGGGAACTAAAATCCCGCATGCTGCAGGGCAACTAAGCCCGTGTGCCACAAACTACAGAGCCCATGCTCCCTGGAGCCTGCATGCCACAACTAGAGAGAGAAAGGCCGCACGCTGCAACAAGAGAGAACTCCGCACACCACAAAGAAGAGCACACGTGCCGCAACACGTGCCGCAACGCGCTGCACCGAAAGCCTGCGTGCAGCAACAGAGACCCAATGCAGGCAAAAATAAATAAATAAATAAAATTAAAAACCAAAACCAAAAAAAAAACCAAAAAACCTCAGCTAACTGGGAATTGAAGGGAACTTTTTTTTTTTTTTCCTGATAAGTCACTTCTACCAGAAAACCTATGGCCAGCTATAGGTTGAATGCTTTCCTCCTAAGATCAGGAACAAGGTGGAGATATCCCTTCTCACCGCTTCTATTCAGTATTGTACTGGAATTCCTTTCCAGTACAGTAAAGCAAGAAAAGGAAATAAAAGGCCCAAAGATTGGAAGGGAAGAAAAATGCTCTATTCTGAGATGACATAATTTTCTATGTAGAAAATCCCAAGGAATCTACAGAAAGATTTCTTAAATGAATAAATGAGTTTAGCAAGATCACAGAATAGAAAGTCAATACACAAAAATCAATTCTATTTCTATGTACTAGCATTGAACATTTGGAACTAGAACTTTTATTAAAGTGTTATTTACAGAAGCATCAAAACGAAATATTTAGGTATAAATCTAACAAAATATATGTATGATCTGTTTGCTGAAAACTATAAAACAGTGATGAAAGAGTCAAAGAACCAATCAAATGGAGACATAGACAGTGTTTGTGGATGGGAAGACTCAATATAGGAAAGGTGTCAATTCTTTTTCTTTTCAAAATCTATCACAGTCAAAATCCCAGCAGTGGTTTTTGGTTTATGTTGACGAACTGTTTCTAAAATTTAAATGGAAAGGCAAAGGAACTAGAATAGCCAAAACAGTTTTGAAAAAGAAAAAAGTTGGAGTATTCATGACACCTAATTTCATGATTTAATGTAAAGCTAAAGGTATTCAAGACAATTGGATATTGGTGAAAAATAGACACACAGACCAATTGAACAGAGTAAGAAGTCCAGAAATAGGGGCACACGTATGTGGTCAGTTGACTTGACAAAGGTACAAAAGCAATTCAGTGGAGAAAGGGAGGGCTTCTCCCTTGGTATAACCCCAACTGCTCCCGACTGCCAGCCGCCAATGACAACACCTCAGCAAACTCCCTGTCGTCATCTCTTTAAATCCATCCCTTAGGGACTTCCCTGGCTGCCCAGTGGTTAAGAACCCGTGCTTCCACTGCAGGGGGCACGGGTTCGATCCCTGGTCGGGGAAGTAAGATACGGTGTGCTGCGCAGTGCGGCCAAAAAATAAATAAGTAAAAAATAAAGACTATAAATCTGTCCCTTAGGCTCAGTTCTCAGGCCCTAGTCTTTGTCAGAGATGTTCCCCCTTAGCAAGGTGGGAACAAGTCCTTTCCTGAAAGAACTAGACTCACACAGGCTGCCGCCAGCCCTGATGCTGACGCTGCCTCGCTGCATCTTGGCTGACACTGATTGGACGCTGTGTCCCCACCTCTAAGAGTTTCCTGTTTCAGTGGTGGTATAAATGGAGCTGCAGGATTGCTTCAGTGTGTATTTCTGTGGTTGCTAATGAGGAGGACGTTTTTTCTCCCCAGCGCTGCTGAAACTGCATGATTGTTGCCCTTCCATGATTTCGGTGTGGGTGGGTTTTCTTATAAATTGAAATAGTATCTTTGTGTTATGCACCTTTTTAGGTGTTGACATTCACTCTTAAGGCTACGACATCGAGTGGTATTTTCAAGAAACGATAGGACATTTTTGTTTTCTAGCTGGTCTGGGTGAATTCCGAATTCGCGACCTGAATGATGAAATTAACAAGCTGCTAAGAGAGAAGGGACACTGGGAGGCCCGGATCAAGGAGCTGGGTGGTCCTGACTATGGGGTAAGCAAGCCGTGGCCCTGGGGGCCGAGCTCGGGTGCTGTCTACCTGCAGGGTGGCTCCTGCTGTCCCCGCAGCCCTGCCACAGAGTAGGCACTGGAGAGATGAAAGGAGGCTTGGAAGTGCCTGTTGAGTGTGGACAGGAAACGTGAAAGCACGGGCCAGTGGTGCTTAAAGGTCCACAGTGCAGGCCTCAGTACGTGTACTGGCCAGGTGTTCCAGAGTGAGCCACTCGGGCTCCCTGGGCCTCTTGTTTGAAATGACCTTGGCCCCTCACAGTCTTCTCTGAACTCCTTGAGAATTGGGACAACCATTCCATTGTCGGCTTCTGTACTCAAGGGGACCCTGGGGACATGGCTGTGTTTCCTTTCTCTGGATTCTTTAAATGCAGTATTCTAGAACAGTGACTTTCAAGCTTTTAGGCCCATGACCCACTCTAAAATAAACACACACACACACACACACACACACACACACACTCTCACTCACTATATCACAACACAGTACTGAAAAAATACTTGGTATATGTTGCTGCACTGATATTTTCTATTCTGTTCTATCTTGATTTTTAAAAAATGGATGATTATGACCCATGTAATGGATTTCACGACCCGCCAGTGGGTGTCAACTTTGAAAAATGCTGCCCCAGGCCCTGCCCCATTTACCCAGGTCATTTGAACCAACAGTATCTAGTCAGTGGACTGTAGTACGTTGTGTAAGGAATATGTGCAGTTTTTCTATGTATTTAATGCAAAACCACAGTTCTCATGTTAGTACCTGGCCTAAAAATAAGGCATTTATTCTTGTTGCAGAAGGAAAGGCACTTCCACTCCTGGGGTACCTGTGCTAGGAACGTTCTCACTGCATCTTCAGTTGTTCTGTGATGGTGATTTTGCTCCCTGTCAGACTGCTTTAGTGCAGAGGTTTATTACCCTTCCTGGAAGGGTTACAAAATTAATATGTACAATATTCTTAAGTTCCACCACCCAGAGTCACCGGTAATGTTTTTATGTATTTCCTTCTAGAGTCTTTTTTTTTTTAATTTATTTCTTTTATTTGTTGGCTGCGGTGGGTCTTCATTGCTGTGCGTGGGCTTTCTCTAGTTGCGGCGAGCGGGGGCTACTCTTCATTGCGGTGCATGGGCTTCTTCTTGCCGTGGCTTCTCTTGTTGCAGAGCATGGGCTCTAGGCACGTGGGCTTCAGTAGTTGTGTCTCGCAGGCTCTAGAACACAGGCTCAGTAGTTGTGGTGCATGGGCTTAGTTGTTCTGTGGCATGTGGGATCTTCCCGGACCGGGGCTCGAACCCGTGTCCCCTGCATTGGCAGGCGGATTCTTAACCGCTGCGCCATCAGGGAAGCCCTAGCGTCTTTTTAATGCTAAAGAATTTTATTTTCATTTTCTATGTACAAAAGTAACATTTAGGGCATTCCCTGGTGGTCCAGTGGTTAGGACTCAGCACTTTAACTGCCGTGGCCCAGGTTCTGTCCCTCGTCGGGGAACTAAGATCCTGCAAGCCGCCCAGTGCAGCTGAAAAAAAAAAGTGACACGTTCAGAGTTTGTTTTACAAGATGGTGGTGATGGTTGCATGACGCTATGAATGTACTAATACCACTGACCTGGACACTTAAAAATGGTTAAGACGGCAAATTTTTTGTTACTTGTATTTTAGTACAATAATAAGAGAAAAAGTAATACGTTGTTATTAAGTTCCGAAAAGTATAGAGCAGGGCACCATGCAGTCAGGCTGCTTTTAACTAGGAGCAACTTTTGGAATATTTCCGTCCATTGTTTTTCCATGAGTCCTGTAACTGAGGTCATACTCAGGTATGTACAGTTTTGGTTCTAGGTTGTATACTTCTTTTCAAAATGGTAACTTTGATTGTATAAAGAGTACCTACTTTTATGTCAAAAAAAAAAGAATACATAACAAAAAATATAAAAATTCTAAAATATAAAAATAACTTATATATTCTATGTGTGATACAGATTACATTATATAGTTTCCTACCACACAGAAATGACTGCTATTAACATTTTCTACTTATTTTTCTAGAATTTCTTCTATACATATATATATTTACTTTTACAGATAATGGTTCATTATTCTAACTATATGCTTTGTTCACTTAACAATTTATCAGACGCATATGTTCATGTCAGTAAATAATCATTTATATAATCGTTTCAAAAAGCATTTCTGAGGGCTTCCCTGGTGGCGCAGTGGTTGAGAGTCCGCCTGCCGACTAAGAAATACTTTTGTGTGTATTTCCTAAGAATAAGAATGTTCCCTTATATAACCATGGTAGAGTTTAAGACATTTAACTTTGATACAATCCTCTGGCTGTTTTATTGATTTTCATCCTTTATGGCCTTTCCTCTTATAGTACGGAGCCTTGTCCAGGGTCGCATACTGTATGCAGTTGCCAACATCATCATTTTTAGTGGAGAGAATTCCATCTTCTGGATATTTCATTTGTCTTCTACTGCTTGTCATTTAGGTTTTTCGCAATTTCTTAAAGCTTTTTTCACTTAACATTATATTGTGTTTTTCTAAGTCAATAAAAGAGTTCCATATGAACCATCATTTTTAAGCTATAGGATATATTCCATCCTGAATATGCTATAATTTACTTAAATCATCCTCTTACTGTTAGGTATTTAGGTTGATTTTTAAGGGATTAAAAAAAGTACCTGAATATATTTCTGTTGTACATTAATATTTTCTACCTTTAGCATTATTATCTTAAATCTGTTTGCAAACATGGAAATACTGGGCTTAAGGATCAGATCCATTTTCTCTTTTTCCTTCCCAATAAGAAAGTTGGCCCTAAAATGCTGGATCACGAAGGGAAAGAAGTCCCAGGAAATCGAGGTTACAAGTACTTCGGAGCAGCGAAAGACTTGCCTGGCGTCAGAGAACTGTTTGAGAGAGAACGTAAGTAACTGGTGTTCACCGGGGCGTTAGCCTGGACTTCTTGGTCCTGCTTGTAACAGTAGACATGCCGTCTGCAGGGCACTCTTCCTGTGCCATTTCTTAGCCGCACAGCAGCCCCGTGTCCTCAGGGGATTATCGTTCTCAGGTGGGCACACAGTTGGGGTGAGAACGGGAACCCAGAACTGACAGGTGTCACATTGTAGGCTCTGCCCACACCTGTCTGAGTGTGAGCGAGGAGTCTCCCTGTTTGCAGTTCAGTCAGCTTCGTTTTCAGTTACGTGTTTAGTTGAAAAAACTCTTAACTGGGGCCTCCCTGGTGGCGCAGTGGTTGGGAGTCCGCCTGCCGATGCAGGGGATACGGGTTCGTGCCCCGGTCTGGGAGGATCCCATATGCCGCGGAGCGGCTGGGCCCGTGAGCCACAGCCGCTGGGCCGGCGCGTCCGGAGCCTGTGCTCCACAACGGGAGAGGCCACAACAGTGAGAGGCCCGCGTACCGCAAAAAAAAAAAAAAAAAAAACAAACTCTTAACTGAAGGACACATGACACCTTGGGCCGAACCCCGAGATGCACAAGTGGAGGAGAGTGAATCCAAGCCGGGTACCCTCTCCGCTCCTGCCTTCCCCTCCACAGCCCTGGGAGCCTCCAAAATGCTGTTGGAAACCGCTGGTCTGGAATTTCTGTGTATCTTAATTTTGACTTTTCAAAAAGCAGTCCAAGCATTTTATAGAAAGCAGTGTGGAAAGTAGAGAAGGATGAGACTGGGATTCCTCCCACTGCTGGCGTTCTGCTGTTTCCTTCCAGTCGGTTTTCCTGTTTGTTTAAAAATACAGTTCTGCTCATTCTTAAATTCATTATGCACACACTGGTTTTGCATGCGTGATTGACATCACTTAAAAGAATTCAGAGTTTAAATATCATGCTGTTTATTATGAATGCAGTATAATTTTATTATAGACAAGTTGTAAAATACAGAAAATCAGAAAAAACACCCACATTTTCACAACTTATAGATGATGGTTGTTGACATGTTGGGGTGTATCCCCTTCCAGTTTTTTAAGGCTCCTAAAATGAGGGTGTGCTGTGTATGTTACTTTTTTTTTTTTTTGCTTTTACATTGTTTCTAAATTTATTTATTTATTCCAGTCATAGAGTGTTTTGGTTTTTTTTTTACCAAGAAAGTGCACAACTTAGTCTTAATGCATAAAATGGAAATAGTAGCACAGGGACTTCCCTGGTGGTCCAGTGGTTAAGACTCCGTGCCTCCACTACAGGGGGCACGGGTTTAAACCCTGGTCGGGAAACTAATATCCTGAATGTCGCACGGCAAAAAAAAATAAAAATAGTAGCACAGTCCCCTTGACCCCCATCCCAGTGCCCTGCTAGAGATGACCCGTCACTGTTATTATCTGTTTGGAATGTTCCCTTCCAGCCTTTTCCATGCACTTCCATGCTTATTTCATCAACTAAATTACATCAGCATAAGGGACAGATGACTCAACCCCAATTACTTTAGGCAGAAAAGTCTATAAATTTATTGGTTCATATAACTGACAAGTTTGCCTTTGGGAATGGCCGGTTCCAGGTCACATTGCTCCGTTTTGCAGTTTTGGCTTCCATCCTGTGAGCTTTTTTCTCTGTCTCACTCTCCTCTTGTGGTGGCTGGTTGTCCGTCATCGACTTAAATTTTGTTCTCTCTCAGCAAAAGATTTTTTTCCCCCTAACAGTTCAATCAGAATTCCCAGAATTGAGGCTGGTTGGCTTTGGTTGGATCACAGCTCCATCCTGTGGCCGGAATGCGTGCAGTGCTCTGAGCCTGCTAGGTTTCAGCCCTGTCCTGGATGCAGCAAGCCCACGTGGTGGAGGGGTGGACAGGGTTGTGTGTGCAGTCCTTCCATGTCCTCTCATGGTTCTCCTTAGAATGCCAAGTGATGTGACGGATTAGAGTCTCAGGGATTAACCGTACTTGGTGTGACCATCCCTCCTTTGGTACTTAGTTATTTCTAGATGTTTATAATTATAACATTTTTGCTGATCTGGTGCTTGAAACAATGTATTATTTTTATTTTTTTGTTTCCCCCCCATTACTAATGAAATTGACAATCGAATTCAGTTACTAAATGAAATTTTCATACATAAGAGTTTTTTCTTCTTCAATTATCAGCTTTTATTCTTTGACTAATCTGTTGGGTTGTCATTTCCCTTTTGATTTTCAAGTATTACTAAATATAGTAAGTAAGTAATAGTAATAGTAAGTAGTAAGTAATAGTAAGTCTTAATCTGAAAGTATTTTCTTCAGGAATTTCTCATTTGTCTTTTTTGTTTGTAGTTTCTTTTGTTTTATCTGTATTCTTGGTTTTTTCATTGAATATTATGGCATTTCCTGTGTTGTTAAAGCACCCTGTGAAGTAGCATTACTGGAGCTGCAGGATCCCCTCCCCTCCGCCATGCTTGACTTGCAGATCATAGTCCTTGGGTGTCCAAGTTTTCACTGTTGTATGAATAATGCTGTGATGCACACCTCTGTCCATAAAGCTTTGCCAGGTTTTGTTTCTGTTTTTTAAATTAGGATAGATTCCTTCTAAATGGACTAATTGGGTCAAAGATTTCAACACTGATTTAATTTTATTTATTTATTTATTTTAAATTTATTTTATTTATTTATTTTTGGCTGCATTGGGTCTCTGTTGCTGCACACAGGCTTTCTCTAGTTGCAGCGAGCAGGGGCTACTCTTCGTTGCGGTGCACAGGCTTCTCATTGCGGTAGCTTCTCTTGTTGTGGAGCACAGGCTCTAGGCGTGTGGGCTTTTGGTAGTTGTGGCTCGTGTGCTCAGTAGTTGTGGCTCAGTAGCTGTGGCACAAGGGCTTAGTTGCTATCCGCGGCATGTGGGATCTTCCGGGACCAGGGCTTGAACCTGTGTCCCCTGCATTGGCAGGTGGATCCTTAACCACTGCACCACCAGGGAAGCCCTCAACACTGGTTTTCAAAAGGGTGATACTGGGCTTCCCTGGTGGCGCAATGGTTGAGAGTCCGCCTGCGGATGCAGGGGACGCGGGTTCGTGCCCTGGTCTGGGAGGATCCTACATGCCACGGAGCGGCTGGGCCCGTGAGCCATGGCCGCTGAGCCTGCGCGTCCGGAGCTCCGCAATGGGAGAGGCCACAACAGTGAGAGGCCCGCGTACCACACACACAAAAAAAAGGGTGGTACCACGTATATAATCCCATTACTAGTGTAGAGAAGTGCCTATTTCATGATATTTTCATGAACACACCTACTATATGCCTGTGTAACATTGTATGAGGAGAAGGCTTGAATGAGATTATGATGGGGAATTCAGCTAAGCTGGTGAATTCTTTCTTTTAGCTCTTCCTCCTCCAAGAAAGACACGCGCTGAGCTCATGAAGGCAATCGATTTTGAATACTACGGTTACCTAGATGAAGACGATGGCGTTATTGTGCCTTTGGAACAGGAATATGAAAAGAAACGTAGGTCTGCGGGCATTTCATTTCACTGCTGCTGGCATCTGGGTTTCTTTTCTCTCCCTTGAAAATGGGGTTTTATTTTTATTTTTATAAGGAACATTGTTTTTTTAGGGCTTTTAAAAAAATTGAAGTAGTTGATGTATAATATTACGTAAGTTACAGGTGTACAGTATAGAGATTCACAATTTTTAAAGGTATATTCCATTAGCAGTTATTATAAAATATTGGCTATATCCCCCATGTTGTATAATACATCCTTGTATAGCTTATTTTATCTTTTTTCATCCAACTTAAAATTTTATTTATTTGTTTGTTTGTTTATTTATTTATGGCTGTGTTGGGTCTTAGTTTCTGTGCGAGGGCTTTCTCTAGTTGCGGCGAGCCGGGGCCACTCTTCATCGCGGTGCGCGGGCCTCTCACTATCGTGGCCTCTCTTGTTGCGGAGCACAAGCTCCAGACGCGCAGGCTCAGTAGTTGTGGCTCACGAGCCTAGTTGCTCCGCGGCATGTGGGATCTTCCCAGACCAGGGCTCGAACCCGTGTCCCCTGCATTGGCATGCAGATTCTCAACCACTGCGCCACCAGGGAAGCCCCAGCTTATTTTATCTTAATAGTTTGTACCTCTTAATCCCCTACCGCTAAATTGCCTCTCCCCCCTTCCGTCTCCCCACTGGTAACCACTAGTTTGTTCTCTGTATCTGTGAGTCTCCTTCTTCTTTGTTATATTCACTACTTTGCTGTATTTTTTAGATTCCACATATAAGTGATATCATACAGTATTTGTCTTTCTCCTTCTGACTGACTTCACTTAGTATGATAATCTGTAGGTCCATCCATGTTGCTGCAAATGGCATTATTTCATTCTTTTTTATGGCTGAGTAGGATCCCATTGTGTATATGCATGTGTGTGTGTGTGTGTGTGTGTGTCTGTGTCTGTCTGTGTGTGTGTGTGTGTGTGTGTGTGTGTGTCTGTGTCTGTCTGTGTGTGTGTGTATACACCACGTCTTATTTGCCCATCCATCTGTTGCTGGGCACTTAGTTTACTCCCATATCTTGGCAACTGTAAAGAATACTGCTGTGAACATTGGGGAGCCTGTATCTTTTCGTATTAGTGTTTTCGTTGTTTTCAGATATATACCCGGGAATGGAATTGCTGGATCACATGCTAGTTCTAGTTTTAGTTTTTTGAGAACCTCAGGGTGCTGAACTGGGGAGGATCTGGGTGTGTCCCCTAAAAGCTGCCCGCCCGTCTGATTCCTGTCTGATTCCTGCCCACTGGGGCAGGATGCAGGTGACCCTTTCCAGCAGGGAGGCCTTGGCCTCGCCCTGCGTGGGGCTTGACGCTTTCTCAGAGGCCAGAGTGAGTAATGCCCGCTCTCCCGTGTCTGCAGTCAGAGCCGAGTTAGTGGACAAGTGGAAAGCAGAGAGAGAGGCCCGGCTGGCAAGAGGGGAGGAGGAGGAGGAGGAGGAGGAGGAGGAGGAGGCCGAGGCCGACATCTACGCCGTCGCCGACGAGGAGGTACTGGGGGGGTGGCGAGGGACCCCCTGCACTCACCGCCTTCTCTGTGCCGCGGAGGATGGGGGAGCGGTAGCAGGAAGCACAGACGAGGGGTCAGGGTCAAGGCCCGGCTCTCGCCCCTGCCGCCATCTGAGGCTTCGGCCTTCTCTCCTAGACGGTGGGGATGAAGGTCACCTTCCGGGTTCACAGGGAGGGTTCCAGAGAGGAACGGCTGTGAGGGCACTTGCTAAACTGCTTTACACCAGGGATGACTTCCTTGCATCTCAGAGATAGGCCCTCCTGAACATGCTGGAATCAGATTTATAAACACATTTGAAGCCAGTGTGTTTTAGCCCATGACCTCATTGTTTCTGCTTAGATGACAGCGTCAGTAACTTTTGTAGTCTTAACCACCGCCTGCTATAGCTGGAAACCAGCCCAGAGCACAGAAGAGACTTCCTCAGGGGGTCCCGGTTGGCGATGGAACTGTGATCCCTCAGGCAAAGCCCCCTCGCTCCCAGCACCCCTGCAGGCCTTGCTCCCTGGGCAGGTCCAGGATGGAACTGATTTGCTCGACTGAGCAAGGGGAGGGGAAGCACCCATGCCTGGACTATGGGTCAGGCCCTGTGTGACGTCACATGGCTTGCCATGATGTCAGCGGCAAGGAAGCAGGCTCAGAGAGGCTTAGTGACTTAGTCACCGTCACACAGGATCTAGCAGACCTGAGGTTTGTGCCCTCAGGCAGGCATTTGAAACAGGGTGGCAGCGTGCCCTAGGAAGATTTTCTCTAGATGCAAATAATCCATTTGCTCTTTCAAGGGATGTTTGTTTAATGAGTGGCTACTGTGAGGCCCACTCGAGGGGCAGGACAGCAAACATGCTTCGCTTGTAGCTTGAAGCCCGGAGGGACAGTCCGGTCAGCAGACACCGTGGGAAATGGCAGCTGTGATAGGAGCTCTGGGTAGCGACATGGTGAAGGCAGGGCCAGTGAAGGCTTTGCTGGGGACGTGACCGTTCAGCTGAGATCTGGACACAAGTGAAGAGGCAGCAGGGAACAGTGTGAGCGGACGACCCCATGGGAGCGCGGGGACAGAGGACGGGCCAGTGGCTGGAGGGCAGAGTGGAGGCTGGGGGAGGGGAGGGGGGCCGAGCAAGGGCCCCGGCTCCCCTGGGGAAGCATCTTCCTTTACCATGAGAGCGATGGAAAGCCATCAGAGGAGGTAAACATTGTTTATCCTGAAATGCTTAAGATTTACGGGAAGTTGCACAGCTGCTGCCGAGGGTCCCGTGTGGTTCTTCACCCAGTGTCCCCAGTGGCTTGCACAGTGACAGTGCAGTGTCCACCGAGGGACCTGACGTGGTGTGACGCGTGTGGGCAGTGCTGTGTCTTTCATCACATGTGTGGATTCTCTGGGGCTACGACAGCCTTCCTTGTTGGAGTCTGCCCTGAGGAGTGGAGCTTCCACCCGTGGTCTTGCCTCGGTGGATGCAGCCCGACTTTCCCAGAGCCCTGGGACCAGTTTCTCCTACCAGCGGCGCGGCTTTCCTGGCAGCTGGTGACCTGGGGCGGGGGATGGGGTCAGGGTCCCACCCAGAGACCTGCGGGCAGCGGACCTGTGTCCACACAGGCCTCCTCTCTCCTCACGCCTCCAGGGCTGCGTCATTCCTTAGGTTATGAGTGATCTCTGCTGACTCACAGGCAGCCTCTGAGTGATGCTTTCTTCTATATATGCTTTTTTCAAGTTTAATTAAAAAAATAGATAATGTATTCACAAGACCCAAAACACAAAAAGCATACAGAGATTGAACACGGCTTGTCTTTTGCAGCCCTGTCCTCTGTCCGCTGGCTCTCACTGACATCACTGGCTTCTCTTTTCTTCCTCGTACAAGAGGTCGCGCAATACACAGCGTTCTGTTGCTGCTTGTACTTAACGCTGTGTCTTGGGTGTCTCTTTGTCTGAGAACAGAGCTTCCTCGTCGCTGCTTTTCCTTTTAAATGGCTGCAGGCTGGTGCACATTATGGCGGTGCCAGCACTTACTAACGGTCTCCTCTGCGCGGCCTCTGGTTGTACTCTTTTGCAGTCTGATGAGGAGGGCGGCCAGGAGAAAGGAGGGGAGGACGGGCAGCAGAAGTTCATCGCTCACGTCCCGGTGCCGTCGCAGCAAGAGGTAGGACAGGCTGCGGGCCGCCTGGCCTCCGAGGGGCCCCACGGGGCGCTGCGTGGTTTTCTTGGTCCTTCCTGTCCCTTTGGGCGGCTCTCACTCCCTCCACAGAGTGTTGGTCCCTGGGCTCAGGTCAGGGCGAGGCGTCCAGACGAGGCAGCGTTCCGTCTGCCCTGGAGGCTGCAGTCGAGCCCTCCGTCGCTCCCCTGCTCCCCCGGCGGGGATCGGGGCCCTCAGACGCGGGGTGCTGGGCTCCCGGCCGGGCCCAGGCGGCGTGTTGGCCTTGCGGGGCCTGTGGCCTGAGCCCTCCGTCGCTCCCCTGCTCCCCCGGCGGGGATCGGGGCCCTCAGACGCGGGGTGCTGGGCTCCCGGCCGGGCCCAGGCGGCGTGTTGGCCTTGCGGGGCCTGTGGCCTGAGCCCTCCGTCACTCCCCTGCTCCCCCGGCGGGGATCGGGGCCCTCAGACGCGGGGTGCTGGGCTCCCGGCCGGGCCCAGGCGGCGTGTTGGCCTTGCAGGGCCTGTGGCCTGAGCCCTCCGTCGCTCCCCTGCTCCCCCGGCGGAGATCGGGGCCCTCAGACGCGGGGTGCTGGGCTCCCGGCCGGGCCCAGGCGGCGTGTTGGCCTTGCGGGGCCTGTGGCCTGAGCCCTCCGTCGCTCCCCTGCTCCCCCGGCGGGGATCGGGGCCCTCAGACGCGGGGTGCTGGGCTCCCGGCCGGGCCCAGGCGGCGTGTTGGCCTTGCGGGGCCTGTGGCTTGAGCCCTCCGCTCTCCCGCCCGCAGATCGAGGAGGCGCTCGTGCGGAGGAAGAAGATGGAGCTCCTGCAGAAGTACACCAGCGAGACGCTGCAGGCCCAGAGCGAGGAGGCCAGGCGGCTCCTGGGCTACTAAGGCCGAGCCGGGGCCGCCGCCCAGCGCCGTGGGAGGTGGGCAGCCCGGGCTGCCTGCCGCTTCTCCTCCTCCCTCCCCTGCTCTCGCCTGTGTGCTGACCGAGGGCCGTTCGCCTGCCGGATGCCCCAGTGTCACCTCGTCCCGGTGTTTTGCTGACGTGTGACCCCACTTACTTCTGTCTTGAGTGTGTAGGACACGCTGCTCCCTGTCAGCCTTTGAGTGTCTCACGTAGCCTCCTCCTGTCATTTGGTGGGGAGGGCGACCAGTTAGTGACACTCCTAAAAAACGCAGCCGTGTTTGTAACTCCTCTGGAGGAATGAGAAGGTGTGTGGGCCCCGAGCCCACATCCCACACGTCGCAGCCTGCAGAGCTCCGCCTTCGGGGCAGCCCTGCCCTCAGCTCAGACCCCTCAGCTGGGCTTGCTCCTTCGTGCCCAGGTGGCAGGAGTTTGAGTTTGCCACTGCTGTCTAGGACTGGTTCTGCAGAGAGCTATTTTTATTAAAGATTTTTGTGTGAAAGGCACCCTCTGGGTCTGGGCTGCCTGTCTTGAGGCCGTGTCTGCACTGGGACCTGAGTGAGGTTCACAGTCACCGCAGGGGACGGGGTCCCTAAACACGCAGCCCTGGTGTGCGAGGGCTGCGACCAGCGGCGGCCCATCTGGGAGCTGAGGAGGTGGCGGGGCCGTCCTCCCGTGGCCCCCGCACCCACGGCTGCGGATCAGGGCTGAAGCGGCAGGGCCCGCGGCGCCGGCCTGTGGGGAGCACACAGAGGATACCCAGGAGTCGGTCCAAACCCGCCATCCCGGCCAAGTCTTTCCCTCCCAGTGGGGAGAACCCACAGCAGAGGCCACAGCTCTGGGCAGAGTGGGGGGGCTCCCCACCCTCAGGAGGGGTCCTGAGCGTGTCAGCAGAACCGTGTAGCTGCCGCGGTCCCGGCGGGCCTCCCGAAGGAGACTGGGGGCAGCGGAGCAGTGCCAGCCTGAGTGAGGGGGTGACCGTCAGCGTGTGACCTGCCTTAGGATGTTCCCGAGCCAGGGTGGAGGGGGTCAGGCAGAGGCTGGGCAGGGTGAGGAGTGGCCGTGGGGAAGGTGACCTGGGGCTTCAGAGCTGTGAGGGGGAGGGGAGGGGAGGGCACAGGACTGGGCCGGGGGCTTCCCTTCCCTGGAGGCAGGGCTGGAGGGGCCCCTCGGCCGAGCCCCTGGGCGAGTGTGTGCCGGGAGCAGAGAGGGTCAGGGCTGGAGCGCTGGGAGCCCCGGGGGCCAGGCAGGGTCAGACTCAGCCCTGGGACCCACACCCAGCCCGGGGCTGGCCCCTGGCAGGGGCTCAGGAGCAAACTCAGAGGGCACTTGGAGCAGGACCGGCCTCAGGTTCCCTGTCTTAAAGGCCAGGACTGGATCTGGTGCCCTCTGAGTCCCCCCCGGGTCTGGGCAGTCCCATGGGGTGGGCAGAGGCAGGTGGGGGCCTTGGGACAGCCAGCCCCTGGGGAGCGTTTGGAGGGCCCAGCTCAGATGGTCCAGTTACAGGGTTGACGTCCAAGGGCCACTCGGGTGGGGATCCTCGCTTTCATTGAGAGCAGGCGGTTCAAACGACAGGTGTTTCTTGTCCCTGGAAAGATGGTTGGCAGGTGCGTGGGGCTCGGCCCACCTGGACAGTCCCCCGAGTCTCCTCCCGACGGCCCCCCAGGGTCTCGCGGTGGCTTCCCCAGATGGGATGCGGGCAGCACAGGAATCAGTGTCTGGCGTCTGAGGAAACTCGGGCTCTGCTGATGATGCACAGGTGTTCCTGGCAGAGATGGGCCAAACCCCAGGCTTCTTCCTGTACTGCAGGCTCCGGTTATTTGTCTTGCCCGGGGCTGGAGAGGAGGTCTCTGCAGGGCTCCCCTAAGGCCTGGAACAGCAGGGCAGTGTGGCCACTGGTGGGGGTGTGGTCTCCATGGCCCAGCTCCACGGAAACTCTGATAAAGTCTGTTTCATGGTTTATACCAGCTTTGGCTCTGCCCACAGTTTCCCAAACATAGATACACATGTCCCTGGACTTCGCTCCCTTTCCCTCTCCCCTCTGCCCCACCGGCCTGGCTAGTGAGTCTGAAACACCCATCTCCTGTCACGCCTTAAGACTCCTACGCCAGCCCCACCCGGGCCCCGCAGCGCCCTTCTTCCCTGCACCCCAGCCCTGTGCACTCTGCCCCGAGCCCACGTGCTCTGGCTCAGGCAATTTGTAAACCTGGACGAGATTCAAACCTTTCAGGGTGGGGGGGCCCATTTCGTTTCCTCCCAGACCGCCCCATGCCCACCCCATCCTCTGCTACCATCAGCATCTCACTGCTTCCTCCCAAAGCCCCTGCTCGTACTAATGGAAGCCGTGACAGCAGAATCCAGCCGGCGGGCATCAGGTCCACTGAAGAGCAGACAGGTCCACGGTGGGGGTGGCGGATTTTCACATCTGCTCCCCTCCTGCCTCACCCTCTCGCACTCTCCCCCGCAGAAGAAGGCAGACTGTAGAGGAAGGGTCTCCTGTAGGGCTGCCCCTGGCGCTTTTCTGTGTCACCGAGCCTGCGTTTCGCCCCAGGGAGATGAGCTGTGCCCCAGGTCCCTCTGGTGGGGCCGGGTAGGACTGTGTGAAAACTAGCAAGTATGAGGGTCTGGGAACTAGGGGAGGAGCCTCAGGGCAGGGGACCAGAGGCAGTGGGAGAGGTGAGAGGGGCTTCCCGAGGGGCCGGGGCTTGTCCCTGGCGTCTGTCTAGCAGGCCCACTTGGTGTGGGCAGGGGGGCTGGGGGCCAGCGGGAAGCTGTGAGGGGAGGAAGCCAGGGCACCCCTCCAGGGCGGGCACAGCGCCTGGCGTGGGAGGGCACCGCGGGGCTGGCGGAGGTTGGGGCGGAGGTGCTGAGCCCGGTGACCCTGTGTTTCCAGTCAGAGCCTCCTGTGTGCGACTGGTACCTTGGAATGAAGCAGGGCTCCTTTGGCCTCCGTTAGGAGGTTTGGGGGCACTGGAGGGGAGAGCAGACGTCTGACGATTCTCTGGCCACCAGGCGGCTGCCCTGAGGAGTCCTCCCAGCCCTCAGCCAGCACCAGCCCAGAGCACCTAAGTCTACAGCTGCTGTGGCATATTTTTGCATTCTTGCTGCTTTCAGCTTTTTAACATTTTGCAGCAAGCACTCTTCTGTATGAAGAACCCAGGGCGTCATGGCTGGTGTCTGGTCTTCGTGGTGTTTTCCACCTTTGTTTCTGACCAGGGGCACGTTTTCATCCCTAGCCTGGGCTCTTCCAAAGAAAGAAAACTCGGATGATATCGTTAGAGGCTATATATTTTAATAATGGTGACTGTAGAAGGAAAGGAAAAGATGAAAAAAGAAGGAAGGGAGGGGCAGAAAGTCTCTCTCTCACCACTTGGAGGAGTTCTGATCCACGCAACGCTGGGGTCACCGCAGGTGCTTCCGTCTGTGAGCTAGGATGGTGCCACCGTGTGGCAATAGCACAAACTGAGAATTCGTTCAGCTCACCCACCGTTAGCTTTAAGAATGTTAAATTCTTGACACATTTAAAAGATTTTGGGAGGTGCGTTATTTAAAATGTGGGGCCTTGGACTTCCCTGGCAGTCCAGTGGTTAAGACTCCGCTCTTCCAATGCAGGGGGTGCAGATTTGATCCCTGGTCGGTCGGGGAACTAGGATCCTGCACACCATGTGGTGCAACCAAAGCGGGGGGGAACTGGGGGGCATTAAGTGAGACATCATAAACATTTTTTAATGACTCCATTTCAAAGGCGCATAGTTCATTTTCAGATAAAATGCCACTGTGCTATCCAAGAATTTACCACCAAAGAGAGGAAATGCAGATATTTTTTAACAGCATTCCTGAGATATACTTGACATACCATAAAAACCTACTGCGAGTGTACAACTTAATGATTTTAATAAATCTCCTAGGTCATGCAGCCCTCACGACAGTCCAGTTTTAGAACGATGCCATCACCCCACACATGCAAATGGTGGTTGTGTTTTCTGGAAAAGTCCACACCCAGGCCAACACTCCCCACCGCAAACCAGTTCCAGGCAAGGCCAGTGGAGAGGCTAGTTCAGCTGGCCAGCCACTTGCCCAGCACCCTCACAGCTGCCCAAGCCTCCTCCCTCTCCCCGTCCCTGTGGATGGTGGGACTTTGGCCCCTCCTGGAACCACCTTTCCCCTCCTCCTCTCCACCTGGTGCTGTGGGTAGCCACTGGGACAGACGTTGTTTTCTGGGGTCCTGGGCTTTGACGTGCCCCCGCTTCCCAGAGCCAGCCCAGCAGGGGGAAGCCTTCCATCCCATGTCCTTCAGCCTACTTCTGCCTTGGATGGAGGCTATGTCCTTGGCTCCAACGTGATGTAACAAAGCTGGGCTCCCACACCTGCTTTCCCTGGCACTTGGGGAGCTCCTGTCTGGTGCTGTTGGGTGATTCTCATGGGAGTGGAGGTCAGTAACTCTTCCCCCATCCCCGTGGGTCTGCGTTTGCCTCCTGGTCCAGTCTCTTCCCCACTTGGCCAGTAAAGCTGGTCAGGGTCCTTGGGGTTCCTAGTCCTGGTGAACTTGCTTTCTGTGGTCTCCTTAAGCTACAGGAAGGCCGTCTTCCCTTTTCTACTGGAGAGGATATGGATTTTTCTCTGTGCTGTTCACTGATGGATTTCAAGGCCTTAGAACAGTACCTGACCCATAGCAGGCATTAATCGAATTTTAAAATTACACGGAATTGAAGTTCTGCGGCCCCTTTGTAAGGGTACTGTCTGAAGAGGGCAGGGGTGTTCCCAATTCCCTTCCATCTGGGTAACTGGGGAGACTTTGGGGAATCGGTCCTATTTGATCTATTTTAAGCTCCTGAGAGACATTTGGGTCTCGTTTCTCTGAGGAGCCCTGGTTCACCAGGCCACCTGGGGAGCGGGTCTGCCCTAACACAGAACTCCCCGTGAACCGTCCTTGTTCCTCAGCTCAGGTCAGTCTTATCAGGTGGGTCAGTTCCCCCAACTGGACCCAAATCTCCAACTGAGCCAGCCCATCCTGAGACAGGATGGGCAGCTGCTTCCACCACTGCTAGGCTGCCTTTTGGGCTTTGGAATCCCCCAAACCTAGCCTCCCACCAAACGGGGTTCCCTAATTCCACTCTCCCAGAATCCTGGGGCGGCCACCTTGAGCACACAGCCCCACAAGGATTCTGGCCTCCTCCCCAGTTCTGTAGCCAGCTTAGTTTCGGGCCTCATGGAAGCCTTCTCTTTTCCTCCTTGCAGTGTGCGCCAGGCCTTTCCCTTCTTCAGTACAGGAAAAATGCTACCGCCTCTCCCATCCTCTGTTAGAGGGATTCTGCAGCCCCTTTGGTGTGTGCACCGAGGTGGCCCAGTGGTCTCCCTTCCCCAGAGATCCATTCTAAAGGAGGCCATTCTGGGCCCAAGAGCTGGGTTAACAGGCCACCCTTCCCTCGAGCCCACTCCTTTCTGTAGGTCTGGGAGAGACCAGGTAGGAGAACCCAGGTTGGTAGAAGAGCCCAGGCAGCTGGCTAGTCCTGGGTGAGCGGGAGGTGCGGGGTCGGGGGGGAGGGGGGAGGAGGCGGAGGCAGAGGATAAATTGGCGGTGGGGGGCGTGGCGGGTACGGTCGCTGTGGGCGGGCTTAAGGGCGGAGCCGAGGAGTGTTAACGGGCTGAGGGCAGCCCTGAGGGCGCAGTCGGGATGGGGACGGGGTCGGGAGCAGCGCTGGGGGCGGAGTCTGGCCGGGGCGGGTCTGAAGGTGGATTCTGATTGGGTCAAGTCTGAGGGCGGAGTCTCATTGGAGGCGGGCCAGAGGCAGTGCCGAGGGCCCAGTAGGCCTGGGGGCGGGCCCGAGAACAGCGCTGGAAGAGTACGGCCGGGGGCGGGCCCGGGGCGGTGCCCAGCGCGGCCCTGAGGGCCGGACTGGCCTGGCGCGGCGCGGAGGGCCGGGCCAGGCGAGTACGGGGCGGCGCCGCGGCCGCGGTGTCTGGCCGGCCGGGCGGGCCGGGCGGCCGGGGCGGGGCGGCCGGCGGGCGGTGGCGCCCCTTCCCCAGGTGTTGCGGCGCTTCCACGTCGCCAGGCGGCCCGCGGCTTGCGCGAGCCCAGGCCGCCCCAGCGTCCGGAGCGCCGGCCCTTGGGCTCCCGCGGCCATGGCGGGGCCGGGCCCGGGGGACCCGGACGAGCAGTACGATTTCCTGTTCAAGCTGGTGCTGGTGGGCGACGCGAGCGTGGGCAAGACGTGCGTGGTGCAGCGCTTCAAGACAGGCGTCTTCTCCGAGCGCCAGGGCAGCACCATCGGCGTGGACTTCACCATGAAGACGCTGGAGATCCAGGGCCAGCGGGTCAAGGTGGGAGGCCCGGCCCGGGGTCGCCGTGCAGCCGGGCCCCATGGCGCTAGTGGTCGGCCAGGGCCCTGGAGGGTCTCCCCGGAGGGGTCGGGGTCGGGGGCCGCGGCGAGCACCCGACTGGTCCGCGGGGGATGGGGTCCCCTCTGGCCCCCTGTCCGAGCAGGCCTGGGCCTGGGCGTTGGGGCCGGCCTCTGGGCGCAGAGCGCGGGCCTCGGGGCGCTGGGGTGCGCGTGCCGGGGGGAGTGCGGAGGAGAGGCCCTGCCCTCCGAGCTACACCCTGGGGGACTTTGCTCTAGAATAGCGTCTCCGGTGCCCGGCGGCTGAGCGCCTCGGGTGCGGGCACGGGGGCCGCCTGGCCGGCCTACCGCTGCTCCACCGCGGTCGAAGGCCCCAGCTCGGCCCTCGGGAGGGGACCCCAGGCAGAAAGGGACACCCCCACGACTAGGAGGGACCAGGAAGTAGTTTCTTCTAGGACCGGAGGGCCAAAACTTTTTGTCAGAATTTCCGGCCTGGCCACGCCTCCCTGCAGTCTCTTTGTGGACCTGGTGGTGGAACTTTACTCGGCCGGGGCGGCCCGGGTCCCCTCCCCCAGCTGCAGCCCGATAGGAACTGAAAACTTCACGGGCCCCGGAAGGTGGGGGAGAGGACCGAGCTTTGGCAGTGGCTCCGCACTAGACCGGCAGGATGTGGCTGCCACAGAGTCCTGGCAGTGGTCTGAGAACTAACATTTGTGATTAGTGAATCAGTTTCTTAACCTGGGTGTCAGCCCTCCCGAACGCAGCGAGACACCATTGTTCTTACTCGGGAACTTGCCTGAACTGAGCCGGACGGAAATCCTTTCCCCTCTTTGGTGGTTTTGAGTTCCCACCGGTTCCGGGATGGCTCCTAAGAGCCCTGGGCGGGGCAGCCCAAGGCCAAGGCATCTCCTGGTATCTCCGCGTTTTCAGGTGGAGCCGGGTGATTGAGTCCCGTGAGCCTCGATACTGTGGCGCCCGGCCTCCCTGGGCTGCTGTGGGCCTGCTACCGGTTGGCTTTCGGCAGGATGCTTAGCTCTTTGTTTCTGCAAAATTGGGATAATTTCTTCCTCCCGACCCAGCATGGAGAAAAAGTCAGCCAAAAGCCTTTCCATGCACACGGTGCCTCTGGAGTTGATGTGACAGGGGAAGCAGAAGCTCCCTGCCAGAAGGGTTGCTTTTTTTTTTTTCTTTTCTTTTTTTAACAGTCTTTTGGGTTTCTGTGTGTTTTGAGTCTCCTTAGGATAGGAAAAAAGAACAAGGTGTGGCAGGCAGCTTTGAGTCATTATTCGGGACCACCCTCTGGAGCAGGTTGCGAGGGAAGGCTGTGGGATGGGGTCCGCGGATGAGTCTGTGCCCTGAGACGCTGCCAGCAGCCACGGGGAAGTGGCGAGTTGAAGGATAGGCGTAAACAAGCGGGCGGCCTGCTCCGGCTCCCCTCCCTTCCCCTCTCCTCCCCTCCCCTTCCTCCTCCCCTCCCCTTCCTCCTCCCCTCCCCTTCCTCCTCCCCTCCCCTTCCCCCTCCCCTCCCCTTCCTCCTCCCCTCCCCTTCCCCCTCCCCTCCCCCATCCCCTCCCCTCCCCTTCTCCGTCTCCTCCCCTCCCCTCCCCCTGCCCTCCCCTCTCCCCTCTCCCGGTGCTGACGGTGGTCAAGGAGGGGCTGGGTGTTCCTGTTTACCTGGCGAGATAACCTGTGCGGAGCCCTGGGTGCACTGTGTACCGAGCACAGGTTATGCAATGCAGGGCAGGCACTTCGAGATTTCTTTTCCTGTTGGTCACCTTCAGATTGTTCCAAGTTACTTGGGAGGCAGCCGGGTGGTTCTGGGACCAGGAGAGCAGTGTAGGCGTGGTAACCCCCCTAAGAGTTAACAGCGGCCAGCCCTCTCAAGACTCTGATGTGTGCCAGCTGTCTTACAGATGTGTTCTTGTGATTAACCCCGCCTCACACGGGGCAGGCTTCCCCAGGCACACAGCTGGGAAGTGACAGACGTGCAAGTTTTCTTCCAGCTTTTCGGACTCCAGGGCGTTGGGGTCTTTCCCTACACCAGACTGCTGCTTCTGATGGCGTGGAGTGGGAAAGCCTGTGCAAGCATTTGCTTCCTGATGTTGCAGCCAGAGAATCCTGAGGCTCAGGCACTGAAGAGGCTGTGAATTGCAGTTGGGTGGGTGGGGTGAGAGGACAGCCTCCCTGGCCCAGCACCCGGGGCCAGGGAGGCTGTCCTCTCACCCCACCCACCCAACTGCAATTCACAGCCTCTTCAGTGCGGGGGCAGGTCATTTTTCCTCACCCATAAACTATCTCTGGGGTGTCTTCCAGCAAGGTGATTTTTTAAAAAATCAAGTTTATTGAAGTTCAGCTTACACACAGTAAATGGGCCTCATTTCAGGTGTCGAGTTCTGTGAATCTTGACAAACCTATGCAGTCCTGTCACCACCACCACATTCAGAGTATAGATTCCTTCCATCAACCCGGAAAGTTCTCCTGTGTCCCTTTGTGTCAGCATCCACCCTTCACCCCAGGCCCTGGCAACCACTGATCTCTTTTCTGTCCCTATAGTTTCAACACTGTGGTTTTTAACTGGAACCTTTGAGGAGCCAGAGTTTATCGTTGTTGTTTCTGCAGAAAGCATGTCCACATCAGGGATTTAGTTTAAAACCTTCCCAGGCCTGTCTGGGGTCCAGCAAGCATCCAGCAGGATCTCAAAGCCGCCTCTCCTGTGCTTGCTGGCTCTTGTTGGCTCTTGAGGAAGCTCAGAGAGAGATCACCTAGCGCTTTTCCAGCTGCTCTGTACTTGGGGAGCTGCGGACTGAAGGAGGGAGGCCGAGAGACCGCAGGGTCAGAAGGGCCTTAACTAGCTTACTTTTATCCAGTTATATATTGAGGTTCCGCTTGTCTTTGACTGAAGAGTTCTGCTGCTAAAAAAATAAAAAGTCGGGAACATCACAGATTGAATTAAATCCTTTTATTTCTATAGTCACTTCCTCTTGCGACCAGAATGACATCCCAACACCTGACCTGGAGAGCTGGGCCCCTGTCTGCCTCGGCCACTTCATCTCCCTGCCTCTGCCCCACACGCAGTCCCCAGCCTCGCCGGCCCTTTCTGTCCTTCCAACATGCCTGCCTCAGGCCCTTTGCCTCTGCTGTCCTGCCTGCCACATTCCACCCCCAGATCCCCGTGTAACAGCTGCTTCATCATTCGGCTGTCACTGCACAGGCCACCTCTTCAGAGAGGCCTTCCCTGGCCTCCTAGGCCCTCCGTCCCATTACAGGGTAGGTTCATAGCATTTACCAGGACTTGACATTCCCTTGTGTGTGGGTCTCTCCTGTACAGTGTCCGCTCCTTGAAAGTGGACACCGCCTTGCGTACCTGTGAATCCCCGCACCTACAATAGTGTCAGACACACGGTGCTCACTACCTTTGTGTTCATTGATTTTTATTTATAGGGAGGAAGCTGAGGCCACAATAAAGGAAGTGACCGACACTCCCAAGGCCCCACACAAGTCAGTGGCAAAACCAGGCTTTGAACCCAGGGTCTCCCTGGCTCCGAGTTGCAGCGCCTATTTTTACACTTGACTACCCTTCTGAGTCCCACTCAGTTCGTACCGATGACCCTGAGATTCTGTACGTTAGTGACTCTGGTGAAAAGACAACTGTGGTCACCACACTTGGAGAGAAGCGTATGGACTTGGGCATTTTCTAGATTTTCAGGAAGGAGGGTGGAAACCCCAAGGAGTTTCAGGGTGCTGTCTGCTAACAGAGCATCAGGCAGCCCCGGGCAGCTCCCGTAGCAGCCCTGCCGGTGGCAAGGCTCTGGCCGTGGCGCCGGTCCCCGGGCGGCCCTGTGTGAGTTCACTGGACTCTAGCTGTGCAGGCTGAAGCTGGGGGCAACTCTGGGAGCTGCTGGCCTCTCAGCGGTGATGTCTCTGCAGGAGAACCCTGGACTAGGTGTCCAAAGGTCTGTGCAGCCTCATCCTAGCCCTGGCCGGTTCCTTGTCCCCTCTTGGAGCCCCAGGCTTCCTCCTTTGTGAAATGGAACAAACGATCTTTGCTCTGCCTACTTCTCAGGGTTGTTGGACGGCTATGGACACGCTCAAAATCGTTAAAAATTCCCCTTGTATGTTTTTGGATAATTCATCCACATGGTTCAGAATTTCAAAATTTCAAAGACATAAAAGGGCGTACCGTAAAAAAAAAACAACAGCCGTCCTTTCCATTTCTGACACCGTCTAAGAAAAGGCAGACAGTGCTACCCCCCTCTTGTCTATCTTGAAAGTGCTATTGTGAATAAAACCAAGGAGTTACAAACATAAGGGATTATTTGATGGTTGCTGTTGTTAGCATTTTCCTCCCCAGGGATTATTATTAGGATTATTTCTTAACCTGCCCCTCCCCACCTCACCATCCCCCAGGAAATCTCAGCCGGTTCTAAATCCTGAGCACATCCGAGTGCTGCTCACGCACCCTTATCTGGGACGACACAAAGGCCTGTTATGTAAACTGGTCTGTGCACCTCACAGGGGACACGCACACAGGTCAGCCCTGGACAGCTGTGCCCCTTTATTCGGCCTTCTGTCGGGGTCACTGTCCCCATGCTGGGAAGGCAGCCAGGGTCCTCCCACACAGAGCTCAGTCTCTGCCCTGGGCCCCGGGCCCCACGTTCCGGGACCTTGCGCTCCATCGCTCTCCTGGTGTGAAAGTGCTTCTTTTTAAAGTTTGCATCCTTAGCCTTTCCAGCTGGGGGTGTGGCCTTGCTCATGTGCTTTTCCTATTTGGATAAAATTGGTTTGACTCTTCCGATTTTGATCAGAGAGAGCAAAAGGATCGCTAGATAAGAGATAAGTTCTGGGTCACGCTGGTTGTCTGAAGAAATCTGTTCCTTTTTTTTTTTTCTTTTTTTGCGGTACACGGGCCTCTCACTGTTGTGGCCTCTCCCGTTGCGGAGCACAGGCTCCAGATGCACAGGCCCAGCGGCCATGGCTCATGGGCCCAGCCGCTCCGCGGCATGTGGGCTCTTCCCGGACCGGGGCACGAACCCGTGTCCCCTGCATTGGCAGGTGGACTCTCAACCACTGCGCCACCAGGGAAGCCCAAGAAATCTGTTCTTGATGCAGGTGACAATCATCCTCATGGCAAAACGAACCTGCCTCCTGAGGTTTCTGCAAGTTCCGAGGCAGCACATGCTGTGGGAAGACGGTGGAAAGGGGGCCAGTGGTAGAGCCTCGGGCCCCAGGTCACAATCTTGGCTTTGCCGCCTGGGGCACGTGGCATCACCGCTCCTGATCTGTTCACCTGTCAGCCCCGAGCTTAGGGACCTGACGCACAGCAGAGCAGCAGCAGGTGGGAGCTGACACGAGCGTGGGTCCCCTGAGAGAGTTGGTGGCCTGGGGCTCCGGAGGCTCAGCTTCTCAGCCTGGCTGCCCAGCTGCCCTTGTGCACTGATCTGCTTCCCCAGCGATGAAGTGAAGGCAGAATCCCCATGTCCGTGCCATGGAGGGCCCGCTGTGTATGAAAAGGCGAGCCCACTGCGGTCACAGGGGGCGGCATCGCCCAGACCGGGCCTTCTCACAGCTCAGGGCCTCCACCTACCTCCTTTTTTTGCTTCCATCCCTTTGGTGTTTCGGCCTGTTTGCGTTTTCCTTCCTTCCGTCAGCCCTGTGTGGCCCTTGCAGAGAGGCTTTGGGTGTGAGGGATCGTAAAGCTTAGTAGTAAGGGGGCAGCCCTCCCTCCCTGAGTCCCCCATCTCCCGAGTCTTGTTTTGTTTTTTTTTATAATATATTTTATTTTATCATTATTTTTTAAATTAGTTTCTGCTTTATAATCATCTCCCGAGTTTTCACCACTGTTCTCGTGCTCTGTTCTGCCTGGTCCTTGCAGCCACCCGGTGAGACCCCATTTCACAGACAGGGAGATGAAGGCCATGTGTGGCAGGTCTGAACCAGAACCTTGCCTGCCAGCTCCTCGTGTGGCGCCTTTTCCTCATTGCTGTGCACGCCCTCTACCACTACCAGCTGCCACACGCACATGTGTGAGCTCATGTGCACGCACGCACACACAGACACACGTGCATGAACACACACACGGAAAGGTTTGGGACCAATGTGAAATCTGGGCCGTCGTTTATCACTTGCATTTTACATTTTCTTACATTTTGATTAGCGGTGTCACATCAACATATTAATGCCATCTGCTTGTTAAACAAATCCTTATTAATTCAGATTAATTAGCAGAAGTGGTGCTTATGGCCAGTGTGAACAAAAGAAAGCACCTGCCTTCTAGAATGGCCTACGTAATGCTGGGTTGTTTTTTTTTTAAAATAAATTTATTTATTTATTTCTGGCTGTGTTGGGTCTCCGTTGCTGTGTGCGGGCTTTCTCTACTTGCGGCGAGCGGGGGCTACTCTTGGTTGCGGTGCATGGGCTTCTCATTGTGGTGGCTTCTCTTGTGTGGAGCACGGGCTCTAGGCGCACGGGCTTCAGTAGTTGTGGCTTGTGGGCTCTGGAGTACAGGCTCAGTAGTTGTGGCGCACTGGCTTAGTTGCTCCACAGCATGTGGGATCTTCCTGGACCAGGGCTCGAACCCGTATCTCCTGCATTGGCAGGCGGATTCTTAACCACTGCGCCACCAGGGAAGCCCCGTAATGCTGTTTTATTGAACATACAGCCAGTGCTGGTAGGTAGAGGCGCCTGCAACCTGCTCTGGGGATGTAGTGAGTCAGGACCGTTAGTGACTAGCAGCGCCCTTCTCCGTGGGTTACATACGCATCCCCTCCCTTCTTACCTGCCCTGCTTGGCCTTGCAGGCCTCCCTCTCCTACCCCAGGAAGAGGTCAGAGTAGCCCTAGACCAGGTACGTGACTTTCCACACAGGTTGTTTAAAAGGCAACAACCTGGAGCTTAGATGTCTCGCTAGGACCTGTCCCTCTCAAAGTGGTCTCCTTGGGAAATTGCACAAGTATTTCCGGATGTTGGATCACAGGGTGGGTTTGATGACTCAGAAGGGTCAGAGGACACCGGAGCAGAGCCTGCCACGCTGTCAGGAGGCCTTTGGTCCCAGGTGAGGTCTGACTGTGAAAGCAGAGTCCACGCTCGCGGCAGGCCGGGCCTTGCCTGAGCGCAGTCGCCAAGTGTGGGCAACAAAGTTCATCCTGATCCCAGAGGCCTGCAGAGATGGCCTCCACCTCACAGCGGACAGTCGGCGGGTCATTTCCCTTCCGCATGTCAGTTTCCTTGGGCGCCATATGAGGAGGCTGGACCACGATCACTGAGGGATTCCATTTTCCTTGAGGAAAGTTCCTTGTAGTTTCAAGCCAGGTAGTCCCCACCTCTGCCTTTTTTTATGTCTGAGAAGTGTAAAAATCAGATTTTTTTTAAAATTAAAAATATTCTGTTTATATGTTTCAGTGAAACACTTTGATTTTTTGGTTTGACTTGTTTTTTACTCTCGGGTTTTAAATCTGTAGTGGGGACACGAACAGTGGATGATTTCATGATGAAAAAATGGATCACAGGATAAACTTCAGTTTGCCAGCTATGAATTGTCAGTATCTGCCATGTTTGCATTACAGATGAAATGCATGGGAAAAATTAACCTTAATATTGAAATCACAAGGTAAATACCTCAATGTAAACTCCAGCTCTGCGGTTTGCATCAGGTTATTTTCCCCAGAATAAGCCCTTGACCAGTATTGGCTGAATGAAGGAGTGAGTGAGGGAGAGGGCGGGGGGGTGTGGGGGGGGGAGGCGGAGGGGCATGTCTGCGCCGGAGGTGGGTCTGGAACCTCAGCTTGCAGAGTGTGGTCCATGCAAGAGCCGGGGAGATGGAAGGCCCCGTGTGCTAGGATGCCTGGGGCAGTTTGCTCTGTGTGTGTGTACGTGTGTATGTACATCAACACATTATTGTTTTGCTTTACGTAAGTCAGCCTTACCTGACCATCCTGTCCAAAGTAGTACTCCACCAAGTTCCTTTTAAAAAAAATCTTTATTGAGATAAAATTCATATACTGTGAATTCCCCCATTTAAAGTGTGCAATTCAGTGTTTTTTCCTGTTGTTTTGAATACTCACCAGGGTCAACTTTAGGATATTTTCATCACCCAGACAGGAACCTGGTAGCTCTCAGCAGTCATGCCTGTTCCACTCTCCCCCAGCCCATTTCTGTGGAGCTGCTGCTTCTGGACACACATGTACATGGAACCACACACTGTCGCGGGGTCCTTGGGTCATGTTTTTGAGGTCTGAGCTACTTTTCATCCCTTCCTCACCCTGCTTGGTTTTTCTTCCTAGCACTCCACCCACCCCCCAAGTCACGGTCACCGTGTCGTTCCGTGCGTCTGCACCTGACACTGTGCCTTCCCCGTGTGTCCTGGCAGGTGAGTAAAGCACTCTCTCCAGGTGATGGGATATTCCCATGCATCCTCTCTGAGCTCAGTAGGTATAATCAATATGAAAAGTCCCATGTTCCTGAAGCTCTATGGGATTTGCTTGTATTGCTTCGATTCATTCCTTCTTGTCATTCTCCCTGTTCTCCTCTGGAGGCTGCGCAGGGCGGGAGCTGGGCTTAGGGTCTGGCCTCTGTAGTGACAGTGTGTTCTGCTGTGCTGTGTTCTGGCAGCCCGTGCCCCACCTTCCAGATCCCTGATTTACTTTTCAGCTGCCTCTATTCCGATGTTCTTTTTTTTTTTTTTTTTTTTTTTTTTTTTTTTTGTGGTACGCGGGCCTCTCACTGCTGTGGCCTCTCCCGTTGCGGAGCACAGGCTCCGGATGCGCAGGCCCAGCGGCCATGGCTCACGGGCCCAGCTGCTCCGCGGCATGTGGGATCTCCCCGGACCGGGGCACGAACCCGTGTCCCCTGCATCAGCAGGTGGACTCTCAACCACTGCGCCACCAGGGAAGCCCCCGATGTTCATTTCATCTTTTAGTTTCTGTATTCTGACAATTATGTTTTTCATTTCCAAGATATCCAGTTGGTACTTTCTCCTATCAGTAATATTTTCATTCTCAGGATATTATTAATACTTCTATTTTTCCCAATTTTTCACTATGAAAAAGTTAAAATATAGAAAAGTTGGAAGAATAACATAGTGAGCCCCATATATGCTCTACATAGATTTAACAGTTGCTCATGTTTTGCTGAATTTGTCATATGTTTTTGTATGTGTAATATAAATTTTTTTATTTGAAAGTAAGTTGCAGGTAGCATGATACTTCACCCCTGGATACCTTGACATACAGCTTTTAAAAGTAAGCACAGTGTGTTATCATACCTAAGCAAATCATTGTTTCTATAAGCATCTACTTAGTCCATTTTTAAGTTTCCCCAACTTCCTCCAAAATGTCTTGTATAGAGTTTTCCCCCTTGAGCTGGAGTCCAGTGTGGGTTTAGTCCAGAACGATGCCTCACTTCTGTTTTGATGACTGATGTTTTTTAAGAGTCGCTTTCTGGATTTGTCTCTCATTTCCCTCCTGGTGTCTTTTCCCTTGTTCCTCTCTCCTTTGTATTTTCTGTAAACTGGAGGTTGAGTTTAGAGGTTCAGAGATACTCGGGTGGAAGAGTTTTGGCGAGAATGACCCACGGGTAATGTCTGCACCCACACTGCCCCACGGCAGGTGGGACGTGATGAAGGTCCGCCGCTGGAGGGGAGGCCAAGTTTGATCTCCACTCACATTTATTGTTAAAGATTCCTTTTGCTCCATTTTCCTTTGTTTCTTGGGTTATAATTTAAGAGCCAGGGCCTTGAGCTGGCCTCTTCTGTCTGGAGCAACAGACAAGTTAAGTGAGATGAAAAGGGAAAAACACCTGAAAGTTAGAAGGTGCTCTGTCGAGCTTAACTGTGGTTGTTGGCTGGAAGCTTCCATGTGACACCCAGGACAGAAACTGCTCGTCAGTGGGTTCAGGGTTTGTTCGGTGAGTACCTCCTCTCTCCCGGGTGCTGTTCTGAGTACCTACAAAAGGAAGACACATGAGATGCGTCCCTGTGCCTCGGAGCTCATGTCTGGCTTGGGGGACAGACGTGCAAGCACCTAAGTAGCATGAGTGCTGTCCATACTGCTGCTGCAGGGACTGAACTGCCAAACCAGGAACCGAATCTTGCGGCCTTACAAGCATACGTGTGTTTACTGTGGCCACAGCAGGACGAGATATCAGAAATTCGGACTGTTCCTGCTCGGGTGCCATGCTGTCACGGGGCTGCTTGCGTGGTGCCCAGGACACAGACGATGCGCAGTCCTCTTCCCGGGCTTGGAGCTGGGCGTTGAAGGAGGACAGTTCCCAGTGAGGAAAGACGGGCTGTGCTCCAGGGCCGTGTTCATGTGCAGCCCCGGAAGCAGGAGAGGGCCTGGTGTTCATCCAGTCAGGGGAAGTGGGGCCCCGTGGGCCGTGGGATCCGCCTTCCGGTCATGCTGGAAGGTATGCTCTGGGCCAAGGAGCGAATGGGTTGGCTTTGTCTGGTGCTGGGTGGCGGCCCAGCCGCAAGTCCTGGTCCAGGTGCTGCGGCCCCTGCTCTTGACCTCCCTGGGGGGCACAGACTGCTGCCTGGCGTCCTGCCTGGGTTTCGTCCCCATGTACCCCATTGTGCCTGAAGGGGCTACAAGCAGGTAAGAGGCCACCTGTGAGTCCCACCTTGGTCACCAGCACAGGGCCACCGGCTCCCCAGAGCTCCTCGCTGCACCGGGAGCTCAGGCTGCCCACATCCCCCATGGGCGGAGGCTGGGCCTTTCTTCCCACCAGGACTTAAGGACAGGCTGACTGCTTCCTGCAGGAGGAGGGGGTTTGACGAAAAGAGCACAGGACATGGTCTGTGGAGGCGCCGTGCCCACAGCGAAGGGCACAGGTTTCGGAGTCAGACTGAGCTCTCCTCTCCTGTGCCCTGGGACCCATCTTGTAAAAGGCACTGAGGTGCACCTGCGGGGCACCTGAGGATGGAATGCACCGAGACAGGGAGCTCCGGCAGAGTCAGCCTGGCGGGGCTCACAGCGCGTCTGTCACCGTCATCACCCGGGTTCCCACCACTGTTGCCAAGATGCTGGAGGTGAAACGCAGATGCCAGGAAGCCACCTGATCACGCTTGGTCCCCCGGCTGGCAGAGCAGGGTCGGGAACCAGGGGTCCCGCCTGCCTTCTTCCAGTGGTGGTGGCTCTACAGGGAGAGCTGCACGGTGACAAGGGACACAGAAGGTTGCCTCTGGCGCTGGGATCCTGAGCAGTCGTGTTTCGGGGGCGGGAGGAACGTGGGCCCCGGAACCCGTCCGCAGCCCTTGTCAGCCGCTGGGGGGCGCGTCTGTGTCAGGTCCGCGCGGCCCCCCGGCCGGTGTCGCTGCCCCGGTTCTCCTCGCTTAGCCTCCATCCCCTCCTGCCTGTCTCACCCGCTAACACATTGGAGGTTTTGCAGGGTCTTACCGTCGCTTCCAGCAGTGCACATGCCTCTCGGCCGAGGCTTATTTTCAAGCCCGGGGCTGAGCTCTTCCCTGGAGACTGAGGCAGAAGTGGCCGCGGCTGGCCGGGGAGTAGCTTGCAGACCACCTCCTGGTTCAGACTCCCCACATTCCGAGACACGATGAACAGCAGCATGGGGCCTCGTATTTGGGTCTCTCCAAGCAGTTTTTGGAGTTTTGTCTTGAGAACTAATTTTTCCAAGGTCCCTTTCTGCTGTGAAGAAGCAAGGAACTTCCCACTGCCGGCCTCATCCTGTGGGAGAAAGGCTGTTCAGATAAAATCCTCTTCTGTTCCCATCGGGAGGGATGGTGCTGGACAAAGGTTCTGGGACCTGAATCGCCAACGGTGCAGTTGATTTTATTTATTAGGTTTATTTAACCTACTAAGCAGAATTGACTTCCCACCGGGGCACACGGGAACCCTCCCTGGAGAGCAGCCCTTGCCCCGCCAGCCTCATCTCACTCCCACTGGCCTGACCGCAGGACCTGCTCTCAGAGGGCTTCCCTCCTGGTCAGGCGCCTGCTCTGCGCCAGGTTGCAAAGGAATGAGATTGGGTCTGTCCCCACCAGAGCCTATTTTTTGTTTTTTTGTTTTATTTGTTTTTTAACTTTTGGCTGTGTTGGGTCTTCGTTTCTGCCCGCGGGGCTTTCTCTGGTTGCGGTGAGCGGGGCCTAGTCTTTGTTGCGGTGCGTGGAGTTCTCATTGCGGTGGCTTCTCTTTTTGCGGAGCACGGGCTCTAGGCGCGCGGGCTTCAGTAGTTGTGGCGCGCAGGCTTCAGTAGTTGTGGCGCATGGGCTTCAGTAGTTGTGGCGTGCGGGCTTCAGTAGTTGTGGCACACGGGCTCTAGAGCACAGGCTCAGTAGTTGTGGCTCACAGGCTTAGTTGCTCCGTGGCATGTGGGATCTTCCCGGACCAGGGATTGAACCTGTGTCCCGTGCATTGGCAGGTGGGTTCTTAACCACTGCGCCACCAGGGAAGTCCCCAGAGCCCGTTCTTGATGGCGAGAGGCAGAGTTACAAACCAGGAGCCCCGCACATACAGCTCTGGGCCAGTTCCCACCGTGAGCCGTTTCGTTTGGCCTGCGCAGTGGTGATTTGCTGGTTTGTTTTTTATTGAATTTGCTTTAGGCAGGATATCCTTTTCTGTCAGCTTGCTGCATTTTATGTTCCCTGCCTGGCCCCCAGAGGCACCCAAGTTTGGGACAGTTGACATCCTCTGTGGTGTGTGCTGTCATAGAGGCAAGAGTAAAGGGCTGTGGACCACGAGGAAAAGAAAGCTGAGTCCACTTGGTGTGGGGCCCAGGCCTGTGCGTCGGCGAAGCTCCACTGACCAGGTGACCTTGAACTGGGGCCCTGACGGTTAGGTAGGAGTTCACCAAAAGGTCAAGAGGAATGCAGTCTATCCTAGAAAAGGAGATAATGACAAAATGATAACACCCTTCCTGCGTGTGGGGACCCAGAGGGACAGTGTGAACTGGGAGTTGTTAGGTGTGGAGCTTAGGAGGGAAAATAGCCTCATTCCTCACCTTGATACCATACTTCCCCTTGAAATACCCACCCCACCTGTTTGAAACTCACCTGACTGACCCCTGCAGAGCTGGAGGGGGCAGCTCCCCTCTCCCGAGCATCCGTGCTCTGGGAGCCCTTTTCCATCCTGGCCGGGCCTCAGTCCTACCCTCTGTGCCCCGAAGATGCTCCCGGACTTCACTCTGGGTATCAGCAGGCCAGAGAACTTCCCCCAAAGTCAACTATCAGATGAGAGAGCCTGGCTGGGAAGGTCGGAGAAACTGGCGATGTGCCTGGTGGGAGGTGGGTGGCAGGCGGGCGTTGGGGAGGGGGCTCAGGTGTGATCCATGAACAAGGCCCCCGTCTGTCTGTCCAGTGAGTGCAGGTGGAGAACTTCCAGGTGGGGAAGGAGGTGGGCGGGGGTGGTGGCTTCAATTTGGCAGGCAGGTGCACATCCAGCCGATGGACCGTGTATTCATCGAGCACCTTCTACCTGCCAGGTGCTGTGCTGGCTGGTGGGCTTATGCAGAAAGCCTGCCAGACACAGCCCCTGCCCTCAAGCGTCCCACGTGAGGGAGGGACAGTAAACATTTAAGAAGTGTGCGTGCACGCCTGTGTCCAGCCAGGCGGTGGAGAGGCTGAGGCGGGGCCCTGGGGTGCGGGGCTGGGATGGCGAGGCTCTGGGACAAGAGCATTTCAGGCACGGGCCTTGATGTGGCCTCCCGGGAGCTGGACACGTGGGGTGGGCGACTGCAGGAAGTCGGGGCCTGTGGGGCCTGCAGGCGATGCGGAGGGCTCGAGGGATGCACTTGAGGGTGGAGGCCGGAGATCGGAGGGGCTGCAGGATCTCAGCTGGGTTCTGGCGGCTCCACAGTGGCTGCTGTGCGGGGCGTGGGCCGGGTGCTGGGCAGGTGGGGGCCGTCCGCAGGGAGCCTGGCGCCGGCTTGGCGGTGATGCGTGTGAAGGAGCGGGAACCGCAGAGCAGAGGGGCCTCCACACCCATGATTTCCCGGGCGCCGGTCCCCTGCCGAGGTCTGTGCCAGGGAGCAGGCAGGCAGGCAGATGGGCTCGGACCCAGCACGATGCCGAGATGCCTTCCTCGGCCAATCACTGCATCTCCAGAGCCGGCTTTCTCCTCTGTGACGTGGGACTCACGGTCTCTGCCCACAGCCCCGTGAGACCCCGAGCGAGGCCGGCACCCCCCGCGGGTCCCCACACTACCCCTGCACAGGTCCCCACAGCATCCACGCGGTGCTTCTGCGCTGGTTTCTATTTGTTTTTTTTTTTTAAGTTTTTGGCTGAGTAGTTGTGGCGCATGGGCCTAGTTGCTCCACGGCATGTGGGATCTTCCCGGACCAGGGATCGAACCCGTGTCCCCCGCAATGGCAGGAGGACTCCTAAACGCTGCGCCACCAGGGAAGTCCCTGCTCTAGTTTCTAAGGCAGAGCCCGGGCCTGTGCTGCCCCGGAGATGGCTCAGGACGATGCTGCTCTGCTCGCCTGGGTCTCTGGTAGCTCAGGTGGCTGATCAGCCTCATTAACTTTCTCACCAGCCTCCCCAGGGCCCTGCCTGGTGGCGGAGCTGTGCTGGGCTGCCCGGAAAGCGGGGCCGCTCCCAGCCTGGCTTCACCCAGCTCTTGGAACACAGGGGGCGTTCGGGCCAAGCCATAGGGCCGCCTCTGTAGGACCGTCCTCCACCCAGCAGCCGGCAGCTTTACAGACATAAGTCGGGGCACGTCCCGGCTTTGCCTGGGTTCCCTGAGGACAGCCGTAGGCAAGAGCGTGCGCGGAGCTCATCTGTTTCTAGAACAGAGAAGGGAGGAAAGGCTGTGTAGGGTCCCTCTGTGGGCAAGTGGGGCTTGATCAGGCCCGGCATCCCCTGCCCTGCACTGGCTGAGTGTCAGTCCATAGGCTGGCGGGTCCCTCTCATCTGGGTCACAAGTCCCGAGTGTTTGGTGGTTTCCAGCGGGCCTCCCGGGCTAGGATCAGGGAGGCTCGAAGGCTGTTTCTGTGCGAGGGTGGTTGCTGCAGCAATGGCTGGAGCACAGGGTGCTGCTAAGACATGCAAAGCGGAATGAGAGACGTCTGATATACATCCCCTGCTTCGGACGATCTGTCGCCGTCTCCCACCACAGTGAAGTAACACCCACCCTCAGGCTCTGGCTCCGGCACCGCCGACGGCCTCGCCTTCCGGGGTGCTGCTTTGCTGCCATCTGGCCACACTGCCCTTGCTGTGTTTCCAACGTGGCAGGCTCTGTCCTGCCTCTGCGCCTTTGTCCCCTGCGCCTGAACACTGTTCCCACGACTGGCAGGAGCCTCAGCCCAGGGGCCACCTTCTGTGACCACCCTCGGAGGTGCCATCCGGGGAGGCCCTCCCGTTACGTTTGCTTTCTTCAGGGTGCTCATCCCCCCTCTCTGCAAGTATCCCACTGGCCTTCTTCTCGTCGGCCTCCTTTTTACTAGAAAGGGAGCTCTGTTCCTGTTTCACCCCCTGCAACGTGGCCAGTCCTTCCAACAGGGGCTAGGACATGGCTGACGCTCGGTTCGTACTGAATGAACAAATGTGTGGTCGTGCACACAGCCTGGTGTGCCTTTCTTTGAGCCCTTTACATGTTCGACTTTGCATTAAAGCTCCTTGGCGTGTATTACAAACGCCAGCCCCAAGTGATGTCAGCTCAGTAACACTGTTAAGTGGACGCGTTTATCCAGCCCCTTCTCTGCACTCGGCTCTGAGCACACTCTGAGTCTATCATTGACCCTTACGGCACCTTTTTTGACAGATGAAAACTGAATTAGGTTTTAGCCTGCAGACACCAAGGTGGGAAGTGACGGGATTGGTCCAGGATCTCAGGCTGCCGGGCCTGAGCACTGACCCTGCTCTTTCTCTTCCCCTGGCTCTGATGTGGGGAAGTAGGATTAGAGTATTACCGGTCATGAGAAGGACCTACTTTCCAAAAATATTTCCTCCATTACTGCCCAGATTTCACGAGTTGGTTGACCCAGATACCGTAATCTGTAGCTATTGTGTTGGGTTTTCATTTTTCATTGTTATCGGTTACATTTGTGTATGATGGTTCAACAAGGCTTGTTACAGGACGGTCTCCGGACACTCCCCTCTGCCCCCAGGCTCTAGGGGCAACCACTTCCGCCTCTTCTGTTTCTCCTTCTCTTGCTTGTGTTGCTACCCCTCCTCCCCAGGTACACGCATCATCTATTGACTTCCTGCTTTGGAAGATGAGGGTTTAACTCTCTCAGCACTACCCTAGCCCCCATCACACACATGCACGCATGCACGTGCACACACACACACACACACACTTTGCACCCTCCCAGTAGAGGTGTGTGGTAATGTTGATTAGATCAGCATTAAGTTCCTTTCAGTTCTATTCGCAAAACAGAGCCCCAATTTGATCACTTCTCCCTAACTTCACTGCTACGACTGTGGTCTTTTCCCTGGATTATGGCCACAACCGTCTAACTGGGCTCCCTGTTTCTGTCCCTCCTCTTTTTTGTTTTGGCTGCACGGCTTGCGGGATCCTAGCTCCCCGACCAGGGATTGAACCCGCGCCCTCAGCAGTGAACCCATGGAATCCTAACTACTGGATCACCAGGGAATTCCCTGTCCTTGCTCTCTTTTGATCTGTTGTCCATACGGTAGTCAGAGTGATCCTGTTTAAAAGTAAATTTGATTGGCTCGAAACTCCCTGGCTTCCCGTTCACTCACAGTGAAGGACAAAGTTCTTGCTGTGGTCTCCAGGGCACCACTGCATGATCTGGCCCAATTCCTCGGTCATCCCTCATTTCTCTCTCCCTTTTCACTCTGCTCCCAACACACTGATCTTCGTGCACCAGTCATGTCTCTGCCTCAGGGCCTTTGCACTTGCTCTCTCTCTCCCTGGAATGCTTGTCTCGCAGGCATCGGCACAGCTAGCTAACTTTCTTCAGATCTTTACCCAACTGTTATCTCAATGAGGCCTTCCTATCTAAAACGTCATTCCTCACCGTACTTGATCACTTCTTCCTCTGCTTGTTTTTTCCATCTTATCACTATCTAGCATACTGATTACTGTATTACTTATTTTATGATAAATATTTTATTTATATTCTGTATTTCCATATAAACAAATATATATCCATATTACTTATTATTATCTTACTTAGCGTCTGTCTCCTGCACTAGACTGTAAGCTTGAGCCCAGGAATTTGCATCTGTTTCCTCTGCTTTCTCTGGTACCTAGAACATAGAGCAGGTGTCCAGTAAGTGCTGTTGAAATGGCTGAATGAACACACGTTGGTTAGTAAGAGCTGTTCACGGCTGAGCCACGTAGCACTGTCTTTCATTCCCCGTGCTCCCTAGTTTTTCCTGGTGGTAGTGATTATATTGTTTCTGCGTGGGGTCTATGTATTTACCATTAACTCAGCTCCAAATCCTCCCCTAATTGGCACACTCACCCTCTCCATCTACCCCACGTACTGTGTAATTGTCCCCACAACATCTTGCTGCCTCTCAGTTCCATCTTCTTCTTCTTTTTTTTTTTTTTTGCGGTACGCGGTCCTCTCACTGCTGTGGCCTCTCCCGTTGCGGAGCACAGGCTCCGGACGTGCAGGCTCAGCGGCCATGGCTCACGGGCCCAGCCGTCCGTGGCATGTGGGATCTTCCTGGACCGGGGCACGAACCCGTGTCCCTTGCATCGGCAGGCGGATTCCCAACCACTGCGCCACCAGGGAAGCCCTCTTCCATCTTCTTGAAGAAGTCTCTCCCAGAGCATTCTTAATTTCTGTTTTAGATTTTCTGTGGCTAGAGGAATATTCTGTAAGAATACAATCTTTTGAGATTTATTGAGGCTTATCTTAAGATTTAAGATCTTATTTAATCAAAGATTAAATACTTGGTATTGATTTTTCTTCAAGTTCACTGATTCTTTTTTTCTGTCTCCATTCTGCTGTTAAGCTCATCAAATGAATTTTCCACTTCACTTACTGTACTTTTAAGTTCTAGAATTTTGACCCTTTTAAAATATGTTTTTAGAAATAATTTCCACCTCTCTAACTGAAATCCCCTATTTGCCCACTTAGAGTGATATTTTGCTTCAGTTCTTCAAACATATTTTCCTTTAATTCTCTGATCATATTTAAAATAACTGCTTTAAAGTCTTTGTCTACTAAATCCAATATTTGGGCCATTTTGGCATCATTTTCTATTGACTGCTTTTCTCTCTTGGGGTTAAATTGTCTTTTTTTTTTTTTTTTTTTTTTTGCATGTTTAGCAATTTTTAAATTGTATACTGGAAATACTGGTTGATACTGGGTAGTGACTCTGGAACGTGTTTGAAGGGCACTGATTCATGTTCTAGTAGTCAATTCAGTGACTGGCTGATCACCTCGAACCTGTGTGGCTTGTCTTCATGTTCTGTTAGGGCAGAGATGCAAGTCTGACAGTGTTTCTCTAGCCTTTCACCTTGACAGAACGCGGCCTCCAAACCTGAGAGCTTGGTTTAGGGTTTCTTGGGCAGGTGTCGGGAGGCCTGCCTCTTGCCGTGGTCCTCACTCGTGGGGCACAGCCTTCCTGATGTCTCAGCTCAATATCTGGGTCCTTCGCGAGGTGCTAAGGAGGCCTCTTCCCCGTGGCTGGGTTGGAATATCCCCCAGCACTGCTCAACCTCCACCTCTGGTGTGTTCTCACCCCCAGAGGAGCCGCTTTCTGGTTAGAACCTGGGAGCCCCACCCTGTGCGCGGAGCCTGCGGGCCAGGACCCACCAGGGACTCCCCGACATCGCTCCTCGTCCCGGTCACACCAGCTGCTCCAGGCTCCATGCCCTGCTTGGAATCTAGCCCCCTGTCCTGTGGTCAGGAAACCGTCCCCTGTAGACTGCTGGCAATCATGAGGCGCCTTCCATGAGTTTTGCTTCTTTCAAGGATTAGGGTCTTGTGCTGTGTTGTTTACATCCTGAAAACAGTAGCCTCCCATGTTTTTCTCAGTCTCCCGGTTGTTTAAGGAGGGAGGTCTCGACGGCCACTAAATATTCTGCCAGAACTGGAGGCTCCCGACTGGCCCCCATCCTGGCTTGCGGCTTGGCTGCTGTCTTGGGATCTCCCTACCACCCCAGGGTTTCCCTTCGCCTCTCTTTTGAGTTGAGTTCTCTTTCTGGATCCCCCATTTTCTTCATGTTGGTTGATTTCAGCAGCTTCCTTAGAATGGGTGGCAGGAAGGTAAATTTTTTGAGGCCCCTATGTCTGCAAATGCCTTTGTTAAACCATCGCACTTGACTCATAGTGATTAGGTGGAGAATTCTAGGCTGGAAATTATTTTCCCTTGTAATTTTTTTTTTTTTGCGGTACGCGGGCCTCTCACTGTTGTGGCCTCTCCGGTTGCGGAGCACAGGCTGCAGACGCACAGGCTCAGCGGCCATGGCTCACGGGCCCAGCCGCTCCGCGGCATGTGAGATCCTCCTGGACCGGGGCACGAACCCGTGTCCCCTGCATCGGCAGGCGGACTCTCAACCACTGCGCCACCAGGGAAGCCCTCCCTTGTAATTTTAGGCATCGTTTCATTGAATGTCTAATGCGATATGGATCTTTTCTGTGAAGGCTTCAAACCCGTTCTTCCTTTCTCTCTTTTTCTTCCCCTGCAACTTTTTAGGGTCCTTTCTTCTTCCTCACTCTTCTGGAGTTCCCACGGCCAAGTGTCTTGTGTGGGTCTGTTTTCCTCCATTGTGTACTTAATGGGCCTTTTCACTCAGTTCTGGGGAATTTTCTTGAAGCATTTCTTTGATTTTACTATTCTTTTTTTCCAAAACTCTTACTATCCTGATGGTGCACCTTCTAGGCTGGTTCCCCAATTCCTTTTCTCTCTTTTCCATCTCTTTGCATTTTTTCTCCCTACTTGGAAATTCTTCAAGTTTATCTTCCAACCCTTATGTTGCATTTTTCATTTATGTTATATTTTTAATTTCCAAGAGCTCGTTTTTCCTTTCCGAATGTTCCCTCTACTTAAAATAAGAGTGTTCTTCGATCATATCATGGACCTTTTCTTATCTCTGAAAACACTGATGATTATTTTGGAGATTATTTTGAGAAACTGCCTAGTTTCTATTTCTGCCAAGTTGCCTTTTCCCGTGTCTGCTTGGCCTCTGTGTTTGACGCTCCCCTCTGGGGTGTGCAGGGGAGTCCTAGGTCGTCTGGATCCCAGGCTGGTGTGGTGCCGAGGTCCCGCCTTTCACGTCACCCCTGTGTGAGCTGTGCCCCGGGGCCTGCTTCCTGGAGCCTCTCACCCTGCGGAGCAAATGGGACATCTCAGGCCGGGGGTTTGGTTTGGCGAGTCGTGGCTCAGAACACGTCAACTGGTGGACCCCTCTTGTGAGGCCCAGGAAGAGGTGGTCACCTCCACAGTGCCAGGGCCAGAAGCCCTGCCCGTAGGAACTGTCTGAGGCCTCTGGGCCTGTCTCCACCCCGGACGCCCCTTGAGAACGGGATAAAGAGGCACCCAGAGTGCTTGTGCCAGTGGAGGAGGGTGGATGGCCTGCGGCTCAGGATGTCATCTTCAGGGCCCCGAGGACCTGTGGTCTGTGCAGCAGAGAAGGCAGGCCCTGAGCCGCTGAGAGCCCTGGACCTGCCCATTCTGGTGCCCTCTGTGGCGCAGCCTCCTGGCCCGGGCACAGTGACCGTCCAGGTCGGCCCCTGGCCCAGCCTCCGCCGCCCTACCTGGCGTCTCTGCCGCCATCCTGCTGCTGCCGCTGGAAGCCAGGGATGCTCCCGCCCCCCTGGGCGCCCATCCAGGCAGGCCCGGCAGCGGCCCTGATGGGTGCTGGTGAAGTGAGGACCTGGGCGGGAGGAGGGTTGGGACCGGGGTTAGGGTTAGCAGGCTGCGCCAGCTGATGGCAGAGGCCGCCTGAGAGGAGCCTCCCCGGGCCGTCGCTGCCCAGCGTGAGCATCTTCCCCGGCGCCGCTGAGGCAGAACAGAGAGCCTGAGTGCTGGGGGCCTCCCGACGGCGGGGGCGGCGGGCACTCACGGCCCAGAGGGGCAGGCACTGGACACAGTGCCAGCAGTGAGCCTGGTGTCTAGGGCAGAGAGGATTCGGGGTCCAGTGTGCTTCCCGCCACCTTGCAGAACCCACCCCCTTGTCCTGGGACCCTGGAGGTGGAAACAGGGCTGCCCGCCTCCACTTTGCTGCCCCCGTCCTGCTCAGGCTGCTGAGTTGCCTTCCAAGGGCTCAGAAGGCCTCTCCGCTCCGTCCACCTTCTGGCCCGTCCTGCGTGGTGCCTGCCGAGGTGTGGCTGGTGGCCTGCCCCCGGAAGCAGCGCTTTGGGGGTGGGGGTGGGTCTGGGGGCTCGGCCTCCCCGTCCCTTGCGCTCGGCTGCACCCCCAGGTTTACGGGACCCCTGTTCCTTTAGCTGCAGATCTGGGACACGGCTGGCCAGGAGCGCTTCCGCACCATCACCCAGAGCTACTACCGCAGCGCCAACGGGGCCATCCTGGCCTATGACATCACCAAGAGGAGCTCCTTCCTGTCGGTGCCTCACTGGATCGAGGACGTGAGGAAGTACGCGGGCTCCAACATCGTGCAGCTGCTCATCGGTGAGCGGGGGCCCCTGCGCTCCACCCGTCTGTCTGTCTGTCTCAGTCTCTCTCTCCTTTCTAAACAAAGGGCAAACAGAGCACAGAGAGGGCTGAGCTTGGCCAGGTCGGAGTGGAGCCAGGACCATGATCTAGAATATTTGGGGACTTCCCTGTTGGTCCGGTGGTTAAGACTCTGAGCTTCCACTGCAGGGGGCACGGGTTCGATCTCTGGTCAGGGGACTAAGATCCCACATGCCACGAGGCGCAGCCAGAAAAAAAAGAAACTTCGGATCCTGCTAATCACTTGTAAAGTTACAGTCAAAGTGGAAATGAGATGACTGCAGGCCAGGAAGCGGTCGCCACGTGGCCGCACCTTGGTCCAGGCTAGTTCGGTCTTCATCATGTGTGTTCTCATAACCCTGCCTGCTCCCCATGTGTCAGGGACGGGGCCGAGGGTCAGAAAAGTGAAGTCATTTATCGCGTCCACATAGCCTGTGAGCATGTAAACGTGGCCAATCGTGATTCAGTGGCCTGCTCTGTCGGCCACCCTGCAGGGGGTGCTTCTCAGGTGTCCACACTCCCCCCAGCCACTCTGAAGTCTTGGTGGAGGGCAGACGCCGGCACCACCTGCAGAGCCTCTGATTCGGGAGCACTGGGGGGACCCATGCGTGTGCATTTCTAACAAGTCCCCAGGTGACACAGTGATCCCACTTTGAGAACCGGTGCTGCAGGGGGTGCCGTGACCTCCATTTTACCTTTTCCTCCGGCATAAACTTCTCGGGCCTGGATTCAAGAAGCTTTGGACCATGTGTGTGGTCCCTGGGGTGCTCGTCCCAACAGTCAGGCTGATTCCTCTAAGGTGAGCACGTGCAGATGGGCCTGGACTGGGGTGTGGGTGCTCTAGGTGGATTGATCTCCCCGGGCAGGAAGGGAGTTCTCCCTACGTGGCCTGATGCTCCCCTTTCATCCAGGACTTTTATTTTAATTTTTTTAGTTTTTTTTTTTTTTTTGGCCACGCCGCTCGGCTTGCAGGATCTTAGTTCCCTGACCAGGGATCGAACCGGGGCCCCCTGCAGTGGAAGTGCAAAGTCCTAACCACTGGACCGCCAGGGAATTCCCAATCCAGGACTTTTAAAATAAAACATTCTATCATAGAGCACGCTACACAAGGACATAAAAGGAATGGCGTTAGCAAACCCCAGATTCAGCAGAGCCGGCAAGTCCTGTGCACGTTCATTTCAGCCCTCAGCCCCTCCCCCGACCTCATATTATTTTGAGGCAAATCCCAACACCAAATGATTTCATTTGCAAATGTTCCAGCATGAATCTATAAAAGATATAAAACTATATAATAACAGTACGCTTTTCACATTGAAAACCTACTGACATCTCCTAATACAATCAAGTTAGCTGATCTGTGGTCAGATTTATAATTGCTCATAAATATCACACGTGCTTTTCTTTCCAGTGTGTTGAAATCAGGATCCAAATAAGTTCCAAACATTGAAACTGGTTGCTGCATTGTTTAAGTTTACCAAAGAAATTTTAGAAAATTTTTTTTCTTTTTTTTGGGCCATTCCACGTGGCTTGCGGGGATCTTAGATCCCCGACGAGGGATTGAACCTGGGCCCTGGCAGTGAAAGCAACAAGCCATAACCACTAGACCGCCAGGGAAGTCCCTAGATCTTCAGAGATGCTTATCTATTTTTTTTTTGTCCCTATAATCACATTGTAAAAGTCAATCACTTAGAGACTTAAAAAAAATTCTTGTAGAAATTGGACCAAGGAGCAATTGACCAGATTATTTAAAACATAATGAAACACCTCATACCTCATGGGAGAAGCAAAGGTGTGTTCTCAGGGGCAGCTGTAGTCTGTGCTCTCATTATCACAAAAGCAAAATAATCAAAACCCACAATCTTACAGAGAATTTAAAAATTCCAAAGGAAAATAGGAGAGCATAAATAATCAGAAAAATGACAAAGTTTTAGCCAAAAAAAAATAGCAAGGCCAGATTTCTTTAACTTCAGCATTGGTGGAGTGCCCGCTAGGTGCTAGCTCGTGTCCACTGTGTCATTTAATCCCTGCTCTGCAGAAGGTGGTGTCGTAGATGGGGAGGCTGAGACTCAGAGATGGAGTGTGTTACCCGAGCGTCACCCAGCGGGTGACAGGAAGCTGGCGTCTCTACCCAGGTCTTCTTCCAGCTCTAAGCACCCTGTTCTTTTCACCAGACCTTCCTGCTTCTATTTTTTAGGAAAAAGCAATAAAATGCACAAGCCCCTGGCAAAGATAGGAAGAGATGAGATGAGGGACAAAAGGATGGGATAAGAGCATTAAAGATAGACTCTCTGGCTCGATGCCTTTAGCTGTAGCCGCGCCCACCTGGGCCTCACCACTGCCCCACCTCCCCGCAGGGAACAAGTCGGACCTCAGGGAGCTGAGGGAGGTGCCGCTGGCCGAGGCGCAGAGCCTGGCGGAGCACCACGACATCCTGTGCGCCATCGAGACATCGGCCAAGGACTCGAGCAACGTGGAGGAGGCCTTCGTGAGGGTGGCCACGGAGCTGGTCATGCGGCACGGGGGCCCTCTGCTCAGCGAGAAGGGCACTGACCACATCCAGCTGGACAGCAAGGACGTCGGAGAGAGCTGGGGCTGCGGGTGCTGACCGGGGTGCAGGGCAGGCAGGCGGGGCCGCCTCACCTCCTCCCGCCCTGGGGCCTCCTCACCCAGCCCTCCAGAGCTGGCCTCCAGGGTGCAAGCCAGATAAAGGCCTGGAATTACCCCGCCTGTGGCCTGGATGCTTGATGGGAGCACTGCTCTCCAGGAAGGAAGAAGCAGGATTCCTCCCGGGGAGGCCCTGTTGGCACAGGGTAGGGTGTGGGGCCCTTCCTGCCAGCCAGCTGCTGTCCCCGCCGCACGCGGCACGTCCCAGGACTGGCCCCAGCCCAGCGGTGTGGACCTCGGCCCAGGGGCTGGGAGTGGGCCTCCCGGTCTACGTGCTTGCCTGGTTGGGACCGTTTCACACCCGAGGCCGCAGCAGGGTGTTGCTTTCCAGGGATGTGGCCGGAGCTCCGGGTCCACCCAGGGCATTCCAGGGCCTCCTGTGCAGGAGCAATGGCCCAGCAGACTCAGTCCTGAGCTCCGTCCCGGGGGGTCCCTACCCCCCTCCTTCCTTCACGGACAGCTCTCAGCTCCCGGGTGCCCGGGGCCGGCTCCTGCCTCAGCGGGGCCTCCCTCTCCCATTTCCATGGAACTTCTTGTTTTCACCGGGACGACGGTGGGTCATGGCCCACAGCGCTCGTCTGCTGGCTTGGGGCCCAAAGTTTTGCCACTCAGGTTGCAAAAGCAGTGAATCCTTTAGCTCTGGCTCTCAGAAGATGGGGGGTAGTGGGAATGAGATAGGAGTGTGGACATTTAAGGGAAAAGTAAACGCTCACGCCCCTGAGCCCACCGTGTCCCACCCCACTTGCAGAGATCCTTCGTGCCACGTTCAGAGTGCCAGCTCCCCCGCCGCTCCCAGTCCAGCTTAGAGAGTTTCCCACACAGAAAAGGAGAGGCCCCGGCAGGCCTGGGTCTGGGCCCACCCACTCTAATGGCCTCTGTGTACGCTGGGCACTGAGGTTAGACAGCGGGGGACCAGGATCACTGGGGCCCTTGGAAGCAGCACCGTTCTCTGGGTGCAGCTCAGAGGAGCACAGGGACTGGACTGGGGGAGCAGGTGGTCTTCCTAAGCCAATCCCAGTCCCTCCCATCAGCCCAGTTCAGCCCTGCAGGCCCCCCGCCCCAGTGTGGGGCCCCAGGAAATCAGCTGCTCTCAGAGCCATGGGCGAGGCCACATCAGGGAGACACAGCCCAGGGCCCCTGGGAGCCCAGAGGTGCCGCACAGCTGCAATCGGGCTCCCTGCCTTCCATCCCAGCACCTGGTCTGAGTTGAACCCTCCCAGGCAGGCCTGGACGCAGAGCAGGAAGTCAGACCTTGCCAGGCAGCCCCAGGAGGCGGGTCGGGCAGGGCTGCTGGCCCTTCCAGCCGCGGAGACTGAGCCTGGTCCTGGAGGGGAAGGACGCTGGCCTGGACGGGCCAGGAGCTGCTGAGCAGGGGTCAGCCCGCTGTCGGCCGAGTGGGGTGGGAACTGGGAGCAAGAAGGCTGCCTGGCTTCCCTCCCCCGTCCCTGCTGATGGGATGGGGCCCAGCCCCTCCACCTGCACAGTAGAAAGTGCCTGTACTGAGGGGTTCCCCAGAGAGGGGCCCCCTTCAGGCCAAGGGCAGAGGTCCTCCAGCCCCATGACCTCTCTGCAGGGGGCTGATGTTTGGGCAGAGCTGGGTGTTCAGTCCAGGCCCAGCTGGGAGAGAAGTCTCACGAAGACCACCTTGCACAGACCTGCTGCTCTGGGGGGTGGGGTGCATGCAAGGAGCAGCGGCCGGGACTGCGCCCCAGTTCCAGTGAGCACAGGTACTGACCCTGGGCTCAGGGCTGCCTCACAGGGCTTAGGGAAGGAGGGAGGCCCCCAGCTCACCTCCTCCAGAAGGAGCCCTGCCAGGCTGCCGGGAGCATCCGGCAGCCCGCATCCAGGAGCATCCAGAGTGCACAGGTACAGGAAACAGGTGACAGGGGCTCACCTGCCACCTTGGGCTGTGAGCCATCCCCCTACTCCTGTGCCCGGAACCCTGCACAGGGGAGGTGGCCTCACGGTGGCCCTTCCTCACCCAGAACCAAGGAAGCAGCACTTCACTCTCCCCTTTCACAGTCCCAGGGCCCAGTGGGTCTCCTGCCACCCGTCCTCCGCACAGAGCAGCCTCGCTCCAGGGCTGTAGCCTAGAACTCAGGGGTCATTTCGGGCTCCCCACTTTCTCCCCCACCCTATAACCGTGCCCCTGGCCCCTCTGCCCAGATGGGCCCCATCCCCTCCCCTGGATGCCTCCCTGACCTCCTTGGCCTGGGCTTCCACCAGCCCAAGCATCATCCTGCTGCTGTGAGGGGGGCAGCTATGAAAGGTCCCTCCCCCATCCTGACACCTTCCAGTCGCCCCTGGGCCCTCGGGATGCAGTCCATCCTCACGCGGATGTCCAAGGCCTCACACAGCTCCGTTCCTTCTCCCCTGCACCATCTTGCCCACAGGAGCAGCTTCTGTCCAGGCAGACTCCTTCCTGCCCTCCCCCGCTTACCGACCCTGCCCTTGAATACGTGCCATTTAGAATCTCACAGATGACCAGCGGGATGCCTCTGAGGACAGGCCCCAGCTGGTCCCTTGCTCATCGTACCCCCTGGCAAGAATTCGTTCCTTCCCTACCCACCCTTGGCCTGCGAGGTTCCCGTCCTGGGCTGAAGCCATTTCCTACAGAGGCTTCCCGTCCTCTGTCTCAGAGCCAAATGCTAGTGCTCAGGACCTCCCTGGGCGTGCTGCTGGCTGCCTGCTCTGGGGTGCCCTGGCAGGTAGGGGCCTCACTACCTCTCTGGGCCTAAGTCCTCTGTCAGATGGGCCCGGACGGATGGACTTGGCCAAGGGACAACGGGGAAGTGTGTAAGACAGCACGGCCCCGCCTCTTCCCTCTCCCAGGGCCTCTTCCTTTGTTTATAAGTTGCCCAAGAACAGGGGCAGGTGAGGTCAGGGGCCAGGGGCCCGGAGAGGAAGCCGGGCAGGAGGGCCAGGAAGTGTCCCAGCCATCGGGCGGAGGAGGGCTGTCTGTGGCCTGGGCTGAAGGAGAACCAGAGGAAAGCTTGTGTTTTATACTCCCGGGAGGGGGACAGGCAAGGGACGGAGATCCTGACTCCTCAGCCACAGAGGTGGGCCCGGTCCAGAGGGCGGGGTGGGTGTTGGGGGTGGAGCTCAAGGACACAGGCCCCAGCAGGCGTGAAGCTGGAGGAAGTTCCTAATTCACATTGAATGCAGTTACTTCTCCCCGGAGGGCTGCCGAGGCTGGGCCCTCAGAGACCTCTGAGCCTGCACCTGGGCTGGGGTGGGGAGGGCCTCAGCCCAAGGATGCCATTGAATTTGGGGATTTTTCACATTGCCTATTTATGAATATATAAATCTTTATAGCGAATCTATTTTTTAAAACATGGAAAAGTTGCCTTTATGGAGACTTAGCAGAGCCAGAGTGTACGCATTCCTAAACCATTAAACGTTTCTGTAACGAGCCGGCAGCGCCCAGACTGGTTCTCTTGGCTTGGAGCTCGGAGCTGGCTCCAGCGCCCACGGATCCACAGATGTCCCACCTGCCTGGCTGGCTCCCCCGACTGGCCTCCAGGCCCACACACTGCCCCCTGCCCGTCTGTTGCCCAGAGCTCTGTTAAGACCATTGGGACCCCTGGACAGAGGAGCAGACAGTGCCTCAGGGGCAGGGAGGAGCTGGGGTTGGGTCCCATCCCTGCCAGGGATACCTTGGGCGAGTCACTGCACCTCTCTGGGCCCCAGGATCCCTCATCTGGTTTCGTGTTGGGGAGGCAGGTTGGGAAGTGCTACTTGGTGAGCGCCAGGGGCACCAGCCCAGCAACCCTGCGAGGCACACGTGTTACCATCCCTCCACCCCTGATTTATTCAGATGAGCTGACATGCTCGGGGTAGGGAGTTCCTTGCCTGAGTCCTGCAGCCACGAGGAAGTACAGCTGTTATTCCAAGTCAGGGTCTGCGAGGTCCCGGAGGGCGGGATGGGTCTTGCTCATCACTGTTCTCCAGCACCGTGCCCGGATCCATGCACACAGTGGGTGCTCAGAGAGCTGCTGAGCACCTGGATCAGAGCCTTGACCCCAGGGACCCCATGAATCCATAGCCCCCCGAGATCAGCAGAGTCCGTCCCTGGTCCCTCACAGAGGGGCCCCTGCTGACGGGAGGGCACAGCCGCTCAGGGCACCAGGTGTGCTGTGCCCACCTGCCCAGCCTCCCCCAAGACAGGCTGACAGGCTGGGGGTCACACCAGCCTCCACTCAAACCCCAGGTCTGCCCAGGCTGGTTTGTGACCTTGGACGAGGCACTCCTCCACTAGAGCCTGGTTTCTTCGGGACACTGATTCCTGCACTGCCTGCATCCCATCCCACGAAGCCACTGTGAGGCTTGGGGAGCCGGGGGTGCGGTGGGTGGGTGGGAAGGAGAGGGACTGTCCAGGTGGGCCGAGCCCCACGCACCTGCCAACCATCTTTCCAGGGACGAGAAACACCTGTCGTTTGAACCGCCTGCTCTCACTGAAAGCGAGGATCCCCACCCGAGTGACCCTTGGACGAAAACCCTGTAACTGGGCCATCTGAGCTGGGCCCTCCAAACGCTCCCCAGGGGCTGGCTGTCCCAAGCCCCCCCACCCCCAACTCTGCCCACCCCATGGGACTGCCCAGACCCGGGGGAAACTCGGAGGACACCAGGTCCAGTCCTGGCCTTTAAGACAGGGAACCTGAGGCCGGTGTCCAGAGGGACCTGCTCCAAGTCCCCACTGAGTTGCTCCTGAGCCCCTGCCGGGGGCCAGCCCTGGGCTGGGTGTGGGTCCCAGGGCTGAGTCTGACCCTGCCTGGCCCCCGGGGCTCCCAGCGCTCCAGCCCGGACCCTCTCTGCTCCTGGCACACACTCGCCCAGGGGCTCGGCCAAGGGGCCCCTCCAGCCCTGCCTCCAGGGAAGGGAAGCCCCCGGCCCAGTCCTGTGCCCTCCCCTCCCCTCCCCCTCACAGCTCTGAAGCCCCAGGTCACCTTCCCCACGGCCACTCTCCACCCTGCCCGGCCTCCGCCTGACCCCCTCCACCCTGGCTCGGGAACATCCTAAGGCAGGTCACACGCTGACGGTCACCCCTTCGCTCAGGCTGGCACTGCTCCGCTGCCCCCAGTCTCCTTCGGGAGGCCCGCTGGACACGCCCAGGACCCCTCCCGAGGGTGGGGAGCCCCCCCACTCTGCCCGGAGCTGTGGCCTCTGCTGTGGGTTCTCCCCACTGGGAGGGAAAGACTCGGCCGGGATGGCGGGTTTGGACCAACTCCCGGGCATCCTCTGTGTGCTCCCCACAGGCCGGCGCCGCGGGCCCTGCCGCTTCAGCCCTGATCCGCAGCCGTGGGTGCGGGGGCCACGGGGGTCACGGGAGGATGGCCCCCCAGGAAGGAGCAGGGTAGAATTTGGGGGCACCCGCTTGGGGACTTGAGGCTGAAGGGGCTCAGTTCTGGGGGCCCAGGGCCAGGAAGCTTCCAAGGGAGCGCTTCTCAGGTCTGATGGGGCACGTGTCTGGCCTGTGCCTGTGAAGTGACTACAGGCCTGGGCCTGAGTCCACCTCCATGTGGTGCAGGAGGACAGCACCTCCTCACAGGGCTCACAGGGTACAGGAGAAAGGCCCGTGGGGGGTGCTTTATGCAGAGCCTCCCACATAGTAAGTGCCCAGCGAGCGGATGCTAGCTGATTCCTAATGCAGAAACCAAACTCTCAGCCTCCGGACTATTCATGCTGATTAATGTGTTTTATTTGTCCCGTTGATGTATATTTTTTAAAAATTTAAATTTAGTCGCCAATGCTTGAATAATTCAGTTTAACATAAACTTCTTCCAACCTCTCTGGAAGAACGGGCACCTGGCCACCTTTCCACGTGGCAACATTCCACTGGGCCTCTGGATGGAGCGTGGGCTCCCCGGTTTACCGCAGTCCCCACCACTCCCTATTGTCCACCAGCCCCGAGTTTGGGGCTCCTGGTCCAGCCTCACCTCTGTGGGTCACTGCCCTCCAGTGGCACCTGGTGTCCACTTGGCCTTCCTCGTGGCACCCTCTGACCCACATCCCCACTATTTGGACCTCCTTGCAGGGTGGATCTTTGGTATAATTATATTGGATTTGGGTTGGCCAGTAATGGATCTGTAATTATTATCTCATATGGTGGGAAAAAGTTTAATATTGTAACTGCTGGCACCAGAAACCCACTGAGGGAGAGAAGCATTTTGTTTGAAGACTTTGGTGACCATTGCTTAGGGTAGAGGTGGAAGCCCAGAGTTTGCAGGTGTCTGATGCCAGCATCAGGAGGGGAGTTGCTTCCATGAGAAAGGGGGGAATTTGTTGTTTGGTTTCTGAAGAAGAGGCGTAGAGAGGAGGAAAAGGAGAGAGAGTGAGAGAGAGAAGAAGATGACAAAGGACGGGGTGGGGTGAGGCCAGGTGGCCTCATGGCCAGGTCAGGGTGGCCAAAGCCCATTTTGGGAACAGTGATGTGCCTTCCAAGGTCTGTCACAGGTATGTCTCCTCTCCTCCCACCTGGGGTCTGTTTGCTGCTGCGTTGTTAGGACAAGGTTTTTTGTGGAACTTAGAACATTGATGTGAGGGTGGCCTGGGCTGTCTGGCGGCCCATGTGGGAAGGAGGTGCCAGCAGCCAGGAGGGTGTGAGAACGGGACTCCCGGGACCTGGGGAAGTGCCTGGGGTGTCCAGAGATGGTGGCATTGGGGGTGGCTGGAGGAGGTGTGGACGTGGGATAAACCATTTTGCTAGGAACTTGGTGGATAGGGAAGCCCCAGTCAATATCTGTCAAAACAAACATGGTCGCAGGTTTCCAGGATGAGACAGACTCGGGTGCTAAGAGGGAAACATCTCTGAGCCTGGATAACGGCTAAGCCGCTGGTTTATTTTGAGCTACCCGTGGTTGGAATACCCAGGGCCGGGTCCGGGATGACCTGGGGGGCCCCGGCTCAGGCTCGGGGCACGGAGACGGTGCACAGCAGGCCCGCCAGGAGAGCCAGGCCCAGCGCGGCCACCACGGCCAGCGCCGCGTCCCACCAGGGCCCCGGGTCGGCCCAGGACGCCCTCAGGCTCCAGCCGCAGCTGCCCAGCTCCGAGCCGCTGAGCTGCCCGAGCGCGCGGCCGGAGGCGGGGCCGGGGCCGGGGCCAGCACAGCGCACGCGTAGCAGCTCCGTGGGCGCGCGGTCCTCCAGCCAGAGGCGCAGGTACGTGACGCCGCAGTCGCAGCGCCAGGGGTTGTGCGCCACGTCGAGGCTCTGCAGCTGCGGCAGGTGGTCGAAGGCTCCCGGGGGCACTGAGCGCAGGCTGTTGTTGGCCAGCAAGAGGTGGCGCGTGTGGGCCGGGAGGGCGGGCAGCTCCGCGAGTCCCCGGCCCCCGCAGTCCACCAGCAACCCCATGGTGTCCAGGGCGCGGCAGGCGCACGCGGCGGGGCAGTCCTTGGAGGCCTCGGCGATCGCCCAGAGCAAGAGCAGGGCAGCCCAGATGGACATCGGGCAGGACGGGCTGCGGGGACAGTGGCCGTGAGGTCCTGGCGGCCTGCACCCGACCCAAGGGCTGGTGGGACCCGACCGGACAAGGGACCACTCACCTCCCTCTCCGGCCGGGCTGTCTCCTTTGTGAAATGGGTGCTGGGATCAAGGAAGTGAAGCGTGCGGGGTCCAGGCCGGCTGACCCTTCCCGGATGGTCAGCAGGCAGGACCGTGACGGCCACTGCGGGGGGAGCACGGAGCGGGCTTAGTCCTTCTTTGGGAAGAGGAAAGACCCTCCCGTCCTCTGGCAGAGACCCAGCCTCTACTCGGCGGTGGGGGAAGCAGATGCCTGCTAAAGGATCCCAGGCCTGGCCCGCCCCCGCCCCGAGGCCGGGGAGGGCCTCCCAGGCTGCTCCCAGCACCCACCCTCAAGCCTTGGTCTGGCAGATGGTGTGCACGCCACAGACCACACCTCGGCCCACGGATTCCAAGTAGCTTGGCCCCAGCGGAGTGAACTCTCACAAGTGGTCTCTCGTGTGGAAGGCAGCTGGCTGAGGATGCTGACGGGGGAATAGGGAAGGGGACCCAGAAGGGGCTGAGCCTGGAAAGCTGTTGATCGAGGCTCGTGCTTGGAGTTGGGAAATTGAGGCCCAGAGAGGGAGAGTGACTTGTGCAGAGCTGCCCAGCGCTCCACGTCAGAGACCACATTGGCACTCAAGCCTCTGCTTTCTGCCTGGTTCACTGCCCTTCCAGGACTCGGTGCGGGCCGTTTCCCCTCGCAAAGACAAGCTTCCAATGAACGTTTGTTGAATAAACCAATGAATCTTGACTCAGCCAAGGACCTGGTGTCTCAGGGCGAACGCCTGCCCGTGCCCCCCACCCCCCAGGAGGGACAGAAGCTGGACTTGCCTGCTGGCCTCCTCTCTCCCTGCCCGGCCTGGTCCCACCGCCTCCCCTGCCAGGGGCCCACACAGCGGGAGGTGGTGCTGGGGTGATGAGGGCCGCTTACCTTTCAGGCCTGCTGGCGGGGCGCCCCTTTCCTGGCCTGAGCTGTCCTGGCTGAGGCCACAGTGATCACTCTGTGTGGGGCAGCCGATGGCAGCCCCTGCCCGAGCAGGAGGAAGGAAGTGGTGAAAGCAGCCTGGCTTATCCCTGTGTGCAGCCCCCAGAGAGCTTATCTCCAGAGGTGGGGGCCCTCGGGGTCCCAGGGACTTGCGCACAGAACCGCAGTTCAAGCCCAGTTTACGGAAGGGTACAGTGCATCTCACTGCACCGCCAATGCCCCATGATTCTCAGTCCAGGGCGTGCGGGAGAACCAAGGGGGGTCCCGGTCCCAGAAGGTGTGCAAGGCATCCAGGAGGAGGGTGCAGTAGCATCTTCAGCGCCTTTCAACACTTTCTGATCCTTCTTTTTAACAAAGAGCTGCATCAGTCTCAGGCTAGAAGTCAAGACCATAGTCGTATGTGCATTGTATTTATTTCTATAGCGACAGTCTACTCTGGGGAGTGACATCAGCTTCCCATCTATGTTAGTGATATAAAGTTCTCTATAAAAGGTAAATGTATCTTTAATTATATTTTAACGTTATAAAATATGAATTAAAATGAAGCTGAACAGTGAAATATTACAAAGAATTATATCGGAAAATTAAAACATTATGCTTTTTATTATAAGTGATAAAAATGTCAGCAATATGAAATATTAACTTAGTCAATAAGGGATTTGCAGAGATGGCAAAAGTTGCACCCGTGGCGGGGTGGGGGGACTGAAGTGTGGGAACCCCTGGGGTATAGCAATGCTTTGGGAACAGGGAGAAGGGGTTCTAGCAACCAGAGGGGCCCAGGAGAGGAGCCCAGAGTGGGGGGCTGCTGAGGAGAGGGACCCCTGGCCATCGCCCATGGCTGTGGCCAGAGTCAGCCAAGGACGTCAGTCTCGGGCCCCCAGTCCGGACGGTTGTAAACCCTCTAAAACTCAGAGGGTTTGGGCTGGAGCACGAAACTGAGGCCCAGAGCTGCCGTGCTGCCAGCCGAGGGGACAATGGACCCTGAGCAGGGCCAGGTACCACTCCAGCAGGAGGGAGGGAGCCCGCACCCTCTCCAGCTGATTCCTTGTTCTTAAAACAGGGTCGTCGCACTGGAGGTCACGGCGCTGGGCAGGAGAAATCAAAGTCAGGGGGCTGAGGGCGCTTTACCCCTGGCACCCCAGACCCCCAGGAATGTTCCTCACGTTCAGGACAGGCAGCGGGTGTTGGCCCTGCGACTCCCAGGCTGTTCCTGACCCGACCTCATCTGGTCGGGCCCACGCTCTCTCCTTCTCTGGGGCCTCTGAGGTTTCCTTCTTATTTTCAACACGTACAACTTAAAACCACGAAAAGTGACACAAATAAGAAATCATTTTCATTGTGGAAAACCTGAACTCTGCAGCTGAGCAGGAAGAAGATGATAAAAATTGTCCTCAACCCCGATATCCAGCAAGACTACCTTTTATTTCTGTCCTGTGAGTATTGTTTTCTTACCCAAACAGGGCCATGCAGGGTCCACGGCCTTGGGGACCCTGCTTTCGCGCCTGTGGGTCCAGACGCAGGTCACCAGCATTCACGTGGCTCCGCTCTGGGTGCATCTTCTATGTGGGGATCCTGGGCATGCAGAGCTTGCCTGCTCCCCTTATCTCCCCGCAACAGGCGTTTGTGGGGACGGGGTGGGGGGCAGCCTCTGGGCTTCCGGAGAGGACCCCCGCTTCCAGGGCTGCCTGAGCTGGCCGGCCTGGCTGACCACACGGTTCCCCCGGGGGGAGGCTGAGGCGTTCCTGCTCCGGCCTCTCGGGCTCCTTGCTAGGTCCCTCCCTCCCTCCCTACCCGTGGAGGCCCCTCTCTCTGGCTCCTTCTGTCTTTAAACGTGCTCAGGCCTCCTTTATTCTGGAAAAATCCTATGTGCGTGTGTGTGTGTGCGTGCACACAGGCCTCCACGTCCTGCCTTCCCACCTGCTCCAGCGCAAGGGGCTCCTGCTCCTGTAGGAATCCCCAGGAACGGCCCCCACCATCCCACAGCCTGATCCCTGGACCCAGAGAATCTGGTGCAGCCTCAGGGCTGTGTTTCATGGGACGGCTGACCCCGAAAGAGGGAGGTTTTCCAGGAGGCCTGAGCTGAACGTGGGAGCCCTTAGATGCAGACAGCCTTCTGCGGCTGGTGCAGAAGAGGAAGCGAGGGACGCAGCACTAGGGGACGTTGCTGCGGTCACCTCTTCGTTGGCAGGGCTTTGTTACAGCAGCAAGAGAAGATCAACACAAAGGCTGACTCTGCTCTTGAGCTCTGAATTCTGCCCCCTTCACCGGTTCAAGGTCATGGCTACTGCCGCGAGCCCACTCCCATCGCCCTTCCTTCTTCACTGGACCCTTCCCATCAGATTACAGATGCCTAGAACACGGCGCTTCTGGAAAGCCCACCCCCTAAGTCCACATCTTCCTCCAAATGCCTCTGCTTTCTCTGCCTCTTCCACAGCATTTTGCAGGACCTAAAATTATCTTCTGTTTACATTTTGTGTGCATTTATGAAATGTCTCCTCCCACTGGATGGGAACTTCAGAAGGGTAACCGCTGTTCAGGACACACCAGTGCCTGGCCCAGAGCAGGTGTAACAAGCATCTGTCAGCCTTGTGGACCGTGTCTCCTCTGGTTCCAGCCAATCCGCTTCTCTCTAGGACGGCTGTTTCCTGTGTGCCGGGCTCCGCCTCTGGTGACAGAGGTTTGACCTCATCTTCAGTGTCCTCAGGTTAAAATCAGCTCCTCAGCAGGGTCCTCCCTGGCCTCCTCTCCAGCCTCCCCTGTCATTGCCTTGTAACCGGAAGCTTCATAGCAGGTCATCCTCGTCCCCTCTCCCCACCACAGGCCGTTCTCTTTCTGGAGCCCTCCTCCAAACTCCACCTGGCACTCTCCATCCTTTCAGATCCACCTAGGGCACGACCTCCTCCAGGAAGCTCTCCTGGACCGCTCCCCCAGTAGAGTAAGTGGTGCTGCTGTTTGCTGTGTGTCTGCCCACGAGCCCAACAGCTCCGGGGGACCGTGGTGGCCACACGGGAAGCGTCCTGGGCGCTGTTCACAGAGCAGGTGCGACTGAAAGTTGGGCAGGGCTCTTAGGCGGTTTCAGGCGGTACACGCCTAAGAAATAACGAGAAACACAAGGGGCAGAGCCCCCTTTCCCCTGCCCTGCCCTGGAGGCGGAGCCTTAGTCCATTTACTGTGTTATAAGGGAGGACGCTGAGGAAGACCTTTATCCCGCGGGCCCAGGACCCTTCACTATCCCCCCGAAGCAATTCTTCCTTCTCGCAGAAGCAGAAACCCTGCTGGTGAGTGTGAGGGCGATCATCACCTAGACACATCGCACCTGTAACCTGCCCCCACGGGCTCGCTGGAAGCCTTGCACCTCCTCCAGGCCGCCTGGAGCCTAAAAAAGATGTGTCCCTGACTTGTTTTGCCGAGTTTGAGCTCGAGCCGGTTAAGACTGGTTAGGACCACCGACCCTCCAACAGGGCCTGCGCGAGTGCCCGCTCCCTGACCTTTGACATCAGAGGCCCCAAACTCCACCCTCCGAAGATGTTAAGGAGGCCTTTTTCTGAGCATGCGTCCCATGAAGAAGCCTGGAGCGGAAGGATCGCACCGCACCTTTTTCTTCTGTCCAATCACCGTTCCCTCCTCCGCAGCCTCAGCTTTATCCCATAGATACCCCAGCGCCTCGCCTTCCGGGAGGGGGATTTGACGTTTGCTCTTCCGTCTTCCCCCTTGGCGGCTCGTGAATAAGCCCTCTCTCTGCTGCAAACCTGGCGTCTCAGCGCACGTTGGCGACTGTCACTCACTGCGTCTTTGCAGACACGCGCCTCTATCAACAGGGCTGTGTGGGGCTGGGCTGCGGGGCTACGCCTGGCTCCCAAGCCCGGTGTGCTTCGCGCCAGCTCTGTGGTCTGGGAGAGTCTCAGCCTCCCTCTGCCTCAGTTTGCTCGTCTGTAAAGTGGAGAGAATGAAGCGTGAGGCTTGAGCGCGGCCGGCGTTGACCGAGGGCTGCTTGGAGCCGGCCTCCTCAGGCGCAGGGGTGGCCTGAAGACCCTGCTCTGCCCCCGGAGTCGAAGGGCTTCCGTGTCGGGACGCGGCCTGCAGCCCTGACACGGGCCTCCCCGCGCTGGTCTCCTCAGGCTCAGCAGACACACCTGGTCGGAAGCGAACAACGTCACCGCATCTTCTGTGAACTTACGTCGCGCTTCCGTCTCTGCAGCGCAGGTAAGGCTGCTTGGTGTCTCCGCTAACGTAGAACACACACTTTCCTTCTTAAGGTCATTTACGTAGAGTCGGTAGGAGCACAGGAGGGACATGGCACATCCCCAAGGAGGGGACTGAAGCGAGTCAAAACCTCCCCCACCACGCCCCAACCTGCTTTGAGCGTTTGGACCCTCTCACCTTCACTCCGAGCCGTCGCCGCCTGGTGGTGAGAGTGTGAAACTACAAGATGTTTTCAGGGCCGGGGTCGGGGAGTGGGGGAGGCAATTCCAGGCCAACAGAATGATTTTGTTGCCAGAAGGTGAGAGAGGACATTAGTTAGAATTTCCTAGAAAACACGTTTAATGAGTTGCAGACCATTTGAACAACCCCAAAGAAGCCTTTCTAGAAAAAGGCAAAAAGAGAGTGGTGGACGGGGAGGCTGTTCACAAATATCCCATTCTCCTCCTCTTCCAGAAACACTGCAGGGTTCGTGCCCCGCCCCTGCCCCTACCCTCCTCTGCCCACCCAGGGCCAGCTGCAGGCCCTGCCACCCATGCAGCTGCCCAGGGCCCACTCGGAAAGGCCCTGGGCTTGGGGTTTGGTGCTCTGTGGCCACTGTCCTGAAATTCATAATCATTGTACCTTTGCGTTGTCCTGTCAGTGAAGTCCAGCGGGACAGTGGCGCATGCACCGGGCACTTGGAGCCCCGGCTGCACAGTCTCCGCTTCCTGTCACCTCCCTGCCTCCTGGCTGCCTGCCCCCCTGGCCCCCCAGGCCCCCAGGATGCCCGTGGCCAGGGTGTGTTGCGTCAGTCTGCAGCTGGTGGCAGGGGGATCCATCAGGCCTGCGTCTTCCCCCAGGATCTCCGTGGCCTTGAGTGCTCCTTCAGCCGGCTCTGTGTCTGGGGTGCAGGGAGCAGGGTTGGTCCTCCTTCTAACCTGCTGGTTATTACTGTCAGGACTCCTGAGGCTACTAATATACCTGAACACCTGCCAGAACGCTCCCAAATCACCCTGTGTGCTGAGGAAGCGTGGTTTTTCACTAGGAAATGTATTTGTTATCTCTTCCTGCTGCATACCACATCATTCCCCAAACTAGCAGCTTAAAACAGTGACATGCATTCATTTATGATCTCGGTTCCTGTGGGTCAAGCCCTAGCGAGTGGCTTAGCTGGGCAGATCTGGTTCTGGATACCGCAGTCAGGACCTCAGCTGGGGCTACACTCATCTAAAGACCTGACCTGAGCTGGAGGACACGCTTCTGAGATGTGAGCTGGGCCGTTGGCTGGAGGCCTTGGTTCCTTGCTGGCTATTGACAGAGGACGCTGATGTCCTGTCACATGGCCTTTTCCACAGGGCACCTGGGTACCCTCTTGACATGGGGAGCGAGGAGGCTGCCCAGGCTTTTCACGCCCTGGTGTCCGAGAGCAGCCCAGCAATTCCGCCGTTCTCTGTTAGAAGTGAGTCACGGGACTTCCCTGGTGGCACAGTGGTAAAGAATCCGCCTGCCAATGCAGGGGCCACGGGTTCGAGCCCTGGTCCGGGAAGATCCCACGTGCCGCGGAGCAACTAAGCTTGTACGTCACAACTACTGAGCCTGCGCTCTAGAGCCCGCGAGCCAGAAATACGGAGCCCGCGTGCCTGGAGTCCATGCTCCGCAACAAGAGAAGCCACCACAGTGAGAAGCCCGTGCAATGCAACAAAGAGTAGCCCCCACTCGCCACAACTAGAGAAAGCCCATGCGCAGCAACGAAGACCTAATGCAGCCAAAAATAAATAAAATAAATTTAAAAAAAAAGAAGTGAGTCACTAAGTCTAGCTCACACTCAAAGGGAAGAGAATTTGGCTTTATATCTCAAAGGAGACTTTGTAGACATTTTAACAGGAAATTTTCAAATTCAAATATCAATCGTTGCAAGACCTCTGTCAGGAAAACTCTACAGCTTTATTGAGAGGCCCTGTGAAGGGATAATTGGTTAATGGAGCTCCAGGGAGCCTCAAGTGATGGGAAACTTCCAGGTCCAAGTCGTGACTGATTTTCAGGCCCTGTTTTTGGTGAGAGTTTCTCAGGAATTGTGCACTTTTCTGCTTCTGACGGAAGGAAGCCCTGTTTCCCATGATGTCAGCTCCCTGGGCTCCACATTTCTCCCCTGGAGACATCACCCAAGTCTTCAGCTCAGCAAAGGTGGGCCCCACCTTTCTGTGAAACTGTACCCTTTGACTCCCTTTCCTGTCAGTGACCTCAGGCCTTGGTGCCCAGTGAAGGCCCTGCCTGTTTATCATGATGACAGGGTGGTTAAGTGGTCATGAGCGTGGGCTTGGATCGGCCAGCCCGGGGCCTGAATCCCGGCTCGGTGGCTGGGCTGCGTGGCCGTGGGCACGGCCCCAAATCAGCATCCTCGTCAGTCAGGGTGGAGGTGGGAGGAAACCCCACCCCTGGCTTCTGTCGGTCACAGACCCAGGCCTTTCTCCAGGCAAGTCCGTGGTCTTCTCAGGATCCGTCGCCCTGAGGCCTTGGGCCAGGCTTCGCTAGGCTGGGAGCAGCAGCCTGACCTTGGGCCAAACATCAGACAGGTGCTTAGGTCACGTCCAAGTTCAAGGTCTGGGATTGAGGGGGTCCCAGCCTCTGCCCGCTGGGTAAAAGGGAAGGCCACCAGGCTGCAGGCCAGCAAGGCTGAGGGTCCAGGAGGCACCTGACGCCAGGGCTGACTCTGCGCAAAGGTGGCTGAGGGACCTCCTGTGCCCAGTCTCCCTTTCTCCTTTTTTTTTTTTTTTTTTTTTGCGGTATGCGGGCCTCTCACTGTTGTGGCCTCTCCCGTTGCGGAGCACAGGCTCCGGATGCGCAGGCCCAGCGGCCATGGCTCACGGGCCCAGCCGCTCCGCGGCATATGGGATCCTCCCAGACCGGGGCACGAACCCGTATCCCCTGCATCGGCAGGCGGACTCTCAACCACTGCGCCACCAGGGAGGCCCCTCCCTTTCTCCTTTTTTTAATAGACAGTACTTTTTAGATCAGTTTTAGGTTCACAGCAAAACTGAGTGGAAAGTACCAAGTTCCCCTTTACCCCCACAGACTCCCCCACTAAGGTGGTGCATTTGTTACACCTGATGAACCTACGGGATCGCCCAGAGTCCATAGTTTACACGAGGGCTCATGCTTGGGGTTGTACCTTCTATGGGCTTTGACCAATGTATATCTGGCATTATTGTATCATACAGCGTATTTTTACTGCCCTAAATTCCTCTGCGCCTCACCTGTTTATCCCTCCCTCCTCACCCAGCCCTTGGCAACCACTGACCTTTTCACTGTCTCCATAGTTTTTCCATTTCCAGAATGTTATATAGTTGGAGTCGTACAGTTTGTAGCCTTTTCACATGGGCTTCTTTCACATAATAATATGCACTTAAGGTTCCTCTGTGTCTTTTCATGGCTTGATAGTTCATGTCTTTCCAGCACTGAGTAATATTCCATTGTCTGAATGGACCACAGTTTATTTATCCATCACCTACTGAAGGACATCTTGGTTGCTTCCAAGATTTGGCGACTATGAATAAAGCTGCTGTAAACATCTGTGTGCAGGTTTCTGTGTGGGCATAGCTTTTCAGCTGATTTGGGTAAATGCTAAGGAGCACAATTGCTGGATCATATGGTAAGAATATGTTTAGTTTTTAAGAAATTGCCAAACTGTCTTCCAAAGTGGTTCTATGGCTTGTGGCTTTTCTACCAGCAAACTGGCATTCCATCAGCAATGAGGGCATGAGGGTTCCTGTTGCTCCACATCCTTGTCAGCACTGGGCACTGTCAATGTTTTGGATTTTGGCCATCCTAACAGGCGTGCAGTGGTAGCTCACTGTTTTAATTTGCATTTCCCTGATGACGTATGTCGAACATCTCTTCATTTGCATATTTGCCATCTCTGTATCTTCTTTGGTGGTTTGTCTGGTCAGGGTCTTTGCCCATCTAAAAAAACAGGTTGTTTTCTTATTATTGAGTTTAAGAGTTCTTTGTATATTTTGGATAATAGTCCTTTATCACATGTGTCTTTTGCGAATATTTTCTCCCAGTCTCTGGCTTGTCTTGTGGCTCATTCTCTTGACAGTGTCTTTCTCAGAGCAGAAATTTTTAATTTTAACGAAGTCCAGCTTATCAACCATTTTTGATGAATCATGCCTATGTTGTATTTAAAAAATCATAGCCATACTCACGGTCATCTAGATTTTCTCCTGTGTTGTATTCTAGGGGTTTTAAAGTTTTGCATTTTACATTTAGATCTATGATCCACTTTTGAGTTAATTTCTATGAAGGGTGTAAGGTCTGTGTTTAATTTTTTTAAAGTTATTGGAGTATAGTGGATTTACAATGTTGTGTTAGTTTCAGGTGTACAGCAAAGTGAATCTGTTATACATACATATATATCCACTCTTTTTTAGAGTCTTTTCCCAATAGGCCATTACAGAGTATTGAGTAGAGTTCTCTGTGCTATACAGTAGGTTCTTATTAGATATCTATTTTATATATAGCAGTGTGTATATGTCAGTCCCAATCTCCCATTTTATCCCTACCCCACTTTACCCTCTGGTAAGCGTAATTTTGTTTTCTACATCTGTAACTCTATTTCTGTTATGTAGATAAGTTCATTTGTACCATTTTTTTAGATTCCACATATAAGGAATATCACATGACATTTGTCTTTCTCTGTCTGACTTACTTGACTCAGTATGACAATCTCTAGGTCCATCCGTGTTGCTGCAAGTGGCATTGTTTCGGTCTTTTTTATGGCTGAGTAATATTCCATGGTATATATGTACCACATCTTCTTTGTCCATTCCTCTATCGACGGACACTTAGGTTGTTTCCACGTCTTGGATATTGCAAATAGTGCTGCAGTGAACATTGGGGTGCATGTATCTTTTCGAATTATGGTTTTCTCTGGATATATGCCCGGGAGTGGGATTACTGGATCATATGGTAATTCTGTTTTTAGTTTTCTGAGGAACCTCCATACTGTTTTCCATAGTGGCTGCACCAATTTACATTCCCACCAACAGTGTAGGAGGGTTCCCTTTTCTCCACACCCTCTCCAGCATTTGTTATTTGTACTTCTTTAAAAATTTATTTCTATTTTTGGCTGTGTTGGGTCTTCGTTTCTGTGCGAGGGCTTTCTCTAGTTGTGGCAAGCAGGGGCCACTCTTCACTGCGGTGCACGGGCCTCTCACTATCGCAGCCTCTCTTGTTGCAGAGCACAGGCTCCAGACGCGCAGGCTCAGTAGTTGTGGCTCATGGGCCCAGTTGCTCTGCGGCATGTGGGATCTTCTCAGACCAGGGCTTGAGTCTGTGTCTCCTGCATTAGCAGGCAGACCCTCAACCACTGTGCCACCAGAGAAGCCCCCTATTTATAGACTTTTTAATGATGGCCATTCTGACCAGTGTGAGGTAGTACAATTCCACACTGTCTTGATGACTGTAGTTTTGTAGTAAGTCTTGAAGTCTGATACTGCCAGTCCTTCAACTTTGTTCTTCTCTTTCAATATTGAGTTGGCAACTCTGGGTCTTTGGCCTCTCCATATAAACTTTAGAATCAGATGGTCAATACCCACAAAATAACTTGCTGGAATTTTGATCAGAAATGCATTGAATGGAGAGATCAGCTTGAAGAACTGACATCTTGATAATATTGAGTCTTCCTGTCCATGAACATGGAATATACCTCCATTTATTTCATTAAAAAATTAATTTATTTATTTTATTATTTTATTTTACTTAGTTTTTGTTTATTTTTGGCTGCATTGGGTCTTTGTTGCTGCGTGGGGGCTACTCTTTGTTGCGGTGCATGGGCTCCAGGCGCGTGGGCTTCCTTAGTTGTGGCATGTGGGCTCAGTAGTTGTGGCTCACAGTGTCTAGAGCACAGGCTCAGTAGTTGTGGCGCACAGGCTTAGTTGCTCCACAGCATGTGGGATCCTCCCAGACCAGGGATCAAACCTGTGTCCCCTGCATTGGCAGGTGGATTCTTAACCACTGTGCCACCAGGGAAGCCCTCCATTTATTTCTTTAATTTATTTTATTGGTGTTTTCTAATTTTCCTCATATAGATCGTGTACACATTTGTTAGATTCATATCTAAGTATTTCATTTTTGATGGTGCTAATGTAAATGGCATTGTGTTTTGATTTCAAATTTCACTTGTTTGTTGCTGGTATTAGAAAAACAGTTGACTTTTGTATATTAACCTTGTATCCTGCAATCTTACTATAGTTACTTTTTAATTCCCTTTTTCATTGATTTTTTTGGATTTCTATGTAGATGATCATGTCATCTGCAAATGAAGGCAGTTTTGTTTCTTCCTTCCTAATCTGTATTGCCCTTTGCCTTAGTCACAAGATACTATACACTGGGGGGCTTAAAAAACAAGTATATTTATTTCTCACAGTTCTGGAGGCTGGGAGTCCAAGATCAGGGTGTTAGCATGGTCAGGTTCTTGGTTGGGCCCTCCTCCTGGTTTACAGATGGCCCCTTTTCTCATTGTAGCCTCACATGATGGAGACACAGAGAGAGGATGCATGTTCCATGTCCGTTCTCATAAGGGCACTAATCATCCTGAGGGCTGCACCCTTGTGACCTAATCATCTCCCAAAGGTCTCATCTTCCAATACCATCACTTTGGAGATGAGGGTTTCAACATATGTTGGGATACAGATATTCACTCCATAGCACCTTTTATTTCCTTTTCTTATCTTTTGCATTAGCTAGGACTTCCAGTAAGATGTTGAAGATGAATGCTGAGAGGAACATCTTGCCTTGTTCCTGATCTTAGTGGGAGTGTCTAGTTTCTCACCATTAAGTGTGATGTTCACTGTAGGTTTTCTGTAGATGTTCTTTATCAAATTGAGGAAGTTCCCCTCTATTCCTAGTTTGCTGACAGTTGTTTCTTTAAAATCATTAATGGATGTTGGAGTTTTTTTCAAATGCCTTTTCTGCACCTGTTGATACAATCATGTGATTTTTCTTCATCCTGTTGATGTGATGGATTACATTAGTTGATTGTTGGATGTTGAAACAGCCTTGCATACCTGGGATAAATCCCACTTGTTTGTGGTGTATAATTCTTTTTATACAGTGTTGGATTCGACTTGCTAATATTTTGTTGGCGATTTTTGCGTCAGTGTTCATGAGACATATGGGATGAGCGTAGAGGAGATGTGAGCCAGGGTGCCTGAGCCTGCCCTTCCTCTCTCCTCCTTCCTGTGGAGGGCAGATGCAATGCTGGTGAATTGGCTTCCACCATGCAAAGGAGGATGACACCCTAGGGCAAGGCAGAGCAACAAAGTGGAAGGAACCTTGATCCCTGGTTGACGACGTGGAGCGGAGCTGCTCTGTCAACCAGGACCACTCACCTCTGGACTGTTAGAGGGGAGAGAGTTCTATCCTGTCTGACCCAGAGTATATCGGGATCTCTTTTATCAGGGTGGTTTAGCCTGTACCATAACTAATCCAGACCCCAAGCCTGGGGTTTCCTAGCCAGAGACAGCTGGAAGTGGTAGGAATTGTGTGAGATATGAGATTAGAAAACAGGCCTCAGTCCAGTGTTGGATGCTAATTTGCTGTGTGATGCTGGGTAGCGCATCCAGCCTCTCTGGGCACCTCTACATCCTAGTCCCCAATGAGATGAGGTTCGTACAAGACACGAGGCTGGGCATTGTCCTCCAGCGCCCCCTGTGGCTCCTGCCCAGGAGTGCCTGCTTGTCCCAGGCTCCCCTGATCTCCTTCCCCCAGGGTTCCCCTTCTGTGTCCCGATGACTCTCCTCCAGCCTCCTGTCTCCTCCTCTCTGCTCCACGCTCTGGGAGGCAGGTCAGAACCCTCCAAGGCCCCCATTGCCTGGGGGATGGAGTCCTAAGCCCTCGTCTGTCCTCAAGGCCCCCCCTGACCTGCCCCGTCCCTGCCAGGCATCTGCCCTCGTCCTGCCGTCTCTGTAGTGCTTCATCCTCCTTGGATCTAACTGATCCCTCTCAGCTGAGCTCTCAGAACTCTCTCTTCTTTTTTTTTAAAATAAAAATATTATCAAACCATTACCTTTGATAATTGACTTTATTTGTGGAGTTTTTTTGTATACACAAAAATTCTAATTTTCGTATATTCACATACGCCTTCACACTCTTACATAGCTTTGGGGTTTGCAGTTTTAATGAAGAACCCTCTCTTCTACCTCAGGGTAGCCCGGATTTCACCCGCGTTGCGCTGCTTGCCATCGTATCTTTCTCCCCTACGAGAGTTTAAGGTAGATGAGACCAGGCAGCTTGTCCTCCTCCTTCCTGTGACCCCACAAGGCCTGGTACCTACTGTGTGCTCAGGAAAGAGGGGCTCTGGGCTCTGTACTAATGGGGGCCCTTCCTGGCACCACACTTTTGCTCTCGCTGTTACCTCACATGAAATGCCCTTCCGTCCTCTCTGCCTATCTAAATCCTATCCCTCTTCTAGAGCTAGTTCAAGGCCAGCTTCACCAGGAAGCCTGCAGTGATCACGCTGCCTCCCTTGGAGTTCCCGCAGCCCTGCCTGGTCTTCCACAATTCCTGAGGCCTGAGTAGTTTCCCCGGTGGACTGGGGGACACAGAGTCCCTGCGGCAGGCATGCTGTGGGGAGGAAGGGGAGGAGACCCTGGGAACCCAGGGAAGGGATTCTGGACTGGACCGGGCAGAAGAGTGTGCAGCTCCACTCCAAGGGCACGGGAGACTGCAGCAGGTACAGGCTGATCCAGCAACCGTAGGGCAGTGTGGACCCTGGCAGCAGGAATGCAGGGGCTGCAAGGGAATCTGGGAGGAACCCAAGGAAAAGATGGCTGCCGGGCTCTGAACCTGGACCAGTCTCAGAAGGAGCCTGCACCTCCAGGGTTCTGAGGATGTGCTGGTGGCCAGGCTGTTCCTCGAGGCTGGTCTGATGGTGGCCAGGCTGCCCAGGGGGCCCACAGACTGGGCTAGCAACCTCAGCAGGAGATGAGGAGGGAGTTGCTGAGTGCTGGAGCTGCAGAGGCTGGTGCCAAGGGCTCTCTACACAGGAGCTCACAGCCAGCCAGAGCTCGGTGCAGGGCATCCAGCATGGCTGAGGGGCCAGACGTCCCCTCTGAAAAGAAAGAGTGGGCAGCAGGGCGGGTCAGTCTGCTCATTCTGGCCCACAGAGCTGCTCCGCCTCCTCCCTGGGCCCTCCCCGGCCCTGTTCAGCTGTCCCCCCCTTGCTCCCCTCCCACCGAGGACCCTGGGGAAGGGACCTTCTGATGCACAGTTTCTGACCTCCTCCTTGGTGCCAGGGACCTTTCAGGGCACTGGACATACCTGAGCCCTGCCCAGCGGTGCCCAGTGAGGCCAGTGAGCAAATGCTCATCACCCGTCTGTCTCCCCGCCAGCCTGTGAGGCCCTGGCAGGCAGGAGCCGGCCTTGCTCCTCCTGATTTCATTGGGCATAAGCTGGCACTGATGAAATTCTGCTGCTCTGAACTTTGTCTAAACAACGGGGCCACATGGCCTAGTACTTAAGTGAGAGACCTGAGGTCTTGGCACGGCTGGCCCTTGGCCTCTCTGTGCCTCCATCTTCCCATCTTTGGAATGGGTATGATAACAGCCCTTCCTCCGCAGTAAGCCCAGGACTGTGGGTGAGTCTAAACTGCCCACAGGGAACTGCCTGGCTCCCTTGGGGTCTGGCCACACTGGCTTCTGTTTGGCCTTTTCCCTGGGGTGTGTGCTCCCTGCTCTTGTCAAATAGCACCTTCAGCTTCCCGAAGCCTGTTCCTGAATGTACCCTTTGCAGGTGGGCAGGGCAGGAATGAGGTGGCATTTTTTAGCCCAGACACTTAGGACAGAGGTGCTAGGTCAGGATGCCCTCCAGCTGCAGCCAGGCTCTGGAAGATGGGGTCGGGGGCTCACCTACCATGTGCAGGGTCCCTGCAAGCGTCCAGTGTGCTCAGCAAAATCTTCCCCAGGGCTCTTTTCGATATGTTCTTAAAAAGAAATGGAGGGCGGGTGGCACTTGGTGGCCCTTTCGAGCTTCTGTGTGGTTCCCTGTGGCAGATAGAGTCCCGCTGCCCATGGTCCCTCCCTGGCCCCCACCCCTAGGGTGGCCACACTGCCCAGACTCTAGGTGGGTGATGGAGCAGCATGCAGGACCTATTTCTTCAGAGATCACGTGCTTACAGATTACTGTCCTTGTGCCCAAGTAGGCACTTGGGAAACGACTGTGAACAGAGAGCCTCTTGATGCATCAGCTCCTTTAATCCTTGAAAGAGCTTATTTTATTCTCATTTTAAGCAGTGAAAAAAGCAATTCTGGGGACTTTCCTGGTGGCGCAGTGGTTAAGAATCTGCCTGCCAATGCAGGGGACACGTGTTTGAGCTCTGGTCCGCGAAGATCCCACATGCCGCAGAGCAACTAAGCCCGTGTGGCACAACTACTGAGCCTGCGCTGTAGAGCCCGCGAGCCACAACTACTGAGCCTGTGTGCCTAGAGCCCATGCTCCACAACTAAAGAAGCCACCGCAATGAGAAGCCCGTGCACCACAACAAAGAGTAGCCCCTGCTCACTGCAACTAGAGAAAGCCCGCGTGCAGCAACAAAGACCCAACACAGCCAAAAATAAATAAATAAATTTTTAAAAAATTAAAAAAAAAAAAGCAATGCTGAGAAAATGAGAAATCTGCCCAAAGCCACCCAGCTGGGAGATGGAAGAACCAGCATTTGCCTGCAGGATCCATGGCCCAGAGCTGTGCTGGGAACCACTACCCTCACGGCCCACAGGTGCGGGGCTGCCACTTGCCACTCTCCCAGGCTGTGTCACATCAGGCTGGGCCTCGGTAGCCCTACATCCTGGGCAGCCTGAAGCACAGGCAGAGCCCACTTCAAACCCTGAAGACCTGTGTTCACATCCTCCTTCCAGCTCATAGTGGCTGTGCAATCAATCCTGGCTAAGTTAGTGTCTCTTAAGAAAAAATTTTAAATGGTTTGCTGATGCTATTTAGAAATATTGATTTCTGTCTTATGATTTTTTTAAAAATTGGGCACCTTGCCAAAGAATCACAATAATTTTCCTTTAGATTCTCTTCAGTATTGTGATACATAATTACTAATCACTTTGTTTCTTCCTTTCTAGTCCTTACATCCTTTCTTTTTATGTATTTATTTATGTATTTATTTATTTATGGCTGCGTCAGGTCTTCATTGCTTTGTGTGGGCTTTCTCTAGCTGTGGTGAGCGGGGGCTGCTCTTTGTTGTGGTGCGCAGGCTCTAGGTTCATGGGCTTCAGTAATTGCAGCATGTGGGCTTAGTAGTTGTGGCTTGCAGGCTCAGTGGTTGTGGCTCACGGGCTTAGTTGCTCCGTGGCATGTGGGATCTTCCCAGACCAGGCCTCGAACCCGTGGCCCCTGCATTGGCAGGCGGATTCTTAAGCCCTGCGCCCCCAGGGAAGCCCACATCCTTTCTTCTTCTTGTCTTACTGCATTGGCTAGAACCTGTACGTGGCAGAAGCAGTGATGACAGGCATGCTTGTCTTGATTCTGATTTTTAGAAGGATTCCTTCTAACATTTCACTAATAAGTGTGAGGCTTGTGAGAGGTAGTTGGCTGAGACTCCTAATCTGATTAAGGACGATTCCTCCTGTTCTTAACTTGCCAAGAGGTTTTATAATAAGAGGAGCTGTTACTGACTGTTCCTCTATTGAGATGAACACGTGGTTTTTCTCCTTGTAATCTGCAGTGTGGTGTACTGTGTTAATAGATGTTTGATATTGAATCATCCTTGAATTCCTGGGATAAATCCAATTTAGTCATATTGCATTTCTTTAAACACTGCCAGATTTGGTTTACTAATAGGCTATTTAATATTTTTGCATCCATATTTAAATATGACATTAGCTTATCATTTTCCTTTCTTATTATATTTATTGTCCTCTGGTTTTGAGATCAAAGTTATATTCGCTTCATAAAATGAATTAGAGAGCCTCCCCTTTTTTTGGATTAGCTTCCCTGAGCTCTTTCTACATCTGGAAGTAGAGATGACACCTGCCCACGTGAGGAAAGCTCAGAGCCAGTCCCCGACACAGGCCGGGCTCCCCAGCCCCACACCCCAAGCTCCTCCCCTTCCCTGGCTGTGCCAGCTCCCATGAGCCTACCAGGTCCCGGAGCCTCTGCAGGAGCTGCAGCACGTCCTCCAGCTTCTCCTCCAGCAGGGACAGCCGCACCCTCTCTGTCTCCACCATCTGCAGCTCCAGCCGCAGGTGCTCATTCTCGTCCACCTTCTGCTGCAGCTCTGCCTGTGGGGACCAACGGGCTCAGCACCCGCCCTGCTGCCCTCTGCTCCATACTCACAGCGGCATCCCCAGGCAGGGCCCATGGCCTGCCTTGACCCTTTCACAGATGTCATCTCTTCTGGCCTCCCAAGCTGCCAGGTGGTCAGGCACATAGAAGCCCCACCGTCTCCCCAGGGATGGCACCGAGGCCCAGAGAAGCTGAATTCCGGGCCTAAGGACACACGGTGAGTCAGGCTGATGTAAGGATACACATCCCTCCTTTTCTGGTGGAAGGACTCCCTCCTCCCTTCTCTTCTCTATCCATCTGCTTTTACTTTTTAAAGTTTTTTGGCTGCAGGCAACACACCGATCTGGCTAGTTTGAACAGAAAGGGGATTCACTGGCAGGCTAGTGCCTTGTTCCCAGAATGGACTGGAAGCTGGAGAGCCTCAGGATGAGGCAGCGGAAACATCTCGAGCCTCTTGTCCGGGTGCTGCAGCTGAGAACACTCGCCAGCCATTCCCCCCGCACTCGGGACAGAGAGCCCCAGGAGAGGGGCCCGACTGGCCCAGCCACAGTCACTGGCCCACCCCTGGCCAGGGGGCACTGACGCTGTTGATCCCATCAAAATACCAGAGGGTGGATGCTGGGAGGTCGCAAAATGTTGCATGGCCACCTGCCTTCCAAAGCAGGGATGGCAGGGGTGAGGCAGCCCCCTCTCTTAGCACCGATGGAGGGAAAGAGAAGCAGCTGAAGGCATGGTGCCATTGGACGCTTAGCTTCGGGCAGGAGAGAGGAGGCCTGGGAACATCGTCTGTGGGTCTCAGTAACTGAGCTCCCCAGCCGCCTGTCTGAGATTTAATTAGAAAGGAGTGGTCGCTGTGCCCTTTGGAACTGTATCAGATCACAGATATGTTTAAAAAACAAAAGAAAACAAAACTATGGATTTAGAATTTCAGGTATATAAATATAAAACTCTTTTTATCAAAATCAGTTTGCAAAAGTGCATTGTGCTAGAGGGCTTAGTGAAATAATAACTTGCCATAGCATTCCATGTTTGATTACTATGGAACAGGGAAGTTGCCATGGTGTAGACAGATGAGAAAAAAAATGCTAAGCGGTCTTGTTGAGATGGAGACACCTCTCTTGGTGTTGCCCGGCACCACCCTTCTCCTCCACAACAAACTCACTAACTTCCCTTGAGGGAAGTGTCCCTCTTCCATTTCATCTGACTTTGATGGAGCTGCCAGTCATGGGACCCTGCCCGCCTACCACAGGGATTGGCCCTGGCATGGGCACATGACTGAGCCTGGACCACTGGAGTTCTTCCCTGAGATTTAATGTACTGGGCTGTTATTGTTCCCCTGGCGTTTCTTCAGTGGGCTGATGGGAGCCTAGAGCTGCCTGTGGTCCTACCTTCCCTCCCCCCGCCACATGGAGCAAGCCCCTCTGAAGTAGGGGAAAGTGAGGTCAGCACCCAGAAAAATACAGAGCAGATAGGTGGAGGCAATCTGCCTCCCTGGATCCATGTTAGGAAGCTGAAGTGCCTCATCTTAGCTGTTCTTTTGAAACTGTTCTCCCAGCTCCGTATTCTAAAAATTCCTGTTTTTCACTCGAGCTAATCTGAGATGTATCCCTTAACTTGCAACCAAAATATTCTTCATTAGATCTAAATCATCTTCTCTCTGAGTCTTGGTCTGTGCATCTGTGAATGGGGCACAGCACTTGGCTGAGATCCCTCAGTTCTTCCGCCTGTGAGAGACTCTAGCATTGGTCCAGCTCTCAGCCTGTGGGACTCAGCTGACCTCTTCCCCTGGTGTCCCCAGGGTCTTCCCACTGCAGCCCTGCGTCCCCAGCTGCTCCAGCTCCCCCAGGGCACGGGCATGGTCGGCACTGCCAAAGTGGGTGAGGTAGGTCATGAGCTTCTTGGCTGTCTGGTCGTCACACCTGCAGCGAAAGAGAGTGCCAGCACTGAGGGAGCTGCTTTCCAGAGTCTGCTCCAGCCTGGGAGGGGGGTGTTATTACCAAGTCTGTCTCCCCTGAAAGCTAAGCGGGGCTATGGCACCCCCTGCTCACCCACCCCCGCGGCTCCTCATCTCATCACAGCAAAAGCCAGAGGCCTCGCCCACTCTGCCCCGTGACCTCCCGACCTCCCTCCCACCCACCTTCACTCATTCTGCTTCAGCCACCACAGGCTCCTTATGGCCCCTCCTACATGCCTCTGGGCCTTTGCACTTGCTGTTCCCTCTGCCTGGAATGCTTTTCCCTCATTTCCTTCAGGGCTCTGCTCAAACAGCACCTTCCAGAGGCCCTCCCAGCATGTCCTGCCCCTGCCCCGCCTCTCCCTCACGCCTGTCCCCACTCACTGGAACAGAGGCTCCAGGGCAGAGGGCCTGTCTTGGTTAGTGCTGTTTTCCCGGTGCCCCCAAATTTGTTTGGCACAGAGTAGGTGCTTAGTATATGTTTGTTGACTTAAAGGGTTGGTGATAACAATGACCCTGGAAAATCAACTGAACTTTACGATATAATTTAAAAAGTCAAGGCCGCCCCCCAGTGGAGTACCCGCTGGGATCGGGCACCCGTGGGGCATTTTACATCCTCGATGGAGAATCCTCACAAAACCTCTGCCAGACAGGTGTTACTGTCCCATCTGACAGACAGGAAGACTGAGGCTCAGAAGTTGGGCTACTTGGCCGAGGCGCCCCAGGTGTCGGGAGCAGTGGGTTAGGAAAGGGACTGATGTGTTGAGGGTCCCACTAGAGCTTCGGGGCAGGTCCTGGGACCGTGGCCAAGGGGGTGAGACTCAGTGGGAATTAAACCACCAGGAACTGTGCCTTGGCTCATCTCATTTCACCCTCGCCCATGCCGGGGGCCGTCTTCTCCCCTCCCCCAACAGATGAGGGCACAGAGCGTCAGAGGGCAGGGAGGTGACCGAGCCTGGACGTGAATCGGGGGTCAGCCTCCCACGTTCAAGGTCTGTCACTGCACGGAGGGGCCGCCCTGTGCTTCCGGGACGACTGTGAGAGCCCGGCGCCCTGGTGCCCGGTCCCGGGCGTCCTCACCGGCACACGCACCCACTCCCGCAGCTGGAGAGGCCGGGCAGCAGGGCCTTGACCTCAGCTGGTGGCCCCTGGTCCTCTTGCCACTTCTCGTGGTCGTCCTCCTCGTCAGAGGCGGCCTGGCCCTCGACCGAGCGGAACAGCTGCTCGTCCGCTGCTGGAGAAGCACGGGCTGCAGGTAAGGGACAGAGCGGGGGGAAGCAGGCAGCTCTCGGGGGGGGGGGGGGGGCGGGGGGGAGGGGAGAGAGGCACTGGTGCAGTCTCCCCTGCCGGTCCCTCACCCCTTCCGCCAGACAGTGGCTCTCCCACCCCCTTGGCCTGTGCCGTGCGGCCCCCTCCCGAGTGCCTGGCCCGGGACCCCATCCCTGGGTTTCACACGGGGACACTGGGAGCGATGAGCCTTCTTCTCTTCTCTGCTGGGAGGCCAGGGCCCATCTGTGCCCTCAACGGGCGTGTTACTTCCCACTGAGGACACGGTGATCTCAGCTAAGGGGGCCAAGACCCTCTCTCGGGCTGGGCCGGGGCTCTGCAGGGCACGGGCACCCAGTGAACCGATCTTCAACTCTCAGGGACTGCATGCCTCCAACGCCCAGGGATGTGCAGGGAGGGGTGTCACACGTGTGACTCAGTGTGATCCCTGACGTGGCCATGCCTCTTGGTGCGCTCCAGGTGGAATGAGCGTCAGAAACCCTGGGTTATGTCATGCCCAACTGGGGTCCGGCTGCCCGGCGTCAGGCCCCGTCTCCAGGGGCACCTCCACTCCACCCTGGCTTGGGGGACATGTGAGTCCAGCCTGGCCGGTCAGAGCACAGACCACCCAGCCACATGACTGGTGCAGGCAGGGCCAGGGATCCAGCGTAGCCAGGGAGAGTCGGGCCAAAACTTGACTTAAACTTCCAGAGAAGGGTGACACCACTGTTCTTCCAGCCTGGGGTCTGGAGGGCGTGGGTCTGAGCTGCTGAGGGCCCCCTTGTCAGCGTGAGGGGAGCCCACGCACAGGACGGCAGGTGAGGCTAGGAGGGATGGCGTCTGCTGACCCTCTTGGGCTTTTAAGTGAATTATGTGAAGCAGCAAGTTCCCTTTAACTAGAGCCGGTTCGGGCCGAAAGGCCTGACACTCCCAGACAGTGTCCTGACGGGCACGGCCGTGGAATCCTCCACCTCCCCGCCCCCAGAGGATCACACGCAGCAGCTTGGGGGTGGGCTCCGACACCTGTATTTCTTTCTTTCCTTTTTTTTTTTTTTTAAACAAATTATTTATTTATTTTTAATTTTTGGCTATGTTGGGTCTTTGTTGCTGCACGCAGGCTTTCTCTAGTTGCGGTGAGCAGGGGCTACTCTTCATTGCTGTGCATGGGCTTCTCATTGCGGTGGCTTCTCTTGTTGCGGAGCACGGGCTCTAGGCGCACAGGCTTCAGTAGTTGTCCTGCACGGGCTTCGTTGCTCTGCGGCATGTGGGATCTTCCCGGACTAGGGCTCAAACCCGTGTCCCCTGCATTGGCAGGCGGATTCTTAACCACTGTGCCACCAGGGAAGTCCCTGGGCACCTGCATTTCATGAGGCTGCTGGGTGATCCTGGCCGGCTGGCAGGTTTGGGAACCACTGGCTCAGGTGTCCTGATTTTGGACACCCAGCTGGGTGGGCTCAGGGCCGTTCTGTTTTGTCTCAATAAAAAGTGTCTCAGACCCAAGAGAACAGGTTTGAGGGGACTGGTCCATGACTTTTTGATTATGTATATTTCCAATATTGACGATTTGTTTTTCATTGTGGGAGTTTCCTGATGATGATGATGATGATGTGTGTGTGTGTGTGTGTGTGTGTGTGTGTGTGTGGTGTCATTATCGTCACAATCGTCCCAATGCCCGAGGCAGGGGCAGTAGGGGCTCTGATGTCGGGTGGGAGGGATGGCACCCAGCAGCCCTTCCACTCCTGCCTGCAGCTGAGCTGGTAGAGCCCTGAGAACCGTGGGGCACTGGCTCAGACAGCTTTTCTCTCCTTTCCTCCTGATGCTCCACAGCCACCAGACCCAGGTTCTTAAGATGATGGGCGTCTCTGCGCTCTTCTTGAGGGGTGACCGTCCAGCCCTACTTACACACCTCTTATGATGGGGAGCTTACTCCACCCCAGCTCCCTGGCCCGACCCACCCCTACACGGGATTGACAAGAGACATATTCTCCCATGCTGAGCCAGAACCTGCCTCCCTGGATCCCACCCTCCCCCACTGGGTGTCTGCTCTCAGGCCCGGGTATAGGGGGGGCTGGGGGCTGGGGATGCCCAGCCTCAGCAGGTAGGGGATGGGGTTCTGTCTGGAGGCCAGATTGCAGCGTCAGCTCAGACAGGACCCTGGGAGCAGGGCTGGGGCACAGCCTGGTCAGCCGTGAGCTGGCAGCAAGCCTGGGTGTGCGAGACAAACCTTCGTGCAGGGGTCTGCTCCCCGAGCTGCTATCGGAGCCCCAGGCTCCCTCTGGAGGGAGGTCTGGGTCTCTGGTCCTACCATCCTCAGGTTCACCACTCTTGGCTTGTGGCTCTGGGCTGGCTCGTGGTGAGGTTGGGAGGTGTCTGTCCTCTGACCTGTGGGTGTGGGAAGACACAGGTGTTGGGAGGGAGGGGGCTCAGCCAGTTTCCTGTGGGAGAGCGTGGGGTATGGGCCCGCCCTTCCCCACTCCTTGCTCTACACAGCTAAGCTGTCTGTGACATGCCTGCAGAAGCCCCTGTGTGGTCTCTGTGGCTGACCCCATTGACTCCCTACCCAGTGGCCAGTATGGCTGAGTCAGCCTTCCATGGTGGATATTCACTCAGCCTCCCTTACAGCTAAATCGTAGGCTTGTAACTGAATTTTAGCCAATGAGACTAAAGTCAAAATCTTCTGAGGAGCGTCTGCATCCAGGAGGGCCGGGCAGGGGTCCTTGATTCCAACCCCAGCGCTGCCAGTAGGAACTGGCAGTGGGACTTGGGCTCCATTTTGCAGGTGGGTCACTGGAGCCGATGCCTCTGAGGTCCTCTCAGCTCTGATTGGGTTCTTGTGGTCGGGCCTGTGCGAGAGGGCAGGGACCCGGAAGCCGTTGGCTTGGCCAGGAGCTCCTTTGGCCGCGTGCCAGTCAGGGGGACCATGGCAGCTGTCCCGGAGTAACTGGGACACGGGGAGAAGGCGCTACAGAGAGCCTGAGCAGGTGTGGGCGCCCAGGGTTGGTCAGGTGAACTCACCACCCAGAGGACCGACCATCTGCTGAGCCAAACAAGTGGGGGTGGTCTGCAAGGTTGCACATGAGGCCCAGGGTGAGCCATCCGCTGCTCGGGGCCATCCAGCACCCCCTCCCCAGGGTTGACAGCTCCCTGATTGTCCCCACCCCCAGCCACAGGCTGCTCACCTGCTCAGAGGAGGGCGTAGCACACAAATCAGCGTAATCCCACCCCCAGCCACCATGATTGGCTAAGGGCTGCACAGGTAGCCAATGAGATGCAAGGAGCTGTAGGCTCGGGGAATGTCCCCGAAACAGAGGCAGCCTCTCCCCAACCGAGTAGGTGTGCCGTGGGGAGATGTGACAGCCACCTGTGACTCTTAGGGGGCCACCTGGAGACGCTGGGGGCTATGGATAGAGCCTAACAATGGCGGCAATAGGAAGGGATCCTTGGTAACATTAGAGTTGCTGGATCAGGCTCTGCCTGAAGCTGGAGCTAAGCCTAACCTTTTGTGTCTTATGAGCCAGTAACTCTGACTGATAAAGTCCTGCTTTCAGGCTCCCCCAGTGCAAGCCGAGAATGGGAAGGTGCTTGGCAGTAATCAGTGTGAGACCCCCCTGGATGGGGATTCTTGGTTCAAAGAGAAACCGTGTGATTAGAGCTTAGGTCATATCATTTGAGGTCTACCTGGGCAGGTGACAGTCCCTCTCAATTCCAGAGACTCAGACCACAGCCAAAAGAAGAGAAGACACAGGGGTATAGGGTCCCTGTCTCCAAGACTCAGGGGAGGAGGCAAGTAGCCTTTATGTGGCCCCAGAGGGCAGTGCTTGACCAGGATGAAGGGGAGGGGGAGCAAAGACGAGAGAGCGTCAGAAGAAGGCAGGTTTAGCTCCCTTTGAGGAAAAGCTTTCTCACAAGGACTGCTGACCAAGAATGGAATGGGCTGCATTGGGAGGTGGTGAGCCTCCCAGCAGAGGAGGTATGTAAGCAGATAAGGGACGTCAATGGGTGGAATTTTGAATAGAGTCAGACTAGGCAATGTCTAAGTCTTCCCACTGTGAGGAATTAATTTTTTCCCTAAATTATTTAAGGGCTTCAACAAGCAAAATGAGATGGGGGGACAGCCCTTATTCTGAGTTTCCTAGCAGAAGCTGGGCCTCCCCTGCCTGCATCCCCTCAGCCACTGGCGTCTCAGAAGCCGTGTCCAAGAGCGACTTCCTGCGTCAACACGACAGTAAATCTCTCAGCATGCTCGCTAGGTGCCAGGCACTGTTCTAGGGCTTTGAACATTTCCTCACAACAACCCCGCGAGGTAGGTACCATCATGCCCCCCATTTTGCCAGAGTAACTGGCTCAAGCCGCACAGCTCGGAAGTGGAGGAGCTGGGTTTACACCCTGGCCCCTGGCTCCAGGCCCGCGTCTCAGTGGCCCCGCCAGGTGCAGGGGAAGCTTGCAAGGCAAGCTTGGAATGGCCCAGCCCAGCTGCTGTCCTCGTTAGGTGACCACAGGTCACATGCAACGAAGGGGGGAAGAGGAAGCCAGCGAGGACGGAGTTCGGAGGGTGGGACGGATGAGAACACACTTTGGAATTTTCCAAGTGCAGCGGGGCTGCGGAGAAACAGAGTGGGGTGTTACGCTCGTCCAGCAGCTGGTCTCTAACGGCCTGTATCACTGCCCCCCTCTCTGCTGGGTCAGTCTGCAGGGTCGTTCGCGTGTCACACAGACGACCTGTAATATCTCCACCTTGACACAGACGCAGCCACCCTCCCGCCGCGCGGCTCCTCCACCCGCGTCTCTGCCTGCTTTGCCCCCGTCTTGTCGGCCGGCACCGCCCCACGGCCGGGCCTGCAGAGGCAGGGCGGCCCCACACCGCTCCCTCACTGGACGCCTCCTTCCCTCGGCTTCTGGGAGACGCTCAACCTCCGCTGCACCCTTTCTTGTCTGCTCTGCTAGTTCCTCCTCTTCCTCCTGGCCCCCAACCCCCGCGGCCCTAGGGCACCGCCCGAGGACCTCCTCTCTTCTTCGTGTGCACTCCCTCTGTAAGGTCTCAGCCAGTGCTGTGGCTTCAAGCACCAGTGGCTTCCAAATCTGCCTCTAGCTCTGGCTTCTCAGATCTGGTTTCCCAGTGAGCTCCCCAGCGCAGCTGCTGCCTTGGCATCTCCACCTGGATGTCCCACAGTCTCCACCCCGCCTCCTTCCTCCATCTGCCTCTCCTGCTCCCCGCGTCCCCGTGTAAAGTGCCGTCACCCACTTGGCCACCGAAAGAGTGTCCATTGGGTTTGGCCACCTGGAGGTCGTACACAGGGCCTAGTCCAGGGGGGCCGCAGCAATGGTGCTGGGCAGAGGGCTGCAGTATACATGCTATTCTGTGGCACCTACAATGCTTGGGTCCGTGCAGGCGGGGGTGGGCGGGGAGAGGGGCGCAGTCCCTGCCGTCAGTGGTCCTCTGGGTGGAGACACGGGACCATCAGGCAGGGAGGGCACAGACAGCCCTCACTCTTCAGGGCCGTGCCCACTGGACGCAGGGCTGGACCTCCCCCAGACAAGGAGGGCGCTGGGTCTGCAGAGCGGGGCGGGCGGCCTGAAGGAGGCAGGACCTGGGCTTGAGCAGCATGAAAGAGGCCTGGGCGGAGGAAGAGAGGTGGCAGGTGTTTGGGGACAGACGGGGGCAGCAGGGCCAGGGTGGCGGGCTCGCAGAGCAGACCGGAGAACGGGTGAGCTGGCCCTGACCTGGCACCCTGCTCTGGGCTGGGCCTTGGTGTGCTATTCTGGGCAACTCTCATCCCTGGGCTCTGAGGTTGCTGTTTCTCAGAGGACGAAAAGATTATGTCACAGAGGTGTTGGGGGCAGGACGGTGATCCGGACCCGGGCCCACGCTCTGCCCAGCCCGGCCTCCCCACGGCCCACTCCCTGCTTCACAGGCCCCACTGAGCTTCATACTACAGGTGGTGGAAGCTGTGGTAGGCTGACCCAGATGGAATTGCTGACTTTTCCTGCTTTTGACCTGCAAAAGGCCACTTGAGAGTGGTTCAGGCTAAGAGGACATGTCTGTGTAATATTTCTTTTTTTTTTTTTTTGTGGTACACGGGCCTCTCACTGTTCTGGCCTCTCCCGTTGCGGAGCACAGGCTCCTGACGCGCAGGTTCAGCGGCCACGGCTCATGGGCCCAGCTGCTCCGCGGCATGTGGGATCTTCCCGGACCGGGGCACAAACCCGTGTCCCCTGCACCGGCAGGCGGACTCTCTACCACTGCGCCAGCATGGAAGCCCTGTGTAATATTTCTTGATTGACTGACTGCAAACCCTCACTGCAGTAGTTTGTGAAAGGCTTTGTTGGAATAGTCCGGCCTTAGAAATCTGACAGCTCTTGGCCCTGGGGCTGGACCACAGGGCCCAGTGGTTTAATGAGGGTTTCCCATAAGAACGAGATCCCTGGGGTTGGCTCTGGGGAGGAGATGGAGTGACCTGGGGGCAGGTGGAGGTCACCTGTGCCCCCCACCCTGGGTGGGCTGAGTGCTATGGCCCCCCTGACTTGCAGCTCCAGCTTCTTTGAATGCTCCAGCCCCAAAGTCACAGAGAGGACCCTGTAACCTGATAAGTATGTGTCTCTTTCCACCCACTCCCAGGCCATCAGCACTTGCTGTCATGGCCATTATCTGGAAAACAGCCCTGACCCTTTTCTAAAGCCTACTGTGTCTTCCCATGGCCGACCAGAGAAGTCCAGATCCCCCCATATTCCAGCCGCTCCCCAAGCTAGTTTCCGCAAGTGACGAAGCTAAGATCCGGAGCAGGAAAGGATATATTTTGTTCAAGAGGGTCCCACAGGTGGCGAGAAGTCCCCCTGCCCACCTCCACTTCTGCCCTCCAGTCCCCACTCTACTCTGGCTGCCAAAGGGAGCAGAGGTCAGCTCTGACCCCATCCATCTTCCCTGCAAAATGCTTCAGTGGCTCTCTGTGGCCAAGAGAAAGAACGCCGGTGTCCTTAACACAACCTCGAGGGTCCTTCATGGTCTGACCCGGCCCAGCCCTCCAGCTCATGGCTGCTGATGCCCCCTGGGCATGACAGAGCCCGACCCACGGACCCCCCGGCGCGTTGCCCTCTAGGTCCTTGCATGTGATGACCACGGCCAGCACCTTACTGTGTGCCAGATGCTGCTCTGAGTGTTTTTTTCCCTTATATATACAGATTTAATTTTTAAAAATTGAAGTATAGTTAATTTACGTTATGTTAGTTTCAAGTGTACTGCAAAGTGATTCAGTTATACTTGTGTGTATGTGTATGTATATACATACACACACACATTCTTTTTCAGATTCTTTTCCTGCATAGGTTATTACAAGACACTGAGTAGAGTTCCCTGTGCTCTACAGTAGGTCCTTGTTGCTTACCTATTTATTTTATAGATAGTATGTACGCTCTGAGTGTTTTAATGAAAAAACTCATCTATTCCTCCCAGCAGCCCTAAGAAAAACCTATTCTCATTCCTGCCATTTCACAGATGAGAAAACTGACGTCCAGAGCTGGGGAAACTTGTTGAGAGCACGCAGATCCTTCGAGCTGCAGGGTGTACCCATCCCGAGCTAGTTCTGCCTGGAAAACCCTGCTGGTCCTTCAAGCACACACCTGCCGGGTCCCCGACACAAATGTCGCTTCCTTTCAGAGCTTGCCTCCCTACCTGGATGCCCTGAGCTCCCACGGTCTCCAGCGGCTGTTGTGCTATGTTTCCCCCAACAGACGGCATTTCCTGGAGGGCAGCCAGCACAGGACAGAGTGGCCCATCAAGGTTTGTTGAAAGATGAATGCAGGAACAGATGAATGATACCATTGGCAGCAGTTCACGTGACTAGCGGGCGGGGGGGTGATTCCAGCTCCTCCCGTCCCTCTGCTCTTGGATTGTTCCAGAAAGACAGGAGAGCGCTAGCTTTGGAGCCACGGACGGGGGCGAGTCCCAGCCCCATCACTGCTGAGTCCCATGGATGGGGGCTGTCAGAGGGGTGGACCCTCCAGGTGAGAGGGTGAGGAAGACCTTCCCAAACTGCAGGCATTTTGGGTCACTGGCCCTATTGTTGACTAATACAGATTTCCTTTCATAGGAAACATTATCACCAAGAGTAAAAAGCCACTGTCTCTTGCCATAAATAGAAGGTAACCAGAAAAACAAAGACAACAAAATAGCCAGTTCTAGCTAGATCCTGTTTTCAGGCTGTTCTTTCTTTGTTAAAAAGAGAGGTTGGCTAAGGGGAGTTAGAGATTCACCAGGTCAGTCCAGGACCTGAGACAACCAGGACTACAAAGACCGGCAGAGGCCCTCGCTGGCCTGTGACCCCACGTCCACCCCGTGCCCACCTCGGGCCACTCTCCTCTGGGGGCATGGAGGGGCTGGGGGAACTTCTGGGACCTGCAGAGACGCTTGTCACCCCACAGGCACAGCGGAGCACCTCCCTCTCAGCTCCAGGCCCTCCTGTGGAGAGGTGGGCCCTCGGCTGCCCACTGTCCCCTCATGCCCGGACAGACCACGTCCTCGTGCCAGCAGGGCGTCCCCTCCAGCTGCGCACCTCTGTGTGCCGCCCTGAGCCCCGAGCGAGCCTCCCTCTGACGCCTTCTTCCTGCTGGAGCCCGGCGGCCAACACGATCTGACAAGGGCCAGATGTTCCCCCTACTCCTTCCAGCCCTGGCAGCTCACGCCCAGCCCCGGGCCACCGACGGACAGAGCCTCCCTTGGTTCTGCAATGCAAAAGGGGGTTCTCGGGAGCTGCCTGATCTGGGTTCCCCCCCGCAGGACCGTGGCTTTGCGGTGTGACGCTCTGCAACTGCCCCCGCCCCCCGGCCTCCGTCTCAATCCTCTGTTCATTCAGCAGAAAACACTGATGGGCCCTGGGGTGCCATGAAGATGAAAAGAAATAACGGTACTTTTAAACACGGGGAGCTCCTGCCTCCGTTTGGCACTCGGATAAACAGGTGTGTGTGTGTGTGTGTGTGTTTTAAACAGTTAAGTATTTAGTATAATGTGTACTAAAGACAGTTAATGAACCATTTTAGTTTCATGTTTATGACAGTGATAAAACTTCCTTTTAAATTAAGTAAAAAGAGTGAGATGACGTAAGGAAAAATAGTAACTAAAGGATAACAGCACAGGTTCTCTGCAGGTACGGTGAGAGATGACCCAGCTCCTAGGAGGGTGTCTGAAATGGGGCAAACGCTTGGACAGCAGCACATCATAAGCTGTGGGCACTGTCGGAGCCAAGCTCTTGCCCTGTCCCTCAGCCACTCGTTCTATCCCCCGCACAGCAGAGGACCCCGCCGCTGACATACTGACACCCTCTTTTTGATAACGGATATTTTGGAACATTCCTGTGCTGTCCCTAAATGAGCAAATAGGCCCTGTCATTACATATACTTTGAAAAAATTAATGTGATGCCTTGTGATTTAAAGGAGAAAGGAATTTCATAACATACATTTCAATAAGCAAATGCTCAGATATAAAGAAAATTTCAGATGCTTACAACTATCTATAATGGCCAAGTTTGAATGTGAGAGAGGTAAGGTCATGTTCAGTGGAATGTTGTTGACGCTCTTTCCCTATAGTTGACATTTTGAAATAAGGACTAGGAAAAGGTATCCAGATAGATGGATGGAGGGACAGATGGACAGACAGATAGACAGATATGCAGACTCCCTGGGACGCAGAGTAATGAATGCTAGTGGACACAGGAACTCCTCACCAGCTGGTAAAGCTTCACAGATGTTGCTATCATCTGTCATGTGGTTATGCAATGATGAGCCACCCTTGGAAAATTCCAAACAAACCAAAGTATAACCTTCCCTCAACTCACACAGCATTGCATTCTTGCAAAATTCTTTGTATATTAAACCTGTGCAAAAAAACTGTTTGTATGGAAAGCAGACTTAGGACCTAGGCTCAGATAATTGCAGTGAAAGCAAGTTTTTCACAGAACGAACACACAGCAGGGTATTTGGAAGTCATGTGCGGTACCAGGCAATCCTGGTGAGTTGTACGGGGCCTACCTGGAGGCCTCTATCCCTGGAATCCACCCCCAAGTGCTGGCAGCACCATCCTCCTAGTCACTGAAACAAACAGTCCCTCCCCACAAATTTCCAGAATGTCTCTGGGGGAGATATTGCTCCCATGGAGACACCTTGTCCTCACCACATTCACAGGCTGCAGGGATTAGGGTGTGGGATCTCCGGGGTCATTCCTAGAAATTCTGCCCACCCGCACAGTAGCCATGGTGCTGCTACAGCAGGACAGACACTTCATCGGAAAGGAAGGAGAAGTGAGTTGTTCGGGGCTGTACCCAAGCCAGTGGTTCATGGTTGCAACAATAGAAACCATCATTGAAGCAGGAAAGGAATTGGTGGACAGGACGCCCAGGAGCTAACGGAGTCGATGGGCAGCTTGGAGGACCAGGCTTGGGCAGAAAGTAAGGGAGGGCAGACCCAGCTGGTGCAGGAGCAGAATTTCTAGGAATGACCCCCAAGATCCCACACCCTAATTCCTGCAGCCTGTGAATGTGGTGAGGTATCACTCCTGGGATGGTGTTATGTTATATGGGACAGCTGACCTTAAGCTGTGTCACCTCGTCACACGTGTCCCTTTAAAAGCAAAGAACTTTCTTGGCTGGTGCAGAAGAGGAAGTTAGGGAGATGTGAAGTGTGAGGACTTGGGTCGTTGCTGGTTGGAGGGTGAACAGGGACACAGGACATGGCATGTAGAGAGCAACGCCTGCTGACAGTCAGCAAGGGATGGGGATCCCAGTCCCGCAGCCACAAGGATCTGAATTCTGTCAACCCCTGGGTGAGCTTGGAAACCGATTCTTCCCCTCAGCCCAAGGTCAACAGCACCTTAATTTCAGCCTTGTGGGAGCCTAGGCAGAGAACCCGGGCGAGCCTGCCTGGACTTCTGGCCTGCGGAATGTGAGATCATAAGTGGATGTTGTTTTGAGTGCCTACATTTGTGGTAATTTGTTATGGTTGCTAGGAACCAAATACAACAACCCAAACAATCACACCCCATTTGTCTTGTTGGCACAATCTCAGTTATTCCGTCAGGCACTGAGTGGCCAAGTGCTTCCAGACAGGAGATCTGATTGGCTTAAGCTGATCATGATTGTTCCTTCCTTTTGCCAAGGATTGGTGTAGGAACAGGCGTGTGATGTGATCCTGGCCAATGAGAGATGAGGGGAGGTCTTCAAGGAGGGTCTCTGGGATCAGAGAAGTTGAAGAAGGAAGTTATTTTTCTATCTCTGGATGTGGCAGTGATGCCTGGGCCATGGCAGCTATCTTGTGACCGTGAGGGGCCTGTGCTGATAGGCCAAGATGACAGGCTAAGAGTCGAAAGATGGAGAATTGGGTCCTTGCAGACATCACTGAGCTGCTGTCCCCTGGACTTCTCATGCAGGATTATCAGTGTCCCTGTGGTTTAATCCATTGTGAGTTGAGTTTTCTGTTACTTGGAGCCTAAAGCACTGTCACTGATGAACACTTCACAGCACTGCTGGGGGTTAAATGAGGTTGTGTATGTGAAGTCGTTAGTGCACTGCATCATAACCACAGGTGCACAGAAACGCTGGCCTCTGTTCCCTCCTGCCTCAACCCCTGGTTGAGTCAGGGTTCAACCAGAGAAGTGGGGCTAGTAGGGGATGCCCATCTACATCCACGTCTATAGCTACAGTGCTGTCTCAAGAGCTTTGTAACCAGGAAGTGGCCTCTGTGCTTGGGGGGCCAGCTCAGCGAGTCTGAAATCCAGAGGCAGGGGAGCACACAGGTGGGCTAGACCCTTGGGCACAGCAGAAACTGTGTCCACAGGCAGAACCTCTTGGCTTCAGGGAAGCCCTCAGCCTTGCTTTAAGGGCTATCAGGTGATTAAATGGGGCTCACCCAGATTCACCAGGATCATCTCCCTTACTCAGAGTCAACTGGTTAAAGACTTTAATTCATATGTAAAATGCCTCAAGGCAACCGTAGGTTAGTGCTTGAACGACTTGGGCTGGAACCAAGTAACTCAGCAAGGTGACCCAGCCAGAGGCCATCACACCCCTGCATCCAGCTTTTTCTGAAATGGATAGAAAACATTACTCTCATTTGCTTCCCTCTCTGCATTCACCCCTCTGACACCCAGTAGCCCCCGAGCTTTGGGAAGCTGCAGGGCAGACAGGACACGCAGGGCCTGGCCAGGGCTGGCCAGGAGTGGGGTCGCCAGGCCGCCAGAGGTCCTGGAGGCTCGCACACCGGCTGCCTTTGCTGTGTGGCGTTTCCTGAGTGAAGGCTCGCAGGAAACAGAGACGGGTGTGTGAAAACAAAAGAACAACAGTAGGAAGAAGAGCTTGAGAGGGGGCCTTGGAGGAAGAGCCGAAAATAAATCGTGAAGAGGGGAGTGTGCAGACAGGCCTCGGGGCCTGGGAAGCCTTTTTGACTGTTCCTCGTTTCTGGTCCCTACCTGAATGCGGGGCACCGCCTCTACTGGGGGGTGGGTGCAAGGGGGTGTCTGAGAAGGCGGCCCCCCACAGTCCGAGCTGCTAATTTGACTCTGCAGTTCATCCCACAGATGAATTGTGTGCTGGGGACACTGTACTTACCAGAACGGCCCAACCTCCTGGACCTCCTGGAGCCTCCCTTCCCCTGGGCGACATGGACCCCGGTGAAGTCACAACAAAAGTAAATGGAGGATGGAAAGGCCAGGGGCTGTGCGAGATGACGGGAGCAGGCTGGCCGGGCCGGGGCCTCTGAAGATGTCGTGGGATGTAGCCAAGACAGCTGGGTGGATACAAAGTAGTCAGGAGCTGGCTGGGAGCAGTTGGGGAACCCTGTGCCTGAAGGGAGGGGTTTGGGGTTCAAGGAGCAGAGAGGTCAACATGGCTGGAGGGGTGCGCAGCGGGCAGAGTGGAGGAAGCTGGGGCCAGAGTGGGGGCCCCATCCCTCAGGGCCACGGTCATGGCAAGGAGGCCCTCAGCCCAGGTGTCTCAGGACGTGACTGTATTACTGTATCTGGAGACGGGGCCTTTAAAGAGGTGATTAAGTAAAAATGAGGTCCTAGGGTGGCCCTCGTCCAACGTGACTGGTCTCCTTGTAACAACAGGAGGTTAGGACACAGACATGCACGGAGGAATGACTGTGTGAGGACGCAGGGAAGAGACGGCCGTCTCCAGGCCAAGGAGAGAGGCCTTAGGGGAAACCAGTGCTGCCCACACCTTGATCTTGGACTTCCGGCCTCCAGAACTGCAAGACGGTGCACATCTGTGGTTGATGCCACCCAGACCATGGTATTTGTCACGCAGCCCGAGCTGACTAATACACTGCCACTGACACACTGTAGCAAAGCAGCCACGTCCACCATGCCCTCTCCTTATTCATCCCGTGTACTGTCACCTATTGGTCAGCGGTCTCCCCCCAGGACGTCAGCCCCATGAGGGCAGGGACTTTGCCTCGTTCATGGCTGTTTCCCTTGGACCCAGGGCAGCACGGCACTCTGGGCATGTGACAAAATGTGGTTGGATAAAGAACAGTCAGTGGTTAATTCTGACAGAAAATCGTGAAGAGACCCCACGGAGAATCTCTGTCCCCTCCCCGCTTCAGGGTCTCTGATGTCGGTGGCTCAAGCCTTCTCTAAGTCACCTCTGTCCTCTCAGGAGGATTCAGAGCAGGTGGTGGGAGCCTCAGGTGTCTCCCATGGTCCGTGCACCTGCCCAGTCGGGAGGAAACACCTGCCTTTCTGGGCCAGGCCCTCTGCTCAGCAGTGGCCGCAGGGGCAGAAAGGAGGGGCATTGGGCACCATTGCTGCCCACAGGAGCTCCCAGTCGAGAGGGACTGCTGTTCTTTGCAGAAGCCACCACCCCTTCAATCCATCCATGAGACCCAGGTCTGGTGAACCAGAGTGGCAGTGATTGGTCCAGAGTAGTCACATGACACCCCGCCAACTTAGCCAGTCAGCATATTCTAACATCCCTGGTACCACTGATTGGTTCAGGGATGGGCGTGACCCATGTCAGGATAATCAAGAGTTAATCTAAGGATTTTCTTGGAACTGCTGGGAAAGAAATGCTCATTCTATTGGGTTACCCCAGTAGAAGGATTGGTGCTAATCCTGGGCCACTTTCTCATCTTCCCTTTGCTTGGTGCCACACTGCAGCCTTCACTCGTCTTGGATTCTCACTTCTAAGAGGAAGGTCACGAGGTGGAGTTGGTTGGTTTTGTCTCATGGCATCCTCCTCCTGTCTCCTGATAACAGCACCCACTTTGCTTTCAGGAACTGTCCCGCCCCCTACCTAGCATCCACCTCTCCGAGACCACAAGGTTGAGTGTGCGTCCGAGTCCCGGCCGGCTGGAGTATCCTAGCGCCCTGGCCACAGTGATGGCCTAGATGTGGCCTGTCACCCAGGCTGGGCTGGGCAGCGTTCTTCCCTGAGACTTTATCTGCAGGTGCTGGGAAGCAGTATGCAGGTCACTGAATTTGGAAAGTTACGGATCTGGGGTCACTGCAGCCTGTCCCCTCCCGTGTGGAGCCGGAGTGCGTGAAACCAGGGACAAGCAGAGATTCGGGACGGATGGATGGTGCTGGTGGCACGGGATTTAAAGTCCTCTCCCTGCAGGTAAGCGCCAATTGATGACAATGAAATGGGTGGACTACTTACTATGTGCCGGGCACAAGTCGAAGTGCTTTTTACACACTATCTTATTTAAGTCTTGCCTATGATGTAGGCACTAAAATTAACCTCGTTTTCCAGATGAGCAAACAGAGGCAAAAACAGGTAGAGTAAGAGCCTCTCAAGAAGTGTCAAGGCACCAAAGAAGATGGACAAAGCAGGCAGTGGCCAAAGGCGACTGACTGGTCTGGCACTTCAGGCCACCCTGGGTCCTGTGCGGCTGCCCCTGACCTGGGAAACCGATACCATGGTCCTCTTGTCTCCTGTCTGTGTGCCTGAGGCCACCCACCTGGCCTGGAACTGGGAAAGCAGGGCTCGCGAACGTAGGGTCTCAGAGCATCCCCAACTAACCTCGAGAGCACAGAGCCGAGGCCTGTTCCCGAGCCCCGAGGGAAGCAGCACGAGAGCCCAGGACTCTTGGGCCCTTGAGGACTGAGACCAGCCTGGGCTATGCCCTGACGGCCTGGGTGACCTTGGCCAGATCACCTCAGAGAGGGACTCTATCTATCTAACAGCTCAACAGGTGGTCCCCGGCTCCGCTGCCCTCTGGGGCCCCGCTCCGGCTGTTGGGCTCACACAGACGTGCACTTGTGGTTTCTGGGCAGGCCTTGCTTTTCTGGATAGAAATGAACAGATGTCCCGTGCTTTCTGCCTTTAATAGCGTTGTGGAGGCCACGTGTCTTAGGCACATCGCAAAGACTCATCACAGAGCCCGCCCCGGGCTTCTGGTCAGGAGCAGACAGTGAAACCCAAACCCCAGTGTGTTCCAGGCACTGTTAGGTGAGTTCCTGTAACTTTCGGCTGAAGCGCATCCCTAACTGATGAACCCGCCGCTAGAGATGTCTTCCCAGCTGCCCCTGGAAGGTCATCTTTACGCAGGTGTGGTGTGACCGCCCACGTGCCATACTGGCCGTAGTGGGTAACCTGTGGCCAGTGGAGCTCGAGGTGTCGGGGATGCAGCGAGACATTGTAGGTGGGACTTGAGCTTAGGTCCAGGCACTGTGGCTTCTTAGCAAACTCTGGCTGCAATCTCGGGGAGATGTAGCAGGGGGATAAAAGGTCCGGTAATCCCCCATCGAAGGCTTCCTGTGTCCCAGCCGGACCCTGAGGACTCAGGAGGAGCCACAGTCACCTGACACCCCCCTCCTCAGCCTGTACGCAGTGGGATCCTTTGCTGCACTGGGCTCCTGGGGGTCCGTGACTGTGAACGTGACCAGGGAAGGTTCTCGAGGCACGGTGCTCACTCCCACTGACGCCTGAGGTCCTGGCTCACCATCCAGCCCGCAGCGCATGACGTGCCCGCGACACATCGGAGCGCTCTGTTAACGCTAGGGTGAAAGCCACTCGTGTTGGCTCTCCCCGACCCAGCACGAGGTGAGGACACCAAGGCTGGCTCCGGGTGACCCCTTGCTGGCTCCTCCACCCAGAGGTAGGTCCCCATCGTCAACCTGGCTGCTGCCTGTGGCTCTCATGCCTGTTTCACCCTGCAAATCCTAAGGTGCTGTCCTGGAGGAAGGCTCTGACCCAGAACGGAGAATGGCAGTTTGAGGCTCTGCCGAGCTCCAGGTAAGGCCTCCAGGTGTGGGGCTGGTGGTCCATCCCTTCTCAGGCGCTGGACCCAGATATGGTCTCCTCACCAGCCTCCTTGCCTCTCACCTCCCCTCCTGCCCATTTGCCCTTCACAGGCAGCCTGAAGGGTCGCTCTGAAGCTCAAAGTGATCACTTCACTTCTGTTTCAAGCCCTTTTCTGTCTCCCTCGTTCTCTGGGGTGAAGGCCTCGTGCCTCAGCCTGGTGCTCAGGGCCCTTCGCCATCCTCGCCTGCCCTTCCAGCTTTCTTTCCTGCCGCTTTCCACCTCAAACCCGCCAGCCACAATACGTCTCCTTGTTCCCAAGAGGCACCAAGACCTTCACACCTCCAAGCCTTTGCACTCACGGCAACCTGAATCTGGGATACCTCAGAAAACTCCTTCAACACCCATCCTTCAACACCCAGCTCAGATGACGGCATTCCCCCAAGAGATGCCCTAGCCAGCGTCACTCACGCTGCGGTCAGGGTCCTGTGCTTGCCCACACTCTGCAATTCTGGTAGGACCCTGACACTCAGCTTACACTGTCCACTCCTTGTGGCGGTCTCCACACACACAGGGTTCTCTGGGGCCAGGCTCTGTTCATATCAACAACACCAACCACCACTACCATTACTATTTATGGTGGGTACTGTGATAAGGGATAAATAAAATAATAATCTCCAGCATTCGTCGAGAGTTTTCTCAAGGCTAAGCGTTATTCTAGGTGCTTTGTACATATTAGCACTTTATCTTCAAATTCCCTATGAGGTGAATATAATAACCGTTATTATTCTTGTCACCCTCATTTTACAGATGAGGAAAAGGAGGCTCACAGAAGCAAGAATGACTGAGACATGGGCTTCCCTGGTGGCGCAGTGGTTAAGAATCCACCTGCCAACGCAGGGGACACGGGTTCGAGCCCTGGTCCGGGAAGATCCCACATGCAGCGGAGCAGCTAAGCCCGTGCGCCACAACTACTGAGCCTGTGCTCTAGAGCCCACAAGCCACAACTACTGAGCCCATGTGCCACAACTACTGAAGCCCGCATGCCTACAGCCTGCGCTTGGCAACAAGAAAAACCACTGCAATGAGAAGCCCACGCACCGCAACGAAGAGTAGCCCCTGCTCGCCGCAACTAGAGAAAGCCCGCACGCAGCAACGAAGACCCAACGCAGCCAGAAACAATAAATAAGTAAATAAATTTATTTTTTAAAAAAATGACTGAGGCAGGTCAGAGTCCAGAGCTGCCCGCTCAGCCTGCACCTCCCTGCCCCCACGTCACTGAACACACACGTCCAAGGCAACAGGGCCCCACCCCACTTCACAGATGAGGTAAGTGAGGCACAGGGGGAGGGGCCAGCTCAAGGTCCCACCGTAAAGATCTGGAAAAGCTGGGATTCAAGCCCAGGTTGGGCTGGGCCTCCTGAGCTTGGCCCTCCACCCACCGAGCCCCCTTCTGCATCTCAATGGCCCCGGGTGGGCCTGCAGCAGGTGCTGGGCCAGCAGTGTCCCTTTGTGAGCCCGGGGTATTGTCCCCTGGACAAAGGCCTCAATTCCCACTAGCGGCCACCCACACGCTCACTTGTAAGGATAATGGAGTCCGCAGCTAGCCGCCCCCCAGCTCCAGATGGCGCCCCCCGTCCGTCTGTTTCCCTCCTGACCCACTGACTCTGCGCCCACCCCCCATCAGGCCGGGCTGCTGCACTGGGGCGGAAGAGAGGAGGTGGCCTTCCCAGGCCTCATCTTTGTGTCCTCAGCATGGTGGCCGGCCCAGTGGGCTGCCCTACACCTCCCGCCCCCCATCCAGCCCAGCCTTTTCATCCTTCCCAGACAAGGACACAAAGCCACAGAGGCGGCCCCTCCTCCGGCTCCAGCTGACCGAGCTTTTCTGTCTTCTGGGCGTTGGAGCCCAGGCCCTGCCCAGCAGTGCTGGCCCCAGGCAGCTGCCCAGGTGTCTTAAAGGCCCAGCTTCTCCTCCATGGCGCAGAGCATGGGGCAGCAGAGCAGAGAACTGGCTGAGACCTGGGGCTTCAAGAGAACCTAGTCACCGGGTGGAGGATGGTTCCCCCCGAAGCAGGATCAGGCCATTGGAGCACTCGGGGCTCGCCTGGTGCTGGACTCCTGCACGCCCACGCCCTTTCTGCCGAGACCGTTTTGAGGCTGCATCCATCCATATGCTTGTTGGTCTGTTCACTTGTTCATTCACCATTTTACTGGGAGCCCTGGGCTTGGTGCTGGGCCCGACAACGTCAAGGCATCGTGCTTCCCTAGGAGGGCTCACGGGCTGGGCCAGGAGGCCAGTAATAAGGGTCCTTTTGGCCTATCCTTCCAGCAGGTTCTGAAGCACTGAGGCAGGCAAGGTTGGTGACGGTGCAGAGTGCCCCCCACTACCCCAAAGCGTTCAGCAGCCTGGGAGAGCTGACTTTGAGACAAGCCTGTCCTGCGTTTAAGCAGGCTTCCTTCCGGGGCCTCCACTCAGAGACTCTCCAGTTGCCACAGGGGGCCTGTTCCCGAGACAAGAAAGGGGATTTGGGCTGTGAGTTCCCAAGAGGAGCAAAGGCAGGGCTGTGTGTTGTTTAACATGTTTGGGATATGTGCTTCCGTGATTCTTCTGGGAGGATCTCAGTCTTAGAGTTCGACAGGGTTGGCTGTGGGTTTGTATATGTTTGGTGGGTAAGTGACTAAAGTTTGGTCAATCAGAGCATCTAATCATCCTGGCCCCCTGATGGGTTCTGGGATGAACATGTTTCCAGGTTTGTCCATTGAGGCTCAGCCTGGCACTCCAGTGGGATAGCTCCGACAAGAGATGACCTTTCGAGATGTAAGTGCCCCAGAGGCTACCAGGGGAGAGAACTTGCCTGAGAGTGAAGCAGAGCTTCCATATCCTGGTGACATTGTTTGAGTACCTGGATCCAGCCATGCCTGAAGCTGGACATGCTTAAACTGTACTGAGAGCCAGCTTTTTTAAGCAAGTCAGTTTGAGTCAGGCTTTCTGGCACTCATCCAAGAGACCTGGCTGATAGGAAGAAAGAGAAAACAGAGGAGAGAAAGGTGGAGAGGGTTTGGGTGTAGTTTGGGAGAAGTGACAGGGAAACACTAGATGGATGGGGGCAGAGGTTAAATGACACTGTATAAATCGTGATGTCAAATATTCCACATGAAAATATTTGCATCATTGCAACGTAATCCGCGTCTTCCCCTCTGGATCATCTGTCAGGGTTACTATGCTCACAGATGTGCTGGGGGGAGGGACTGTCTTGTGCGATTTGGAGGAGCTGAGTCCCCCATCTGGGACGAGGTGGACCGCGGAGACCAGCCGTGGGAAGCAGAAGCTGATGGGGTTGTGGTGGGCTGGGTAATCCTCCGCAGACTGGGCTGGCTGGGCGAGCCCAGGGTCTTTGCCCAGCTCCAGGAGGCTGCGGGCCACGTTGACACGTGGAATACTTGCATCTGATGCAGGACTCCCATGGTTCTGAAAGCAGCAGTTGCTCTCTTGGGGCCCCTCTGCACAAAGCATGTTTGTGTCCCAACATGGGTGTTCATGGCCTGTTCCACTCGGGCCCAGGAGAGCCTCAGAGGGCTGTGGGCATGCCTGTACCAGTTCCGTGTACCCAGGTATCCGCACAGGGCTTTGTCCATAGAAGATGCTTAGAAAACGTGGTACGAATACATGAGTGTTTCCAATGGCTTAAATATTTACTGTCTGTTCTCTTAGGTTCCTGGTCAGGATGGCGGATTGAGGTGCTATGGGAAGCTCTCTTTCTATGTACAAACACACAGAAGTGCTGGATAGAATATAAGCATTTAAAATAATCCAGAGTCACAGTCGAAAACGAAAAGGTAAGACGCGCAGCTTGTGTGGGAGCAGGAGATGGAGCTGAATTGCCCCTGAGGGGTCAGGACTTGGGTTCTGAGGCCCAAGCGGGGAAGGGGCAGGAGACCCTCGTGCTGAGTGAAGACAGTGAGGCCCCTGCATGAAGCCCGGGGCCATCCAGGGCCGTCTCATCCACAGAGGCGAGAAAAACCCTGCTGACTGACCTTGGGATGTTACCCTAAGGTGTGGAGCTCAACTTCTCCCCACCTGTGTAGTGAGAAACTCTGAGCTAGGAAACGCATTTAGAAACCAGCCCAGAATCAGGCCCTGGTTGGGGCAGAGGGCGAGCTGCATGACCCTGGAGACCAGGGGGACCCTCCAGGATCCTGGCTTCTGCTAAAGCTAGGCTCCTGGGCCGCAACCACAGAGCACACTGGGAACTCATCATCACGACGGGAAGAGCTGGGCAAGCTCGGGGTTACAGCAACCCCAAAGAGACGTGACAGAAGGAGGTTTACCTGAGAAACAGGGAAAGGACTGGGTAGAACCCACAGCAGAGGACTGAGTGGGAGGGAAGAGAAGGTGCAGGTTTGAGAAAGAACTAACTAGAAGTCTGAGCAATGAGGAAGAGACTTGCTGAGATTGCCCTTGAGGAGGTGGCAGAGAAGGGGAAGGAGGTTTGATTTGGAGTTGGGAAGCTCAGCTGAGTTCTGGATCCATCAAGCTTGGCTACGTGACTAGTGTTCTCAACTGTTCTATCCCCTCCCCTTTCCTTTCTCCAAAGAGGGAGAGCTTTGGGGGCAAGTCAGCCCACAAACTTGCAAGCTCTGACTACAGAAAATGGGGAGAGGAGGTTTGCTTCTGGGGCTGGGTGAGGTTTAGGGACAGGGAAGCAAGTGACAACCATCACCTAATCACCGTGTGAAGGTCACTCTCTGGTCCTTGGTTTCCTCATTCACTGGGCATCTCCTTTGGAGCCTCTGCAATATCTGCTCCCTTTTTCCTTCCTAAGAGAGCCTCAGGTTTGTTTGGGGCATCAATATCACCAGACTTTCTTCCAGGTAGGGGCAGCCACGTGACGCAGTTCTGGCCAAGTTGATGGAGGTACAAGTTCTGGCGGGAGAAGGTGGGGGAGCCTCTCCCTGAATACAAAGGCAAAGCTCACTAGAAGAAAATCCTTCCCACCCCCGATATCACTGGTCCTTCTTATGCTTGGACAGCAGACATGAGGCCTGGAGGTGCAGCAGCTGTCTTGTAACCATGCGTCAGCAACAAAAAAGGTAAAGTGGAAAGACAGAAAGAACACAGGCTGTGGGGGCAGGCAGACCTTCCTTTTCCACTTTCTGGCTGTGTGGCCTTGGGTACGTCACTTAACTTCTCAGAGCCTCACTTCCCACAACCTGTAAGATGGGGATAAAACCTCTCCCTTGAACAGTCCTTGTGAGGATTAAATACTGCGTTGACTACGGATCCACTTTTTCTCCTGTTAAGAGCTATCCCAATGTTTGGAGTTATTTTTACAATCATGCTGTGACAGTTACTTCAGAGCAAAAGAAAGAAGAGACCCTTTACTTCTCCTCTTGGAGAAAGTTCCAAGGCGGGATACGGGCCTCGAGCCAAAGGGCCCTGCTCTTTGGCCGATGAGCTATGCAAACAGGAAGTGACTATCCAAACATTTGGAGCTGCAGAAGCCTAGCCCAGAGCCAGCCTCCTCTCTCCACCATGGTGCCTCCTCGTCTCCCCACTGGGAGCACCTCAAAAGTCAAGGACATGGTCCCCCCAGTGAGGAACCAGGTTCAAAGCCACCCCTTCTGGCTGCCCTGCCCGCCTGCCTTTCGGGCTGAAGTCAGACTGCAGCCTCTTGTCCGGCTCCCAGTGTCTTCTGCCATTCCCCTCTCCTTCCATCTCTTTGTCACAACTGTAGCCAGGGTGATTTTTTTTGCAGTGCAAGTCTGTTCCTGTCGCCCCCTTGCTAGAACTTTCCCATGGTTTCATGCTCTCTCGAGGGAAAGGCTGCAGACCTTGCCACAACCATTGGGGTTGGCCTGGCCTCGGCCTGCCTCTCCAGCTTTACCCCTCCAGCTGCTGTTTTAGCTGCTGGACTGGGCCAAGGTCCCTCCTGCCTCTGCGCTTGGCCCACACTGTTCCCGTTTTCTAGCACGCTCTCCCCCGTCCCCCTCCCTGGCCCATCTCGCCAGGTAACGTCCCACCCTCAGCACTCCACTCCCGGGTCAGGTCTGCAGGCGCTGGCTGAGCCTGCAGCAGGCATGACGAGGGCCCTGCTCTCCCTGACAGCAGGCAGCCAGCTGTTGCCACACATCTGCTCACGTGGGGACCTCACACGCTCACGAGTGCTGCTCAGGGTGAGGATTTCGGAATGTCTTGTTCAGAATGACACCCCCTGTGGCTGGCATAGTCCCTGTGCAGAGCTGGTGCTCAGTAAATGTGGAAGGCAGGCAGGCCGGGTGCCTTGTGATTTGAAAGGGAGTGAGCTCTGTTTACAGAGCACCTAAGTGAGTCAGGCAGGGCCTCACTGCCTCTTCACAGCCTCCCTGGCAGGCAGGGGCCCCAAGCTCTGTTCCATCCAAGAGGAAACAGGGACTCCGAGGGGGACCGTGACTTGCCCAAGGTCACACATCTGTCAGAGGCCCTGCCAGGATTGGAACCTTGGTCCCGTGCCCAGCTTCCTACCCTGATGGAGCTAGCACAAGGGATCACTGCGCCTCTGTTTCCTCACCTGGAGAATGGGGACATAATGGTACCTACCTCACAGGTCCGGTGGCTGTGAGGACTCAGTGAGGTTAAGTGCTGAGCTCACAGCCTGGCACACCTTAGGTGCTCGGTAAGTGTTAGCTGTTGTCATCGTTCTTACTGCACTGATCAAAGAACAAATAAGAACAAACATATCCTATTGCCCCCAGCGAATAGGCAAATGGAGGGGCTTTATGGGTGAACAGGCCCACGGATGGATGGGTGGGTGGATACCTGAAGACGTGAACAACACGGGGACGAGTTGAGGGGAGGAAAACACACCTGAGGTTCAGGACAACAGGAGCTGATCTGGGGCACCCGGGCCGCCGGCTCACCTGTAGCGCCGCAGCTCGCCCTCCAGCCGCCGCACCCAGCGTTGCAGGCCGGGCACCTGCCGCGCCAGCGCCTCGAGCTCGCGCACGCGCGCCAGGCTGCGCAGCACTGCCTGCCGGGCCTCCTCCGCGCGCCGCCGCACCTCGGCCTGGCCCCGGCGCAGGCGCCCCGCGCGGGCCTCGGCTGCCGCCAGCGCGCCCCGCGCCTGCCGCAGCTCCCGCGCCGCCGCCATCTCGGGCCCGCAGTGCGCCGCCTCCTGGGCGCCCGCCTGGCTCTTCCAGAGGCCGACCTGCAGAAACAGGGCAGCAGGGCAGGCGGTGAGCGCCTCGCGCCAGACCCCACCCGGCCCAGGGCGCGTGAGCAAAGCAACCCGGCACGTTTCTCGCGCTCGTGCTCGCAGCCCTGGGCCCATCTGAACTCGTTTAACCCTCGCCCTAACTCTACCGAGGCGGGAGCTCATGTCGCTCCGTTTTAATAGATGCGGGCCACTGAGGCACAGAGCCCATTCTGTTGTTTGCACAGTTCCAGTGAGTCCCAAACGCCTGCACTCTTCTCTGCCCACCTCCTGCCCTCGGGGCACCCCGCTCCCCCGTGCTCCTCCGCCCCCGAGACTGGGGAGCCCTCTATGGGCGTTCCCGCCCCTCCCCGCTGTCTGCTGCTAGGCAGCCGCCTCCTTGAGGGTGCGGTTTTCTTCTGTCGTGTTCACTGCTGGGCGTCCGGCGCCTAAAACAGGCCTGGCACACAGTAGGTGCTCAGCAAATACTTGGAGAACTAATGATCCTGGACGATCTTATTCCACGTAATGGCAGTACTTTCCCGCCCCGGCCTTGGCTTCTCTGATGCCCGCTGGCCGTGGCCCCTGAAATCCGCGCCTTGCACTCCTGCGCACTCCCTGGCCTGTCTCTACCCCTCAGGGCTGTGACCCCGGGCTGTGCGGGGAGCGGGCAGGGCTACTAGAACGTCAGCTCCCTCCTGGCCTGTGGTCCCTTGGGTCAGGGGCCGTCTGGTCCTCGTCTGACCCCCACCCCCACATGGCCTTTGACACACGGCTGGGCACAGCGCTCAAGTGCTTGTTGACTGAATTGCAGATGCCTGGGCTGGGTCCATGCCCCTCTCAGTGCCTGGCCCCCGCAGCGCTGAGTGGCCAGACCTGCCTGGTCGACAGTGACACTATCTAGCATCGGGACACCAGGCCTGGCCCTGAGGGAGGCCCTCCAATGTTTGTTGAGTGACTGCGCCGAGCTGCCTGTGTACCTCATTAGCTCCTTAAGGGTGGGGACAGGCCTTTCTCACACCTTATCCCCTAGGCCTCCTGGAATCCTGGCACCGTGGAGAGCTCCGGAGGCGTATGTGTGTGAGACTGCCCAGGTTTCCTGCGAGGGTCCACGGCTGGGTCAGAGAGGCAGGATGAGATGGGCTGTGTGTGTCTGGTGGCGGAATGGTTTTCTCGGAGGGACTGGAGTTTTGGGGGGCTGGACTGTGTGATGTGAGTAAGGGAGGGGACTAGAGTGTGTTGGAGTGGAATGGGGTGGCTAGGGGCAGGATGCAAGTAGGCTGAAGTGGGGAGGGCTGCCCTTTCTCCCCGTCCTCTTCCTCTGCCCAGCAGGGGCTCTGCAGCCAGCCCGCTGTCAAATCCACCCCCCGCCCCCGCCCCCGCCCCATTCCGTCATCACCCTCCGCCCCAGGGCCAGGTGCACCTGAAGCGCTAGGCAGCGCGCGTCACTGCTCTGCAGCGCGGCCCGCAGGTCCTCCACCAGCTCGCGCAGGCTGCTGTTTTCTTCCTCCAAGCGCGCCAGGCGTTCGCTGTCCGGGCCGCCGTCGGGGCCGGGCGTACGGGGCGCTCGGCGGCGGCGGCGCGGACGGCGCAGGCGGATCTGCGTCTCGATGTGCTCGCTGAGAGCGCCGCGGGGCAGACGGGGCCCGGCGCGGGTGCCGAAGTAGCCGCAGAGGCGCGCGTGGAACTGGCGGAAGGTGAGCTCAGGCGGCTCGGCGCGCAGTGCCAGGCGCGCTTCCTCCTCCGCATCCGCCTCCCCATCGGTGGCCAACCCAGTGATCACATCCCCGGAGTTCGTGTCTCCCGCGGCTGTATCCCCGGCGGCCTCCCAGGTGGCGGCAGCCTCCTCGGCGCGCAGCCCCAGCACCGCGCAGAGCGCGCGGAAGTCGGCGCGGGGCAGGCGGCCGGCGCCTCGGCAGTCCAGGTGGTGGAAGACCTCCTGCAGATACTGGTCCAGGCCCGTGGCCAGCACCACGATCTCGTTCTCCACGCCTCGGTCCAGCCCGTAGTGGTGCGCCAGGGCGCTCAGCAGCCACTGCGTGCGCCGCGCTGGTCGCTGGTACGGGTCGCCCGCCGCGCCTTCCACGCCGGTCCCCGTGCCCGGGCCGCTGGGCTCCATCGCCGCCGAGCGCCGCTCCTCGGGTCCCTCCGCCCCGCCACTTCCAGGGGCGGCCCCAGAGTTTCTTGAAAGGAGGGGCTTAGCGGTGGCGGTCTGCTTGGAGCAGTGCCGAGGGCCGTGTCCAGCAGCTGCGCTGGCCTGGCAGGGCGTCTGTGTTTACCCGGGTTGGCTTGGAGGGGGCTTGGTTAGGGGACCCAGGAGCCCCGAGACCCCCGCGGGGCCACCCCTGCCTGCTCTCCCTCCTGATCTCTCTTCTCTCGGTGACCCCTGCACTCTTCTCCCCTTATCACTCCCGGGGCGTCCCTGGCATCCCCTCTTTTCCTCCCATTCCCGGGTCTGTCTGCTTTCAACTCCCCCACTCTCCACCCAGCTGCGTTGTGCAGAGAGTGTGCCCCGAGACGGGGACAAGGGGTGGGCTCGGGATAGGAAGCTGGGGAGGGGCTGGAGGGTGGCCCCCCGGCCTGGTCCGCGCCCACGCGTCACTCCACCCCTTCTCGCCAGGAAACCTTTCCAGGGTAGCGCCGCAAGCTAGCTGGGGCCGAACTCTACTCCCGTAAGTACGGAGAAGCCCCCCTCCCCTTAAATTCAGCGACTGGGTTCCTAAACCCGCTTCTCGCTCCACCAGGGCTGCTGCAAAAGGGCTCACGTGGTAACTAGAGCAGAGGAAAACCCAGCTCCGAGAAGTGAGGGGATGCGTTAGGGCCATCCCGCTGGATAGAAACTGATCTGAGCCGGACCCTTGCTCTGTAAGCTCTGTGTGTGTTGAAGCGGGAGGGGGGTGGTGTAGGAAAGCCGTGGCCTTCCGTCTTCTCACCCGTTTGTGCCTGGGGAGTGGATTGGCCCTGTGACCGGAGTTCCATCTCTGAGCTGGGGTTAGGCTACCAGTGAGCTGTTTGGCCAACATTTCCTCTGGTGCCTTAGAACACCATTCTGGAAGATGAAAGAAAAATCAGCCTCTCAGGTGAATGTAAGGCTGATTTTCCTTTTTTTTTTTTTGACAAGAGAGGTGTAGAGATGTCCTAACCTGATACTTGCACTGGGAACCCTCATCCAGCCTCGCAGGAGCAAGAGGCAGATTTCTTCAACTGCCCTTGGCTACACGATGGGCAGAATCTGGCCTGTGGACAGCTCTAGGAATTTAAATGTTAAATCCTGGAATTTGAAAAAGCACTAAAATTCTATCTCCTCTGCTGCAGTACCCCAGAATAAGCACTTTGTCCATTTGGCAAATTTCTACTCATTCTTGAAGACTTTGCCCACCACACACCTCTGCCAGGAAGGAGTTAGATGCTTCTCCCCAACCATTTTGGATGTGCATTTAAAAAAAATTATTAAAGTGGTAGCAATTTGACAAAAAGTTTTACATCAGCTCCAGTTCTTGGCTTCTGCCTTAGAAAAAACACATGTGTACAGGATGTTCATTGCATCATTGTTTGTAATAGTGAGAAACTGGAGACAACATTTTGCCCATTGGTACAGCAGCTGGGATGAATCACCACAAAAGGATGAGTGAAAAAAGCGACAATAACAATAAACCCAATAAAATATTTTCTGTGAGGACATATGTATGTAAGCACATAGAAAAAGATGGAGCGATTCACAAACGGATTCAGTGGTTATTTCCAGGGGTCGGAGGAGTTTGGCTTTCAGTGTAACATCTCTCTTTTTGACAAAGGAGATGTTTTTGTTTGTTTCTTTTCTCTTTTTCTTTTCGGGGGCGGGGAAGACATACTTTATTTGCCATTTACAGACCACAAAGTTCACCCATTTAAGGTATATTAATAAGTGGTTTCTGGTATATTTATAGAGCATATAACCAGCATCACAATTTCATTTTTAGAACATTCTCATCACTCACGCCCCCCCCCCAAAAAAAACCCTTGTACTAGGTAGCCCACCCACTGCTCCAATTTCCTACCCTCCACTCCCAACCCCCAGCCCTAGGAAACCACTATTTTCTGTTTCTATGGATTTGACAATGTTTCTGGACATTGTGTATAAAACAGAATTCTACAATATGTAACCTTTTGTGACTGGCTCCTTTTTGATAACATTAACGATCATGTTTTCCAGCTTCATCCAGGTTGTAGCTGGCATGCGTTTCATTCCTTTTTACTGTTGAGTAATATTCCATTGTATGGTTGGACCACCTTTTGTTTATCCGTGCATCTGTCGATGGACGCTTGGATTGTTTCCGCTTTTTGGCTGTTATGAATAATGCTGCTGTAAACATTCATGTAGAAGTTTTTGTGTGTTCATATATTTTCACTTTTCTTGGGTGTATACCTAGGGGTGAGATTGCTGGGTTGTGTGGTAGTTTTATGTTTAACTTTTGAGGGCCTGCCAGGCCATTTCCCAAAGTGGTTGCACCATTTTCATTCCTACCAGCAGTGTAATTCATGTGTTTCTTAATGGGTAAAGGAATACAGGTGTTCTCAGTCCTGGACTGCTTCCCCTCATCCGCTCCACCACCTCCATCTCAGTTCGCGGGGCCTCCAGCCTCCCTCGGCAAATCCCTACCGTCTTGGGTTCTTCTGTCACTTTCACGCCCACATCCGGTCTGTCAGGCCGTGCACCTTCAGAGCTCACCCCCTCTTCCTGCACCACTGCTACCCTGGACCAAACCCCCAGCATCTCTCACCTGTATCATTGCAACAGCCTCCTCACAAGAAGTGCCCTTGAATTCCTACGTCTGTCCTCCACAGCCAGAGGACGCCCTCCTTCGCTCAGCACCCACTGTTATCTCCCTCTCTCAGGGACTAAAGGCCCAGTGCAGTGGGCGCCCATGTCCCCCGTAGCCTCCCTCAATGCCTCCCTCACTGACCTCCTTGCCGTTCGTCTAACTCACCTCAGGGCCTTTGCATCTGCTTCCCCAGATGTTTACAGCCCGCCCCCTCACCTCCAAGTCCCTTGCTCCAGCGTCAGCCCCTCAGTGAGGCCTTCGGTGACACTGCAAGCCCTTTGTGGCCCTAACAGACTCTCTTGCCTGGTGCGTCTGTCTGTCTCCCTGTAACGCATTATCAGCCGTGAGGGGAGGGACGCTTGCCTGTCTGTCCGCAGGGCTTGGTGTCGGGCACACTGAGAGAAGAGCTCCAGCCCCCTTCTGAGCTGCCTGCCCGCAGCTGCTGCCGGGCACAGTGTGGCATGAGGCTCTCCATGCGCTTTCTTTGCCTACAGGTGAGACGTACTTTTTAACTTGTATTTTAAGAAACAGCATTGTACCACATTGCCACTTATTTGCAGGCCTGCCACGAGGGCTGAGCTTCACAAGGCCAGAGACCTGGTACCCCCATGTCCAGCACAGGGCCTGGCATTAAGTAGGCACTAATTATGTCATTTTGTGATGTGGACACACTGCATCAGATGGAAAACTACATGTAGCTGGCATCCCTGGGATTCAAGCATCCTTGGGCCCAGAGATGCTGGAGTCAGCGAGAGTCCAGATGTTAGGTTGATTGGACTCCCAGCTGGACCGTAGAAACTTCTAGGCCGGGAGTCCCACCACCGGGGGCGTTGCTGTCTGCACTTAGAACAGGACTCTGGGGACTTCCCTGGTGGTCCAGTGGCTAAGACTCTGCACTCCCAGTGCAGGGGTCCCAGGTCCGACCCCTGGTCGGGGAACTAGAGCCTGCATGCTGCAACTAAAGATCCCACGTGCTGCAACTGAAGATCCCACATGCACCAACGAAGATCCCGCGTGCCGCAACTAAGACCCAGTGCAGCCAAATTAAAAGAAAAAAAAAAAAGAACGGGATGCTGGAACTTGACTCTGGACTTTTTTTTTCCCCCACATCTTTATAGGAGTATAAATGCTTTACAATGTTGTGTTAGTTTCTGCTGTACAGCAAAGTGAAGCAGCGTTATATATACGTATACCCCCATATCCCCCCCCTCTTGTGGCTCTAGACTTTTGAGTTGCGTCTCTGCAGATGAACCTGATTCAATTTCATGTTAATGCTGAGAGCTGGTGGCCCAGGGGAGACTACCCCCATTGCTGCAGCTGGCGACGGGCTTTTGCGGAAGGAATCCTTTGAATCCCTTTCTGGGCCAGTCAGTATTGAAAAGAAAGACTTTAAATATCTTGCCGTGGAGCCATCGCCTGGCCTCTGCCCCCCGCAGCTCCTTGGGGGCAGGGGAGTCCGGGTTGATAATGGGGCGCTGTCAGGCCTGTCTGTCTGCAGGCAGTGTTACCAGGCGCCTCTGAAATCATCCCGGTTGGACCCACAAGGTTTTTGTTTAAGGCTCGAAGTGAGTAAACTCAGAGGTCTCCTGCGCTTTTGTGTGAGCTGGGGGATGGGTGTGTGTCTGCGTCGGGGGAGCCGGGAGAAGTGATTTTTCTGAAGTCAGCTCAGTATTGTTTGAGCCATTCCAAAAAGTATATTGTTCACAGCGTCTAGAAACAGCCCAGCGAGATGCTAAAAAGCAAAAAACCCATCCCCCCTTGTGCCAACAAGAGAAGAACACAGAGTTCTTTTGTTGTGTTTGTTTTCAGATGTTTTCCATGCATTTAAGCGTGAAAGAACTTTTGGGGGTGGTGAAAACATTCTATATCTTCATTGGGGTGGTAGTTTCATGACTGTATACACCTGTCAAAGCACTTAAAAGGGTGACTTTTACAAGATGTCCGTTGTACCTCCTTCAATGTGACATAAAGAAACGAGTTGAAATGCTGCTGTTGGGATCTTTCTTTGCACATCAACCATCTTCCTAAATGGCTCCACCTTCGTTACCATTCCCGGGTAACGTTGTTCTCAAAGGCTGGTCCACACTCCCTCTTAAGACTGACCCGGGAGGTGCTTTGTCATCCCAGTAGGTGCACATAGAGGTGGTTTGCAGTTTTTCTGCATTCAAACAACACTGAATGGTTGGCTCTATTTCCTGGGTGCTTTGCTGCAGGGCCAAGCAGTGCGGACATTTTATAAGCTCTTGATGTTGTCAGACTGTTTTTCAGAAAGTCTGTGTCATTCTGTACCGTCCCCTGGAGTGTCTGGGGTTCTCCGAGAGCCATCATTTTTAGTGTCAAAGCTTTTCCATGTTTAGGAGTCTTGGTTAGTGGATTTGCTTAGTGTTCAGACGCCAAGTTTGACTTCTCTCTATTAAAAATGGGCCTGGGTTAGGCAAAGATTTCTTAGATACAACACCAAACACATGGTCCAAAAAAAGAAAAAAAGTCAATACATTGGATCTCATGAAAATTCAGAACTTTTGCGCCTCAAAGCACAGTGGTAAAGACGCCATTAAGAAATGATGGGACAAGCAGGCGACTGGGAGAAAATCTTGACAAAACACATGCCCAGTACGGGCCTTGTATTCAGAATTGACAAAGAACTCCAACAGCTCAATAAGAAGAAAACAACCCAATCGAAAAATGGGTGAAAGACAGGGACAGACATTTCCCAAAAGAATATATATGGATGGCCAGTAAGCACAAGAAAAGATCCCAGTACCGTTAGGCGTTAGGGAAATACAAAGCAGAACCTCAATGAGAGACTATTTCACCCTCACGAGAACGGCGATAATAACTGACGGACAATAAATGCTTTCGAGGATGTAGAGAAATAGGAACCCTCACACGTTGCTGGTGGGAATGTGAAATGGTGCAGCCATGTTGGAGAACAGTTTGGCAGTAAAAGATAAGCATAAAGCCTGATCCATACGTGTAGCGTACTACGTGACCCAGCTCTCCTACTGCTAGATGCCTCTACTCAAGAGAAACGAAAGCATCTGTCCACACAGAGACCCTCATGTGAATGTCCTCAGCAGCATTCTTCATAAATGTCTAATGTCCAACCTTAATGTCCATGAACTGATGGCTGGATAGACAAAATGGATTTATGGCTCCATTTATAGGAAATGTTCAGAAAAAAGGCACGTTTTTAGAGACAGAAAGTAGATTAATGGTTGTCTAGAGCTTGGGGTGGGAACAGAGATTAATTTTAATTAATTATAGTACTTTTGGGTGAAACTTGTGCACGAAGGATCTTATTAGGGAGATGAAAATGTTCTAAAACTTATTTATGGTGATGATTTCACCACTTGGTGAAGTTACTAAAAATCATTGAATTACACACTTGAAATGGGTGCACTATATGATATAAAATACACCTCAGTAAAGTTATTATGAGGTGGGGGGGCGCTTCGCTTAGGAGAGGGATGGCAAGAAGAAGCTGGGTGTATGCTTCCAGCTGCCAGAGTCTTGTGATAACTTCAGAAAGCTCTCTGGGTGCCGTGGGAGCTTTGGCTCCACTGCCCTGGAGGAAGAAGGAAGCAGGGACAGATTGCCCTCAGATTGCTGCACTCCACGGGGTGCCCCTTTGCAATGTGACTTTGCCCTTCCTCCTGTCCTATTCCTCACCCCCTTGAGTCTGGGCTGGCCCTTGTGACTTGCTCTGGTCAATGGACTATGGCGGAAGTGACGCCATGCTAGTTCTAAGCTTAGGTCTCAAGAGGCCTTGCAGCTTCTACCTTGGCCCTCTTGGAACCCTGCCCTGAGAATCCCGTCTGAGGAAGCCACTGCCGCCTGGTGGAGGATGAGCGGCCACGTGGAGAGGAAGTGAGGTGCCCTAGGCAATGGCACCAACCTCCAGACATGTGGGCCAGTCCAGCTTGGACCTTCCAGCCCTGTCGACCCTCCACATGAGTATAACCCAGTGAGTGAGCCCGGGGTCCACCGGTGAAGAACCGCCCAGCTGACCCATAGAACTGTTGAGAAATAGCTAGTGGCTGTTGTCTTATCCACTAAGTTTTTGGGGTGGTTTGTTATGCAGCAATAGACAATTGAAACAAATAATCCCTTTCCTTTCCTTTGACTTTGCCAGCCCTGAAGCCATCTTTGCTGAGGGGAGGTTGTAGACCCACCCCTCGTGCCTGAGTCTCAGGTGGCACACCTTTGCCCTCATTCCATCCCATGATGCCCCAGCTCTTGACCTGGACACTACCTCCCTCAGGGAAGTGGTTCCAGATCTTGGCTGTGCAATGGGATCTTGGTGGAGGTGACTTTAACAAACAAGCATTCTGTTCCAGTTATTTATTATTGCACAACAAATAATCCCCAAATTTAGTGGGTTAGGACAACAGTAACTTACTTTGCTGATAAATGTGCAATTTGCAGAGGGCTTGATGGGGACAGCTGGTTTCTGCTACACATGGTGCCAGCTAGGTGACTCAAAGGCTGGGGGCTGGAATCACCTGAGGTCTGGCTCTTACATTTTGGGCAGTGAGGCTGGCAGTTGGCCGGGAACCCTGCCAGCTGTTGGCCAGAGAGTTTACACGTGGCCTTTCCATGAGGCTACTTGGGCCTCCTCACAACATGGTGCTGGGTTCCTAGAGTGAGCGCCCCAAAGAACAAGGCAGAAGCACATGGAATTTGTATGACCTGGCTTCAGATGTCACCTAGTGTCACTTCCACCCTACTCTGTTGGCTGAGGTGGTCCAAAAGTTCTGTCTGGGTTCAAGGGGGAGGGGACTAGACCCACCATGGGATGTGCAGAGTGTTGACATCACACTGTAAGAAGAGAGGGTGGGAGGGAATCTATTGAGGTGTTTGGAAAATACAATCTATCACCGGTTCCTAAGCCCCACCTCTGGAGAATCAATTCCACAGGTCTGGAGTGAAGCCTCAGGATTGAAGATTTGACATGATCCTGGGTGATTCTCATGCACATCCAGGACCAAGGCTCTTTGGTCTAAGACCTCTCAAGCCTGAGTTCAGGGCTGCCCCACAGGAGATGCTGGGGAGATTGGCTGCTGCACTTGGTAACAAGGTGATCGAGGACCCTTTGGAGCAAAACCAGCCTCAGGCAGCAGGTGGCACCTGACGGGCAGAAGGCCTGCTGTCTTGTCCCAGGGAGGGTGGTGTCACTGACCGGCTCTTGTTAATGGGGTCTTTTGGGAGCTGGTGTATCCTAGTAACCTTTTCCCCTTGCAACCCTGGGTGTGTCTTTTTAGTACTTCCTTGCTTATGGACGGTAGTCTGCAGGCTGCTGGACAGGGTGTCATGGCACTCAGTGGTGAAACTTGAGTCCTTCTCCCCAGGGGACCTCACTGCCATTTGGAGACTTCCCCTCACAGCTGTTCTTAACGTTGTTTTTTAGACTGATCGAACCTGAGGAATGTCCGAGGGCCCTCGTCAGTGGGCAGTATTCTGGAATACTGGACTACTTTCCCCAGCCCCTGGGGACGGCCTAGGGAGGTGGGCACTGGGAGGCAGGGGGCTTGCGTCCACAGTTTTGCTCTTTGGCCACGGGTAGGTTGTGTCTCAGGTCAGAGCCTCAGTTTCTGCAACAGAGAAGTGTGTGTGGAGATTCCGCGCCCATTTGCTTGAACAAACTACTGCCCAGGGGCTTGGTACCGGGGCCCCCGCGCGCCACTCCAGCCTCATCATCCCTTCCCTGAACTTGCCATGCGTTTTCACTCCGCTTGGCCTTTGCATATGCTGTGTCCTCTGCCTGGAATGCCTTCTCTTGCTTTCCTCGCCTGGCAGACCCCACAGTTTGGCTTTTGTCACCTCTTCCGTGAAGCCTGCCCCAACCCCTCTGGGCAGTCGCTTCTGCGATGTGTCCCTCCGCTGCAGCCCCTTTGGTGGTCTGTGGTCTTCTACATCGGGAGCAGCAGCTAGGGGTCTCTTAGACCCCTAGGGGTGGGGGGCAGGGTGCCCGTCAGATAGTCTGGCTTTCGATCCAGTGCTGCCATATATATACCTGTGTGACCTCAGGCAAATCGCTTCACCTCTCTAAGCCTCGTTTTCCTCATCGCTGACTTTGGGGCTCATGATGACTACAAAGAATTCTCATGATATTTGAAGGACGTCAGTGACAGAAGCAGAGAGTCTATGCCAGAGAGGGATGGGGGGTGGGGTGGGGTCGGGTCATCTGAGTTTGCAGAGCCCAGTGCTTCCTTTGCCTTCATCAAAGAACAGGAGGGGGCCGCTGGTGGAGCTGTAGTGGGGAGCTGGCAATGCCTCTCCCCTGTACTGCAGGTAAGGCTCAGGCGCATAACAGGTGCTCACGTTCAGAGCAGGAATTCCTTAAAGACTGAATGGGGGATTCCCTGGCGGTCCAGTGGTTAAGACTTCGCCTTCCAATGCAGTGGGTGCGGGTTAGATCCCTGGTCGGGGAGCTAAGATGGCACATGCCTCACGGCCAAAAAACCCACAAAAAACACAAAAAACCAAAACATAAAAAGCAGTATTGTAAAACATTCAATAAAGACTTAAAAAATGGTCCACATCCATGGGCTTCCCTGGTGGCGCAGTGGTTGAGAGTCCGCCTGCTGATGCAGGGGACACGGGTTCGTGCCCCGGTCTGGGAAGATCCCACATGCCGCGGAGCGGCTGGGCCCGTGAGCCATGGCCGCTGAGCCTGCGCGTCCAGAGCCTGTGCTCCGCAACGGGAGAGGCCACAATAGTGAGAGGCCCGCGTACCGCAAAAAAAAAAAAAAAAAGGTCCACATCTAAAAAAAAAAAAAAAAAAAGACTGAGTGGATAAGCGAATAACTGAAGGCATGAAGGCAGCTGGTTCTGCATTTGTATACACCTCTCTGCCGGACCTTGTCTGGGCACCTGGCCTGGGACCAGCGGCTGAGGCGGGAAGCCCCGCGGCTGAGGCGGGAAGCCCCGCCCCCAGGAGAGGAGCCCCGCCCCGGGGCTGTGGCCACGCGCGTCTCCTAGCAACCACAGCCAAATATAGCGGCGAGGAGGCTCCTGCGGACTTCCCTACCCGGATGGACAGACCAGGTCCTCTGAACCTCCTCGGTGAGGAGGCTGTGCAGCTGCTGTGCGAGCTGACCGACGCCGTCGTCTGAGCCCACGCGCTTCCCAGCGCGTCCGCTCATAGGTGCCGCAGGTACCCCCCCATCCGCCCCGGCCCCCGCTCCAGCTGCGCAGCCCCTTCTTAGCGTTTGCTGGCGTGCGGCGTCCATGGAGGGCGCTTGTGCTCTGAGCCCAGTACTCAGTGCTCGGTCGGGTCTTGCCTCGGGGTCCTCGCCCTCCTTGGCCTCACCAGGCTCTTGCGCGTGCTGTCCCCAAACCAAGGTCATATTGTGCTTTGGCACAGCTAACCCGAGGCCCTCACCCCCACCCCCTCCCTTGTGGTTCTTGGGGAATTGCACTCACCTGGAGCCGGCATTCCAGACGTGCTGAATGATTAACTCTGATCATGAAAGGAGGAACAGCTGGGGCCGGGAGGACGGGACTCAATTTGGAGACGCTGGCTTTGCTGATTATCACGATTACTGACGGCACCATTCTCTGAGGTTCATCTAATCTTTGTTGAGTGCCCGCTGTGTGCCAGGCAGTGTCTGAGGCCTTGGCTGGTCAGCCCGGAACAGGGCAAGGCACGGGGGGAGGAGGGGGCAGGCAGGGCTTCCCTCCTGGGAGCAATGGTGGTGACGGCAGTGCCTTTATTTCCTTGCAGCCGGGAGTGCCGGCCGCGTGGGCCGCCCTGCAGCATGTGGCTGCGCGCCTGTGGGTGGGAGGATGAGGACCAGGCACGCATGGGGGCCGTGTCCTCCATGGGCAGCTTTGACCAGTCCGGGAGCGAGTGTGAAGTGGAGGAGAACCTGAAGGTTAGGGCCTGGGCCCAGGAGTCGGCCACCGGCCACCAGTGCAGCGGCGAGTCCTCAGAAGGGCCTGCCAGCACCTTCGACTCGGACGTGCCCCACATCGTCCCCTGCAAGTTCATCATCTCTCTGGCCTTCCCAGTGACTGCGGGTAAGTGTGACAGCAGAGAGGGAGTGTACCAGTGACCCTCTCCCAGACGTGTAGGGCACCTGTGCCCCCTCTGCTGGCTCCCTAAGTAGGGTGGCCAGTGACAGGAGCAGAGGTCAGGAAAGAAACTGCCACTTTAGGGCCCACTGTGGTCCAGGCAAGGAACAGTTGTATGGGCTTCACAGACTCAGTCCTCTCAAAACCCCAAGAAGCAGGTGATGTTATTTCTGCTTTTTGCAGATAAAGAAACGACGGAGAGGTGAAGGCGTTTTTTTCCCCCCATAAGCTGGTTGTGCATCATCGAATTCCTTGTTTAAATACAGACTCTCAGATTATTGGATCACAATCTCTGAGTGCAGAGGTAATCAGCTACTGCCAAAAAACGCTGTGTAACAAATGCAAACAACTCCCCATTTCATTGGCTTCAAACAGAAATGCCTGGGTGAGCGGGCCAGCTGATCTAGGCTGGGCTTCCTGCAGTAGCTCTGCCTTGCTTCCATCTCTCTCATCCTCCTCTCGGATGTGTGGGCAACCCAGACGCATTCCTGTCTTGGAAAGGCAGGGCACAAAAGAGGGCAAGCCCAGTCACCCCAGCACTCTTCAGGTCTTTGGACACCTCCCACCTGCAGACATTTTATTGGCCAAAGCAAGGCACATGGTTGAACCCCAAGATTAAGGGCAGAGAAAAGTGCTCCACTTTTTTTAAGGTAGACTATCTTTTTTTAAATATCAGCTTTTTAAATGAAATATAGTTAATTTACAATGTTGTCTTAGTTTCAAGTGTACAGCAAGGTGATTCAGTCATATATGTTCTTTTTCAGATTTTTTTCCATTGTAGGTTATTACAAGATATGGAGTATAGTTCCCTGTGCTATACAGTAGGTCTTTGTTGTTTATCAATTTTATATATAGTGGTGTGTATATGTTAATCCCAACCTCCTAATTTATCTCCCCTCCCCTACTATCCCTTTTGGTAACCATAAGTTTGTTTTCTATGTCTGTGAGTCTAATTCTGTTTTGTAAATAAGTTCATTTGTTTCATTTTTTTAGGTTCTGCATCTAAGTGATATCATATAATATTTGTCTTTGTCTGACTTATTTCACTTAATGTGATCATCTCTAGGTCCATCCACGTTTCTGCAAATGGCATTATTTCATTCTTTTCATGGCTGAGTAATATTCCATTGTATATATATACCACACCTTCTTTATCCATTCTTCTGTCAATGGACATTTAGGTTGCTTCCATGTCTTGGCTATTGTCTACAGTGCTGCTATGAACACTGAGGTGCATGTATCTTTTTGAATTAGAGTTTTCTCCAGATCTGTGCCCAGGAATGGGATTGCAGGATCATATGGTAACTCTATTTTTAGTTTTTTAATGAACCTCCATACTGTTCTCCACAGTGGCTGCACCAATTTACATTCCCACCAACAGTGTAGGAGGGTTCCCTTTTCTCCACACCCTCTCCAGCATTTACTGTTTGTGGATTTTTTTTTTTTGCTGTATGCGGACCTCTCACTATTGTGGCCTCTCCCATTGTGGAGCACAGGCTCTGGACATGGCTCACGGACCCAGCCGCTCCGTGGCATGTGGGATCTTCCCGGACTGGGGCACGAACCTGTGTCCCCTGCATCGGCAGGTGGACTCTCAACCACTGTGCCACCAGGGAAGCCCTGTTTGTGGATTTTCTTTTTTTCTTTTTTTTTTTTTTGCGGTACGTGGGCCTCTCACTGTTGTGGCCTCTCCCGTTGTGGAGCACAGGCTCCGGACACACAGGCTAAGCGGCCATGGCTCACGGGCCCAGCCTCTCCATGACATGTGGGATCTTCCTGGACTGGGGCACGAACCCATGTCTCCTGCATCGGCAGGCGGACTCTCAACCACTGCACCACCAGGGAAGCCCCTGTTTGTGGATTTTTAATGATGGCCATTCTGACTGGTGTGAGGTGATGCCTCATTGTAGTTTCAATTTTTCATTTCTCGAATAATGAGTGACATTGAGCATCTTTTCCTGTGCTTGCTGGCCAACTATATGTCTTCTTGGAGAAATGTCTACTTATGTCTTCTGCCCATTTTTTCATTGCGTTGTTTGTTTTTTTGATATTGAGCTGCATGAGCTGTTTGTAAATTTTGGAAATTAATCCCTTGTTGGTATCATCATTTGCAAATATTTGCTCCCAGACCTTAGGTTTTCTTTTCATTTTGTTTATGGTTTCATTTGCTGTGTAAAGGCTTTTAAGCTGAATTAGGTCCCATTTGTTTTTTGTTTTTTGTTTTTTTTTTAAATTTTTTGCTTTATAACAAATTTAATCAGTTATACATATACATATGTTTCCATATCCCCTCCCTTTTGCGTCTACCACCCACCCTCCCTATCCCACCCATTTGTTTATTTTTGTTTTTATTTCCATCACTCTAGAAGACGCATCCAAAAAAATATTGCTGCGATTTATGTCAAAGAGTGTTCTGCCTCTGTTTTCCTCTAGGAGTTTTATAGTATCCTGTCTTACGTGTAGCTCTTTAATCAACTTTGAGTTTGTTTTTGTGTTAGAGAATGTTCTAAGTTCATTCTTTTACACGTAGCTGTCCAGTTTTTCCAGCACCACTTACCACTTATTGAAGAGACTGTCTTATCTCCAATGTATATTCTTGCCTCCTTTGTCATAGATTAATTGACCATAAATGCATGGGTTTGTTTCTGGGCTTTCTATCCTGTTCCATTAATCTCTGTGTCTGTTTTTGTGCCAGTACCATACTGTTTTGATCACTGTAGCTTTGTTGTATAGTCTGAAGTCAGGGAGCATGATTCCTCCAGCTCCATTCTTTCTCAAGATTTCAGGGTCTTTTGTGTTTCCATACAAATTAAAAAATTTTTTGTTCTAGTTCTGTGAAAAATGCCATTGACAGTTTGATAGGGATTGTGTTGAATCTGTGGATTGCCTTAGATATTATGGTCATTTTAACAATATTGACTCTTACAATCCAAGAACATGTGGTATATCTTTCCATCTGTTTGTGACGTCTTTGATTTCTTTCATCAGTGTCTTATAGTTTTTGGAGTACAGGTCTTTTGCCTCCTTAGATAGGTGTATTCCTAGATATATCAAGAAGTACTCCATTTTTTGATATGTCTTTTTTTGTTGTTCTGCCTGAAATATCTCCCCATGATGATTAATTTCAACTTTTCCTTTTAGTTCTGTTGATGGTTGCTTCAGATATTTTGGAGGCTATTTGGTTGGGTGTATACCATGTTTTAGAATTGACCTATCTTCCTGGCGAATTGAATTTTTGGTCATTGTGTGTGACCTCCTCTATCCATAATGGTGCTTTTTATCTTTGGTCGGTTGATATCAAGCAAAAGAGTCTGGAAAAAGACATCTGCAAATACCACCCAAAAGAAAACTGGTGCTTATTTGATTACCTTTAATCCTCACATCTCTTGCAGCATCTCCTAGATTTGTTTTTCTTAGTTTGGCACTTATTCCAAAGGCGTTTACAAAATAGATTGCTGTGCAGCTCAACTTATGAGACCTTGCCCGAGAGTATTTTTATGATGCCAGTACCTTCGAAGGATCTATCTTTGGCTGGATATAAAATTCTAGCTTCAATGTTTTTTCATTCAATACATAAATAGTTATGAATTTATTTATGAATGTTTATGTAAGTTGTTTACTTAAGAGAAATGAGTTCCTATGTATCCTGTTCTACAACTTGCTCTTTAAAAATTTGATGGCACCTCTTAGATATCTTACAGGATATGAGCAGACCTGGTTTTACTTTGTTGTCATTTGTTTTAAACACCTATATAGTATTCCATCGTATGTGTCTAATTTATACTACCCTGTATTGATGGGTTTTTTTGGGTTTTTTTAAACCTTCCTCTTACTGTCGAGATTAGGGGCAGGCAGGTAAGTGCCTACGGTAAAAAAAATTTAAGGAGATGCTCACCTCAGAGTCACGCGCTATAATTCCACACACTGGCTTCCAGCCCTGGGGCTGCTCCTCTGGTGGCTGGGAGGACCGGACATTCATCTTAACTCCAAGCGGGCGGCAGTGGGGAGTCTGCACACGGCACCTCCTCCAGCCTTGGGCTCTTCTTGGTTCCGGGGAATCGTGGAGACGGGTCTGCTTTCCCACGTGAGGTTAGAACAAGTCTCATTACATCTGTGTCTTCTAGGTCACAAAGGAAAATGTTCAAGTTTGGTTGAAAAATACAGGAGACAGCCTAAAATGGACAAACCTGTTGCAAAGGTTCGCCATTACTACCACATCGAATACTTCCTCCTGCCTGATGATGGGGAGCCTAAAAAGGTCGATGTGGTGGTGTTTCCAGCCTTGGCCAAAGTGTTCCTGGATTCAGGAATAAAGGTGAATGTGTGTGTGTGTGTGTGTGTGTGTGTGTGTGTGGCCTTGCATATAGTCTGATACCCACAAGAAATAGCAAGAGCCACAAAGGATGCTCACTTCCCCTAGAACTTGCTAGAAATGTAGGATCTTTGTCGCCACTCTAGGCCTACTGAATGGGAATCTGCACAAACCTAATAATATTGATAGCAGCTCTATGATTTTCTATGAAGGTATTTTTACCTAATAATTTCTTTGGTGTTTCAAAAGTTTTGGCAGCTCTTGTTATTTCTTTCTCTGTGTACACGTGAGTATGTGTGTGTGTGCACACCCGCCACCCGCACACACACGCACACTCCCGCCTGGGGCAGGGCTCTGGGTCAGGATGGGGAGTCCCTGGGAGGGACACTCTTTGCAGGGAATTGCTTTTACTTTATTTTTCCGAGCAACCCAGAGGCGTGCAGGCCCCTGTCTGTGGCACCCATTTCCTGATTCCCTATGTGAGTTGGGAGCCAGGAGGGAGTGGGATGCACAGACAGACAAGCGGAAGGCAGGGCCTGCCACATCGTGGCAGCGGTCAGATCTTGGCCTCTGAGCTTTCAACACTGAGAGTCTCTTGTCCTTTTACACAGACCATCAGGCCATGGCAAGAAGGGGACAAGGTCTGGGTGTCGTGGACCCAAAGTTTTAACATCAACATGACAAAGGAGTTACTAAAGAAAATAAATTTTCACAAAATCACCTTGAGGCTCTGGGACACCAAGGACAAGGTTTCGAAAAAAGCCAAGCATTATCGATTAAAACCTTCTGGGTTTCTGGAAGATGCAGGATCTTTTGGTAAGTCAGTCATTAATGTTTTTTTTTGTGGTACGCGGGCCTCTCACTGTTGTGACCTCTCCCATTGCGGAGCACAGGCTCCGCACGTGCAGGCCCAGTGGCCATGGCTCACGGGCCCAGCCTCTCCACGGCATGTGGGATCTTCCTGGACCAGGGCATGAACACGTGTCCCCTGCATCGGCAGGCGGACTCTCAACTGCTGCGCCACCAAGAAAGCCCCAGTCAGGCATTAATGTTTGATTTGAAATGTGTCCAGAGGCATGTGGCTTCTCACCGGTAACAGCAGAAAAGCCAGCCAGCATCTCCTCGTTTGGTGCATCTGGTTTCCCTGGGGTCCACACTGGTTTCTGTCGGTGCAGTGATACCCCCTCCCTCCAGGACACGTGCGGCGATGGGAAGGGTGCCCCAAGTCTGTGTGCCGCCCGTCAGCCACCACTCCGGGCAGTGCTGAGGCGGGCACTCACCACTGGCCTGTGTCCCAGGATGAGTCTGGTGTGCTTCCTAAACAAAAAAATTAGAGGCTATTGAGAAATGAAAGAGAAAACTCAGAAGTCCCACAGCCCTGTTTCCATTAGGCCCTTCAGACTCTTCCTCATGTAAAGATTGTATCAGTGCCAGAAAGTCTCCTTTCAAACTCCACTCAAAGGACAGAGGCCTAGGTTGAAGTCACGCAGCTGAATTGAACCCTGTCTCCATCCTGAGCTAATGGTGACCTTGGGCACCTACTTCATCTGGCCAGATGCCTGAGGGCAGGGTGGTGGGAGTGCGCCCCCTCCCCCTGCAATAAGGGGGATTGCATTGTGTAGAGGGAATTTTTTTTTTTTAGAAGATGTTGGGGGTAGGAGTTTATTAATTAATTAATTTATTTTTGCTGTGTTGGGTCTTCGTTTCTGTGTGAGGGCTTTCTCTAGTTGTGGCAAGCGGGGGCCACTCTTCCTCGCGGTGCACGGGCCTCTCACTATCGCGGCCTTTCTTGTGGGGGAGCATAGGCTGCAGACGCGCAGGCTCAGTAGTTGTGGCTCACGGGCCCAGTTACTCCGCGGCATGTGGGATCCTCCCATACCAGGGCTCGAACCCGTGTCCCCTGCATTAGCAGGCAGATTCTCAACCACTGTGCCACCAGGGAAGCCCCTGTAGAGGGAATTTTAAAACTATAATAAAATGCTGCCACTTAAAATATGGAGTGGCATTCTTGTAAGATACATCCCAGTTTTCAGAGATATTAGAAGGTAAAGTCGACATGCTTCAGAGAATGGGTGGAATGAGTTGCTGTTACGGCTGCTGATCGCGGCTTCCAGACAAGTACAACCCTCCCCACTTTCCATGAGCAAAGTAGGCCTGGGCTTGCTTGTAGCGAGAGGCAGCGCCAGAATCAGAACCCAGTTTTGCGTGACTGGAAAGTTTCTTCTCCGGTTTCCAGCCTGCCCTCCTCAAGGAGCCTTCCTGACCCTGGGGGCTTGGGGCTTCCGAGTTTTAATCTTTCATTGCTATCCCGGGTTTCTTACCCTCGGCAGTGTTGGCATCTTGGGTCGGATTGTTCCTTGTTGCAGGGGCCGTCCTGGGCACTGGAGGACTGTTAGCAGCATCCCTGACCTCTACCCACTAGACGCCAGGACTAGCCTCCCAGCTGTGACAACTAGAAATTTCTTCAGACATTGTCCGCAGGTGCAAAATCGCCCCTGGCTGAAAATCACTGATTTGCCTCTAAACTACTAGTCCTGGGTGAGAAAATGGGATTCAAGTTCTCTTTTCTCACTTGGACCAAAGGAAAGACCCGTGTCCTCAGAGCGTGGGCTCTAAACCACCTTCATTGGATGCACCTGGAGTGCAGCCTCAATGCAGATTCCAGGGCCTGCCCCAGAGCTGCCGAGCCCAAACTTCTGGTAAACATCTGCCTGGCAGGGGGCTTACCCTGGAGCAGAGGTGCCAGGGTGGGTGTACCAGGAGGACTTCCTGGAGAAGGGGCCATGGAGACAAGTTTGGAAGGGTAAATGGAATCAGCCGGCCGGAAAAGGGAGGAGGACGGGTGTCACGGGCCCTTCAGTGAGGGCCCATGGGCCTTTTGCTGTGAGCGTCGTTGGGGCCACTGCTCCTCCTTGAACCCTGTCCCACGCCTGGCATCACTGCCTCTTAAGTTAACTAATTTTTTTCCGTTAAAAATATAAGTGTGTATTCACTTTGCAAAACAATTTAGAAGTAGATTAGCCAAAAGGAGAAAAAATTAAAATCATATGATGTCTGAGCAGAGACAGCCATTGCTAACATTTTCCTGTGCATTTTACAACTGGGTACAAAATTTTAACAAAGACGGATCCAGTGTACATACTGTCTTAAGTCCTGCCTTTTTCCACTTAAGAAGTTATCTTCTTTTTTTTTATTATTTTGGAGGAGCTTTTTTTTTTTTTTTTTTTTGCAGTATGTGGGCTTCTCACTGTTGTGGCCTCTCCCGTTGCGGAGCATAGGCTCCAGACGCGCAGGCTCGCGGCCGTGGCTCATGGGCCCAGCCGCTCCGCGGCATGTGGGATCCTCCTGGACTAGGGCATGAACCCGTGTCCCCTGCATCGGCAGGCGGACTCTCAACCACTGCGCCACCAGGGAAGCCCTGGAGGAGCTTTCTTTAATCAATATTTTTTTAATTGAAGTATAGTTGATTTATAATGTTCACTGCTGTACACTAAAGTGATTCAGTTATTTGTGTATACATTTTTCATTTTAAAAATATTCTTTTCCATTATGGTTTATCATAGGATATTGACTATAGTTCCCTGTGCTCTACAGTAGGGCCTTGTTGCTATCCATTCTATATATAATAGCTTACATCTGTTAACCCTAAACTCTCAATCCTTCCCTCCCCCAACCATCTGCCCCTTGGCAACCACCAGTCTGTTCTCTGTGTCTGTGAGTCTGTTTCTGTTTCATAGACAGGTTCATTTGTGTCATATTTTAGATTCCACATACAAGTGATATCATACGGCATTTGTCATTCTCTTTGTTGGCTGCTGCTGTGTGCGTGCAAAGCCCCACACTAATGGACGTGAAAGACACGGAGGGGTGTCACCCTTGCTGGGGATTGTCCTCACTTTGGTAAAGGATCAGCTCTCTGACCACAGGAGAGTGACTTAATCGTCAATAAAATGGGAAGGTGATGATGCCTTTCTTAGAGTGCAGCGTGAACATCAAATGCAACAACAGATACCGAGTGCTTAGTGACCTAGTTTGGGAGAAGCCATTGCCAGTTGAGGTTTGCATTTCCTGGTGTTTTGAAGCAGCTCCCCAGGCAGCAGCTCCAGGAGGGCAGCGGCCTTGCCTCCCTTATTCGTCCAGCACCAGGAGAGTGATTGTCACAGCGTGGGTATCAGTGTGTATTTCTGATTGAGTCCATGATGCTTTCTTCTCCTGCATTCTAGAGGAGGTGAAACATTTGGTTTTAAGTCAGAGAAGATCATCTGAACAGGGCATTCACGTCAAAGAGAAGCTGCATCAGGACCACACACCAGGGAAGCCAGAAAAAGCAAGAAAATGCTTAAGGTCTGGACATGGTGAGTGGAGACCCCGGCAGGGAAGGTGGTTGGTTGGCGTAGCTGGAGTGGCGCGTGTACACTGGAGTCCGCCCCGCGTGTGCCGTGGCTGCACTGCGCCTCTTCACCCTCCGAAGCGGGCGCGGCTCTCCCTGTGCGACTCTTTCATCGTGGATTCTTGCTCTTTCATTTTTGTGACTTACCAAAAAAAAAAAAAAAAAACCCTTTCCTAGCCGTAGAAGTTAGGTACATCTTTTTTCGTTTGTTTTTTAGAATATTCAGTGAATATGCTGGGTTGGCCAAAAAGTTCGCTCGGGTTTTTCCGTAACATGTTATAAAACAATCTATCGTGCTGTCACCAGGAACAAACGTAGTAGTTTGGTTTTCATATTACGGCAACTCTTTTGTTTTTGTGCTAAGATTTTTTTTTTACATGGATGAAGTTATTCTGGACACATAATTTTCTGTTCTGAGATTACTCCATTGCATGCACTGTCCTGTTTCCTTAAGAACTTTCCGTAAACTTCATCTGTGGTGACTTTGTAATATTTCCCCTGCTGGCGGCACTGTAACGTGCTGAACTATTCCCTGTTGGTGGGAACTTAGGAATCTTGTGGGGGGGGTGTTCAGTATTCTCTACGGTGCTGAAGTGGACAGTTGAACAGATGATAGACTTTTCTTCTTTTTTGTTCTCTGGGGGGTTAGATAAGGACCTAGAGGCCTTCTCTTGCCTCCATTTGTCCAAAGTAACCATAGTTATTCTGTGTATTCATTCATTACTCACGTATTATTGACAGACCTTTTTACTGAATGCTTGGGGACTGTTCCCCATGGGGCTGGCATTGCATGTGCCTTAGTGAAATCGTATAGAACAGGAAGTTTCGAGACGCTGGCTAATATCACTGGCTTCTCACCCAGCAGAAAAGGCAACTCTTCCCAAGACCACCGAGGACGATGAAGAGCTGCTCAGGATGGAAGATCTTGACACAGTACAGTAAGGATGGCCCTGTGTTATTTTGGGGTGTGGGAGTGGAACCCCCTCTTGTACTTGCCCCACAGATTCTCACCCAGCGTCATGTCGATTTTTGGTAACTTCAGTTATGTTCGATCTGACGCAGTCCAGCTGAGATGAACGGAACGGAGAGAGAGGCATGCTGTGCCTTTGAGTGTGTGTTGTGCATCGGGCACCATGCTTTTGTGTGCGTTACTGTATCGCATTTAATCATCAGCAGTATCACTCTGTGGGGTGGTATTACCATCTCCATTTTCTCCATAAAGTGACTGAGAGGTTACGTGATTTTTACAAAGTTATAAAAGTAGAATTGTTGGTCATCTTGAGAGTGTTGGTAACGCCAGGATCCCAGCCCACACCTTCAGATGACTGAGTCCACAGCCTTTCCTGTTGAGAGTGCGGTTGCTCTTGGAGCCTCCTGTAGCCTAATGAGGGTCCAGCGAAGGAGGCTTCTCAGATGCCGTGGGGAGTCAGGGAGAATGGAGGCCCAGCTGGTGGCTTGACGGGATAGGATGGGAAGAACCAGAGAACATGTCATTTTTTTCGAAAATTTTATTGAATTATAGTTGATTTACAGTGTTGTGTTAATTTCTTCTGTACAGCAACGTGACTCAGAACATGTTTTAAAGTGTCGATTAAAAATTTTTTTTGCAGGAATTTACAGATTAATTTGGGGAGAATGGACTTTTTTCCCCCCAAGAATATATATATATATATATATATATATATTTTTTTTTTTAACATCTTTATTGGAATATAATTGCTTTACAATGGTGTGTTAGTTTTTGCTTTATAACAAAGTGAATCAGCTATACATATATCCCCATATCTCTTCCCTCTTGTGTCTCCCTCCCTCCCACCCTCCCTATCCCACCCCTCTAGGTGGTCACAAAGCACTGAGCTGATCTCCCTGTGCAATGTGGCTGCTTCCCACTAGCTATCTATTTTACATTTGGTAGTGTATATATGTCCATGCCATTCTCTCGCTTTGTCACAGCTTACCCTTCCCCCTCCCCGTGTCCTCAAGTCCATTCTCCAGTAGGTCTGTGTCTTTATTCGCGTCCTGCCCCTGGGTTCTTCATAAACATTTTTTTTTTAGATTCCATATATATGTGTTAGCATACGGTATTAGTTTTTCTCTTTCCGACTCGCTTCACTCTGTATGACAGACTCCAGGTCCATCCACCTCATTACAAATAACTCAATTTCGTTTCTTTTTATGGCTGAGTAATATTCCATTGTATATGTGTGCCACATCCTCCTCATCCATTCATCTGTCGATGGACACCTAGGTTGCTTCCATGTCCTGGCTATTGTAAATAGTGCTGTGATGAACATTGTGGTACGTGACTCTTTTTGTGTTTTTTTTTATGTCTGTGTGGACAGTGATAATAATCCAACAGTATTATTATCATCAACAACAGATATTTTAAAATTTTTGAATTTTATTTTATTTTATTTATTTATTTATTTATTTTGCGGTACGCGGGCCTCTTACTGTTGTGGCCTCTCCCGTTGTGGAGCACAGGCTCTGGACGCACAGGCTCAGCGGCCATGGCTCATGGGCCCAGCCACTCCACGGCATGTGGGATCCTCCCAGACTGGGACACGAACCCGTGTCCCCTGCATCGGCAGGTGGACTCTCAACCACTGCGCCACCAGGGAAGCCCTATTTTATTTTTTTATTAAGCAGGTTCTTATTAGTCATCAGTTGTATACACATCAGTGTATACATGTCAATCCCAATCGTCCAGTTCAGCACACCCCCCCCCCCCCGCCGCTTTCCTCCATTGGTGTCCATACGTTTGTTCTCTACATCTGTGTCTCAATTTCTGCCCTGCAAACCGGTTCATCTGTACCATTTTTCTAGGTTCCACATATACGCGTTAATATACGATATTTGTTTTTCTCTTTCTGACTTACTTCACTCTGTATGACAATCTCTAGATCCATCCATGTCTCAAAAAATGACCCAATTTCGTTCCTTTGTATGGTTGAGTAATATTCCATTGTATGTATGTACCACATCTTCTTTATCCATTCATCTGTCTGTGGGCATTTAGGTTGCTTCCATGACCTGGCTATTGTACATAGTGCTGCAATGAACATTGGGGTGCATGTATCTTTTTTATTTTGGGGGGGGATTTTCTTTTATTCAAACAGAAAGTCACAAAAATTATAATCATCATCAGTTCACTCAGTCCCATATAATTAATTTTTTTATCTTGATCTTTTGTTAGCACTTTTATGAATTCATCAGTTTTCCATTAGAGTTCTGAAAATGCTTATTCATTCAGTTCAGCAGTATAGTCAGTTACCAGAAACCTGTACTTGTCAGAGTCTTTTCCATGAATTCCTTGAAGATGAAACCTTTTTATAGGAACATTTTTGCAAAAGCATCAGAGTACACCCAGAACTGTCTGTAAATGACAAAAGACTTAAAAATGACCACGGTTAAAGATTTAATGAAAGTTCATAATGATGCAATTGAGAAGGAAATTTAGTTATTTCTGAGATATACACTTTAAAGTAATAACTAGAATTATGACATAACATTATACCAGAACATATAAGATTTTTAGAAATTTCATGTTATGTCTGAAACATTTATATTAACATATTTCCATACAAATAACCCAAAGAAAGTTTAGTATTAGTTGCTTTTTTTGTTTGTTTTTTTATACTGCAGGTTCTTATTGGTCATCAATTTTATACACATCAGTGTATACATGTCAATCCCAATCGCCCAATTCAGCACACCACCATCCCCACCCACCGCGGTTTCCCCCCCTTAGTGTCCATACGTTTGTTCTCTACATCTGTGTCTCAACTTCTGCCCTGCAAACCGGTTCATCTGTACCATTTTTCTAGGTTCCACATATGTGCGTTAACATACGATATTTGTTTTTTGCTTTCAGACTTAGTTCATTCTGTATGACAGTCTTTAGATCCATCCACATCTCAACAAATGACTCAATTTCGTTCCTTTTTATGGCTGAGTAATATTCCATTGTATATATGTACCACATCTTCTTTATCCGTTCATCAGTCGATGGGCATTTAGGTTGTTTCCATGACCTGGCTATTGTAAATAGTGCTGCAGTGAACATTGCGGTGCATGGGTCTTTTTCAATTATGGTTTTCTCTGGGTATATGCCCAGTAGTGGGATTGCTGGGTCATATGGTAATTCTATTTTTAGTTTTTTAAGGAACCTCCATACTGTTCTCCATAGTGGCTGTATCAATTTACATTCCCACCAACAGTGCAAGAGGGTTCCCTTTTCTCCACACCCTCTCCAGCATTTGTTGTTTGTACATTTTCTGATGATGCCCATTCTAACTGGTGTGAGTTGATACCTCATTGTAGTTTTGATTTGCATTTCTCTAATAATTAGTGATGTTGAGCAGCTTTTCATGTGCTTCTCGGCCATCTGTATGTCTCCTTTGGAGAAATGTCTGTTTAGGTCTTCTGCCCATTTCTGGATTGGGTTGTTTGTTTCTTTAATATTGAGCTGAATGAGCTGTTTATATATTTTGGAGATTAATCCTTTGTCCATTGATTTGTTTGCAAATATTTTTTCCCATTCTGAGGGTTGTCTTTTCGTTTTGTTTGTAGTTTCCTTTGTTGTGCAAAAGCTTTGAAGTTTCATTAGGTCCCATTTGTTTATTTTTGTTTTTATTTCCATTACTCTAGGAGGTGGATCAAAAAAGATCTTGCTGTCATTTATGTCAAAGAGTGTTCTTCCTATGTTTTCCTCTAAGAATTTTATAATGTCTGGTCTTACATTTAGGTCTCGAATCCATTGTCAGTTTATTTTTGTGTTTGGTGTTAGGGAGTGTTCTAATTTCATTCTTTTACATGTAGCTGTCCAGTTTTCCCAGCACCACTTATTGAAGAGACTGTCTTTTCTCCATTGTATATCCTTGCCTCCTTTGTCATAGATTAGTTGACTATAGGTGCGTGGGTTTTTCTCTGGGCTTTCTATCTTGTTCCATTGATCTATGTTTCTGTTTTTGTGCCAGTACCATATTGTCTTGATTACTGTTGCTTTGTAATATAGTCTGAAGTCAGGGAGTCTGATTCCTGCAACTCCAATTTTTCCCTCAAGACTGCTTTGGCTCTTCGGGGTCTTTTGTGTCTCCATACAAATTTTAAGATGATTTGTTCTAGTTCCATAAAAATGCCATTGGTAATTTGATAGGGATTGCATTGAATCTGTAGATTGCTTTGGGTAGTATAGTCATTTTCACAATAGTGATTCTTCCAATCCAAGAACATGGTATATCTCTCCATCTGTTGGTATCATCTTTAATTTCTTTCATCAGTGTCTTATACTTTTCTGCATACAGGTCTTTTGTCTCCCTAGGTAGGTTTATTCCTAGGTATTTTATTCTTTTAGTTGAAATGGTAAATGGGACTGTTTCCATAATTTCTATTTCAGATTTTTCATCATTAGTGTATAGGAATGCAAGAGATTTCTGTGCATTAATTTTGTATCCTACAGCTTTACCAAATTCATTGATTAGCTCTAGTAGTTTTCTGGTGGCCTCTTTAGGATTCTCTATGTATAGTATCATGTCATCTGCAAACAGTGACAGTTTTTCTTTTCCAATTTGTATTCCTTTTATTTCTTTTTCTTCTCTGATTGCCGTGGCTAGGACTTCCAAAACTATGTTGAATAATAGTGGTGAGAGTGGACATCCTTGTCTTTTTCCTGATCTTAGAGGAAATGCTTTCAGTTTTTCACCATTGAGAATGATGTTTGCTGTGGGTTTGTCATATACAGCCTTTATTATGTTGATGTAGGTTCCTTCTATGCCCACTTTCTGGAGAGTTTTTTTTTATCATAAATGGGTGTTGAATTTTGTCAAAAGTTTTTCTGCATCTATTGAGATGATCATTTAGTTTTTATTCTTCAATTTGTTAATATGGTGTATCACATTGATTGATTTGCATATATTGAAGAATCCTTGCATCCCTGGGATAAATCCCATTTGATCATGGTGTATGATCCTTTTAATGTGTTGTTGGATTCTGTTTGCTAGTATTTTGTTGAGGATTCTTTGCATCTATATTCATCAGTGATATTGGTTTGTAATTTTCTTGTTTTGTAGTATCTTTGTCTGGTTTTGGTATCAGGGTGATGGTGGCCTCATAGAATGAGTTTGGGAGTATTTCTTCCTCCGTAATTTTTTGGAAGAGGTTGAGAAGGATGGGTGTTAGCTCTTCTCTAAATGTTTGATAGAATTCACCTGTGAAGCCATCTGGTACTGGACTTTTGTTTGTTGGAAGATTTTTTTTTAAGATGTTGGGGGTAGGAGTTTATTAATTAATTAATTAATTTTTGCTGTGTTGGGTCTTCGTTTCTGTGCGAGGGCTTTCTCTAGTTGTGGCAAGCGGGGGCCACTCTGGGGGCCACTCTTCATCGCGGAGCACGGACCTCTCACTATTACGGCCTCTCTTGTTGTGGAGCACAGGCTGCAGATGAGCAGGCTCAGTAGTTGTGGCTCACGGGCCTAGTTGCTCCACAGCATGTGGGACCCTCCCAAACCAAGGCTTGAACCCGTGTCCCCTGCATTAGCAGGCAGAATCTCAACCACTGTGCCACCAGGGAAGCCCATGTTGGAAGATTTTTAATCACAGTTTCAGTTTCATTACTTGTGATTGGTCTGTTCATATTTCCTATTTCTTCCTGGTTCAGTCTTGGAAGGTTATACCTTTCTAAGAATTTGTCCATTTCTTCCAGGTTGTCCATTTTATTGGCATAGAGTTGCTTGTAGTAGTCTCTTAGGATGCTTTGTATTTCTGCGGTGTCTGTTGTAACTTCTTTTTCATTTCTAATTGTAATGATTTGAGTCCTCTCCCTCTTGATGAGTCTGGCTAATGGTTTATCAATTTTGTTTATCTTCTCAAAGAACCAGCTTTTAGTTTTATTGATCTTTGCAATTGTTTTCTTTGTGTCTATTTCATTTATTTCTGCTCTGATCTTTATGATTTCTTTCCTTCTGCTAATTTTGGGTTTTGTTTGTTCTTCTTTCTCTAGGTTCTTTAGGTGTAAGGTTAGATTGTTTATTTGAGACTTTTCTTGTTTCTTGAGGTAGAGTTGTATAGATATAAACTTCCCTCTTGGAACTGCTTTTGCTGCATCCCATAGGTTTTGGATCGTCGTGTTTTCATTGTCATTATTTTTTTATTTCATCTTTGATTTCCTCAGTGATCTCTTGGTTACTTAGTAACGTATTGTTTAGCCTCCACGTGTTTGTGTTTTTTTTTTTTTTTTTTTTTTTTTTTTTTTTTTTTTTCCGGTATGCGGGCCTCTCACTGTTGTGGCCTCTCCCGTTGCGGAGCACAGGCTCCGGATGCGCAGGCCCAGCGGCCATGGCTCACGGGCCCAGCCGCTCCGCGGCATATGGGATCCTCCCAGACCGGGGCACGAACCCGTATCCCCTGCATCGGCAGGCGGACTCTCAACCACTGCGCCACCAGGGAGGCCCGTGTTTGTGTTTTTTACATACTTTTCCCTGTAACTCATTTCTAATCTCATAGCGTTGTGGTCAGGAAAGATGCTTGATATGATTTCAGTTTTCTTAAATTTCCTGAGGCTGGATTTGTGACCCAAGATGTGATCTATCCTGGAGAATGTTCCATGCGCACTTGAGAAGAAAGTGTAATCTGCTGTTTCTGGATGGAACGTCCTATAAATATCAATTAAATCTGTCTGGTCTATTGTGTCATTTAAAGCTTGTTTCCTTATTTATTTTCATTTTGGGTGATCTGTCCAGTGGTGTAAGTGAGATGTTAAAGTCCCCCACTATTATTGTGTAAGTGTCGATTTCCTCTTTTATAGCTGTTAGCAGTTGCCTTATGTATTGAGGTGCTCCTATGTTGTGTGCATATATGTTTATAACTGTTATATCTTCTTCTTGGATTGATTCCTTGATCATTATGTAGTGTCCTTCCTTTTCTCTTGTAACATTCTTTATTTTAAAGTCTATTTTATCTGATATGAGTATACTTTCTTTTGATTTCCATTTGCATGGAATATCTTTTTCCATCCCCTCACTTTCAGTCTGTATGTGTCCCTAGGTCTGAAGTGGGTCTCTTGTAGACAGCATATATATGGCTCTTGTTTTTGTATCCAGTCAGCAAGCCTGTTTCTTTTGGTTGGAGCATTTAATTCATTCAGGTTTAAGGTAATTATCGATATGTATGTTCCTATGACCATTTTCTTAATTGTTTTGGGTTTGTTTTTGTAGGTACTTTTCTTCTCTTGTGTTTCCTACCTAGAGAAGTTCCTTTAGCATTTGCTGTAGAGCTGGTTTGGTGGTGCTGACTTCTCTGAGTTTTTGCTTGTCTGTAAAGCTTTTGATTTCTCCCTCAAATCTGAATGAGATCCTTGCCAGGTAGAGTAATCTTGGTTGTCGGTTCTTCCCTTTCATCACTTTAAGTATATCATGCCACTCCCTTCTGGCTTGTAGAGTTTCTGCTGAGAAATCAGTTGTTAACCTTGTGGGAGTTCCCTTGTATGTTATTTGTTGTTTTTCCCTTTCTGCTTTCAGTAATTTTTCTTTGTCTTTAATTTTTGCCAGTTTGATTACTCTGTGTCTCAGCATGTTTCTCCTTGGGTTTATTCTGTATGGGACCCTCTGTGCTTCCTGTACTTGGGTGACTGTTTCCTTTCCCATGTTAGGGAAATTTTTGACTATAATCTCTTCAAATATTTTCTCTGGTCCTTTCTCTCTCTCTCCTCCTTCTGGGACCCTTATAATGTGAATGTTGTTGCGTTTAATGTTGTCCCAGAGGTTTCCTAGGCTGTCTCCATTTCTTTTCATTCTTTTTTCTTTATTCTGTTTTGCAGCAGTGAATTCCACCATTCTGTCTTCCAGGTCACTTCTCCGTTCTTCTGCCTCAATTATTCTGCTATTGATTCCTTCAAGTGTAGTTTTCATTTCAGTTATTGTATTGTTCATCTCTGTTTGTTTGTTCTTTAATGCTTCTAGGTCTTTGTTAAACATTTCTTGCATCTTCTCGATCTTTGCCTCCATTCTTTTTCTGATGTCCTGGATCATCTTCAGTATCATGATTCTGAATTCTTTTTCTGAAAGGTTGCCTATCTCCACACTTCATTTGGTTGTTTTTTGGGGGTTTTATCTTGTTCCTTCATGTGGTACATATCCCTCTGCCTTTTCATCTTGTCTGTCTTTCTGTGAATGTGGTTTTTGTTCCACAGGCTGCAGGATTGTAGTTCTTCTTGCTTCTGCTGTCAGCCCTGTGGTGGATCAGGCTATCTAAGAGGCTTGTGCAAGTTTCCTGATTGGAGGGACTGGTACATGACTCTTTTTGAATTATGGTTTTCTCAGGGTAGTGAATTGACATTTTTACATTTTGAAGTTCTCCCATCCATGATCATGGTGTATCTTTTCACCTAATTCAGCTCCTCCTTTATGACTTTTTTTTTTTGTGTGGTACGCGGGCCTCTCACTGTTGTGGCTTCTCCTGTTGAGGAGCACAGGCTCCGGACGCGCAGGCTCAGCGGCCATGGCTTACAGGCCCAGCCGCTCCGCGGCATGTGGGATCTTCCCGGACTGGGGCATGAACCCGTGTCCCCTGCATCGGCAGGCGGACTCTCAACCACTGAGCCACCAGGGAAGCCCTCCTTTATGACTTTTAATAGGGTTGATTTTTTTCTTCCTGTAGTTTTTGTGGATAATTCCTGTAAAAGAATTCCTGAATATTTTAGAGTTTCAGTTGCTTTTTATAAAATATATTATTTTTCCATCAATAATGATAATGCAAGTTTGTCTGCAGACTGGCAGCCTCAGCATGACTGCAGGCTTGTTAGAAATGGGCATCTCAGGGCCACCCCAGGCTTGCTGAACCACAATGTGCATTTTATTCAGTGATTCATATGCATGTTGAAATTTGAGAAGCACTGGGTTAGAGGAATGCAGTGTTATATTTTTAAAAATCTGCTTACATGCAGTCCAATAAATAGATTCTTAGATCTGGTCCCTGATTTTTCTCACTTTCATTTATTTTTCTCTTTGTGAATTTTCTAGATGTGGTACTTCAAGACCAGGTATTTCTTTGGGAGGGGCAACCATGACAGAGATGGAGAAGTTAATTGAGAGGCCGTCATTTAACAGCTTAACAAACTTGTTGGAAAAGCAAAAATTTCAAAGTAAGTTAGGATGGGACTTTGGAAATTTATAGTATAACTAGACCTGGAAAAGAATTATGAAATATTTCAAATTCAGGATACTTCAATAAGATTCAAATATTATTCCAAAGTGAAAACTACTACATGCAATTTTGACTTACCCGGTCCATCTCACCTCATCCATCTGTCCGTCCGTCCATCCCATCCCATCCCATCCCATCCCATCCCATCCTTTCCCACTCCACCAGTATTTCTGTGCTCCTGGTCCATGGTGTTGTGTGTATGGGAAACATGAAAATCTCTAATATTGACCAGAGACTTCCAGATAAATAAATACACTTCTATGTGATAGATGCTGTGTAGGGTGGGTATATGGGATGTGCCAGGGTGGAGAGGCTCTCTTTGGAACATGAGAAGCCATTTGCTTCTTACGGTGGAATGAGGGAAATGGCACTCCTGAAAGCATGTGATCTGAGTGTCCGACTCCCAGCAAGGACCCTCAGGTCCCTGAATTTACCTCCTTGTTCTTGGCCTGGATCTCCTCAGCAGTGTTTCAGCAAGCGGTTGTGTTTCCAGTATGAGGTGGAAAATTCTAGAGCCGGGGCACTTGCTTCCTGTTTCCCATTCATTGAGCTGTAACTGCTGCAAATCATTTCCTTAACCTTCAGTCAATCTGCTTTACCTGGTTCTAGTCCAACCCTGAAGCTTCTGGAGTCAGGCTCCTCACTGGCTGTGGGAGATGTAGGAGAGTTATGTCAGTCCTGTTTTTCAGGTCCTAAAAGACTAGGAACACCTTGCAACTCCTTCCGAGTTTTCTCTTTCCAGGTTAAACAGCCTCAGTGCTTTTTAATGTCCTTTAAGCATTTTAATGAGGTTTTCAAGCCATGCTTTTTTTTTGAAGTAGAGAAACGTACACAGAAAAATGTACAACAATGTACCCACAATTTAGGTATTAATATTTTGCCATATTTCCTTTATTTCTTTCTTGTTCCTTTTTTCTTTTCTTTCTTTCTTTCTTTTCTGTTTTTTTTTTAAAGAAATAAGAGGCTACAGATACAATTTACACGCTCTTGGCTTCCCATGCTTTTGAGAGGTGTACAGCCACCCTTGCCTAGAAATCGGTGTAACCCCCCCGCCCCCCTCTTTCTCACACGTTCACACAACATTGTAGTGATTTTTGGTTTCGTGAGTTACAGAAATGTCTTCACGCATGCGTATTTAGCAGCAGCTTCCTCTTTCTCTCGACTTTAGTTCTGAGATTTATTGGGGTCAGTACATCTCAGTCCAGCCCCTTCTACCTCCTGTACAGTGCCCTGTCGGGTAGCGCCCCCTTCATCCCTACAGACCCCGCTGAGGGATGTTTGAATGTCACCAGTTTCCTGTTACCACTGCTGTGACAGCAACCGTCCTTGTGCAGGGCTCTAGCGCACGCGTCGGAGGGTGTGGGGTGCATGCCCGGCGGGGTCACGGGCGTAGGAAATGCGCTGTGACTGCTCAGGGTATGCTGCCGGTTTAGGGTCCCGGTTGTACTTCTTCGCCCTCCTGACAGCAGCCCCGAGAATTCCCGCTTCTCCACATCACCCTTGCATAGTCAGGGGCCCAGTTCCTGATTATTGGGATTGAGAGCATCTAGAATGCTTATCTGGTCAGCACTTAGGTCATTTGCCTATTCCCATTTCTTCACTTATGTCGTTCTGTTGTGTTTAAATTTTTTTTCTTGTTGATCCCCAAGCCTTTTTTTTAAAGGTCTTTTGAATAACTCTGCATAGTTTCACACACTGTAAACATCACAGGCTGGGGTCTGTACCTTACCCTTTCCATTCATGTAGGGTGTCTTGTTGTGTATCCCGGGTATTCACCGCTTCCCGTCCAGTTTGTACTTTGGGTAACACTTAAGAGACCCTTCCTCAAACAGATGGCAGTCTAGTCTCCCAAGTATTCTTCTAATGATTTTGAAGTTTCTGTTTTCCACCTTCAGTCTGCAACTCATTTTGCATACGGCATGAGGTGCCCTATAATTGCATTTGCCGCCAGATGGACAGTCAGTATCATTGATCGACTGGTCCATCTTTTCCCACTGATTTGAAATGCCACCTCTGGCCTCTTTTAAGTCTCCCTATGTGTGTGGCTCTATTTCTGGGCTTGCCCGCAATGGTCTGTTCCATTGGTCTCTCTGTCACAGAACCTATAGCTCATGGTTTTAGTTACCCACACTTATGTGTCTTATCATCTCCTTTTTCTTCTTGATCTAAGCTGGGTGCTGAGCTGAGCATCTTATGTGCCTTTACCCACTGACTCTTCTCGATGCCCTTAGGAGGCAGGTGCTGCCCCCATTCGACAGACGGGGTTGTCGAGGCTCAGAATGGTTAAGGCGCTTTCCCTGCAAGAGGGGGAGAGCTGATTCTAGAACTTTGGTGGTTCAGCTTCAAAGCCCAACCCTCAGCGCTGCACTGAGGTTATTAGCCGACGGGGAGGAGAACTTGGGTATTGTGTGGCGCTGGTGTCGTCACAGCTGGCTCTGGGTACTGGCGAGTGGGGGATCAGGACCCCATAATTTCCTGCTGTGTGTACCCAACGAGTGCTGTCCGCATTGGGATGCGTCTCCCAGTTGCTGGGATAAAGCAGGAGCACAGACTCTGCCTCCAGGGAGCCCCCAGAGCCTTCCGCATCCCTGCTTCGAGAAGCAGCCACATACATCCTCTGGGACAGGAGCTCCGCTGAACGTTTATTCCCTTCCTCTGATTTCACAGTTAAACAGAAAGAATCAGACGCGAGGAGGAAAAACCAGAGGAGGAGGGAGACATCTCACATGGAGACAGACTCCAGGCTCACAGGCCACGGGAAGCAGGGCACGTTCGCCATGCAGCTGGCGGTGATGCCGCTCCTCGCAGGTAGGCACACCCGTTGCCAGCAGCGTCCGGTCTCCTTGACCCGTGTGGCTAGAATGCCTGTAAACAGGACACTTGCGGTGACCGAGCCCCTGCCCTACGCTCTCAGCCACCCCCGCCAGGTGGGCATGTCTCCACTATATAGAGCGGGAAATGGAGGCGCAGTGAGTAAGCAAAGCCTGGGTTTGAACCTAGGTCTGATTCCAAAGTCCAAGCAAACGTGAGAATAAGAAACGTCATGGTTTTGTTTGCTACATAAGATGCTACTTTGTATAAACACGTTCCTGCAGATTTTTACAAAGACGTCTAGTAAAGGAAATGAGGAAAGGCGACCAGTATTTATGTCCTGTCATTTACTTCTCACGACCAGCTCTGATCTTCCCAGTGAACTGGTACTGGTGGTATAGGGCGTGGTTATCATTGTCATGATTTTTTCAGGGAGGAATCGAAACTCAGAGAAGTCAAGCAGCAAAACCTGAGGGCACACAGCTCAGTGGCAGAACAGGGGTTTACTTCATTTGCTTTGCAAGATCTATCACAGTTTATAAACTCAGTTTGATAAATAATAAGTAGGTATTTATTATGTCCATATGTTTAGATAATGGAAGGCTCAGAATATATTTTGGGTAAAATTATATGACTTTGTTTTAAAAAGGGAATATGGGGGGAACCCTCTTCTTTTTCTTTTTAGAGAAAATAACTTCAAACTTATTTCACTGTGGGGTTTTTGGCCATCAGGGTGAACGAGCGCCCCCTTCTGGCCTATCTGGAGAAACTTAGGCAGACGCGGAGGGTCAGTGAAACCCCATAGGGTCAGAGTCCAGTGCCGGGGTGCCGGGAAAATCCTTATTTCCACAAGCGCTTGGGTTGATGTCTATATGTTTTGAGGAACTACTATTAACTTTTTTGTCCACACGTTTAGATGGATTTTTGAAAATTAGTTTCACCCAAAGTGAGTTTTCAGAGACTCTTACCCACTGCTGAGCCGTGTCCAGGAGGACCGGGCCTTTCACGCAGCGGCCACATGGCCCCGCCTGGGGCAGTGACTTTGGTTCATGCTTCTTTGGTCTTGAACCCAGAAGCAACCAGTGCTGCTCCAGGTGGGTGGGCCCCGGGGGACCTGCCTGACCTGCTCCTTACTTTGCTGTGAGGGGAGGGAGATGCTGAATGGTCCTGGTCTGCCCGGTGTGACCATTTCCAGCAGGTGAAGCCAAGAGGTGCCTGGGCTTCCCCTCCGTTTAACTTGTGCTGCCATGGCCCTGTACAGTGACAGTTATTGCAAGAGTGACAAAACAGACTTTGAATCCTGGCTCAGCCCTTTACCAGCAGGTCGCCTGCTTTCTCTGAGTCTCAGTTTCCTCATCTGTAAAATGGGGACAATAACTGCCACCCCAGGGGGCTGTAGGAAGGATCACGAGAGATAATGTGTGTAAACGGCTTAGCGGGGAGCCCTGCACACAGCAGAACTCAGGCAGGTTACTGGTGAGGAGGTGGCAGCTGCTTCACCCGGACATCTGGGTGGGCTGCGTGTAGGGCCCTGGGCCTCCGGCAAGGGGGGCAGAAAGATCCCTGCTCCCTGGCACTGAGGCCACGGCTCGTGGTCATGAGTGCAAGTGGTTGTGGCTCAGCAGGCCCATTGTAGGTTTCTTTTTGCCATAAAATAGAATAGCATAAGATTATTCCAAAACTAGAATGATTATTTTTAGTCACCTTCAATTTAATTTTTTTAAAATAAATTATTTTATTGTATTTATTTTTGGCTGCGTTGGGTCTCCATTGCTGCGTGCGGGCTTTCTCTAGTGGTGAGCAGGGGCTACTCTTCATTGCGGTGTGCGGGCCTCTCATTGCAGTGGCTTCTCTTGTTGCACAGCATGGGATCTAGGCGTGTGGGCTTCAGCAGTTGCAGCACGTGGGCTCAGTAGTTGTGGCTCGCGGGCTCTAGAGCGCAGGCTCAGTAGTTGTGATGCACGGGCTTCGTTGCTCTGTGGCATGTGGGATCTTCCTGGACCAGGGCTCGAACCCATGTCTCCTGCATTGGCAGGCGGATTCTCAACCACTGCACCGCCAGGGAAACCCCATCTTCAATTTAAGATTAGGCCGCAGACTTTGCATACCTTAGTGGTAAATATTGTTGGCCAGTAAGTGCCTAGAAAGTTTCTGTGTTTGGAGTGAACTCTTATGTTTACTGCATAGAGGAGGGGCCACACTTTTAGCCACGCAGGACTGGTTTCGACACTGGTTCTGCTGCTTATTGGCCAAGAGTCCTTGGACAATCACTTGACATCCCTGGACCTATCATGTTCAAGTCCGGCAGCTGTAGGTGCAGAAACCTTGTGGTGCCCACTTGCCCTTGACTTGTTCCTTACGTGGGACAGTGGTTCTCACCTTGGGCACTTATGCCCCTGGGGACACTTGGCACTCTGAGGCATCTTTGGATGTCATAAGTGGGAGTGGGACGCTGCTGAATGTCCCATGATGCACAGGATGGTCCTCATGACGAATAATTATCAGTCCTCACATGTCAGTAGTGCTGAGGTTGAGATCCCTGCCCTGGATCATGGCTGACATCACCTGAGATTTCTGAAGGTTGATATGAGTAGATGTTTGCACTAGAGAGTCCTTCTAAACTGGGCCATCTTCTATGAAAAGGCTTGCAAAGTTCTAGAACACAAATCAGAATTGGCTATGGTCTTAATGAGTTGGTTTATTGAAGAGAGTCACAGGGAGAAGTGGGGGGTCCCCAGGAGATGCCCACGGCCCAGGCAGACAGTGCACACCTCAGGCCCAGGACTTGTCCTGGAAGCAATTGCTCTTCCTGAGTGTGAGTGGTGGGGCTCTCACATGCCCTAAAAATCTATTTACCAGCATCATGAAAGAAATAGAATTGGTCTTTTTGAGCACAGACCCTGTGCTCGGAGGGGCAGTGTTCCTGACACCTTCCTGTGCATAATCCCTTTTCATCCACTTAACCCTGAGAAAGGTGGTATCTCTGTCCATTTTGCACACGACGAAATCAAGCCTCAAAGAGCCTCTAACTTGTTGTAGGTCACATGAAGCCTAACAGCCGGATTTAGGGTTTGAAAAATCTGCTTGCAAATCTGGAGCTTTGCTTTTTTTTTTTTCCCCTTCACCAGTGTCTCTCCACCTGGTGAAATGTCTGGGCCCCTTTTGCGAGAAAAGTATTCTCACAGCTGCCCGTGTGCCCTGCAGTGGTCAAATCGCCCACCCTTTTCTGCAGTTGCACTGTTGTACAACTGTCACAGCAGGAGGTGTGCCAGGCTGGATTTGGCTCGAACGTACCACTTGTGTTCTACGTCAGTACCTACCCTTCCCTCCCTGGATTACAGCAGTGAAAATGACACCGCTGGGCACCAAACACAGACACTGGTGTTAGTTGTTCCTGAGTGTGTTCTAGTCTAAGAACTGCTTGGAGAAGTGCTCCAGAGCTTTCTGCAGTGAAGGACTTGTTCCGTGTCTGCTCATAGCCACACATGACTGCTGAGCGTGTGACGTGGGACTCATGCAATGAAGGAAGTGCCTTTTAATTAATTAATTTATTGGCCATGCTGCACGGCATGTGGGATCTTAGTTCCCCAACCAGGGATTGAACCTGTGCCCCCTGCAGTGGAGGCATGGAGTCTTAACCACTGGACCAACAGGCTAGTCTGAAGGAAGTGCATTTTAAATTATATTTAATTTTAATTAATTTAAACATAAATATCCACATATGGCCAGTAACTATGGGACTCACAGCACAAGTCTGGTGGTTCTAGAATTACCTGGAGAGATTTTAAAAATCCCAGTGTGGAGGCTACAGCCCAGACCAAGCCCATGAGACTGGGAGTGGGACCCAAGCGTCATTGTTCCTGATTGTAGCCTATAGATGATTCAGGAAATGCTTATATCACAAGGTGATCATCAACATTAAATCACAAAATGAAATTCTCTTAGAGAACCTATGGGACCCCAGGTGAAAAAGTGGTGCAGACATGCTGCCTGTAGATGTTTCCCAATTATTATTATTATTATTATTATTTTTTTTTTAAAATAAATTTATTTATTTATTTATTTTTGGCTGTGTTGGGTCTTCGTTTCTGTGCGAGGGCTTTCTCCAGTTGTGGCAAGCGGGGGCCACTCTTCATCGCAGTGCGCGGGCCTCTCACTGTCATGGCCTCTCCCGTTGCGGAGCACAGGCTCCAGACGCGCAGGCTCAGTAGTTGTGGCTCACGGGCCCAGTTGCTCCGCAGCATGTGGGATCTTCCCAGACCAGGGCTTGAACCCGTGTCCCCTGCATTGGCAGGCAGATTCTCAACCACTGCGCCACCAGGGAAGCCCCCCAATTATTATTTTTTAAAGCTTTCCTCTTTTTGGTGTAATTTTTTTTTTTTTTTGCAGTACGCGGGCCTCTCACTGTTGTGGCCTCTCCCATTGCAGAGCACAGGCTCCGGACGCGCAGGCTCAGCGGCCATGGCTCACGGGCCCAGCCGCTCTGCGGCATGTGGGATCTTCCTGGACCGGGGCACGGACCTGCGTCCCCTGCTTCGGCAGGCGGACTCTCAACCACTGCGCCACCAGGGAAGCCCTTTTCAGTGTAATTTTATCTTTGACCCTCAGGTTGCCTGATTCCTCCTGTGCTGGTCTCGGGGCTGTTCTGAATAACATTCTAACGCTGTGTGTATCTCCCCGCAGGATGGCAAACTGTCGTGAGTCGTGGCAGTGGAAGGTCGGCCAACGTCTTAGATTGTTTTTTGACACTGAAAACAGAAGTTCCCCTCATGACTGAAGAGCAAAAGCGGGACTTAAACCCCCTGACCATAGAGGTCAAGTGTGTTTCCTGCCTTCCATCACGGTCTGTGTCCTTCAGTGAACTAGAGGTAAGAGTGAGCCAGGCCAGCTGGTTTGAGAGCTGCTTTTCCCAGCCATCTGCCCATCGCCTTTCACCCCTCACCCGCAGTGTTCCTACATGAGAAGTGTGATCATCAACCCCATTTCCTCATTTAGCATCTCACAGCCAGACAGCAAAGAGATTAGGTTCCTGGGATCAGGAGTTACCAAGTGTGAGGTCTCCTCTGCTACACCACAGGGTTCTTCAGGTGCAGGTAGTGACCCTCCACTCAGGAGGAGCTCTATGCTTCCTTGTTAGAGCAGCGGTGCTCGCCTAGTGCTCACTTATTTTGAACCAGCCAGTTTAGTGCTGGAGTTTACCTTGGGAGTCCCCTGTTCCTCTCCTGGTGGGTCCCTGTCCCTGGATTCTGTGTCTTGCTCTTGCTTTGTTTCCGCTTTGATTTTGCTGGAGCACATCCTCCTGTAGCTTTCTGAGAAGAGGTTAATGGGAGATACTTGTTTTATGATCTCTTACGCCTGAAAATATCCTTATTCTACCCTTATACTTGATTGATAGTTAGGGTATAGAATTGTAGGTTAAAAAGTCATTTTCCTTCAGTTAAAAAAATTTTTTTATTGGAGTATAGTTGATTTACAATGTTGTGTTAGTTTCAGGTACACAGTAGAGTGAATCAGTTATACGTATACACATATCCACCCTTTTTACATTCTTTTCCTATATAGATAATTACAGAGTATTGAGTAGAATTCCTTGTGCTATACAGTAGCTCCTTGTTAGTTATCTCTTTTATATATAGTGGTGTGATCTCCCAATCCCAATCTCCCAATTTATCCCTCCCCCCTCTCCTCTGGTAACCATAAGTTTGTTTTCTACATCTGTCACTCTATTTCTGTTTTGTAAATAAGTTCATTTGTACCATTTTTTAGATTCCACATATAAGCAATATCGTATGATATTTGTCCTTCTCTGTCTGACTTACTTCACTTAGGATAATTTCTAGGTCCATCCATGTTGCTGCAAATGGCATTATTTTATTCTGTTTAATGGCTGAGTAATATTCCATTGTGTATATGTACCACAACGTCTTTATCCACTCCTGGATAAATTATCCATCCATCGATGGACAATTAGGTTTCTTCCATGTCCTAGCTGTTGTAACCAGAGCTGCAATGAACACTGGGGTACATGTATCTTTTTTTTATGTATATAAATTTATTTATTTATTTATTTATTTATTTTTGGCTGCGTTGGGTCTTTGTTGCTGCATGTAGGCTTTTCTCTAGTTGCGGCAAGCGGGAGCTATTCTTCATTGCGGTGCGTAGGCTTCTCATTGCGGTGGCATCTCTTGTTGTGGAGCATGGGCTCTAGGTGCATGGGCTTCAGTAGCTGTGTCATGCGGGCTCAGTAGTTCTGGCTCGCGGGCTCTAGAGTGCAGGCTCAGTAGCTGTGGCACACGGGCTTAGTTGCTCCATGGCATGTGAGATCTTCCTGGACCAGGGCTCGAACCCATGTCCCCTGCATTGGCAGGTGGATTCTTAACCACTGTGCCACCAGGAAAGCCCCATGTATCTTTCTGAATTACAGTTTTCTCCGGATATATGCCCAGTAGTGGGATTGCTGGGTCATATGGTAGCTTTATTTTTAGTTTTTTAAGGAACCTCCATACTCTTCTCCATAGTGGCTGCACCAATTTATATTCTCCCCACCAGTGTAGGAGGGTTCCCTTTTCTCCACACCCTCTCCAGCATTTATTGTTCGCAGATTTTTTTGATGATGGCCATTCTGACTGGTGTGAGGTGATACCTCATTGTATTTTGATTTGCATTTCTCTGATAATTAGAGATGTTGAACATCTTTTCACGTGCTTTTGGACCATCTGCATGTATTCTTTAGAGAATTGTCTGTTTGGATCTTCTGTCCAATTGGGTTCTTTGTTTTTTTGATATTGAGCTGCATGAGCTGTTTGTATATTTTGGAGATTAATCCTTTGTCTGTCTTTTCGTTTGCAAATATTTTCTCCCATTCTGTGGGTTGTCTTTTTGTTTTGTTTTTGGTTCCCTTTGCTGTGCAAAAGCTTTTAAGTTTAATTAGGCTCCATTTGTTTATTTTTTGTTTTTATTTTCATTACTCTAGGAGGTGGATCCAAAAAGATATTTCTGCAATTTATGTCAGAGAGTGTTCTGCCTATGTTTTCCTCTAAGAGTTTAATAGTATCTGGTCTTACATTTAGGTCTTTAATCCGTTTTGAGTTTATTTTTGTGTATGGTGTTAAGGAGTGTTCTAATTTCATTCTTTTACATGTAATTGTCCAGTTTTTCCAGCACCACTTATTGAAGAGACTGTTTTTTCTCCATTTTATATCCTTGCCTCATTTGTCACAGATTAGGTGACCATAGGTGCATGGGTTTATTTCTGGGCCTTCTATCCAGATCCATTGATCTGTATTTCTGTTTTTGTGCCAGTACCATACTGTTTTGATTACTGTAGCTTTGTAGTATAGTCTGAAGTCAGGGAGTGTGATTCCTCCAGCTCCGTTTTTCTTTCTCAAGATTGCTTTGGCTATTTGGGGTGTTTTGTGTTTCGATACCAATTAAAAATTTTTTTGTTCTAGTTCTGTGAAAAATGCCATTGGTAATTTAATAGGGATTGTATTGAATCTAGATTGCCAAGGTGACTATCTATAAAAAGGTCTGCTTGAAAGCTGGCCCTTCACCGGTGTCTAGGAACTTGAATCATTCTCTAATGAGAGTGGTTCCTGGGCCTGACTGTTTCTGCCAACAGTACTGACCATGCTTTCCTTCAGGGCACCTGGCATATTGGGACACAGGCTGGGGGAGCCTAGTACCAGCCCCAATCAAAACCCTGGGTGCTAGGTCTCCAGTGAGCTCCCTGGTGGACAGTGCGTCACCTGAGTTGTCACAGTCAGTTGTGCAGGAGCTCAGTGCATCCTGGGACACACAGGAGGAGGCCATGGGGAGATGGCGCTTGTCCCCCTGCTTTGCCTCGCAGCCCTTTTCCCTTTGCAGGCTTTGCCTGGTCTCCTCTGGCCTTTGTGAAGCCCAGCTGTGGGTCCGACCACAGCTGAGTCCTGAGGTTCTCCTAGAGAATCACGGATCTGGGGGTGGCCCCGGGGCCACCGACTCAGCAGTGTTTTCCTGCTTTGTGGGTTGCCGTCCCTGTTTGTACAGTCCTTGTTTCCTCAAGTTGGTTTTTCTGTTTGTTTGGTCTCCATCGTCACATCTGTCTTAATCCCCTGGTTCGCTGCTCATAGGTAAGAGTGGGGGCCTCAAAAGCAGCCTTGGGTGCCGAGCGGGCTTGTGGGTTCTGAGCCTCATGCTGCGGTGGCCTGGGTGGGCTGGTGGTGGGGAGACCTCAAGGTCGATCTCTGGAGGTCTCTCCCAGTTGCCCGCCTGGAGGGTAAGGGTCTGGTAGCCAAGGGATGAAAAGGATGTGGGGTCTGCATTGGATGGTCTGTGAGCATTTGGTCACCTAATACATCTGGTTTGGATAGGAGCCGAATGCCATCAGCTGTCCCTCATTCCAGAGACCCTCTGGTTTTTTAATTTTTAAAATAGCAAGCAGAAAAGTAAAAATATCCTACAAAATATCCTACAGAATCAACTATTTTCTCTTGATGTACAGTTCTGTAAATTTCAATTCATGTGTGGATCAGTGTTCTCACCACCACAGTGAGGATATAGAACACCTCTATGACCGCAACCCCCAAACTCTTTTGTACTAGCCCTTTATGACCACATCTTCCCCACCCGCACTCCCGGCAACCGCAGATGTGTTTGTCGTGATAGTTTTAACTTTTGAAGATTGTCATACAGATGGGGTTATATATTGTGTAACATCCACACTAACAACCCCTGCTCCAGCAGGGAACAATACGTATAGCCTCCTTCACTCAGAACGATGCTGGCGAGATTCCTGCAAGCTAGAATTCATCCCTTTTTGCCTCTGAGTCGTATTCTGGAGCTGGATGTAACCCCAGTCTGTCTGTCCATTAACCCATGGAGGATGTTTAGGTTGTTTCTGGTTTGGGGCAATTATGAATACAGGTGCTAAAACATCTGTGTACGTGGTTTTGTGTGAACATAAGCCTTCAGTTCCTTAGGATAAATGCCCACAAGTGGGCTTCCCGGGCTCTGTGGAGAGGCTATGGCTGCATTCTCACCAGTGGTGTGCGAGGGTTCCAGCTGCTCCTTATCCTCCCCAGAACTTGGTATTGTCAGTGTTTTATTTTTAATTTTGGCCACTCTAATGAGTATGCAGTGTTATCTCATTGGGGTTTACCATGCATTTCCCTGATGCAGAGTGATGTGGCGCATCTTTTAATCTGCTTATCTGCCATGTTATGGCCCCTTTGGTGAAGTGTCAATTCAAGTTTTTGCCCACATTTCAACTGAGTTCTTTTTTTTAAATAAATTTATTTATTTTTGGCTGCATTGGGTTTTCTTTGCTGTGCACGGGCTTTATCTGTTTGTGGTGAGTGGGGACTACTCTTTGTTGCAGTGCGTGGGCTTCTCATTGTGGTGGCTTCTCTTGTTGCGGAGCGTAGGCTTCAGTAGCTGTGGCTCACTGGTTCCAGAGCTCAGGCTCAGTAGTTGTGGCGCACGGGCTTAGTTGCTCCGTGGCATGTGGGATCTTCCCGGACCAGGGTCTGAACCTGTGTCCCCTGCATTGGCAGGCGGATTCCTAACCACTGCGCCACCAGAGAAGTTCTCAACTGAGTACTTAGTTTTCCTGTTGTTGAGTTGAGAGTTTTAAAATCTATTCTGGATACAAGTCCTCTTTTGGATATATTCTTTGCAGATATTTTCTCCCAGTCTGTAGTCTGCCTTTTTATTCTCTTATTTTAATTTTGATGAAGTCCAAATTATACATTTTTGTTTTCTATGGATTGTGTTTTTGTGTCACATCTAAGAACTCTTTGCCTAACTCCTGGTGACAGGGGTTTTCTTCTATATGTTTATAGTTTTACGTTTGGATCTATAGTCAATTTTGAGTTAATTTATGTATAAGGTTTAAGTTAATGTTCACTTTTTTGCATACACATGACTGTTCCAGCACCATTTGTGGAAAAGACTTTTTTTTCATTGAATTTCTTTTGCATTTCTGACAAAAATAAGTTGGCTGTACTGGTAGAGGTCTATTTCTGGATCCTTTATTCTTCTTTTTCAAAATTGTGTTAGCTCTTCCAGTTTCTTTGCCCTTTCATATAAATTTCAGAATCAGCTTGTCTCTACCTACAAAAACTTGTGCTAGGATTTTGCCTGGCTTTGCATTAAATCCATAGATCAGTCTGGGGAGAACTGACGTCTTACTGTGTTGAGCCTTCCAACCCCTGAATTCAGTGTGCCTCTCCATTAGTTTAGGTCTCCTCTTTTCTCTCTCATTAGTGTTTTGAAGCTCTCAGGACCCTGTATTCATTTGCCTGCACAACAAACTAACAGCCTCCCGCCAAGCAGTAGGGGAGGGGAGGGCACTTGGGCTGGGTGGCTTCTCGGGACTCGCAGCGGTTCCCTTGCTGGGCTGTTTCCTGTGACCCCTAGATCCAGAGATGCTGGGTCCTGCCAGTTCCTAAGTCTTTTGAGGATTTTGCAGAGAATGTGGCTGGTTCTCAGCTTCTCCATTACATGCTTGGGATTTGGCTTCCTCACCTGTGCTGTGTCTGCACCACTTGCTCGTCACTGTCCCAGCCCTCATGCTGGCTTCTGTTCTCTTCTCCTTGTCCTTGTATGTTTATGTCTTTTAAAAAAATTCCCTGTGGTTTTAGGGGAGTTCGGTGCGGGGTGTAACCATGTGTGTGTGTTCAGTCTGCCACTTGAACCACATGACCTGATGTTTAGTTCATGTCCCCAGTGGGCTGAAGTTGCCCGCACAAGGGACCATGATGTCAGCGTCCCCGGCACCTAGCCCAGGGCCTGGTACAAACAGGAGCTCGGTGACCATCAGTCAAGCATGAGAGCCAAGGAACAGGACATTTTGATACACCGTTTGTATCACAGTTCATCTGTTTGAAGAGGATTCCTCTCACTCAGATTTTCAGTTGCCTCCCCAGCTGCTGCCACTGCAAACAGATTACAGGTTGGGAACTTGAACTTGCTGGAGGGCAGGTCCAGGAGAGAAACGCAATAGGGGGTTTCCTTCCACTCTTTCTGTCTCATGGGGTTCCCCCACCCCATTCCTTGGAACAGAAAGAGAGCTCTGTCTCTCCACGCCTGGTGCACAATTCTGGGATTCAGGCTTCCTTTGCGTCTAGTCTGGGACATGCAGGAAGAGAATAAAACCCAGGAAACTCACTGGGTTTGGTCTCTTTCTCCAATCTGCCCACTGCCTTTTACTTTTCAAAAGCTGCTCCGTGCATCTCTCTCGGGTTTTTTTATTCTTTAATATTTATTTATTTATTTAGGCTGTGCCGGATCTTCGTTGCGGCACACGGGACCTCCGTTGTGGCATGCGGGCTTCTTAGTTACGGCATGTGGACTCTTAGTTGAAACATGCTTTCTGTTGTACTCAGTGGGAGGTGCAGGGTGGGTGTGCTTATTCCGTTTAACCAGATTTGAAAGCTCCTCTTTTATTTTTCTCTAGCATATCTATTCTTTTTATTAATATATTGTGGATACAAGTCCTTTGTCAGATATATATGCATTGTACATACTTGCTGCCCATCTGGAGCTTGACTTTAATTTTCTTAATAGTGTCTTTGATGAAGTCCATCTTATCAACTTTTTCTGTTATGATAAGTGCTTTTCGTGTCATATCAAATAAATCTTTTTTCCACCCCAAGTTTATGAAGATACCACCCTCTCTTTTCTTCTAGGAGAGGTATGATTTTAGCTTTTATGTTTAGGTCTGTGATTCCTGTAGAATTCATTGCATTTTCCTAACCATAAAAATGGTAAATTTCTTCATTTAGATTTTCTTTAATTTCTCTCTGCAGTGTTTTGTAGTTTCCAGTGTACAGGTCTTACACATCTTTCATTTCTTCCTGAGCATTTTATGTTTTGATGCTGTTGTAGGTGATATTTAAAAATTTCCAGTTTTAGAATTTTCATTGCTAGTAAATAGAATTACGATAGTCTTGACCTTGATGATATACTTTTACTTCTTAAAGACCGAACAAATAGGTTTATTTTATGTACCTGATCATTCTAATACCTGTGCCTTTGGACATCCGGTTTTGCTAGTGGTACCTTTTCCCCTTAGGTGTTTTGTGATTTTTACTATGATCCCATGTTCGATGGAACTTTCTCTGTGGGAATTCTTTGAGGCCTAGGTTGGAAGTGGATTTCTCCAGAAGGTTTTCTTAATTATTTCTGCCAGGTACCTGGGAGCCCTACCAACCCAGGATTATTTTTAAATAAAATTTCAGCATCAATGGTAAAAGAAATAATAAAATAAGTAGTACCCTTGGAGTATGCATTCGGACCACACACTTGTGTAACGGTGAGCTTCTGATGATAAAGTTGTAGCGTGCATAAGGTTTCCTGTTTCTGTCCCGACACAGCCCTGCCCCCCACCTCCAGCTCAGCCTGCGAGTCCTCTTAAACCCAGACCCAAGTTCTGCTTGGTCACTTTATATGCTAAAGCTGAGCCGTGGCAGCCCTCCAGATGCGTGTCTGGGAAACACGGATTCTCGGTTCTAAAAGCCACTCCTCTCCACACTTTCTGTGCCCAGCCATGTGACGGGAAGGAGGCACAGGGCCTGTCCTCGTGGCACTGGCCATCCGGGGGAAGTAGTTGCTTCAGCTGCCAGCTCAGCGCTGTACACATGGCTCTCGGGCCTCACAGTGGCCTTGCAGAGTGGGCTCTGTCCTTGGGGTTTGTGAATGAGGAACCACAGGCCGCAGGGGCTGCAGGGACTGCCGGGGGTGAGCCTGGGGCCAGGATTTGAGCCCCTGGGTGGGGAGGGGGACCGGCAGGGCGTGCCCGCAGCTGCGCCCGTGACCGCCGCCCCTGTTCTCTCGCAGCGGCTGTGCACACCCGTGTACTGCAGGTACCAGTTCCACAGGACCCCAGTGCACAGGACTGAGGGCCAGCCCCATGGGACCCACGTCTACTTCCAGGACATCAACGTCATCTTCCTTGGGGCCATGCACCCCAGCAACCTGAGGGAATACCTGGAGGGCCCCCCCATGGTGGTGGAAGTTCATGACCGGGACCGCAAGTCAGAGGGGTATTCCCGCAAGCCTGCCCTGTTTGGGGAGGACCCACTGGATTCGTACCTCAACCTCCAGACCCTAATTTCTCCGGAAGAGACGGAGAACAACCCCTTTGAAACCCAGGATAAGATGTGGGACCCTTACGGGGTTGCCCAGGTCAGCTTTGCCGACCTCCTCCTTGGCCACAAGTACTTGAACCTGGCCGTCCCCGTCCACAGCTGTGAGCCCAAGGCCACGCGCCTCGGCCATGACAGCAGGCGCAGGAAGGTGGTGGGGTTGCGGGTGCCCGGAGACGGCCTGCAGCATGGCCCAATGCCCCCAGGCGACTACCTGGAGGCCAGCTGCCTGCTGAAGCTGCGGGTGGACGTGGCGGTGCCTCTACGGGCCTGGACTGAGGCCCTGGACGCCAATCCCACGGCCTCCCGGTTTGGCCGCGTCATCTTCGTGTTCACCTCCAGTAAGCCCTCACTCCTGCACGGCCTCCTGCAGGACATCACCGTGATCAACGCCGCGGCCCTGGGCCTGGACTCCTGCCAGCAGATCCTGTCCGCCTTGAAAATGTGGGCGAAGATCCAGGAGCGGCCAGACCTGGATGTGCTCACCGGCTTCCACCTGCTGGACGGGCGGGGCCACCTCCTCATCCTGGAGGGCTTGGCCGACCGGGGCCTGGGGCGGCTGTGGGAGAGCCACCAGAGCCGGTAGGTAGGTCGCCGCATTTCTGGGTGGGGAGGGGTGGCCGAGCTCAGGTTCTGTGATGCCGACTATGGGAGGGGCCTGTTGATTCGATGTCTCTCGGGGTTTGTATAAGGCACTTCACAGAGCTCAGCAACTGGGAGAGCCGCTTGCCTTTGGTTGAAGCAAAGACTTCAGGGGTATATGGAAGGGAGGCTGGTTCAGGAAACTGGGTCCTGCCTTCAGACTCCTGAGGCGCCCTCCCAGCCAGTGGGGAGCAGAGTGTCCTGCACGGCCCTGAGAGGAACACCACAAGGACACAGACATCAGCTCGTCCCGAGGGAGACGGGGCAGATTATCGTGAGGCTGGAGGGCTGCTTGTGCTGCAGAAGTCCCCTTCCCTGGAGGCCCAGGCGCCCCCGACGGCCGCCCCCGGAGATGTTGCAGAGGCAACGGAAGTGTCCCTTTCTGGGCCGCAGCAGGTGGCCCCTCGTGGTCCTTCCGTGCTTTAGTTTTGGTGATGGGATAACTCTCTTTTTCTTCCATGATTTGCAGCTATTGTAGTTTGGATCAACAGGGCCTTCCTTCTCTACTCTGGAGGCCCCCCCGTCTGTTCTCAGAGCTCAGATGCCCCATGACTCAGATACTGACAACAGCAGGGTGTCCAGATGTTGACTCTGTCCACCCAGGGTGGGGCCTGACTTGATGTGCTGATGGCCAAGAGCATGGGGGCAGGGGAGGCAGGGAGGCTGCCTCATGGCTGGTTATCCTCCCAGGAGAACTGAAAGCATGCATACACACAAAAAAGTGCACATGGATGTTCATAGCACTGTTATTTATAATAATCAGAAAGTGAAACAACTCAAATGTCCATCAGCTGATGAATAAAACATCCATACCATGGAATAATATTCAGCCATCAAAAAGGAATGAAGTATTGATACAGATACTTCAACATGGATGAACCTTAAAAACATTATGCTAGGGGACTTCCCTGGTGGTACAGTGGGTAAGACTCGTGCTCCCAATACAGGGGGCCCGGCTTTGATCCGTGGTCCGGGAACTAGATCCCTCATGCATGCCACAACTAAGAGTTCGCATACCACAGCTAAGGAGCCTGCGAGCTGAAACTAAGGAGCCCGCCTGCCACAACTAAGGAGCCCATGAGCCGCAACTAAGGAGCCTGTGAGCTGAAACTAAGGAGCCCGCCTGCTGCAACTGAGACCTGGTTCAACCAAAACAAACAAACAAACAAAAACTCATTATGCTAAGTGACCTGGAGGGCATTGTGCTAAGTGAAATAAGACAGAGAAAGACAAACACTGTATGTTATCACCTACAAATGGAATCTAAAAAATAAACTAGTGAATACAACAAAAAAAGAAACAGACTCACAGAGAGGACAAACTAGTGGTTACCAGTGGGGAGAGGGAAGGGGAGAGGGGCAAGATAGGGGTAGGGGAGGAAGAGGTACAGACTATTGCATATAAAATAAATAAGCTACAAAGATCTATTGTACAGCACAGTACAATATTTTGTAGTAACTATAAATGGAGCATAATCTGTAAAAATTTTGAATCACTATGTCGTACACCTAAAACTAATATTGTAATCAACTATGCCTCAATTAAAAATTATGCTAATAGGGACCTCCCTGGTGGCACAGTGGTTAAGAATCCGCCTGTCAGTGCAGGGGACGCGGGTTTGATCCCTGGTCCAGGAAGATCCCACATGCCGCGGAGCAACTTAGCCCATGCGCCACAACTACTGAAGCCCGCACGCCTAGAGCCCGTGCTGCACAACAAGAGAAGCCACCAAAGTGAGAAGCCCGCGCACCACAACGAAGAGTAGCCCCCCACTCGCCGCAACTAGAGAAAGCCCGTGTGCAGCAACAAAGACCCACCGCAGCCAAAAATAAATAAATTTAAATTTTATGCTAATAAAAGGAGCCAGACATAAAAGGCTACCTATTATACAATTCCATTCATATGAGATGTCTAGAATAGTCAAGTCCATAGAGATAGATCAGTGGTTTCCAAGGTCCGAGAGGAGGGATGCAGGAGAAGTGGGGAGTGATGAAAATGTTCTAGGATTAGACGGTGTTTGTGGTTGCACAACATTGGGAGTACACTAAAACCGCTGAATTGTACACTTATTTTGGGGGGGGTATACTATTTTATTCAAATTTAAATTTCACCATCATATACTGAACTTAAGTATATGCTGGCCCTGTGTTTAGATTTTTGAAATAAAGGTGGACAGACAGCTTTAAGGATGCAATGTATTAAACACTGTACAATATATTAAACAATTAGAGAAAATCTAGGGGTGCTATAACTCTATATACCTTTGTACATTGAGTGGCGTTAAGTATAGGGACAAGCCCAGCACCTGGAGGAAAAGCCTGTTGAGGACCGAACAGAGGCCCTCGGCTGCTGTCAGAATCTCCCCTTGACTTTCAACAAACCAAGGAGTCTGTCCATGTACAGAAACCACCGAATCCGGGGCAAACAGTAACAGGATAAATGTTAAGGAATTGGCTCTTGGCAGTTAGGACTCTGGGGGCCGGTGTGAAGCACGCGGGGCTGGCTAGAGCTGGGACCTGTTGCAGCTCAAGTCTGGGATCTGTAGGTCAGAGCAGCAATCGATTCTAAAGACAGAATGGTGAGTGCATTCTGCAAAAGCCCCCAGGGTTTGCCGACAAGTTCCTGGGATGCTCTCCTCAAATGGCAGGAATCGTACACTTCCAAAGAGTGAACTTCATGGTGTGTAGGAAAGAACTTGGCCTTGCCCAGGAGAGGTCTGGCTTTTGCCCTTGGCTTCTGGGAGGTGATCTGTGTCATGCCTGATAGGAGTGTCTTTGGTTAGGTTGGGGGCTGACCACACTGGATCTTAGGCTGAAGCCTCACCAGAGAGTCACAGGATGGAGGTTGGTGGGGCTGGAAAGACCAATAGTGTGACTTAGGGCAGGGGCTTTGGGTCATGCAGTGTCCTGGGCATGTTTTTGTGTGGATGCATACTTTCAGTTCTCCTGGGCAGATAACCAGCCACGAGGTAGCCTCCCCCTGCCCACCACCCCCTGCTGTGCTCTTGGCCATCAGCACATCAAGACATGCCCCCTCCTGACATGGAGACTCAGATTGCTATGTGGGCCATCAATCAATCAATCAGTCATTAATGGAGCCCCAATAAAAACTCTGGACACCAAGGCTAGGGGGAGCTACTCTGTGTAGTGATTCTTTCATCATCTTAAAAATACCTTTTCCAAAGAAAAAGTTTTGAATTTTGATAGAGTCCAATTTATTGATTATTTTTTCTTTTATACAGTATGCTTTTAGAGACATGTTTAAGAATTCTTCACAAAGCCTTAGGTCTTGAGTATTTTTTCTCTGTTTTCTTCTAAAAGATTCATGGTTTTATGGTTTACTTTTAAGTTTATGATTCATTTTGAGTTAATTTTTGTATAAAGTTCAAGGTTTAGATTGAGATTTTCCCTTTTTTTTTTGCGTTACGCAGGCCTCTCACTGCTGTGGCCTCTCCCACTGTGGAGCATAGGCTCTGTACGCACAGACCCAGTGGCCATGGCTCATGGGCCCAGCTGCTCCGCGGCACGTGGGATCCTCCCGGACCGGGTCATGAACCCGTGTCCCCTGCATCGGCAGGTGGACTCTCAACCACTGCGCCACCAGGGAAGCCCTGTTGGAAGATTTTTAATAGCAGTTTCAATTTCATTACTAGTGATTGGTCTGTTCATATTTTCCGTTTCATCCCGGTTCAGTCTTGGAAGGTTATACCTTTCTAAGAATTTGTCCATTTCTTCCAGGTTGTCCATTTTATTGGCATAGAGTTGCTTGTAGTACTCTCTTAGGATGCTTTGTATTTCTGCGGTGTCTGTTGTAACTTCTCCTTTTTCATTTCTAATTTTATTGATTTGAGTCCTCTCCCTCTTTTTCTTGAGGAGTCTGGCTAATGGTTTATCAATTTTGTTTATCTTCTCAAAGAATCAGCTTTTAGTTTTATTGATCTTTGCTATCGTTTTCTTTGTTTCTATTTCATTTATTTCTGCTCTGGTCTTTATGAGTTCTTTCCTTCTGCTAACTGGGTTTCGTTTGTTCTTCTTTCTCTAGATCCTTTAGGTGTAATGTTAGATTGTTTACTTGAGACTTTTCTTGTTTCTTGAGTTAGGCTTGTATAGCTATAAACTTCCCTCTTAGAACTGCTTTTGCTGCATCCCATAGGTTTTGGATTGTCGTGTTTTCATTGTCATTTGTTTCTAGGTATTTTTTGATTTCCTCAGTGATCTCTTGGTTACTTAGTAACGTATTGCTTAGCCTCCATGTGTTTGTGTTTTTTACGTTTTTTCCCCTGTAACTCATTTCTAATCTCATAGCATTGTGGTCAGAAAAGATGCTTGATATGATTTCAGTTTTCTTAAATTTCCTGAGGCTGGATTTGTGACCCAAGATGTGATCTAGCCTGGAGAATATTCCATGCGCACTTGAGAAGGAAGTGTAACCTGCTGTTTTTGGATGGAATGTCCTATAAATATCAATTAAATCTATCTGGTCTATTGTGTCATTAAAGCTTCTGTTTCCTTATTTATTTTCATTTTCGATGATCTATCCCTTGGTGTAAGTGAGGTGTTAAAGTCCCCCACTATTATTGTGTTACTGTCGATTTCCTCTTTTATAGCTGTTAGCAGTTACCTTATGTACTGAGGTTCTCCAATGTTGGGTGCATATATATTGATAATTGTTATATCTTCTTCTTGGATTGATTCCTTGATCATTATGTAGTGTCCTTCCTTTTCTCTTGTAACATTCTTTATTTTAAAGTCTATTTTATCTGATATGAGTATAGCTACTCCAGCTTTCTTTTGATTTCCATTTGCATGGAATATCTTTTTCCATCCCCTCACTTTCAGTCTGTATGTGTCCCTAGGTCTGAAGTGGGTCTCTTGTAGACAGCATATATATGGGTCTTGTTTTTGTATCCATTCAGCAAGCCTGTTTCTTTTGGTTGGAACATTTAATCCATTCACGTTTAAGGTAATTATCGATATGTATGTTCCTATGACCATTTTCTTAGTTGTTATGGGTTTGTTTTTGTAGGTCCTTTTCTTCTCTTGTGTTTCCCACTTAGAGAAGTTCCTTTAGCATTTGTTGTAGAGCTGGTTTGGTGGTGCTGAATTCTCTGAGTTTTTGCTTGTCTGTAAAGCTTTTGATTTCTCCCTCGAATCTGAATGAGATCCTTGCCGGGTAGAGTAATCTTGGTTGTAGGTTCTTCCCTTTCATCACTTTAAGTATATCATGCCACTCCCTTCTGGCTTTTTAGAGTTTCTGCTGAGAAATCAGTTGTTAACCTTATGGGAGTTCCTTTGTATGTTATTTGTTGTTTTTCCCTTGCTGCTTTCAATAATTTTTCTTTGTCTTTATTTTTTGCCAATTTGATTACTATGTGTCTCGGCATGTTTCTCCTTGGGTTTCTCCTGTATGGGACTCGCTGCGCTTCCTGTACTTGGGTGACTGTTTCCTTTCCCATGTTAGGGAAGTTTTCAACTATAATCTCTTCAAATATTTTCTCTGATCCTTTCTCTCTCTCTTTTCCTTCTGGGACCCCTATAATGCAAATGTTGTTGTGTTTAATGTTGTCCCAGAGGTCTCTTAAGCTGTCTTCATTTCTTTTCATTCTTTTTTCTTTAGTCTGTTTTGCAGCAGTGAATTTCACCATTCTGTCTTCCAGGTCACTTATCCATTCTTCTGCCTCAGTTATTCTGCTATTGAGTCCTTCAAGTGTAGTTTTCATTTCAGTTATTTTATTGTTCATCTCTGTTTGTTTGTTCTTTAATCCTCCTAGGTCTTTGTTAAACATTTCTTGCATCTTCTTGATCTCTGCCTCCATTCTTTTTCTGATGTCCTGGATCATCTTCACTATCATGGTTCTGAATTCTTTTTCTGAAAGGTTGCCTATCTCCACTTCATTTCGTTGTTTTTTGGGGGGGTTTATCTTGTTCCTTCATGTGGTACATATCCCTCTGCCTTTTCATCTTGTCTGTCTTTCTGTGAATGTGGTTTTTGTTGCACAGGCTGCAGGATTGTAGTTCTTCTTGCTTCTGCTCTGGTTTGCATTTTTAAAAGGTTTTTTTTACATTCCCTTTCTGATATTATTGGTGTAAAGAAATGCCACCAATTTCTGTATGTTAATCTTGTATCCTGCTACCTTGTTGAATTAATTTATCAGTTCTAGCAGTTTTTGTGTGGTGTCTTCAGGGTTTTCTATATGTAGTATAATATCATCTATATATAATGACAGTTTTACCTCTTCCCTTCCAATTTGGATACCTTTTTTTTTCTCTCATCTGATTGCTGTGGTTAGGACTTTCAGTACTATGTTGAAGAGAAGTGGTGAGAGTGGGCATTCTTGTCTTGTTCCAGATTTTAGGGGAATACTTTCAACTTTTCACTATTGAGCATTATATTGGCTGTGGGTTTGTCATAAATAGCTTTTACTATTTTGAGATATGTTCTCTCTATACCCACTGTGGTAAGAGTTTTTATCATGAATGGATGTTGAATTTTGTCAAATGCTTTTTCTGCATCTATTGAGATTATCATGTGGTTTTTGTCTTTTCTTTTGTTTATGTGGTGTTTGTGTCAAGTTATTTTTTTGTCTTTTCTTTTGTTGTTGTGGTGTATCAGATTGATTGATTTGTGTATACTGAACCATCCTTGTGAACTTGGGATGAATCCCTCTTGGTCATGGCGTATGATCTTTTTTACGTGTTGTTAGATTTGGTTTGCAAATATTTTGTTGAGAATTTTTGCATCTATATTCATCAAAGATACTCACCTGTAATTTTCTTTTTTGGTGGTATCTTTGTCTGGTTTTGGTATCAGGGTGATTGTGGTTTCACAGAATGTCTTTGGGAGTGTTCCCTCCTCTTCAATGTTTTGGAAGAGTCTGAGAAGAATCTGTATAAGTTCTTCTTTGTATGCTTGGTAGAATTCGCCTGTGAAGCCATCTGATCCTGGACTTTTGTTTGTAGGAAGTTTTTTATTACAGGTTTGATTTCACTTCTAGTGATTGGTCTGTAGAAATTATCTATTCTTGATTAAATTTTGGTGGGCTGTATGTTTCTAGACAATTCCATTTCTTCTAGGTTGTCAAATTTGTTGGCATATAATTGTTCATAGTATTCTCTCATGGTTTTTTGTATTTCTATGGTATCAGTTGAGATTTTTCCTTTTTCATTTCTTATTTTGTTTATTTGGATTCTCTCTCTCCTTGGTGAGCCTGGCTAGAGGTTTGTCAATTTTGTCATTTTTGTTTACCCTTTCAAAGAACCAGCTTTTGGTTTTGTTGATTTTTTTTCTAGTTTTAAAAAAAATCTCTATTTCTTCCCTGATCTTTATTATTTCCTTCCTTCTGCTGACTTTAGGTTTTGTTTGTTCTTCTTTGTCTAATTCTTTTAGGTGGTAGGTTAGGTTGTTCATCTGAGATTTTTCTTGTTTTTGATGAAGGCCTGTTTTGCTATGAACTTTCCTCTAAGAACTGCTTTTGCTGTGTCCCATAGATTTTGTATGGTTGTGTTTTCATTGTCCAGGAAGGTGGTGGCTGTGGCTCTTGACCACTCCTGGCGCCTGGGCAGGTGTGTCAGTGGCCCACGACCAGTCTTGTCCAGGAGGGAGTTGGTGGAGGCTCGCAACCACTCCTGGGTTCTGGGCAGGAGTTGGTGCAGTCCCTCAACCTCTCCTAGGGTCTTGGAGGGTTTTAGTGGGGGCTTATGACCACTCCTGGCATCAGGGTTGGTGGCGGTGGAGGTCTGCAACTGCCCCTGGAGCCTGGGAAGGCAGTGCCTTGCCCTCTGGGAGCACACATACAGGGGAAAAAGGTTATAGTCTAGGTCCCACCTCTCCCCTCCTACACCGCCCAAACAATGCTGACTGGCCTCCGAGGCGGCTCAGGCTTCCTCCGCTTATACCCCCAGCCGTGGTGGCACTGGATTCCTCCCCCCTGCCCCCCAGTCTGTCTCTACATAGCCAACCCCAGTCCTCTCCCTGGTTCTGATCTCTGGAGCCCAAGTTCCAGAACCCAGCCCCTGCCAGCACTGGCGACATGCATGTCAGGCTGCGGAGTGCAGGTCTGCAGTACTGACCATCTGTGCAGTTCTCCCTCTGCTCTGGCTGCCACAAACTGACTGCTGCATTCTTCTCAGAGGCTCTGAAGCTCCCCTTCTGTCCTGGCAGATATCCCTGCTGGTGAGGGGGCTTCCCAGGGTGCATGAACCTTTCCTCTTTCACAGCCCCCTCCCAGGGGTGCAGGTCCCATCTGGATACCTTTCTCACTTTCTTTTTCTTTTTTCCTACCTGGTTACATGGAGATTTTCTTGCCCTTACAGCAGTCTGAAGTCTTCTGCCAGTGTTCAGTAGATATACTGTGAGAATCGTTCCACATGTAGATGTATTTTTGTTGTAGATGTGGGAGAGAGTGAGCTTTGTGTCCTACTAGTCTGCCATCTTGATCAGTCTCGTGTTTTCTTTTAGCAATTAGCATCCTTTCTTTTCAACTGAAAGAAGACCCTTTAACATTTTTATAAGGCCAGTTTGGTGGTGATGAACTCTGTTAGTTTTTCTTATCTGGAAAACTCTTTTATCTCTCCTTCAATTCTGAATGATAACTGCCTGGTAGAGTATTCTTTGTTGGAAGACTTTTTCTTTTGGCACTTTGAATATATAGTGCCATTCCCTTCTGGCCTACAAAGTGTCTGCTTAAAAATCTGCTGATAGTCTTATGGGAGTTACCTTGTGTGTAACAAGTTGTTTTCCTCTTGCTGCTTTTAAGCTTCTCTCCTTGTCTTTAACTTTTGACCTTTTAATTATAATGTGTCTTGGTGTGGGTCTCTGGGCTCATCTTATTTGGAATTCTGTCTTGATGTGAATTCTGTTTCTCTTTTGCCCTATGTGAAGGGGTCATTCAGCTAGTTTTTAGTTTTTGTTTTTACATTTTTTCCCCCCAGAGGAAATTGTTCCATATGTAGCTGTAGATTTGGTGTGTCCTTGGGAGGAGGACCTTCCTCCCAAGAAGATCTTCCCAAGGAAGATCTTCCTCCATCACCATCTTGAAATGGACCCTAGGTTGAGTTTTTGTTTTGTTTTGTTTTGCCTACATATATCTAATTGCTACAGCATCATTTGTTGAAAATAGTATCTTCCTTTATGGAATTGCTATTGCATCTTTATAAAAAATCGGTTGGTCATAATTGTATGGATCTATTTCTGGGTTCTCAATTCTGTTCCATTGATCTCTGTGTCAGTCCCTTCACCAATACTACACAGTCTTGATTACCATAGCTATATAATCAAAGTCAGGCCACTTTATTATTCTTTTTCAAAGTTGTTTTTGTTGTTCTAGATCCTTTGCCTTTTCATATAAATTTTATAATCCTCTGTATGTATCTACAAAACATCTTTCTAGAATGTTGATAGAAATTATGCTAAACCTATATATCATTTGGAGAGAACTATTTGAGCCTTCCAATCCATGAATATGGTATGTTACTCCACTTATTTAGATTTTTAAAAATTTCTTTCATCAGCATATTCCGCATACAAGTCCTGTACATATTTGGTAGATTTATATCTAAGTATTTTATTTTTTGAGTGATTTTTAAATGGTTCTGTATTTTTTATTTCAGTTTCCAGCTGTGCATTGCTTGTATATAGAAATATAATTGATTTTTCTATGTTGATTCTACAGCCTTGCTAAACTCTCTTATTGATTTGAGGGGTTCTGTTTGATTGTTTGTTTTTGGTAGATTCCTTGGGATTTTCTACACTGACCAAGATGTCATCTGCAAATAGCAATAGTTTAATTCCTTCCTTTCCAGTCTGTATATCTTTATTTCCTTAGTGTGCTAGCTAAGACTTGAAGTACTATTTTATATAAGAGTTGTCACATCCTTGCTTTGTTTCTGGTCTTTGGTGGAAGGCAGTCTTTCCCCATTACGTGTAGGTTTTTTGTAGATGTCCTTTATCAACTTGAGGAAGTTCCACTCTATTCCTTATTCGCTGAGAGTTTCCTAATTTGCTGGCTCACACAATTCACAAAAATCAATCCCAGACAGAGTGAAAACTTATTTGAAATAATTATGGACTCACAATAAGTTGCAGAAATCATAGAGAGGTTCCAGGTACCCAACACCCTGTCTCCCCCAGTGGTGACGTGTGACATATTGATGGATGCAGTAAACTAGACCACAGTTGTCTGTTCTTATTCAGATTTCACCAGAAAAATCTTGTTGTTGTTCATTTTATTTTTCAGATTCCACACATAAGTGAGAACATACAGTATTTGTCTTTCCCTGTCTGACTTATTTTACTAAGTTTAATACCTTCCAAGGTCCATCCATGTTGTTGCAGATGGCAAAATTTCATTCTCTCTTATGGCAGAGTAATATTCCACTGTATCTATATATTGCGTCTTCTTTATCCATTCATCTTCTGATGGGCACTTAGGTTGCTTACATATCTTGGCTGTTGTAAATTGGGGTGCATATATCTTTTCAAAGTATTGTTTTCATTTTCTTTTGATACACACCCAGGAGTGGAATTGATGGATCATATGGTAACTCTACTTTTAATTTGTTGAGGAACCTCCATACTCTTTTCCATAGTGGCTGCACCAGTTTACATTCCCACCAAGAGTGTAGGAGGGTTCCCTTTTCTTCACATCCTCACCAACACTTTATTTCTTGTCTTTTTGATGATAGCCTTTCTGTGAGGTGATACCTCTTTGTGGTTTTGATTTACATTTCCCTAATAATTAGTAATATTGAACATCTTTTCATGTACCTGTTTGCCATCTGTATGTCTTCTTTGGAAAAATGCCTATTCAGGTCTTCTGCCCATTTATTAATTGGGTTGTTTGTTTTTTAACACTGAGTTGTATGAGTTCTTTATATATTTTAGATATTAACCCCATATCAGACATATCATTTGCCAGTGTTCTCTCATTCAGTAGGTTGCCTTTACATTTTGTTGATGGTTTCCTTTGCTGTGCAAAAGCTTTTAAGTTTGATTAGGTCCCATTTGATTAGTTTTGCTTTTGTTTCCCTTGCCTGAGGAGACAGCTCCAAAAACTTATTGCTCAGACCGATGTCCAAGAACGTATTGCCTACGTTTTCTTCTAAGAGTTTCACAGTTTCAGGTCTTATATTTAGGTCTGTAATCCCTTTTGAGTTTATTTTATACATGGTATGAGAAAATGTTCTAATTTCATTCTTGGACACGTAGCTGTCTAGTTTTCCCAGCACCACTTATGGAAGAGACTGTCTTTTCCCCGTTGTATGTTCCCACCTTTCTTGTAGAAGAAAAATCTATTTTTAAGAAGCTGAATTGTAGGGCTTCCCTGGTGGCGCAGTGGTTGAGAGTCCACCTGCCGATGCAGGGGACGCGGGTTCGTGCCCCGGTCCGGGAGGATCCCACGTGCCGCGGAGCGGCTGGGCCCATGAGCCATGGCCGCTGAGCCTGCGCGTCCGGAGCCTGTGCTCTGCAATGGGAGAGGCCACAAACAGTGAGAGGCCCACATACTGCAAAAAAAAAAAGCTGAATTGTAAAGCTTTTAGATAATACTATAGGAGGACATATTCATGACCTCAGAATAAAGAAAGACTTCTTGAATAAGACAGAAGTATAAAAAATAAAGGAAAAAAATGACAGGTTTGGCTATATTAAAATTAGTAACTTCTGTTCACCCAAAGACCATAAAAATTGCAAAAAGAAAAGCCACAAACTGAGAAAAAAGTATTTGCAATGTATGGAGCTAGTATTCTGAGAATACAGAAACGCCTGTGAACGAGTTAGAAAACAGTAAAAACATCCCAGTGGAAGAATGGGCAGAAGACTTGAACAGGGACCACCCCCCGTCAAAGGGGAACCACCCCCACCCCAACACACAGGCTCAGGGTGGGATGCGCAGGCTCCGTGCAGATTCACCGGGTTCAGGAAGGTGGAGGAACCTGAGCCCAACACAGCGGGTGGCACAGAGGTGGGTGGGGGGAGGACGCAGAGTCGGTGGGAGGGGCGGGTTGGTAGAGGAGGGGGAGGAGACAGAAATGGGGCGGGGGCAGCGGGACACAAGCAAGCCCAGGCCAGTGGCAGCGTTTTCACCACCAGCGTCCCTGGGAAAGCGCCGAGCTCCGTGGCGGGCAGAGCGGCAGCGGCGTGGGGCCCCTCTTCTCTCTTGCAGGGTCCCGCGGGCGGAGCCCGGCTCCTACAAGGCGCTCTACAACTCGCAGCTGCGCTTCCGCCGCCGCCTCTACGCCGACCTGGAGAGCACCCCGTACCACGTGCGCCTGTCCAGGCCACTGGCGCAGCTGGTGAAGCACGCGGCGCTCTATGTGCGCAACACGGTGCCGCGGCAGGTCTTTCAGGCGCTGAGCAGGTGCGGCCCGGCCCGTGCCCCGCCATCTCGCACGCTCTGCTGGGGTTGGGGGGGGCTTCGGAAGTGTGCTGCAGACAGAGGGCAGCCTAACCCGAACCCCAGCTGTGCCTGCTGAATGTGTTTTTAAAAAGGGGGGGTTGGGGCGGGAGAGAGGGGGGCTGACTACTCAGCCCTCGAGCTGTGCTGACATGAGGCTCTGTGCCTCGTACCCTCTGCCTGGGTGGGAAGGAGCTCTGGGGTCCACACCCCCGACGGCCAGCCTGTCGAGCCCACTCCCTGGTGGGGCGTGGGTTGGTGCGAGGTAGGGAATAAGGCCATCGGAACTGAAAAATAATCAGAGAAGAAAGTGAGGAGCCTTTAACTGAGGGGGGCGCTGAGAGGGGAGAGGGAAGGGGACATCTCCCCCCGCCCCAACCCCGTGGGCTCAGCACGTGGCATCTAAGCTTCTCGTGCATGAGCTGGGTGACCCGGGACCAGCTCATCAACCTCTCTGTGTTTTCGTTTCCTCTCATAAAATGGGGACCATCTGACCTGTCGTGCCAGGCGGGCAGGCTGAGTGGGGCTCTTGTGTGTTCCAGGATCTACTGCATCTGCCATTACAGCTCCAGGCTCAGGGAGGTGATCGCCGGGGACCTGCTGCCCTCCTCCTCCATGATCAAGGAGCTGAGCCAGGAGTTTGGGTTGCCCATTTCCCAGGAAGATCTTACAGAGGGAAAACTGCTGGCTGTGTCCCCTCCTCCTGCCCCCGATCTGGAGGACTTCCAGAGCCGGAATGCCACCCTCACATCTGAGATCCAGGCCCACCAGCAGAAGTACCTGCAGTGGCGGAAAACCATGATCCTGAAGAACAGAGACCAGAAGTACAGCCTGATCCAGGTAGGCACTCCCACCCCCAGGCATCCCAGGCCTGCTGCAGCCTGTGTCTGTTTTCCTGGGCAGGGATCCCAGGCGGGATGGGCAGGAAGTGCTGCTTGCAGGGCACAACTGTGCCAGGAGCTTTGCCTCCCAACCCTGGAGTATCTTGTCCTTCCTGAAAGGTGAAGAGGAGCTCTCTTATGTGTAATTCCTTTCCCTTGGCCCTGGAGTTCATCTTAGAGAAAGAACTGTGTGTGTGTGTGTTAACATTTTGCTTAAGCTGCTGAGGGCATGGATGTTATATGACGTCCAAGCAACACAGGAGACAAACTAACGTCTTTGAGAAAATGTGAGTAGAGAGGAAGAGAACAGGAGACTGAGAAGCTGGTGAGGTGATGGAAGGTCAGGTGCGTGTGGCCTGAATGGCCAAGGGCCTCCCTCAGCCCATACCAACCAAAAAGGCTTAAAAATGCCAACATCTGAGGTGTGCCTTGAACTCGTAGTCTGTATGAGTGAAGCCCACCCATGGGCTGTGTGGGTGGAGCCACTGCCTGGCCCTCCCACCCCAATCTCTAGTAAAAGTCATCTTAGAAGTCTCTAAGTTTTATATATGTGCCTTCTTTATGAAAATCAACAAGGAGGTGGTGGTTTTTTTCCGTCAGTGTTCAAGTTTTTAGCTTTCTCAAAAGAACCGGTTCTTTGATTTATCAGTCAATCTACTTTTTCTGTTTTCCTAATTCATTAACTTCAACTTTTACTTTTAAAATTTTTATTTTATTTTATTTATTTATTTATTTATTTATTTATTTATTTATTTAGGCTGTGTTGGGTCTTCGTTGCTGTGTGGGCTTTCTCTAGTTGTGGCGAGCGGGGGCTACTCTTCATTGTGGTGCGCGGGCTTCTCATTGCGGTGGCTTCTCTTGTTGCAGAGCACGGGCTCTACGTGCGTGGGCTTCAGTAGTTGTGGCGTGTGGCCTCAGTAGTTGTAGCTCACGGGCTCTAGAGCGCAGGCTCAGTAGTTGTGGCTCGTGGGCTCTAGAGCACAGGCTCAGTAGTTGTGGTGCACGGGCTTAGTTGCTCCGTGGCATGTGGGATCTTCTGGGACCAGGGCTCGAACCCATGTCCCTGCGTTGGCAGGTGGATTCTAAGCTACTGCGCCACCAGAGAAGCCCCAGAAATAGAATTCTTTTCAATCTTCTTGAAAATATAAATGTATTTATTTATTTGTTTATGGCTGCGTTGGGTCTTCGTTGCTGCACGCGGGCTTTCTCTAGTTGCAGTGAGCGGGCGCTGCTCTTTGTTTTGGTGCGTGGGCTTCTCATTGCGGTGGCCTGTCTTGTTGTGGAGCACAGGCTCTAGGCATGTGGGCTCAGGAGTTGTGGCTCTCAGGCTGTAGAGCTCAGGCCCAGTAGTTGTGGCACGCGGGCTTAGTTGCTCCGCGGCACGTGGGATCCTCCCGGACCGGGGCACGAACCCGCGTCCCCTGCACCGGCAGGCGGACTCTCGACCACTGCGCCCCCAGGGAAGCCCGCTGTCGGTGTGTTTGATTATAGCCACCCTAGTGTGTGTGCGCGTGTGTACTGGTACCTGAGTGTGGTTTTACTTGGAGTTTATAATAACTAGTGATGTTGGATATCTTGTACTGTACTTATTAGCAATTTATATATCTTCTTTGATGGACTATCTGTTCATATCTTTAACCCATTTTAAAATCAGATTGTCTTCTTATTGTCAAGGTGTAAGAGTTCTTTGTATGTTACAGATACAGTTGCTTATTCAGAAATGTGATTTGTAAATATTTCCTCTGTATCTGTAGCTTATCTTTTTATTTTTTAATCATGCAAGGAAAAACTCCAATTTATCAATTTTTGTCTTTTCAGTCATGCTTTTGGTGTCATAGCTAGGAGCTCAGCCTAGCCCAAAGTCACACAAAGATTTTTTTCCCTATGCGTTATTCTGGGAGATACATATTTTTAGCATACACTTAGGCCTGTGAACTATTTTTGACCAAGTTTTTTGTGTCTTTAGTATGTAACGTAGGGGTCTAAATTCATCATTCTACATATGGATATCCAATTGTTCTAGCACCATTTTCTCAAAAAGTCTAACTCTTCCCCCACTGAATTGCCTTGGCACCTTTGTCAAGAATCAATTGACTGTAAGTGTTTTCTGTGTTCCGTTATGTTCCATCAACTTACATGCCTGTCCTTACACCAGCCCCACATTGTTTTGATGACTGTAGTGTTATAGTCAGTTTTGAAATTGGATTGTGTAAGTCCTTTACGTTCTTTTTCAAAACCGTTAGACTATTTTGGGTCCTTCGCATTTCCCAGTAAATTTTAAGATCAGTTTCCCAGTTTCTACAAGAAAGCCTGTGGGAGTTTTCATGAAAGTTGTTATTGAATCTATAGATCAACTTGGGGAGAATTGCCATCTTAACAGTTTTGAAGCTGCTAATTCATAAACATGAACTGTCTCTGTTTTTTATTAAGTCTTCTTAAACTTCCCTCAGTAATTTCTGTTGTTGTCACTGTACACGTCTTACACTTTGTGAAATTAATGGTATTATGAATGGAATCATTTAACGTTTGTATAGTTTATTGCCAGGATGTAGAAATACAATTGATTTTCATATATGGATTTTGTATACCGCGCCCTTTTGAAATTGGATCACGTCATCCATGGGTAAAGATCACTTTCCTTCTTCCTTTCCAATATGGATTCTTCCCTTCCTTCCTTCCTTTCCTTCCTGTATTAGTCAGCTCAGGCTTCCACACAAAAATACCCCAGGTTGGCGGCTTAAACATCAGAAATTAATTTCCTCACAGTTCTGGAGGCTGGGAAGTGTAAGATTGTGGTGCTGGCAAAGTAGGTCTCATCCTGAGGCCTCTTCTCTTGGCTTGTGGGTGGCTGCCATCTCACTGTGTGCCCATATGACCTCTTCTTTGTGAGCAGGGGCAGGAAGGTGAGCCAGCTCTGTGGGGCCTCTTCTTATAAGGACGCAAACCCTCTTGGATAAGCCCCACCCTTATGACCTCATTTAACCTTCATCTCTTCCTTTCTCCAGATGCAGCCACAGTGGGTAGGGATTCAAAGTACGGATTTGGGGGGACACAAACACTCAGTGCATAAGCCTCCCACCCTGCCCTCCCCTCCTCCGCACTGCCTGCAACCTCCAGTACAGAGCACACCGTCGTATGTTGGGTTGTGGAAGAGACATGCTCACCTTGTTTCTGATCTTGAGGGGATGCACTCAGTCTTTAACCATGAGGTTGGATATTCACTGCGGGTTTGGGGGAGATGCAATTTATCAGGTTGAGGAAGTTCTCTTGTAGTATTAGTTTGTTGAGAGTTTTTATCATGAATAAATGCTGGATTTTGTCAGTTGCTTTTTTTCTGCATATACTGAGGTGGGGTTCTTATGTGTTATTAGTATGATATATTACATTGCTTGATGTTTAGATTTTAAAACAGCCTTGCATTCTTGGGATAAATCCCACTTGGCCATGGTGTTTAATCTTTTCTCTATACGTTGCTGGATTTGGTTTGCTGATATTTTTTATTTTTCTCATGATATCTTTGTCTGCCTGTAGTGTCAGGGTGATATTTATTGGCCCTGTAGAATGAGTTGGGAAGTGTTTCTTTCTCTTTTATTTTCTGGAAATTTGTGAAAGGCTGTTCTTCATTCTTTCAATGGTTGGTAGAACTAACCAGTGAAGCCACCTAAGCCTGAGCTTTTCTTTCTTTTTTCTTTTTTAAAGTTAATTAATTAATTAATTAAATTTTGTCTTTGTTGGGTGTTTGTTGCTGCACGTGGGCTTTCTCTAGTTGTGGCGAGCGGGGGCTACTCTTTGTTGTGGTGTGTGGGCTTCTCAGTGCGGTGGCTTCTCTTGTTGTAGAGCATGGACTCTAGGCATGCGGGCTTCAATAGTTGTGGCTCATGGGCTCTAGAGCGCAGGCTCAGTAGTTGTGACGCACGGGCTTAGGTGCTCCGCGGCATGTGGGATCTTCCCAGACCCGGGATCGAACCCGTGTCCCCTGCATTGGCAGGCAGATTCTTAACCACTGTGCCACCAGGGAAGCCCCTAAGCCTGAGCTTTTCTTGGTGGGGAATTTTAAAATTACTGTTTTGTCTCTATTCTTGTTATTTAGTCTCTTCAGATATTTATTTCTTCTTAAGACAGGTTTGGTAATTTCTATCTTTCTAGGAAATTTTCCATTTCATCCAAGTTATCTAGTTTGTTGGCATATATTTATTCATAGTATACTCTTAGAACCCTTTATAACCTTTAAATTTCTGTAAAATCAATAGAATATCTCCTCTTTGATTCCTGATTTTACTAATTTGTGTCTTTTTCTTGGTCAATCTAGCTAAAGGTTTGTCAATATTGGTTTTTTCATAGAACCAGTTTTGGAATTCATTTGTTTTCTCTGTGTTCTATTTCATTTATTTCCACTCTAAACTGTGTTATAACTTTCTTCATTTTGCTGGTACTTTGGATTTAATTGGTACCTCTAGTTCTTGAGAAAAGTTAGGGTTTTAAATTTGAGATCTTCTTTCTTATATGTATTTCAGCTACAGATTTCCCCCTGAACAGTACTTTAGCTGTATCCCATAAGTTTAATACGTTGTAGTTTAATTTTCAGAAAATATTTTATAATTTCCATTGTGGTTTTTAGAATTGTGTTGCTTAATATCCAAATACTTGGAGATTTATCAAATGTCTTACTATTGGCAATTTTTAATTAAATTTTGGTGTGACTGGAGAATGTACTTTGTATGATTTCTATGCTGTGAACATACTGCAGTTTGTCTTATAGCCTCACATAGGCCCCATCCTCAGGCTTGAAAGGAAAACAGGTTCTTCTGATGTTGGGAGCAGTGTCATATAAATGGCAAGTCAGGTCAGTTAATTGTTGTTCAGATCGCCTACATTGCTGTTGATTTTCTTTCTAGTTTTATTATTACTGATAGAGGTATTGGCGTCACTGTCAATGGTTGATTTACTATTTCTCCTTTGAAATCTGTCACTTTTTGCTGATCATATTTTGGTACATTTGTGTTTATAGTTGTTACATCTTCCTGATGAATTGACCGTTTAATCATGGTGAAATACCCCTTTGTTTCTAGTACGTTTCTTGTCATAACGACCAATCTGTCTTAAATTACTGTACCCTCTCCCGCTGTCTTCTGTAGTTTTCCCCCATCCTTTTACTTTGAAACTCTTTGTGCCTTTGAATCTAAAGTGTGTCTTCTATGGACAGCACATAGTTGGATCCTGTCTTTTATTTTTAACAATAGTCTGACAGTCTCTGCCTGTTGACTGTCTGTTTATGTGTATTATAATTACTGATATGGTAGGAATTATGTCTTCTGGGTTTTTTCCTGGATATTTCACATTGATTTTGTTCTGCTGCTCCTTTACTGCCTCCTTTTGCATTGAACAGATTTTTTTTTTCTGCAGTACGCGGGCCTCTCACTGTTGTGGCCTCTCCCGTTGTGGAGCACAGGCTCCGGACGTGCAGGCTCAGTGGCCATGGCTCACGGGCCCAGCCACTCCGCGGCATGTGGGATCTTCCCGGACCGGGGCATGAACCCGTGTCCCCTGCATCGGCAGGCGGACTCTCAACCACTGCGCCACCAGGGAAGCCCTGAACAGATATTTTTAGTGTACAATTTTAACATCTTTGATTTTGACCTTTAAAAAAGTTACTTTTGAGTGGTTTCTCTAGGTTTTTTTCTTTAGTATGCATCTTTTAAAAAAATTTTATTTTTTATTTATTTATTTTTGGCTGCATTGGGTCTGTTGCTGTGCGTGGGCTTTCTCTAGTTACAGCGAGTGGGGGCTACTCTTCGTTGTGGTGCATGGGCTTCTCACTGAGGTGGCTTCTCTTGTTATGGAGCATGGGCTCTAGGTGCTCGGGCTTCAGTAGTTGCGGCATGTGGGCTCAGCAGTTGTGGCACTCAGACTCTGTAGTTGTGGCTTGCAGGCTCTCGAGTGCAGGCTCAGTAGTTGTGGCGCATGGGCTTAGTTGCTCTGTGGCATGTGGGATCTTTCTGGACCAGGGCTCAAACCTGTGTCCCCTGCATTGGCAGGTGGATTCTTAACCACTGCGCCACCAGGGAAGCCCTGCTTTGGGTCTTCGTTGCTGCACGTGGGCTTTCTCTAGTTGCGGCGAGCGGGGGCTACTCTTTGTTGCGGTGTGCGGGCTTCTCATTCAGTGGCTTCTTTTGTTGCAGAGCACGGGTTCTAGGTGCACAGGCTTCAGTAGTTGTGGCACGTGGGCTCAGTAGTTGTGACTCACAGGCTCAGTAGTTGTGGCGCACGGGCTTAGTTGCTCTGTGGCATGTGGGATCTTCCCAGACCACGGCTCAAATCCGTGTCCCCTGCGTTGGCAGGTGGATTCTTTACCACCGTGCCACCAGGGAAGTCCCTTTAGTATGCATCTTAATTTACCAATCTACTTCAGATGATTACTAATTTAATTTGGGTAAAATGTAGAAACTATTCTACAATATAGTTCTACTTCCTCCCCTCCTTTGTGCTTTTATTGTCATATTAAATCTATATATGCAGTAACCCCCCAAATACAGTGCTATAATTATTTTATGCAATCATGTCTTTTAAGTTGAGAAAGGAAAATTTTATTTATATAATCTTTTATATTTACCCACATATTTTTTCCAGTGATGTTTCTTTCTGTAGATTCTAGTTACCATCTGGCGTTACTTTTTCTTTCAGCCTTAAAGCACCTGCTTTAGTATATCTGATAAGGTAGCTCACTACCAACAAATCCTGTGTTTAAATCAGAGAATATCTTTCTTTCACCTTCATTTTTTTTTTTTGCGGTACGCGGGCCTCTCACTGTTGTGGCCTCTCCTGTTGTGGAGCACAGGCTCCGGATGCACAGGCTCAGTGGCCATGGCTCACGGGCCTAGCCGCTCCACGGCATGTGGGATCTTCCCGGACTGGGGCACGAACCCGTGTCCCCTGCATCGGCAGGCGGACTCTTAACCACTGCGCCACCAGGGAAGCCCTCACCTTCATTTTTAAAGGATAGTTTTTGCTAAATATAGAATTCTTGGTTCACACTATTTTTTTCTTTCAGCACTTAGAAAATGTCATTGTATTGTGGTCTCTGTTGTTTCTGATAAGTATTTAGCCATTAATCACATCATTGTTCCCCTGTACATGATGGTTTTTTTTTCTTGCTGTTTCTAGGATTTTCTTGTTCTTTTTCTTTCAACTGTTTGATATGTCCAGTTGTGGCTCTCTTTATATTTATCCTACTTGGGACTCACTGAGTTTCCTACATTGGTAGATTAATGTTTTGGGTCATTAGCTCTTCAAAAAATTTTTTCTATTCCTCCTCCCTTCCCCCGCTTCCCCAGACTCCTATTATGTGTATGTTGGTTTACTAGACAATGTCCTGAAGGTCTTGAAGATCTGTTAATTTTTTAAAAATATTTTTGTTTTTGTTTTTCAGATTGCATAATCTCTGGTTTTTGTTGTCCCCATTTTCAAATTTAGACTCTTTGTCAGCTCACATCAGCCACTGAATCCCTCTAGTGAATTTTCAGTTTCAGTTCCTGTATGTTCTAACTCCAGAGTTTTCAGTTAGCTCTTTTGAAAAATGATTCATCTTTATTAATATTGTCTATTTCTTTATTCAGTGTTGTATACTTTCCTTGAACTTTCAGAATAATTTTTAAGTTTTTTTTCATAATAGCTGCTTTGAAATCTTGGTCTACTAAGTCAACCGCTGGACCCACTCTATTGACTGCTTTCCTCAATAAGTTTTACACATTCCTATTTCTTTGCATGTCTTCTAAGTTTTCATCAAAAGCTGGACATCTAAAATACATGGCAACACCTTCGGATTCTGACTTCCTTCTCCGGGGGGAGAGGGGTTGCTGTTTGCTGAGTAACTTGCCTGCACTTCATCTGTGGAATCTGTCTCCACAGGGGGTGTGGCCATCGATATCTCTGCTGTTTTTTTCATTGCTTTTATTTTTATTTTTATTTTTTTTTCTTTTTGCGGTATGCGGGCCTCTCACTGTTGTGGCCTCTCCCGTTGCGGAGCACAGGCTCCGGATGCGCAGGCCCAGCGGCCATGGCTCACGGGCCCAGCCGCTCCGCGGCATATGGGATCCTCCCAGACCGGGGCACGAACCCGTATCCCCTGCATCGGCAGGCGGACTCTCAACCACTGCGCCACCAGGGAGGCCCCATTGCTTTTATTTTTAAGCTTGGTTTCCCTTGGGTCAACTCTGTGTCTGCATCACTTAGTGATGCGCCAACCACTGGTCAGAACTTGTGCTGAACCACCTGGAGCCAGGAAGGTGCCAGCCTTTCCCAGGGGATCTGGGGGTGCGTCCAGACTGCCAGCTCTGGCTTCCCACTGGGCTCTCTCACGTCTCCTCTGCACGCGCAGGCAGCCTGTCAGCGAGGGATGTGTCAGGAGCTTACCAAGTTCCTCTGAGGCCATTTCCTGTATCTTCCTGTTCACTTCTGATGAATCTGCTGGTCTGTCACTTGAGTCATGTAGGATCACGACCTCAGCCCCACAGAGCATCCAGCCTTCCCTGTTTGCTGCTGAAATGGCTGTTGTCCCTTACGGTGACCACACATATGGGGTTCTTCCAGCTCCAGTCTGACTCAAGTGAGCCTGCAATAGAGTGAGCAGTGCAGCTGCTGATTTTCACAGCTTGCCTGCGGTAGAAGGATGACTGCTCTGACCATGCTGAGAGGTCAGGAGTGATGCTGACGCCTACTCTTCTTACCTGAGGCTCAGTAGTTTTATGAGTAAATGCTTCTCACCTTGTTGTATGCCTCTGGACAGTTTCCAGTGGTAGCTTTTGACGGTTTTTCCCAGTTTTATTCTTGCTCTTTGAGGAAAGGACCAAGCTCCCTGCTTCACCATATTAAAAGTCCTACCATCCTCCTGCCCAACTACAAGCTTTACTTATTTTTGTGTTTCCTACTATTTTTGGAGTCTGTGTCTGCTTTACCCTTTGTTTTGCTATTTTTTTGACAGTAAGCTTTCACAGTGCTTGCAGATCCAAGGTCTTCACTCTGTCTTTGCACTTGAAAAGTGGCTGGGCTGTTTTCAGGATTATAGAATCAAATTCTCCTTCCCCCTACCCCAAAATGTATTGCTTTTTAGAACCAACTGTTGCAGATAAGTCTGATGCCTATCTGATTATGTTTGCTTTTTAGCTAAACTATGATTTCCTCTACTCTTTTAAAACTTTTTCTTCATCCTTGGTTCTAGGTGTGCAGGTGGGGGATTTTTTTTTGTTTTTCACCAGAACTTAAAGGGCCTTCCACCATGATTTTTTCCCTCTTAATTTGTACTTGTTGGTCTTTTGCACTCAGTTCAGCTATCTTCCACTTCACTGATTGGATCTTCCACTGTGACCACTGTTAGTCACAACTGTTAACAATTTCTCATTTTAAATTGCACCATTCATATTTTATTTTCTAGAAATTCTCATGATTTCCCGTGCTATTTTCACGAATGATATAATTTTGTTAATATTATTAAAATATACACGTAAGAGCTTGTGTGTACTGTCAAAAATAACAAAAGCAGTATCTTTTTTTTACATCCTTAGTGGAGTATGATTGCTTTATAATGGTGCGTTAGTTTCTGCTGTATAACACAGTGAATCAGCTATATGTATACATATATCCCCATATCCCCTCCCTCTTGCGTCTCCCTCCCACCCTCCCTATCCCACCACTCTAGGTGGTCACAAAGCACCGAGCCGATCTCCCTGTGCTATGCAGCTGCTTCCCACTAGCTATCTGTTTTACATTTGGGGGTGTATATATGTCAGTGCTACTCTCCCACTTTGTCCCAGCTTACCCTTCCCCCTCCCCCTCCCCATGTCCTCAACTCCATTCTCTATGTCTGCATCTTTATTCCAGTCCTTCCCCTAGGTTCATCAGAACCAGTTTTTTTTTTAGATTCCTTATATATGTGTTGGCATACGGTATTTGTTTTCCTCTTTCTGACTTGCTTCACTCTGTATGACAGACTCTGTGTCCATCCATCTCACTACAAATAACTGAATTTCATTTCTTTTTATGGCTGAGTAATATTCCATTGTATATATGTGCCACATCTTTATGCATTCATCTGTCAGTGGACACTTAGGTTGCTTCCATGTCCTGGCTATTGTAAATAGTGTTGCAATGAACATTGTGGTACATGACTCTTTCTGAATTATGGTTTTCTCAGGGTATATGCCCAGTAGTGGGATTGCTAGGTCGTATGGTAGTTCTATTTTTAGTTTTTTAAGTAACCTCCATACTGTTCTCCATAGTGGCTGTATCAATTTACATTCCCACCAACAGTGCAAGAGGGTTTCCTTTTCTCCACACCCTCTCCAGCATTTGTTGTTTGTAGATTTTTTGATGATGGCCATTCTGACTGGTGTGAGATGATATCTCATTGTAGTTTTGATTTGCATTTCTCTAATGATTAGTGATGTTGAGCATCCTTTCATGTGTTTGTTGGCAATCTGTATATCTTCTTTGGAGAAATGTCTATTTAGGTCTTCTGCCCATTTTTGGATTGGGTTTTTTTTTTGATATTGAGCTCCATGAGCTGCTTGTATATTTTGGAGATTAATCCTTTGTCAGTTGCTTCATTTGCACATATTTCTCCCAGTCAGGGGCTTGTCTTTTTGTCTTGTTTATGGTTTCCTTTGCTGTGCAAAAGGTAAAAAAAAGCAATATCTTATACACACTATCCAACTTAAGAAATCAAACATTATCAGTATTTCCATAGTTTTCCATGTGTCCTTTCCCATCTCTTACCCCTTACCCATAAATAACCACTATCTCAACTTTTATCTTTCACTTGCTTTTCTCTATAATTTTACTGCATATGTATATAATCTTCTATAATTTAAATTTTTGCTTAGTATTAATGATATTCAACCATGTTTGTGTATATAGCTATAGGAATATGCCATTATTTATTAATAGGCATTTGTATTATTTCTTTTGTTATTTTAAAGTGTGATTGTAAGCATATGTTAACATGTCTTCTCTTTAAAAATAGGCAAGATTTTATTTCATAAGATACATACCTAGGATTATAAGCACTGGTTATACTTCCACTTGTCTGGAAGATACTTTATAGTCAGATTTAAATTATCACTAATATGATGTATAATACCTCATGGAAGTTTTAATTTGCATTTCACTGTTTACTAGTGAGGTTGAATATCTTTTTTTTTTTTTGAGGTACGCGGACCTCTCACTGCTGTGGCCTCTCCCGTTGCGGAGCACAGGCTCCGGACGCGCAGGCTCAGTGGCCATGGCTCACGGGTCCAGCCGCTCCACGGCATGTGGGATCCTCCCGGACAGGGGCACGAACCCACATCCCCTGCATCAGCAGGCGGACTCTCAACCACTGCGCCACCTGGGAAGCCCTCATTTTACTTTCTTAATGGTGCCTTTTAATCGACAAAAGTTATTTTAAATTTTGTAAGTTATCTATTTGTTCCCTTATGACTGAATTTTTTACCTTAATGTATCTTTTCCTAACCCAGGGTTATAAAATTATTCCGTGGTTTCCTCTACAAGATTTAAAGTTTTGTTCATTTCATTTAAATTTTTAATCCATATGGAATTATTTTTTGTATGAGGATAGGAATCTAATTTCATTTCCTTCATATGACCTATGGTAGCAGCACTCTGTGAGAACTTTGTCCCTTTCCCAGTGATGTATATGCCAGGTCTGTCAGAGAAAGTTGAGTTGCTGTTTCTTGGGTGATGGGGATCTTTATTGAAATTGCATTTACGAATGAATTATTCTCCTCAAAGAAAGTGTTCTTTGTTGCTTTTTAAAATTTCTATGTTGTATGCTTATTTTCTATTGCACTGATTTCTGCTCTTATTAATTTCTTTTTTAAAAAACTCTCTTCACATGTATTTGCTATTTTTATCCTTTTAAGCTTTAATTTTTATTTTTATTGAAGTATAGTTGATTTATATATTATAATAGTTCCTGGTGTTATTAATTATATACACATACTTTTCATATTCTTCTCCGTCATAGGTAATCATCACAAGATATTGAATATAGTTCCCTGTGTTATAGAGTAGGACCTTGTTTATTTTATATACAGTAGGGTGTATCTGCTAATCCCAAACTCCTACCTTATCCCTCCCCACCCTTAACTGCTTTGGTAACCATAAATTTGTTTTCTATGTCTGACTCTGCTTCTGTTTTATAAATAAGCCCCTTTCTCTCGTGCTGTTTTTTTTATTCTTATAATTTTTATTGGAGTATAGTTGATTAACAGTGTTGCTAGTTTGTGCTGTACAGCAAACTGAGTCAGTTATACATATAACCACTTTTTTAGATTCTCTTCGCATATATATTATTACAGATTGAATGTAGTTCCCTGTATTATACTTGTATCATGTTTTAGATTCCACATATAAGTGATATCATATGATATTGGTCTATCTCTGTCTGACTTGCTTCACTTAGTATAATAATCTCTAGGTGCATCCATGTTGCTGCAAATGGCATTATTTCATTCTTCCTTACAACTGACTGATATTCCATTGTATTATTTATTTTTAAAACTTATTTAATATTTATCTATCTTTGGCTGCGTTGGGTCTTCATTGCTGCGCATGGCCTTTCTCTAGGTGTGGCGAGCGGGGACTGCTCTTTGTTCTGGTGCACGGGCTTCTCATTGTGGTGGCTTCTCTTGTTGCGGAGCACAGGCTCCAGGTGCACAGGCTTCAGTAGTTGCAGCATGCAGGCTCTGTAGTTGTGACTCGCAGGCTCTAGAGTGCAGGCTCAGTAGTTGTGGTACAAGTGCTTAATTGCTGTGCAGCATGTGGGATCTTCCCAGACCGGGGCTCAAACCCGTGTCCCCTGCATTGGCAGGTGGATTCTTTTTTTTTTTTTTTTTAATTTTATTTTATTTTTTTGCTTTATAACAAATTTAATCAGTTATACATATATATATGTTTCCATATCCCCTCCCTTTTGCGTCTCCCTCCCACCCTCCCTATCCCACCCCTCCAGGCAGTTACAAAGTACCGAGCTGATCTCCCTGTGCTATGCGGCTGCTTCCCACTAGCTATCTACCTCACGTTTGGTAGTGTATATATGTCCATGCCGCTCTTTCACTTTGTCACAGCTTACCCTTCCCCCTCCCCATATCCTCAAGTCCATTCTCTAGTAGGTCTGTGTCTTTATTCCTGTCTTACCCCTATGTTCTTCATGACATTTTTTTTTCTTAAATTCCATATATATGTGTTAGCATACAGTATTTGTCTTTCTCTTTCTGACTTACTTCACTCTGTATGACAGACTCTAGGTCTATCCACCTCATTACAAATAGCTCAATTTCATTTCTTTTTATGGCTGAGTAATATTCCATTGTATATACGTGCCACATCTTCTTTATCCATTCATCCGATGATGGACACTTAGGTTGTTTCCACCTCCGGGCTATTGTAAATAGGGCTGGCAGGTGGATTCTTAACCACTGCGCCACCAGGGAAACCCATCATTGTGTTTATATACCACGTTTTCCTTAGCCATTCATGTGTCAGTGGACACTTAGGTTGCTTCCATGTCCTGGCTATTGTAATAGTAATGCTGTGAACATTAGGGTGCATGATCTTTTCCAACTACACTTCTCTCCAGAGATAAGCCAAGGAGGGGGATTGCGGCATTGTACGGTAAATCTGCATATAGTTTAAGGAACCTGCATACTGTTCTCCATAGTGGCTGCACCAATTTACTTTCCAACCAACACTGTAGAGGGTTCCCTTCTTTCTAGGTTCACCCCAGCATTTACTGCTTGTAGATATTTTGATGCTGGCCATTGTGACTGCTGGAAGGTGACACTTCGCTGTAGTTTTCATTGGCATTGCTCTCAGAATTAGCAGAGTTGAGGATCTTGTCATCTTCCTCTTTGGGTATTTTTTTCCTCTTTAAACAGTATAAAATTTGGCTCTTCAAATGGGCTTTTTGAAAGTCGGCTGTGTTTGGAATTTGGCGTCATTAACAGCCCTTCAGGCTTCGTATTAGGTGCCCTGAAGCACCGGTTGTATAGTTGTTATTTCCGAAAATGTCCACAAGGCGGCAGCATTTCTTCGTGCCCACCTCTGTTTCCTCAGCAACCAAAAGCTTTAGGAAGAGTCATCTTCCTGGGCTGTGAATTAGAGGGGAAGGTGCCAGAGGCAACACCGAAGGGCTTGTGTGTCCCTATCTCTTCCCTGTTAAGCTTCACGCCCCTGAAGTTCCAAACTCTGGCTAAACCTGTGGGTGCTGAGTTATGTAGGTAGGGTGACACCTGGCAAGTTGGCTGGATATGGGAAGCCCACCAGCAGCAGCCACGGAGGCTCGGTCACTTTTTGAATCTCCTGCAGCCTAGATGGTCCCCCAAGGTTTGGGTGTACTTGGATTCCTTTTAGCACTAGAAAGGCCCCCCTAGATTCTGAAGTTTTGGTTCCCCCCAGAAAGGAAGAGACACTACAGCTTTAAGGGGGTGCATTTGCAGGCACATCCTCCTCACGTCTCTCCGCTCGACCTCAGTGCACCCTTGGGACCCCAGGCTGCTCAGACTGCGGGGATTTGACACCGGCACATATCACCGAGGCCCGAGGCGAAAAGCATACCCATTGCTTTCCTTTTACTTTCTTTTTCAGCTTAATTCTGATGGTATGTTGCCCTAGAGTTGATTTCCAAAGTGGGATTTAGTTTAGGTGTACAGCAAACTGATTCAACTGCACATATAATATATCTAGTGTTTTTCGTGTTCCTTTTCCCTATAGGTTACTGCAGAAAGTTGAGTTGAGGTCCTGGTGTTGTACAGTAGTCCTTGTGGAGTGCGTGTTTTGTATATATGTTTACAGGTATTTTACTGTGTATGTGTTCATATGAACCACCTAACTTATATTTCCTACCCCACTTTTTGGTAACCCTAGGTTTATTCTGAAAGTCGGAGAGTCTGTTTCTGTTTAGGAAACGAGTTCAGTTGTATGTATGTTTCCATTCATCCTGTAAGTGATATCATATGCTCTGGATCCTCCTCTGTCTGACTGACTTCATTCAGTGTTGGGGCATCCCAGGTCCATCCATGTTGCTTCTGATGGCATTATTTCATTCTTTTTCCTGGCTGAGTAACAGTCCCTTGTATACATGTACAACCTCTTCTTTATGTATTCAGCACTCGCTGGGCTGCTTGTTTTCGTGTCCTGGAGTTTGTAAATAGTGCCGCAATGAAAGCTGGGGTGCTTGTGTCTTTATGAATTATAGATTTTCCCGAAAAACGCCCAGGAGTGGGACTGCAGATGTGTCGGGTCACTCTCTCTTTAGTTTTCTAAAAACTGGGATACAGTGCTGTCTAGTGGCATTTACCAATGTACAGTTCCACTTAGCGAGGGGGAAGGTTCCCTTTTCTCCACACTCCTTCCCCATCGATTGTTTGTGGACTTTCTGATGCTGGCCATACTGCCTGCTACGAGATGATGCCACTTTATAATTTTGATATGCATTTCTCGAATAAGCAGCGATTTTCCAGTTCCTGTAGTGGTCGGGGTTTGTTTTTTGAAACAGTGTGAGTAAACATTCCCTTTTGAAATTTGGCGTCTTGAAAGTCTGTGTTTCGAATTTTTTTTCGGTTAGCTAACCCAGGTCGTTTTTGAGGACACGTGTCATTAAAAGCCCCACAGGCTTTGTGAATATTAGGTGCCCTGAAGCACCGGTTGTAAAGTTGTTGTTACCGAAAATGTCCACAAGGCGGCAGCATTTCTTCATGCCCATCTCTGTTTCCTCAGCAACCAAAAGCTTTAGGAAGAGTCATCTTCCTGGGCTGTGAATTAGAGGGGAAGGTTCCAGAGGCAACACCGAAGGGCTTGTGTGTCAGTATCTCTTCCCTGTTAAGCTTCACGCCCCCGAAATTCCGAACTCTGGCTAAACCTGTGGGTGCTGCGGCGTGTAGGTGGGGTGACACCTGGCAAGGAGGCTGGATGTGGGAAGCCCACCAGCAGCAGCCACGGAGGCTCGGTCACTTTTTGAATCTCCTGCAGCCTAGATGGTCCCCCATGGTTTGGGTGTACTTGGATTCCTTTTAGCACTAGAAAGGCCCCCCTAGATTCTGAAGTTTTGGTTTCCCCCAGAAAGGAAGAGACACTACAGCTTTAAGGGGGTGCATTTGCAGGCACATCCTCCTCACGTCTCTCCGCTCGACCTCAGTGCACCCTTGGGACCCCAGGCTGCTCAGACTGCGGGGATTTGACACCGGCACATATCACCGAGGCCCGAGGCGAAAAGCGTACCCATTGCTTTCCTTTTACTTTCTTTATCAGCTTAATTCTGATGGTATGTTGCACTAGAGTTGATTTCCAAAGTGGGGTTTGGTTTAGGTGTACAGCAAGCTGATTCAACTACACATATAATATATCTAGTGTTTTTCGGCTTCCTTTTCCATATAGGTTATTGCAGAATGTTGAGCAGAGGTCCTGGTGTTGTACAGTAGTCCTTGTGGAGTGCGTGTTATATATATATGTTTATAGGTATTTTACTGTGTATGTGTTCATGTGAACCGCACAACTTATATCTCCTACCCCACTTACTTTTTGGTAACCCTAGGTTTATTCTGAAAGTCGGAGAGTGTGTTTCTGTTTAGTGAACTACTTCAGTTGTATGTATGTTTCCATTCCTCCTGTAAGTGATATCATATGCTCTGGATCCTCCTCTGTCTGACTGACTTCACTCAGTGTTTGGGCATCCCAGGTCTATCCATGTTGCTTCTGATGGCATTATTTCATTCCTTTTCCTGGCTGAGTAACAGTCCGTTGTAAACACGTACGACCTCCTCTCAATGTATTCAGCACTCACTGGGCTACTTGTTTTCGTGTCCTGGAGTTTGTAAATAGTGCCGCAATGAAAGCTGGGGTGCTTGTGTCTTTATGAATTATAGATTTTCCCGAAAAACGCCCAGGAGTGGGACTGCAGATGTGTAGGGTCACTCTCTCTTTAGTTTTCTAAGAACTGGGATACAGTGCTTTCTAGTGGCATTTACCAATGTACAGTTCCACTTAGCGAGGGGGAAGGTTCCCTTTTCTCCACACTCCTTCCCCATCGATTGTTTGTGGACTTTCTGATGCTGGCCATACTGCCTTCTGCGAGATGATGCCACTTTATAATTTTGATATGCATTTCTCGAATAAGCAGCGATTTTCCAGTTCCTGTAGTGGTCGGGGTTTGTTTTTTGAAACAGTGTGAGTAAACATTCCCTTTTGAAATTTGGCGTCTTGAAAGTCTGTGTTTCGAATTTTTTTTCGGTTAGCTAACCCAGGTCGTTTTTGAGGACACGTGTCATTAAAAGCCCCACAGGCTTTGTGAATATTAGGTGCCCTGAAGCACCGGTTGTAAAGTTGTTGTTACCGAAAATGTCCACAAGGCGGCAGCATTTCTTCGTGCCCATCTCTGTTTCCTCAGCAACCAAAAGCTTTAGGAAGAGTCATCTTCCTGGGCTGTGAATTAGAGGGGAAGGTTCCAGAGGCAACACCGAAGGGCTTGTGTGTCAGTATCTCTTCCCTGTTAAGCTTCACGCCCCCGAAATTCCGAACTCTGGCTAAACCTGTGGGTGCTGCGGCGTGTAGGTGGGGTGACACCTGGCAAGGAGGCTGGATGTGGGAAGCCCACCAGCAGCAGCCACGGAGGCTCGGTCACTTTTTGAATCTCCTGCAGCCTAGATGGTCCCCCATGGTTTGGGTGTACTTGGATTCCTTTTAGCACTAGAAAGGCCCCCCTAGATTCTGAAGTTTTGGTTCCCCCCAGAAAGGAAGAGACACTACAGCTTTAAGGGGGTGCATTTGCAGGCACATCCTCCTCACGTCTCTCCGCTCGACCTCAGTGCACCCTTGGGACCCCAGGCTGCTCAGACTGCGGGGATTTGACACCGGCACATATCACCGAGGCCCGAGGCGAAAAGCATACCCATTGCTTTCCTTTTCCTTTCTTTTTCAGCTTAATTCTGATGGTATATTGCACTAGAGTTGATTTCCAAAATGGGGTTTGGTTTAGGTGTACAGCAAGCTGATTCAACTACACATATAATATATCTAGTGTTTTTCGGCTTCCTTTTCCATATAGGTTATTGCAGAATGTTGAGTAGAGGTCCTGGTGTTGTACAGTAGTCCTTGTGGAGTGCGTGTTTTATATGTATGTGTATAGGTATTTTACTGTGTATGTGTTCATATGAACCACCCAACTTATATCTCCTACCCCACTTTTTGGTAACCCTAGGTTTATTCTGAAAGCCGGAGAGTCTGTTTCTGTTTAGGAAACGAGTTCAGTTGTATGTATGTTTCCATTCATCCTGTAAGTGATATCATATGCTATGGGTCCTCCTCTGTCTGACTGACTTCACTCAGTGTTTGGGCATCCCAGGTCCATCCATGTTGCTTCTGATGGCATTATTTCATTCCTTTTCCTGGGTAAGTAACAGTTCCTTGTATACACTTACCACGTCCTCTTTATGTATTCAGCACTCGGTGGGCTACTTGTTCTTGTGTCCTGGCATTTGTAAATAGTGCCGCAATGAACGTTGGGGTGCTTGTGTCTTTAAGAATTATGGATTTTCCTGAATAACGCCCAGGAGTGGGACTGCAGATGTATAGGGTCACTCTCTCTTTAGTTTCCTAAGAACAGGAATACACTGCTTTCTAGTGGCAGTTACCAATATACAGTTCCAATCACCGAGTGGGAAGGTTCCCTTTTCTCCACACTCATTCCCCATCGATTGTTTGTAGACTTTCTGATGCTTGCCATACTGCCTGCTGCGAGATGATGCCGCTTTATACTTTTGATATGCATTTCTCGAATAAGCAGTGATTTTGCAGTTCCTGTCGTGGTCGGGTTTTTTTTTTTTTTAAACAGAGTGAGTAAACATTCCCTTTTGAAATTGGGCTTCTTGAAAGTCTGTGTGTTTCGAATTATTTTTCGGTTACCTAATCCAGGTTGTTTTTGAAGACACGTGTCATTAAAAGCCCCACAGGCTTTGTGAATATTAGGTGCCCCGAAGCACCAGTTGTATAGTTGTTATTTCCGAAAATGTCCACAAGGCGGCAGCATTTCTTCGTGCCCACCTCTGTTTCCTCAGCAACCAAAAGCTTTAGGAAGAGTCATCTTCCTGGGCTGTGAATTAGAGGGGAAGGTGCCAGAGGCAACACCAAAGGGCTTGTGTGTCCCTATCTCTTCCCTGTTAAGCTTCACGCCCCTGAAGTTCCAAACTCTGGCTAAACCTGTGGGTGCTGCGGCGTGTAGGTGGGGTGACACCTGGCAAGGAGGCTGGATGTGGGAAGCCCACCAGCAGCAGCCACGGAGGCTCGGTCACTTTTTGAATCTCCTGCAGCCTAGATGGTCCCCCAAGGTTTGGGTGTACTTGGATTCCTTTTAGCACTAGAAAGGCCCCCCTAGATTCTGAAGTTTTGGTTCCCCCCAGAAAGGAAGAGACACTACAGCTTTAAGGGGGTGCATTTGCAGGCACATCCTCCTCACGTCTCTCCGCTCGACCTCAGTGCACCCTTGGGACCCCAGGCTGCTCAGACTGCGGGGATTTGACACCGGCACATATCACCGAGGCCCGAGGCGAAAAGCATACCCATTGCTTTCCTTTTACTTTCTTTTTCAGCTTAATTCTGATGGTATGTTGCCCTAGAGTTGATTTCCAAAGTGGGATTTAGTTTAGGTGTACAGCAAACTGATTCAACTGCACATATAATATATCTAGTGTTTTTCGTGTTCCTTTTCCCTATAGGTTACTGCAGAAAGTTGAGTTGAGGTCCTGGTGTTGTACAGTAGTCCTTGTGGAGTGCGTGTTTTGTATATATGTTTACAGGTATTTTACTGTGTATGTGTTCATATGAACCACCTAACTTATATTTCCTACCCCACTTTTTGGTAACCCTAGGTTTATTCTGAAAGTCGGAGAGTCTGTTTCTGTTTAGGAAACGAGTTCAGTTGTATGTATGTTTCCATTCATCCTGTAAGTGATATCATATGCTCTGGATCCTCCTCTGTCTGACTGACTTCACTCAGTGTTGGGGCATCCCAGGTCCATCCATGTTGCTTCTGATGGCATTATTTCATTCTTTTTCCTGGCTGAGTAACAGTCCCTTGTATACATGTACAACCTCTTCTTTATGTATTCAGCACTCGCTGGGCTGCTTGTTTTCGTGTCCTGGAGTTTGTAAATAGTGCCGCAATGAAAGCTGGGGTGCTTGTGTCTTTATGAATTATAGATTTTCCCGAAAAACGCCCAGGAGTGGGACTGCAGATGTGTCGGGTCACTCTCTCTTTAGTTTTCTAAAAACTGGGATACAGTGCTGTCTAGTGGCATTTACCAATGTACAGTTCCACTTAGCGAGGGGGAAGGTTCCCTTTTCTCCACACTCCTTCCCCATCGATTGTTTGTGGACTTTCTGATGCTGGCCATACTGCCTGCTACGAGATGATGCCACTTTATAATTTTGATATGCATTTCTCGAATAAGCAGCGATTTTCCAGTTCCTGTAGTGGTCGGGGTTTGTTTTTTGAAACAGTGTGAGTAAACATTCCCTTTTGAAATTTGGCGTCTTGAAAGTCTGTGTTTCGAATTTTTTTTCGGTTAGCTAACCCAGGTCGTTTTTGAGGACACGTGTCATTAAAAGCCCCACAGGCTTTGTGAATATTAGGTGCCCTGAAGCACCGGTTGTAAAGTTGTTGTTACCGAAAATGTCCACAAGGCGGCAGCATTTCTTCATGCCCATCTCTGTTTCCTCAGCAACCAAAAGCTTTAGGAAGAGTCATCTTCCTGGGCTGTGAATTAGAGGGGAAGGTTCCAGAGGCAACACCGAAGGGCTTGTGTGTCAGTATCTCTTCCCTGTTAAGCTTCACGCCCCCGAAATTCCGAACTCTGGCTAAACCTGTGGGTGCTGCGGCGTGTAGGTGGGGTGACACCTGGCAAGGAGGCTGGATGTGGGAAGCCCACCAGCAGCAGCCACGGAGGCTCGGTCACTTTTTGAATCTCCTGCAGCCTAGATGGTCCCCCATGGTTTGGGTGTACTTGGATTCCTTTTAGCACTAGAAAGGCCCCCCTAGATTCTGAAGTTTTGGTTTCCCCCAGAAAGGAAGAGACACTACAGCTTTAAGGGGGTGCATTTGCAGGCACATCCTCCTCACGTCTCTCCGCTCGACCTCAGTGCACCCTTGGGACCCCAGGCTGCTCAGACTGCGGGGATTTGACACCGGCACATATCACCGAGGCCCGAGGCGAAAAGCGTACCCATTGCTTTCCTTTTACTTTCTTTATCAGCTTAATTCTGATGGTATGTTGCACTAGAGTTGATTTCCAAAGTGGGGTTTGGTTTAGGTGTACAGCAAGCTGATTCAACTACACATATAATATATCTAGTGTTTTTCGGCTTCCTTTTCCATATAGGTTATTGCAGAATGTTGAGCAGAGGTCCTGGTGTTGTACAGTAGTCCTTGTGGAGTGCGTGTTATATATATATGTTTATAGGTATTTTACTGTGTATGTGTTCATGTGAACCGCACAACTTATATCTCCTACCCCACTTACTTTTTGGTAACCCTAGGTTTATTCTGAAAGTCGGAGAGTGTGTTTCTGTTTAGTGAACTACTTCAGTTGTATGTATGTTTCCATTCCTCCTGTAAGTGATATCATATGCTCTGGATCCTCCTCTGTCTGACTGACTTCACTCAGTGTTTGGGCATCCCAGGTCTATCCATGTTGCTTCTGATGGCATTATTTCATTCCTTTTCCTGGCTGAGTAACAGTCCGTTGTAAACACGTACGACCTCCTCTCAATGTATTCAGCACTCACTGGGCTACTTGTTTTCGTGTCCTGGAGTTTGTAAATAGTGCCGCAATGAAAGCTGGGGTGCTTGTGTCTTTATGAATTATAGATTTTCCCGAATAACGCCCAGGAGTGGGACTGCAGATGTGTAGGGTCACTCTCTCTTTAGTTTTCTAAGAACTGGGATACAGTGCTTTCTAGTGGCATTTACCAATGTACAGTTCCACTTAGCGAGGGGGAAGGTTCCCTTTTCTCCACACTCCTTCCCCATCGATTGTTTGTGGACTTTCTGATGCTGGCCATACTGCCTGCTGCGAGATGATGCCACTTTATAATTTTGATATGCATTTCTCGAATAAGCAGCGATTTTCCAGTTCCTGTAGTGGTCGGGGTTTGTTTTTTGAAACAGTGTGAGTAAACATTCCCTTTTGAAATTTGGCGTCTTGAAAGTCTGTGTTTCGAATTTTTTTTCGGTTAGCTAACCCAGGTCGTTTTTGAGGACACGTGTCATTAAAAGCCCCACAGGCTTTGTGAATATTAGGTGCCCTGAAGCACCGGTTGTAAAGTTGTTGTTACCGAAAATGTCCACAAGGCGGCAGCATTTCTTCGTGCCCATCTCTGTTTCCTCAGCAACCAAAAGCTTTAGGAAGAGTCATCTTCCTGGGCTGTGAATTAGAGGGGAAGGTTCCAGAGGCAACACCGAAGGGCTTGTGTGTCAGTATCTCTTCCCTGTTAAGCTTCACGCCCCCGAAATTCCGAACTCTGGCTAAACCTGTGGGTGCTGCGGCGTGTAGGTGGGGTGACACCTGGCAAGGAGGCTGGATGTGGGAAGCCCACCAGCAGCAGCCACGGAGGCTCGGTCACTTTTTGAATCTCCTGCAGCCTAGATGGTCCCCCATGGTTTGGGTGTACTTGGATTCCTTTTAGCACTAGAAAGGCCCCCCTAGATTCTGAAGTTTTGGTTCCCCCCAGAAAGGAAGAGACACTACAGCTTTAAGGGGGTGCATTTGCAGGCACATCCTCCTCACGTCTCTCCGCTCGACCTCAGTGCACCCTTGGGACCCCAGGCTGCTCAGACTGCGGGGATTTGACACCGGCACATATCACCGAGGCCCGAGGCGAAAAGCATACCCATTGCTTTCCTTTTCCTTTCTTTTTCAGCTTAATTCTGATGGTATATTGCACTAGAGTTGATTTCCAAAATGGGGTTTGGTTTAGGTGTACAGCAAGCTGATTCAACTACACATATAATATATCTAGTGTTTTTCGGCTTCCTTTTCCATATAGGTTATTGCAGAATGTTGAGTAGAGGTCCTGGTGTTGTACAGTAGTCCTTGTGGAGTGCGTGTTTTATATGTATGTGTATAGGTATTTTACTGTGTATGTGTTCATATGAACCACCCAACTTATATCTCCTACCCCACTTTTTGGTAACCCTAGGTTTATTCTGAAAGCCGGAGAGTCTGTTTCTGTTTAGGAAACGAGTTCAGTTGTATGTATGTTTCCATTCATCCTGTAAGTGATATCATATGCTATGGGTCCTCCTCTGTCTGACTGACTTCACTCAGTGTTTGGGCATCCCAGGTCCATCCATGTTGCTTCTGATGGCATTATTTCATTCCTTTTCCTGGGTAAGTAACAGTTCCTTGTATATACTTACCACGTCCTCTTTATGTATTCAGCACTCGGTGGGCTACTTGTTCTTGTGTCCTGGCATTTGTAAATAGTGCCGCAATGAACGTTGGGGTGCTTGTGTCTTTAAGAATTATGGATTTTCCTGAATAACGCCCAGGAGTGGGACTGCAGATGTATAGGGTCACTCTCTCTTTAGTTTCCTAAGAACAGGAATACACTGCTTTCTAGTGGCAGTTACCAATATACAGTTCCAATCACCGAGTGGGAAGGTTCCCTTTTCTCCACACTCATTCCCCATCGATTGTTTGTAGACTTTCTGATGCTTGCCATACTGCCTGCTGCGAGATGATGCCGCTTTATACTTTTGATATGCATTTCTCGAATAAGCAGTGATTTTGCAGTTCCTGTCGTGGTCGGGTTTTTTTTTTTTTTAAACAGAGTGAGTAAACATTCCCTTTTGAAATTGGGCTTCTTGAAAGTCTGTGTGTTTCGAATTATTTTTCGGTTACCTAATCCAGGTTGTTTTTGAAGACACGTGTCATTAAAAGCCCCACAGGCTTTGTGAATATTAGGTGCCCCGAAGCACCAGTTGTATAGTTGTTATTTCCGAAAATGTCCACAAGGCGGCAGCATTTCTTCGTGCCCACCTCTGTTTCCTCAGCAACCAAAAGCTTTAGGAAGAGTCATCTTCCTGGGCTGTGAATTAGAGGGGAAGGTGCCAGAGGCAACACCAAAGGGCTTGTGTGTCCCTATCTCTTCCCTGTTAAGCTTCACGCCCCTGAAGTTCCAAACTCTGGCTAAACCTGTGGGTGCTGCGGCGTGTAGGTGGGGTGACACCTGGCAAGGAGGCTGGATGTGGGAAGCCCACCAGCAGCAGCCACGGAGGCTCGGTCACTTTTTGAATCTCCTGCAGCCTAGATGGTCCCCCATGGTTTGGGTGTACTTGGATTCCTTTTAGCACTAGAAAGGCCCCCCTAGATTCTGAAGTTTTGGTTCCCCCCAGAAAGGAAGAGACACTACAGCTTTAAGGGGGTGCATTTGCAGGCACATCCTCCTCACGTCTCTCCGCTCGACCTCAGTGCACCCTTGGGACCCCAGGCTGCTCAGACTGCGGGGATTTGACACCGGCACATATCACCGAGGCCCGAGGCGAAAAGCATACCCATTGCTTTCCTTTTACTTTCTTTTTCAGCTTAATTCTGATGGTATGTTGCCCTAGAGTTGATTTCCAAAGTGGGATTTAGTTTAGGTGTACAGCAAACTGATTCAACTGCACATATAATATATCTAGTGTTTTTCGTGTTCCTTTTCCCTATAGGTTACTGCAGAAAGTTGAGTTGAGGTCCTGGTGTTGTACAGTAGTCCTTGTGGAGTGCGTGTTTTGTATATATGTTTACAGGTATTTTACTGTGTATGTGTTCATATGAACCACCTAACTTATATCTCCTACCCCACTTTTTGGTAACCCTAGGTTTATTCTGAAAGTCGGAGAGTCTGTTTCTGTTTAGGAAACGAGTTCAGTTGTATGTATGTTTCCATTCATCCTGTAAGTGATATCATATGCTCTGGATCCTCCTCTGTCTGACTGACTTCACTCAGTGTTGGGGCATCCCAGGTCCATCCATGTTGCTTCTGATGGCATTATTTCATTCTTTTTCCTGGCTGAGTAACAGTCCCTTGTATACATGTACAACCTCTTCTTTATGTATTCAGCACTCGCTGGGCTGCTTGTTTTCGTGTCCTGGAGTTTGTAAATAGTGCCGCAATGAAAGCTGGGGTGCTTGTGTCTTTATGAATTATAGATTTTCCCGAAAAACGCCCAGGAGTGGGACTGCAGATGTGTCGGGTCACTCTCTCTTTAGTTTTCTAAAAACTGGGATACAGTGCTGTCTAGTGGCATTTACCAATGTACAGTTCCACTTAGCGAGGGGGAAGGTTCCCTTTTCTCCACACTCCTTCCCCATCGATTGTTTGTGGACTTTCTGATGCTGGCCATACTGCCTGCTGCGAGATGATGCCACTTTATAATTTTGATATGCATTTCTCGAATAAGCAGCGATTTTCCAGTTCCTGTAGTGGTCGGGGTTTGTTTTTTGAAACAGTGTGAGTAAACATTCCCTTTTGAAATTTGGCGTCTTGAAAGTCTGTGTTTCGAATTTTTTTTCGGTTAGCTAACCCAGGTCGTTTTTGAGGACACGTGTCATTAAAAGCCCCACAGGCTTTGTGAATATTAGGTGCCCTGAAGCACCTGTTGTAAAGTTGTTGTTACCGAAAATGTCCACAAGGCGGCAGCATTTCTTCGTGCCCATCTCTGTTTCCTCAGCAACCAAAAGCTTTAGGAAGAGTCATCTTCCTGGGCTGTGAATTAGAGGGGAAGGTGCCAGAGGCAACACCGAAGGGCTTGTGTGTCCCTATCTCTTCCCTGTTAAGCTTCACGCCCCCGAAATTCCGAACTCTGGCTAAACCTGTGGGTGCTGCGGCGTGTAGGTGGGGTGACACCTGGCAAGGAGGCTGGATGTGGGAAGCCCACCAGCAGCAGCCACGGAGGCTCGGTCACTTTTTGAATCTCCTGCAGCCTAGATGGTCCCCCATGGTTTGGGTGTACTTGGATTCCTTTTAGCACTAGAAAGGCCCCCCTAGATTCTGAAGTTTTGGTTCCCCCCAGAAAGGAAGAGACACTACAGCTTTAAGGGGGTGCATTTGCAGGCACATCCTCCTCACGTCTCTCCGCTCGACCTCAGTGCACCCTTGGGACCCCAGGCTGCTCAGACTGCGGGGATTTGACACCGGCACATATCACCGAGGCCCGAGGCGAAAAGCATACCCATTGCTTTCCTTTTACTTTCTTTTTCAGCTTAATTCTGATGGTATGTTGCCCTAGAGTTGATTTCCAAAGTGGGATTTAGTTTAGGTGTACAGCAAACTGATTCAACTGCACATATAATATATCTAGTGTTTTTCGTGTTCCTTTTCCCTATAGGTTACTGCAGAAAGTTGAGTTGAGGTCCTGGTGTTGTACAGTAGTCCTTGTGGAGTGCGTGTTTTGTATATATGTTTACAGGTATTTTACTGTGTATGTGTTCATATGAACCACCTAACTTATATTTCCTACCCCACTTTTTGGTAACCCTAGGTTTATTCTGAAAGTCGGAGAGTCTGTTTCTGTTTAGGAAACGAGTTCAGTTGTATGTATGTTTCCATTCATCCTGTAAGTGATATCATATGCTCTGGATCCTCCTCTGTCTGACTGACTTCATTCAGTGTTGGGGCATCCCAGGTCCATCCATGTTGCTTCTGATGGCATTATTTCATTCTTTTTCCTGGCTGAGTAACAGTCCCTTGTATACATGTACAACCTCTTCTTTATGTATTCAGCACTCGCTGGGCTGCTTGTTTTCGTGTCCTGGAGTTTGTAAATAGTGCCGCAATGAAAGCTGGGGTGCTTGTGTCTTTATGAATTATAGATTTTCCCGAAAAACGCCCAGGAGTGGGACTGCAGATGTGTCGGGTCACTCTCTCTTTAGTTTTCTAAAAACTGGGATACAGTGCTGTCTAGTGGCATTTACCAATGTACAGTTCCACTTAGCGAGGGGGAAGGTTCCCTTTTCTCCACACTCCTTCCCCATCGATTGTTTGTGGACTTTCTGATGCTGGCCATACTGCCTGCTACGAGATGATGCCACTTTATAATTTTGATATGCATTTCTCGAATAAGCAGCGATTTTCCAGTTCCTGTAGTGGTCGGGGTTTGTTTTTTGAAACAGTGTGAGTAAACATTCCCTTTTGAAATTTGGCGTCTTGAAAGTCTGTGTTTCGAATTTTTTTTCGGTTAGCTAACCCAGGTCGTTTTTGAGGACACGTGTCATTAAAAGCCCCACAGGCTTTGTGAATATTAGGTGCCCTGAAGCACCGGTTGTAAAGTTGTTGTTACCGAAAATGTCCACAAGGCGGCAGCATTTCTTCATGCCCATCTCTGTTTCCTCAGCAACCAAAAGCTTTAGGAAGAGTCATCTTCCTGGGCTGTGAATTAGAGGGGAAGGTTCCAGAGGCAACACCGAAGGGCTTGTGTGTCAGTATCTCTTCCCTGTTAAGCTTCACGCCCCCGAAATTCCGAACTCTGGCTAAACCTGTGGGTGCTGCGGCGTGTAGGTGGGGTGACACCTGGCAAGGAGGCTGGATGTGGGAAGCCCACCAGCAGCAGCCACGGAGGCTCGGTCACTTTTTGAATCTCCTGCAGCCTAGATGGTCCCCCATGGTTTGGGTGTACTTGGATTCCTTTTAGCACTAGAAAGGCCCCCCTAGATTCTGAAGTTTTGGTTTCCCCCAGAAAGGAAGAGACACTACAGCTTTAAGGGGGTGCATTTGCAGGCACATCCTCCTCACGTCTCTCCGCTCGACCTCAGTGCACCCTTGGGACCCCAGGCTGCTCAGACTGCGGGGATTTGACACCGGCACATATCACCGAGGCCCGAGGCGAAAAGCGTACCCATTGCTTTCCTTTTACTTTCTTTATCAGCTTAATTCTGATGGTATGTTGCACTAGAGTTGATTTCCAAAGTGGGGTTTGGTTTAGGTGTACAGCAAGCTGATTCAACTACACATATAATATATCTAGTGTTTTTCGGCTTCCTTTTCCATATAGGTTATTGCAGAATGTTGAGCAGAGGTCCTGGTGTTGTACAGTAGTCCTTGTGGAGTGCGTGTTATATATATATGTTTATAGGTATTTTACTGTGTATGTGTTCATGTGAACCGCACAACTTATATCTCCTACCCCACTTACTTTTTGGTAACCCTAGGTTTATTCTGAAAGTCGGAGAGTGTGTTTCTGTTTAGTGAACTACTTCAGTTGTATGTATGTTTCCATTCCTCCTGTAAGTGATATCATATGCTCTGGATCCTCCTCTGTCTGACTGACTTCACTCAGTGTTTGGGCATCCCAGGTCTATCCATGTTGCTTCTGATGGCATTATTTCATTCCTTTTCCTGGCTGAGTAACAGTCCGTTGTAAACACGTATGACCTCCTCTCAATGTATTCAGCACTCACTGGGCTACTTGTTTTCGTGTCCTGGAGTTTGTAAATAGTGCCGCAATGAAAGCTGGGGTGCTTGTGTCTTTATGAATTATAGATTTTCCCGAATAACGCCCAGGAGTGGGACTGCAGATGTGTAGGGTCACTCTCTCTTTAGTTTTCTAAGAACTGGGATACAGTGCTTTCTAGTGGCATTTACCAATGTACAGTTCCACTTAGCGAGGGGGAAGGTTCCCTTTTCTCCACACTCCTTCCCCATCGATTGTTTGTGGACTTTCTGATGCTGGCCATACTGCCTTCTGCGAGATGATGCCACTTTATAATTTTGATATGCATTTCTCGAATAAGCAGCGATTTTCCAGTTCCTGTAGTGGTCGGGGTTTGTTTTTTGAAACAGTGTGAGTAAACATTCCCTTTTGAAATTTGGCGTCTTGAAAGTCTGTGTTTCGAATTTTTTTTCGGTTAGCTAACCCAGGTCGTTTTTGAGGACACGTGTCATTAAAAGCCCCACAGGCTTTGTGAATATTAGGTGCCCTGAAGCACCGGTTGTAAAGTTGTTGTTACCGAAAATGTCCACAAGGCGGCAGCATTTCTTCGTGCCCATCTCTGTTTCCTCAGCAACCAAAAGCTTTAGGAAGAGTCATCTTCCTGGGCTGTGAATTAGAGGGGAAGGTTCCAGAGGCAACACCGAAGGGCTTGTGTGTCAGTATCTCTTCCCTGTTAAGCTTCACGCCCCCGAAATTCCGAACTCTGGCTAAACCTGTGGGTGCTGCGGCGTGTAGGTGGGGTGACACCTGGCAAGGAGGCTGGATGTGGGAAGCCCACCAGCAGCAGCCACGGAGGCTCGGTCACTTTTTGAATCTCCTGCAGCCTAGATGGTCCCCCATGGTTTGGGTGTACTTGGATTCCTTTTAGCACTAGAAAGGCCCCCCTAGATTCTGAAGTTTTGGTTCCCCCCAGAAAGGAAGAGACACTACAGCTTTAAGGGGGTGCATTTGCAGGCACATCCTCCTCACGTCTCTCCGCTCGACCTCAGTGCACCCTTGGGACCCCAGGCTGCTCAGACTGCGGGGATTTGACACCGGCACATATCACCGAGGCCCGAGGCGAAAAGCATACCCATTGCTTTCCTTTTCCTTTCTTTTTCAGCTTAATTCTGATGGTATATTGCACTAGAGTTGATTTCCAAAATGGGGTTTGGTTTAGGTGTACAGCAAGCTGATTCAACTACACATATAATATATCTAGTGTTTTTCGGCTTCCTTTTCCATATAGGTTATTGCAGAATGTTGAGTAGAGGTCCTGGTGTTGTACAGTAGTCCTTGTGGAGTGCGTGTTTTATATGTATGTGTATAGGTATTTTACTGTGTATGTGTTCATATGAACCACCCAACTTATATCTCCTACCCCACTTTTTGGTAACCCTAGGTTTATTCTGAAAGCCGGAGAGTCTGTTTCTGTTTAGGAAACGAGTTCAGTTGTATGTATGTTTCCATTCATCCTGTAAGTGATATCATATGCTATGGGTCCTCCTCTGTCTGACTGACTTCACTCAGTGTTTGGGCATCCCAGGTCCATCCATGTTGCTTCTGATGGCATTATTTCATTCCTTTTCCTGGGTAAGTAACAGTTCCTTGTATACACTTACCACGTCCTCTTTATGTATTCAGCACTCGGTGGGCTACTTGTTCTTGTGTCCTGGCATTTGTAAATAGTGCCGCAATGAACGTTGGGGTGCTTGTGTCTTTAAGAATTATGGATTTTCCTGAATAACGCCCAGGAGTGGGACTGCAGATGTATAGGGTCACTCTCTCTTTAGTTTCCTAAGAACAGGAATACACTGCTTTCTAGTGGCAGTTACCAATATACAGTTCCAATCACCGAGTGGGAAGGTTCCCTTTTCTCCACACTCATTCCCCATCGATTGTTTGTAGACTTTCTGATGCTTGCCATACTGCCTGCTGCGAGATGATGCCGCTTTATACTTTTGATATGCATTTCTCGAATAAGCAGTGATTTTGCAGTTCCTGTCGTGGTCGGGTTTTTTTTTTTTTTAAACAGAGTGAGTAAACATTCCCTTTTGAAATTGGGCTTCTTGAAAGTCTGTGTGTTTCGAATTATTTTTCGGTTACCTAATCCAGGTTGTTTTTGAAGACACGTGTCATTAAAAGCCCCACAGGCTTTGTGAATATTAGGTGCCCCGAAGCACCAGTTGTATAGTTGTTATTTCCGAAAATGTCCACAAGGCGGCAGCATTTCTTCGTGCCCACCTCTGTTTCCTCAGCAACCAAAAGCTTTAGGAAGAGTCATCTTCCTGGGCTGTGAATTAGAGGGGAAGGTGCCAGAGGCAACACCAAAGGGCTTGTGTGTCCCTATCTCTTCCCTGTTAAGCTTCACGCCCCTGAAGTTCCAAACTCTGGCTAAACCTGTGGGTGCTGCGGCGTGTAGGTGGGGTGACACCTGGCAAGGAGGCTGGATGTGGGAAGCCCACCAGCAGCAGCCACGGAGGCTCGGTCACTTTTTGAATCTCCTGCAGCCTAGATGGTCCCCCATGGTTTGGGTGTACTTGGATTCCTTTTAGCACTAGAAAGGCCCCCCTAGATTCTGAAGTTTTGGTTCCCCCCAGAAAGGAAGAGACACTACAGCTTTAAGGGGGTGCATTTGCAGGCACATCCTCCTCACGTCTCTCCGCTCGACCTCAGTGCACCCTTGGGACCCCAGGCTGCTCAGACTGCGGGGATTTGACACCGGCACATATCACCGAGGCCCGAGGCGAAAAGCATACCCATTGCTTTCCTTTTACTTTCTTTTTCAGCTTAATTCTGATGGTATGTTGCCCTACAGTTGATTTCCAAAGTGGGATTTAGTTTAGGTGTACAGCAAACTGATTCAACTGCACATATAATATATCTAGTGTTTTTCGTGTTCCTTTTCCCTATAGGTTACTGCAGAAAGTTGAGTTGAGGTCCTGGTGTTGTACAGTAGTCCTTGTGGAGTGCGTGTTTTGTATATATGTTTACAGGTATTTTACTGTGTATGTGTTCATATGAACCACCTAACTTATATCTCCTACCCCACTTTTTGGTAACCCTAGGTTTATTCTGAAAGTCGGAGAGTCTGTTTCTGTTTAGGAAACGAGTTCAGTTGTATGTATGTTTCCATTCATCCTGTAAGTGATATCATATGCTCTGGATCCTCCTCTGTCTGACTGACTTCACTCAGTGTTGGGGCATCCCAGGTCCATCCATGTTGCTTCTGATGGCATTATTTCATTCTTTTTCCTGGCTGAGTAACAGTCCCTTGTATACATGTACAACCTCTTCTTTATGTATTCAGCACTCGCTGGGCTGCTTGTTTTCGTGTCCTGGAGTTTGTAAATAGTGCCGCAATGAAAGCTGGGGTGCTTGTGTCTTTATGAATTATAGATTTTCCCGAAAAACGCCCAGGAGTGGGACTGCAGATGTGTCGGGTCACTCTCTCTTTAGTTTTCTAAAAACTGGGATACAGTGCTGTCTAGTGGCATTTACCAATGTACAGTTCCACTTAGCGAGGGGGAAGGTTCCCTTTTCTCCACACTCCTTCCCCATCGATTGTTTGTGGACTTTCTGATGCTGGCCATACTGCCTGCTGCGAGATGATGCCACTTTATAATTTTGATATGCATTTCTCGAATAAGCAGCGATTTTCCAGTTCCTGTAGTGGTCGGGGTTTGTTTTTTGAAACAGTGTGAGTAAACATTCCCTTTTGAAATTTGGCGTCTTGAAAGTCTGTGTTTCGAATTTTTTTTCGGTTAGCTAACCCAGGTCGTTTTTGAGGACACGTGTCATTAAAAGCCCCACAGGCTTTGTGAATATTAGGTGCCCTGAAGCACCTGTTGTAAAGTTGTTGTTACCGAAAATGTCCACAAGGCGGCAGCATTTCTTCGTGCCCATCTCTGTTTCCTCAGCAACCAAAAGCTTTAGGAAGAGTCATCTTCCTGGGCTGTGAATTAGAGGGGAAGGTGCCAGAGGCAACACCGAAGGGCTTGTGTGTCCCTATCTCTTCCCTGTTAAGCTTCACGCCCCCGAAATTCCGAACTCTGGCTAAACCTGTGGGTGCTGCGGCGTGTAGGTGGGGTGACACCTGGCAAGGAGGCTGGATGTGGGAAGCCCACCAGCAGCAGCCACGGAGGCTCGGTCACTTTTTGAATCTCCTGCAGCCTAGATGGTCCCCCATGGTTTGGGTGTACTTGGATTCCTTTTAGCACTAGAAAGGCCCCCCTAGATTCTGAAGTTTTGGTTCCCCCCAGAAAGGAAGAGACACTACAGCTTTAAGGGGGTGCATTTGCAGGCACATCCTCCTCACGTCTCTCCGCTCGACCTCAGTGCACCCTTGGGACCCCAGGCTGCTCAGACTGCGGGGATTTGACACCGGCACATATCACCGAGGCCCGAGGCGAAAAGCATACCCATTGCTTTCCTTTTACTTTCTTTTTCAGCTTAATTCTGATGGTATGTTGCCCTAGAGTTGATTTCCAAAGTGGGATTTAGTTTAGGTGTACAGCAAACTGATTCAACTGCACATATAATATATCTAGTGTTTTTCGTGTTCCTTTTCCCTATAGGTTACTGCAGAAAGTTGAGTTGAGGTCCTGGTGTTGTACAGTAGTCCTTGTGGAGTGCGTGTTTTGTATATATGTTTACAGGTATTTTACTGTGTATGTGTTCATATGAACCACCTAACTTATATTTCCTACCCCACTTTTTGGTAACCCTAGGTTTATTCTGAAAGTCGGAGAGTCTGTTTCTGTTTAGGAAACGAGTTCAGTTGTATGTATGTTTCCATTCATCCTGTAAGTGATATCATATGCTCTGGATCCTCCTCTGTCTGACTGACTTCATTCAGTGTTGGGGCATCCCAGGTCCATCCATGTTGCTTCTGATGGCATTATTTCATTCTTTTTCCTGGCTGAGTAACAGTCCCTTGTATACATGTACAACCTCTTCTTTATGTATTCAGCACTCGCTGGGCTGCTTGTTTTCGTGTCCTGGAGTTTGTAAATAGTGCCGCAATGAAAGCTGGGGTGCTTGTGTCTTTATGAATTATAGATTTTCCCGAAAAACGCCCAGGAGTGGGACTGCAGATGTGTCGGGTCACTCTCTCTTTAGTTTTCTAAAAACTGGGATACAGTGCTGTCTAGTGGCATTTACCAATGTACAGTTCCACTTAGCGAGGGGGAAGGTTCCCTTTTCTCCACACTCCTTCCCCATCGATTGTTTGTGGACTTTCTGATGCTGGCCATACTGCCTGCTACGAGATGATGCCACTTTATAATTTTGATATGCATTTCTCGAATAAGCAGCGATTTTCCAGTTCCTGTAGTGGTCGGGGTTTGTTTTTTGAAACAGTGTGAGTAAACATTCCCTTTTGAAATTTGGCGTCTTGAAAGTCTGTGTTTCGAATTTTTTTTCGGTTAGCTAACCCAGGTCGTTTTTGAGGACACGTGTCATTAAAAGCCCCACAGGCTTTGTGAATATTAGGTGCCCTGAAGCACCGGTTGTAAAGTTGTTGTTACCGAAAATGTCCACAAGGCGGCAGCATTTCTTCATGCCAATCTCTGTTTCCTCAGCAACCAAAAGCTTTAGGAAGAGTCATCTTCCTGGGCTGTGAATTAGAGGGGAAGGTTCCAGAGGCAACACCGAAGGGCTTGTGTGTCAGTATCTCTTCCCTGTTAAGCTTCACGCCCCCGAAATTCCGAACTCTGGCTAAACCTGTGGGTGCTGCGGCATGTAGGTGGGGTGACACCTGGCAAGGAGGCTGGATGTGGGAAGCCCACCACCAGCAGCCACGGAGGCTCGGTCACTTTTTGAATCTCCTGCAGCCTAGATAGTCCCCCATGGTTTGGGTGTACTTGGATTCCTTTTAGCACTAGAAAGGCCCCCCTAGATTCTGAAGTTTTGGTTTCCCCCAGAAAGGAAGAGACACTACAGCTTTAAGGGGGTGCATTTGCAGGCACATCCTCCTCACGTCTCTCCGCTCGACCTCAGTGCACCCTTGGGACCCCAGGCTGCTCAGACTGCGGGGATTTGACACCGGCACATATCACCGAGGCCCGAGGCGAAAAGCGTACCCATTGCTTTCCTTTTACTTTCTTTATCAGCTTAATTCTGATGGTATGTTGCACTAGAGTTGATTTCCAAAGTGGGGTTTGGTTTAGGTGTACAGCAAGCTGATTCAACTACACATATAATATATCTAGTGTTTTTCGGCTTCCTTTTCCATATAGGTTATTGCAGAATGTTGAGCAGAGGTCCTGGTGTTGTACAGTAGTCCTTGTGGAGTGCGTGTTATATATATATGTTTATAGGTATTTTACTGTGTATGTGTTCATGTGAACCGCACAACTTATATCTCCTACCCCACTTACTTTTTGGTAACCCTAGGTTTATTCTGAAAGTCGGAGAGTGTGTTTCTGTTTAGTGAACTACTTCAGTTGTATGTATGTTTCCATTCCTCCTGTAAGTGATATCATATGCTCTGGATCCTCCTCTGTCTGACTGACTTCACTCAGTGTTTGGGCATCCCAGGTCTATCCATGTTGCTTCTGATGGCATTATTTCATTCCTTTTCCTGGCTGAGTAACAGTCCGTTGTAAACACGTACGACCTCCTCTCAATGTATTCAGCACTCACTGGGCTACTTGTTTTCCTGTCCTGGAGTTTGTAAATAGTGCCGCAATGAAAGCTGGGGTGCTTGTGTCTTTATGAATTATAGATTTTCCCGAATAACGCCCAGGAGTGGGACTGCAGATGTGTAGGGTCACTCTCTCTTTAGTTTTCTAAGAACTGGGATACAGTGCTTTCTAGTGGCATTTACCAATGTACAGTTCCACTTAGCGAGGGGGAAGGTTCCCTTTTCTCCACACTCCTTCCCCATCGATTGTTTGTGGACTTTCTGATGCTGGCCATACTGCCTGCTGCGAGATGATGCCACTTTATAATTTTGATATGCATTTCTCGAATAAGCAGCGATTTTCCAGTTCCTGTAGTGGTCGGGGTTTGTTTTTTGAAACAGTGTGAGTAAACATTCCCTTTTGAAATTTGGCGTCTTGAAAGTCTGTGTTTCGAATTTTTTTTCGGTTAGCTAACCCAGGTCGTTTTTGAGGACACGTGTCATTAAAAGCCCCACAGGCTTTGTGAATATTAGGTGCCCTGAAGCACCGGTTGTAAAGTTGTTGTTACCGAAAATGTCCACAAGGCGGCAGCATTTCTTCGTGCCCATCTCTGTTTCCTCAGCAACCAAAAGCTTTAGGAAGAGTCATCTTCCTGGGCTGTGAATTAGAGGGGAAGGTTCCAGAGGCAACACCGAAGGGCTTGTGTGTCAGTATCTCTTCCCTGTTAAGCTTCACGCCCCCGAAATTCCGAACTCTGGCTAAACCTGTGGGTGCTGCGGCGTGTAGGTGGGGTGACACCTGGCAAGGAGGCTGGATGTGGGAAGCCCACCAGCAGCAGCCACGGAGGCTCGGTCACTTTTTGAATCTCCTGCAGCCTAGATGGTCCCCCATGGTTTGGGTGTACTTGGATTCCTTTTAGCACTAGAAAGGCCCCCCTAGATTCTGAAGTTTTGGTTCCCCCCAGAAAGGAAGAGACACTACAGCTTTAAGGGGGTGCATTTGCAGGCACATCCTCCTCACGTCTCTCCGCTCGACCTCAGTGCACCCTTGGGACCCCAGGCTGCTCAGACTGCGGGGATTTGACACCGGCACATATCACCGAGGCCCGAGGCGAAAAGCATACCCATTGCTTTCCTTTTCCTTTCTTTTTCAGCTTAATTCTGATGGTATATTGCACTAGAGTTGATTTCCAAAATGGGGTTTGGTTTAGGTGTACAGCAAGCTGATTCAACTACACATATAATATATCTAGTGTTTTTCGGCTTCCTTTTCCATATAGGTTATTGCAGAATGTTGAGTAGAGGTCCTGGTGTTGTACAGTAGTCCTTGTGGAGTGCGTGTTTTATATGTATGTGTATAGGTATTTTACTGTGTATGTGTTCATATGAACCACCCAACTTATATCTCCTACCCCACTTTTTGGTAACCCTAGGTTTATTCTGAAAGCCGGAGAGTCTGTTTCTGTTTAGGAAACGAGTTCAGTTGTATGTATGTTTCCATTCATCCTGTAAGTGATATCATATGCTATGGGTCCTCCTCTGTCTGACTGACTTCACTCAGTGTTTGGGCATCCCAGGTCCATCCATGTTGCTTCTGATGGCATTATTTCATTCCTTTTCCTGGGTAAGTAACAGTTCCTTGTATACACTTACCACGTCCTCTTTATGTATTCAGCACTCGGTGGGCTACTTGTTCTTGTGTCCTGGCATTTGTAAATAGTGCCGCAATGAACGTTGGGGTGCTTGTGTCTTTAAGAATTATGGATTTTCCTGAATAACGCCCAGGAGTGGGACTGCAGATGTATAGGGTCACTCTCTCTTTAGTTTCCTAAGAACAGGAATACACTGCTTTCTAGTGGCAGTTACCAATATACAGTTCCAATCACCGAGTGGGAAGGTTCCCTTTTCTCCACACTCATTCCCCATCGATTGTTTGTAGACTTTCTGATGCTTGCCATACTGCCTGCTGCGAGATGATGCCGCTTTATACTTTTGATATGCATTTCTCGAATAAGCAGTGATTTTGCAGTTCCTGTCGTGGTCGGGTTTTTTTTTTTTTTAAACAGAGTGAGTAAACATTCCCTTTTGAAATTGGGCTTCTTGAAAGTCTGTGTGTTTCGAATTATTTTTCGGTTACCTAATCCAGGTTGTTTTTGAAGACACGTGTCATTAAAAGCCCCACAGGCTTTGTGAATATTAGGTGCCCCGAAGCACCAGTTGTATAGTTGTTATTTCCGAAAATGTCCACAAGGCGGCAGCATTTCTTCGTGCCCACCTCTGTTTCCTCAGCAACCAAAAGCTTTAGGAAGAGTCATCTTCCTGGGCTGTGAATTAGAGGGGAAGGTGCCAGAGGCAACACCAAAGGGCTTGTGTGTCCCTATCTCTTCCCTGTTAAGCTTCACGCCCCTGAAGTTCCAAACTCTGGCTAAACCTGTGGGTGCTGAGTTATGTAGGTAGGGTGACACCTGGCAAGTTGGCTGGATATGGGAAGCCCACCAGCAGCAGCCACGGAGGCTCGGTCACTGTTTGAATCTCCTGCAGCCTAGATGGTCCCCCATGGTTTGGGTGTACTTGGATTCCTTTTAGCACTAGAAAGGCCCCCCTAGATTCTGAAGTTTTGGTTCCCCCCAGAAAGGAAGAGACACTACAGCTTTAAGGGGGTGCATTTGCAGGCACATCCTCCTCACGTCTCTCCGCTCGACCTCAGTGCACCCTTGGGACCCCAGGCTGCTCAGACTGCGGGGATTTGACACCGGCACATATCACCGAGGCCCGAGGCGAAAAGCATACCCATTGCTTTCCTTTTACTTTCTTTTTCAGCTTAATTCTGATGGTATGTTGCCCTAGAGTTGATTTCCAAAGTGGGATTTAGTTTAGGTGTACAGCAAACTGATTCAACTGCACATATAATATATCTAGTGTTTTTCGTGTTCCTTTTCCCTATAGGTTACTGCAGCAAGTTGAGTTGAGGTCCTGGTGTTGTACAGTAGTCCTTGTGGAGTGCGTGTTTTGTATATATGTTTACAGGTATTTTACTGTGTATGTGTTCATATGAACCACCTAACTTATATCTCCTACCCCACTTTTTGGTAACCCTAGGTTTATTCTGAAAGTCGGAGAGTCTGTTTCTGTTTAGGAAACGAGTTCAGTTGTATGTATGTTTCCATTCATCCTGTAAGTGATATCATATGCTCTGGATCCTCCTCTGTCTGACTGACTTCACTCAGTGTTGGGGCATCCCAGGTCCATCCATGTTGCTTCTGATGGCATTATTTCATTCTTTTTCCTGGCTGAGTAACAGTCCCTTGTATACATGTACAACCTCTTCTTTATGTATTCAGCACTCGCTGGGCTGCTTGTTTTCGTGTCCTGGAGTTTGTAAATAGTGCCGCAATGAAAGCTGGGGTGCTTGTGTCTTTATGAATTATAGATTTTCCCGAAAAACGCCCAGGAGTGGGACTGCAGATGTGTCGGGTCACTCTCTCTTTAGTTTTCTAAAAACTGGGATACAGTGCTGTCTAGTGGCATTTACCAATGTACAGTTCCACTTAGCGAGGGGGAAGGTTCCCTTTTCTCCACACTCCTTCCCCATCGATTGTTTGTGGACTTTCTGATGCTGGCCATACTGCCTGCTGCGAGATGATGCCACTTTATAATTTTGATATGCATTTCTCGAATAAGCAGCGATTTTCCAGTTCCTGTAGTGGTCGGGGTTTGTTTTTTGAAACAGTGTGAGTAAACATTCCCTTTTGAAATTTGGCGTCTTGAAAGTCTGTGTTTCGAATTTTTTTTCGGTTAGCTAACCCAGGTCGTTTTTGAGGACACGTGTCATTAAAAGCCCCACAGGCTTTGTGAATATTAGGTGCCCTGAAGCACCGGTTGTAAAGTTGTTGTTACCGAAAATGTCCACAAGGCGGCAGCATTTCTTCGTGCCCACCTCTGTTTCCTCAGCAACCAAAAGCTTTAGGAAGAGTCATCTTCCTGGGCTGTGAATTAGAGGGGAAGGTTCCAGAGGCAACACCGAAGGGCTTGTGTGTCCCTATCTCTTCCCTGTTAAGCTTCACGCCCCTGAAGTTCCAAACTCTGGCTAAACCTGTGGGTGCTGAGTTATGTACGTAGGGTGACACCTGGCAAGTTGGCTGGATATGGGAAGCCCACCAGCAGCAGCCACGGAGGCTCGGTCACTTTTTGAATCTCCTGCAGCCTAGATGGTCCCCCATGGTTTGGGTGTACTTGGATTCCTTTTAGCACTAGAAAGGCCCCCCTAGATTCTGAAGTTTTGGTTCCCCCCAGAAAGGAAGAGACACTACAGCTTTAAGGGGGTGCATTTGCAGGCACATCCTCCTCACGTCTCTCCGCTCGACCTCAGTGCACCCTTGGGACCCCAGGCTGCTCAGACTGCGGGGATTTGACACCGGCACATATCACCGAGGCCCGAGGCGAAAAGCGTACCCATTGCTTTCCTTTTACTTTCTTTTTCAGCTTAATTCTGATGGTATGTTGCACTAGAGTTGATTTCCAAAGTGGGGTTTGGTTTAGGTGTACAGCAAGCTGATTCAACTACACATATAATATATCTAGTGTTTTTCGGCTTCCTTTTCCATATAGGTTATTGCAGAATGTTGAGCAGAGGTCCTGGTGTTGTACAGTAGTCCTTGTGGAGTGCGTGTTATATATATATGTTTATAGGTATTTTACTGTGTATGTGTTCATGTGAACCGCACAACTTATATCTCCTACCCCACTTACTTTTTGGTAACCCTAGGTTTATTCTGAAAGCCGGAGAGTCTGTTTCTGTTTAGGAAACTAGTTCAGTTGTATGTATGTTTCCATTCATCCTGTAAGTGATATCATATGCTCTGGATCCTCCTCTGTCTGACTGACTTCACTCAGTGTTGGGGCATCCCAGGTCCATCCATGTTGCTTCTGATGGCATTATTTCATTCCTTTTCCTGGCTAAGTAACAGTTCCTTGTATACACTTACCATGTCCTCTTTATGTATTCAGCACTCGGTGGGCTACTTGTTCTTGTGTCCTGGCATTTGTAAATAGTGCCGCAATGAACGTTGGGGTGCTTGTGTCTTTAAGAATTATGGATTTTCCTGAATAACGCCCAGGAGTGGGACTGCAGATGTATAGGGTCACTCTCTCTTTAGTTTCCTAAGAACAGGAATACACTGCTTTCTAGTGGCAGTTACCAATATACAGTTCCAATCACCGAGTGGGAAGGTTCCCTTTTCTCCACACTCATTCCCCATCGATTGTTTGTAGACTTTCTGATGCTGGCCATACTGCCTGCTGCGAGATGATGCCGCTTTATACTTTTGATATGCATTTCTCGAATAAGCAGTGATTTTGCAGTTCCTGTCGTGGTCGGGTTTTTTTTTTTTTTAAACAGAGTGAGTAAACATTCCCTTTTGAAATTGGGCTTCTTGAAAGTCTGTGTGTTTCGAATTATTTTTCGGTTACCTAATCCAGGTTGTTTTTGAGGACACGTGTCATTAAAAGCCCCACAGGCTTTGTGAATATTAGGTGCCCCGAAGCACCAGTTGTATAGTTGTTATTTCCGAAAATGTCCACAAGGCGGCAGCATTTCTTCGTGCCCACCTCTGTTTCCTCAGCAACCAAAAGCTTTAGGAAGAGTCATCTTCCTGGGCTGTGAATTAGAGGGGAAGGTTCCAGAGGCAACACCGAAGGGCTTGTGTGTCAGTATCTCTTCCCTGTTAAGCTTCACGCCCCCGAAATTCCGAACTCTGGCTAAACCTGTGGGTGCTGCGGCGTGTAGTTGGGGTGACACCTGGCAAGGAGGCTGGATGTGGGAAGCCCACCAGCAGCAGCCACGGAGGCTCGGTCACTTTTTGAATCTCCTGCAGCCTAGATGGTCCCCCATGGTTTGGGTGTACTTGGATTCCTTTTAGCACTAGAAAGGCCCCCCTAGATTCTGAAGTTTTGGTTCCCCCCAGAAAGGAAGAGACACTACAGCTTTAAGGGGGTGCATTTGCAGGCACATCCTCCTCACGTCTCTCCGCTCGACCTCAGTGCACCCTTGGGACCCCAGGCTGCTCAGACTGCGGGGATTTGACACCGGCACATATCACCGAGGCCCGAGGCGAAAAGCGTACCCATTGCTTTCCTTTTACTTTCTTTTTCAGCTTAATTCTGATGGTATGTTGCACTAGAGTTGATTTCCAAAGTGGGGTTTGGTTTAGGTGTACAGCAAGCTGATTCAACTACACATATAATATATCTAGTGTTTTTCGGCTTCCTTTTCCATATAGGTTATTGCAGAATGTTGAGCAGAGGTCCTGGTGTTGTACAGTAGTCCTTGTGGAGTGCGTGTTATATATATATGTTTATAGGTATTTTACTGTGTATGTGTTCATGTGAACCGCACAACTTATATCTCCTACCCCACTTACTTTTTGGTAACCCTAGGTTTATTCTGAAAGCCGGAGAGTCTGTTTCTGTTTAGGAAACTAGTTCAGTTGTATGTATGTTTCCATTCATCCTGTAAGTGATATCATATGCTCTGGATCCTCCTCTGTCTGACTGACTTCACTCAGTGTTGGGGCATCCCAGGTCCATCCATGTTGCTTCTGATGGCATTATTTCATTCCTTTTCCTGGCTAAGTAACAGTTCCTTGTATACACTTACCATGTCCTCTTTATGTATTCAGCACTCGGTGGGCTACTTGTTCTTGTGTCCTGGCATTTGTAAATAGTGCCGCAATGAACGTTGGGGTGCTTGTGTCTTTAAGAATTATGGATTTTCCTGAATAACGCCCAGGAGTGGGACTGCAGATGTATAGGGTCACTCTCTCTTTAGTTTCCTAAGAACAGGAATACACTGCTTTCTAGTGGCAGTTACCAATATACAGTTCCAATCACCGAGTGGGAAGGTTCCCTTTTCTCCACACTCATTCCCCATCGATTGTTTGTAGACTTTCTGATGCTGGCCATACTGCCTGCTGCGAGATGATGCCGCTTTATACTTTTGATATGCATTTCTCGAATAAGCAGTGATTTTGCAGTTCCTGTCGTGGTCGGGTTTTTTTTTTTTTTAAACAGAGTGAGTAAACATTCCCTTTTGAAATTGGGCTTCTTGAAAGTCTGTGTGTTTCGAATTATTTTTCGGTTACCTAATCCAGGTTGTTTTTGAGGACACGTGTCATTAAAAGCCCCACAGGCTTTGTGAATATTAGGTGCCCCGAAGCACCAGTTGTATAGTTGTTATTTCCGAAAATGTCCACAAGGCGGCAGCATTTCTTCGTGCCCACCTCTGTTTCCTCAGCAACCAAAAGCTTTAGGAAGAGTCATCTTCCTGGGCTGTGAATTAGAGGGGAAGGTTCCAGAGGCAACACCGAAGGGCTTGTGTGTCAGTATCTCTTCCCTGTTAAGCTTCACGCCCCCGAAATTCCGAACTCTGGCTAAACCTGTGGGTGCTGCGGCGTGTAGGTGGGGTGACACCTGGCAAGGAGGCTGGATGTGGGAAGCCCACCAGCAGCAGCCACGGAGGCTCGGTCACTTTTTGAATCTCCTGCAGCCTAGATGGTCCCCCATGGTTTGGGTGTACTTGGATTCCTTTTAGCACTAGAAAGGCCCCTGTAGATTCTGAAGTTTTGGTTCCCCCCAGAAAGGAAGAGACACTACAGCTTTAAGGGGGTGCATTTGCAGGCACATCCTCCTCACGTCTCTCCGCTCGACCTCAGTGCACCCTTGGGACCCCAGGCTGCTCAGACTGCGGGGATTTGACACCGGCACATATCACCGAGGCCCGAGGCGAAAAGCATACCCATTGCTTTCCTTTTCCTTTCTTTTTCAGCTTAATTCTGATGGTATGTTGCCCTAGAGTTGATTTCCAAAGTGGGATTTAGTTTAGGTGTACAGCAAACTGATTCAACTGCACATATAATATATCTAGTGTTTTTCGTGTTCCTTTTCCCTATAGGTTACTGCAGAAAGTTGAGTTGAGGTCCTGGTGTTGTACAGTAGTCCTTGTGGAGTGCGTGTTTTGTATATATGTTTACAGGTATTTTACTGTGTATGTGTTCATATGAACCACCTAACTTATATCTCCTACCCCACTTTTTGGTAACCCTAGGTTTATTCTGAAAGTCGGAGAGTCTGTTTCTGTTTAGGAAACGAGTTCAGTTGTATGTATGTTTCCATTCATCCTGTAAGTGATATCATATGCTCTGGATCCTCCTCTGTCTGACTGACTTCACTCAGTGTTGGGGCATCCCAGGTCCATCCATGTTGCTTCTGATGGCATTATTTCATTCTTTTTCCTGGCTGAGTAACAGTCCCTTGTGTACATGTACAACCTCTTCTTTATGTATTCAGCACTCGCTGGGCTGCTTGTTTTCGTGTCCTGGAGTTTGTAAATAGTGCCGCAATGAAAGCTGGGGTGCTTGTGTCTTTATGAATTATAGATTTTCCCGAAAAACGCCCAGGAGTGGGACTGCAGATGTGTCGGGTCACTCTCTCTAGTTTTCTAAAAACTGGGATACAGTGCTGTCTAGTGGCATTTACCAATGTACAGTTCCACTTAGCGAGGGGGAAGGTTCCCTTTTCTCCACACTCCTTCCCCATCGATTGTTTGTGGACTTTCTGATGCTGGCCATACTGCCTGCTGCGAGATGATGCCACTTTATAATTTTGATATGCATTTCTCGAATAAGCAGCGATTTTCCAGTTCCTGTAGTGGTCGGGGTTTGTTTTTTGAAACAGTGTGAGTAAACATTCCCTTTTGAAATTTGGCGTCTTGAAAGTCTGTGTTTCGAATTTTTTTTCGGTTAGCTAACCCAGGTCGTTTTTGAGGACACGTGTCATTAAAAGCCCCACAGGCTTTGTGAATATTAGGTGCCCTGAAGCACCGGTTGTAAAGTTGTTGTTACCGAAAATGTCCACAAGGCGGCAGCATTTCTTCGTGCCCACCTCTGTTTCCTCAGCAACCAAAAGCTTTAGGAAGAGTCATCTTCCTGGGCTGTGAATTAGAGGGGAAGGTGCCAGAGGCAACACCGAAGGGCTTGTGTGTCCCTATCTCTTCCCTGTTAAGCTTCACGCCCCTGAAGTTCCAAACTCTGGCTAAACCTGTGGGTGCTGAGTTATGTAGGTAGGGTGACACCTGGCAAGTTGGCTGGATATGGGAAGCCCACCAGCAGCAGCCACGGAGGCTCGGTCACTTTTTGAATCTCCTGCAGCCTAGATGGTCCCCCATGGTTTGGGTGTACTTGGATTCCTTTTAGCACTAGAAAGGCCCCCCTAGATTCTGAAGTTTTGGTTCCCCCCAGAAAGGAAGAGACACTACAGCTTTAAGGGGGTGCATTTGCAGGCACATCCTCCTCACGTCTCTCCGCTCGACCTCAGTGCACCCTTGGGACCCCAGGCTGCTCAGACTGCGGGGATTTGACACCGGCACATATCACCGAGGCCCGAGGCGAAAAGCATACCCATTGCTTTCCTTTTACTTTCTTTTTCAGCTTAATTCTGATGGTATGTTGCACTAGAGTTGATTTCCAAAGTGGGGTTTGGTTTAGGTGTACAGCAAGCTGATTCAACTACACATATAATATATCTAGTGTTTTTCGGCTTCCTTTTCCATATAGGTTATTGCAGAATGTTGAGCAGAGGTCCTGGTGTTGTACAGTAGTCCTTGTGGAGTGCGTGTTATATATATATGTTTATAGGTATTTTACTGTGTATGTGTTCATGTGAACCGCACAACTTATATCTCCTACCCCACTTACTTTTTGGTAACCCTAGGTTTATTCTGAAAGCCGGAGAGTCTGTTTCTGTTTAGGAAACTAGTTCAGTTGTATGTATGTTTCCATTCATCCTGTAAGTGATATCATATGCTCTGGATCCTCCTCTGTCTGACTGACTTCACTCAGTGTTGGGGCATCCCAGGTCCATCCATGTTGCTTCTGATGGCATTATTTCATTCTTTTTCCTGGCTGAGTAACAGTCCCTTGTATACATGTACAACCTCTTCTTTATGTATTCAGCACTCGCTGGGCTGCTTGTTTTTGTGTCCCGGAGTTTGTAAATAGTGCCGCAATGAACGTTGGGATGCTTGTGTCTTTAAGAATTATGGATTTTGCCGAATAACGCCCAGGAGTGGGACTGCAGATGTATAGGGTCACTCTCTCTTTAGTTTCCTAAGAACAGGAATACACTGCTTTCTAGTGGCAGTTACCAATATACAGTTCCAATCACCGAGTGGGAAGGTTCCCTTTTCTCCACACTCATTCCCCATCGATTGTTTGTAGACTTTCTGATGCTGGCCATACTGCCTGCTGCGAGATGATGCCACTTTATAATTTTGATATGCATTTCTCGAATAAGCAGCGATTTTCCAGTTCCTGTAGTGGTCGGGGTTTGTTTTTCGAAACAGTGTGAGTAAACATTCCCTTTTGAAATTTGGCGTCTTGAAAGTCTGTGTTTCGAATTTTTTTTCGGTTAGCTAACCCAGGTCGTTTTTGAGGACACATGTCATTAAAAGCCCCACAGGCTTTGTGAATATTAGGTGCCCTGAAGCACCGGTTGTAAAGTTGTTGTTACCGAAAATGTCCACAAGGCGGCAGCATTTCTTCGTGCCCATCTCTGTTTCCTCAGCAACCAAAAGCTTTAGGAAGAGTCATCTTCCTGGGCTGTGAATTAGAGGGGAAGGTTCCAGAGGCAACACCGAAGGGCTTGTGTGTCAGTATCTCTTCCCTGTTAAGCTTCACGCCCCCGAAATTCCGAACTCTGGCTAAACCTGTGGGTGCTGCGGCGTGTAGGTGGGGTGACACCTGGCAAGGAGGCTGGATGTGGGAAGCCCACCAGCAGCAGCCACGGAGGCTCGGTCACTTTTTGAATCTCCTGCAGCCTAGATGGTCCCCCATGGTTTGGGTGTACTTGGATTCCTTTTAGCACTAGAAAGGCCCCCCTAGATTCTGAAGTTTTGGTTCCCCGCAGAAAGGAAGAGACACTACAGCTTTAAGGGGGTACATTTGCAGGCACATCCTCCTCACGTCTCTCCGCTCGACCTCAGTGCACCCTTGGGACCCCAGGCTGCTCAGACTGCGGGGATTTGACACCGGCACATATCACCGAGGCCCGAGGCGAAAAGCATACCCATTGCTTTCCTTTTCCTTTCTTTTTCAGCTTAATTCTGATGGTATGTTGCCCTAGAGTTGATTTCCAAAGTGGGGTTTGGTTTAGGTGTACAGCAAGCTGATTCAACTACACATATAATATATCTAGTGTTTTTCGGCTTCCTTTTCCATATAGGTTATTGCAGAATGTTGAGCAGAGGTCCTGGTGTTGTACAGTAGTCCTTGTGGAGTGCGTGTTTTATATATATGTTTATAGGTATTTTACTGTGTATGTGTTCATATGAACCACCCAACTTATATCTCCTACCCCACTTTTTGGTAACCCTAGGTTTATTCTGAAAGCCGGAGAGTCTGTTTCTGTTTAGGAAACTAGTTCAGTTGTATGTATGTTTCCATTCATCCTGTAAGTGATATCATATGCTATGGGTCCTCCTCTGTCTGACTGACTTCACTCAGTGTTGGGGCATCCCAGGTCCATCCATGTTGCTTCTGATGGCATTATTTCATTCTTTTTCCTGGCTGAGTAACAGTCCCTTGTATACATGTACAACCTCTTCTTTATGTATTCAGCACTCGCTGGGCTGCTTGTTTTTGTGTCCCGGAGTTTGTAAATAGTGCCGCAATGAACGTTGGGATGCTTGTGTCTTTAAGAATTATGGATTTTCCTGAATAACGCCCAGGAGTGGGACTGCAGATGTATAGGGTCACTCTCTCTTTAGTTTCCTAAGAACAGGAATACACTGCTTTCTAGTGGCAGTTACCAATATACAGTTCCAGTCACCGAGTGGGAAGGTTCCCTTTTCTCCACACTCATTCCCCGTCGATTGTTTGTAGACTTTCTGATGCTGGCCATACTGCCTGCTGCGAGATGATGCCGCTTTATACTTTTGATATGCATTTCTCGAATAAGCAGTGATTTTGCAGTTCCTGTCGTGGTCGGGTTTTTTTTTTTAAACAGTGTGAGTAAACATTCCCTTTTGAAATTTGGCGTCTTGAAAGTCTGTGTTTCGAATTATTTTTCGGTTACCTAATCCAGGTTGTTTTTGAAGACACGTGTCATTAAAAGCCCCACAGGCTTTGTGAATATTAGGTGCCCCGAAGCACCAGTTGTATAGTTGTTATTTCTGAAAATGTCCACAAGGCGGCAGCATTTCTTCGTGCCCACCTCTGTTTCCTCAGCAACCAAAAGCTTTAGGAAGAGTCATCTTCCTGGGCTGTGAATTAGAGGGGAAGGTGCCAGAGGCAACACCGAAGGGCTTGTGTGTCCCTATCTCTTCCCTGTTAAGCTTCACGCCCCTGAAGTTCCAAACTCTGGCTAAACCTGTGGGTGCTGAGTTATGTAGGTAGGGTGACACCTGGCAACGAGGCTGGATGTGGGAAGCCCACCAGCAGCAGCCACGGAGGCTCGGTCACTTTTTGAATCTCCTGCAGCCTAGATGGTCCCCCATGGTTTGGGTGTACTTGGATTCCTTTTAGCACTAGAAAGGCCCCCCTAGATTCTGAAGTTTTGGTTTCCCCCAGAAAGGAAGAGACACTACAGCTTTAAGGGGGTGCATTTGCAGGCACATCCTCCTCACGTCTCTCCGCTCGACCTCAGTGCACCCTTGGGACCCCAGGCTGCTCAGACTGCGGGGATTTGACACCAGCACATATCACCGAGGCCCGAGGCGAAAAGCATACCCATTGCTTTCCTTTTACTTTCTTTTTCAGCTTAATTCTGATGGTATATTGCACTAGAGTTGATTTCCAAAGTGGGGTTTGGTTTAGGTGTACAGCAAGCTGATTCAACTACACATATAATATATCTAGTGTTTTTCGGCTTCCTTTTCCATATAGGTTATTGCAGAATGTTGAGCAGAGGTCCTGGTGTTGTACAGTAGTCCTTGTGGAGTGCGTGTTATATATATATGTGTACAGGTATTTTACTGTGTATGTGTTCATATGAACCACCAAACTTATATCTCCTACCCCACTTTTTGGTAACCCTAGGTTTATTCTGAAAGCCGGAGAGTCTGTTTCTGTTTAGGAAACGAGTTCAGTTGTATGTATGTTTCCATTCATCCTGTAAGTGATATCATATGCTATGGGTCCTCCTCTGTCTGACTGACTTCACTCAGTGTTTGGGCATCCCAGGTCCATCCATGTTGCTTCTGATGGCATTATTTCATTCCTTTTCCTGGCTAAGTAACAGTTCCTTGTATACACTTACCACGTCCTCTTTATATATTCAGCACTCGGTGGGCTACTTGTTCTTGTGTCCTGGCATTTGTAAATAGTGCCGCAATGAACGTTGGGGTGCTTGTGTCTTTAAGAATTATGGATTTTCCTGAATAACGCCCAGGAGTGGGACTGCAGATGTATAGGGTCACTCTCTCTTTAGTTTCCTAAGAACAGGAATACACTGCTTTCTAGTGGCAGTTACCAATATACAGTTCCAATCACCGAGTGGGAAGGTTCCCTTTTCTCCACACTCATTCCCCATCGATTGTTTGTAGACTTTCTGATGCTGGCCATACTGCCTGCTGCGAGATGATGCCGCTTTATACTTTTGATATGCATTTCTCGAATAAGCAGTGATTTTGCAGTTCCTGTCGTGGTCGGGTTTTTTTTTTTTTAAACAGAGTGAGTAAACATTCCCTTTTGAAATTGGGCTTCTTGAAAGTCTGTGTGTTTCGAATTATTTTTCGGTTACCTAATCCAGGTTGTTTTTGAGGACACGTGTCATTAAAAGCCCCACAGGCTTTGTGAATATTAGGTGCCCCGAAGCACCAGTTGTATAGTTGTTATTTCCGAAAATGTCCACAAGGCGGCAGCATTTCTTCGTGCCCACCTCTGTTTCCTCAGCAACCAAAAGCTTTAGGAAGAGTCATCTTCCTGGGCTGTGAATTAGAGGGGAAGGTGCCAGAGGCAACACCGAAGGGCTTGTGTGTCCCTATCTCTTCCCTGTTAAGCTTCACGCCCCTGAAGTTCCAAACTCTGGCTAAACCTGTGGGTGCTGAGTTATGTAGGTAGGGTGACACCTGGCAAGTTGGCTGGATATGGGAAGCCCACCAGCAGCAGCCACGGAGGCTCGGTCACTTTTTGAATCTCCTGCAGCCTAGATGGTCCCCCATGGTTTGGGTGTACTTGGATTCCTTTTAGCACTAGAAAGGCCCCCCTAGATTCTGAAGTTTTGGTTCCCCCCAGAAAGGAAGAGACACTACAGCTTTAAGGGGGTGCATTTGCAGGCACATCCTCCTCACGTCTCTCCGCTCGACCTCAGTGCACCCTTGGGACCCCAGGCTGCTCAGACTGCGGGGATTTGACACCGGCACATATCACCGAGGCCCGAGGCGAAAAGCATACCCATTGCTTTCCTTTTCCTTTCTTTTTCAGCTTAATTCTGATGGTATGTTGCCCTAGAGTTGATTTCCAAAGTGGGATTTAGTTTAGGTGTACAGCAAACTGATTCAACTGCACATATAATATATCTAGTGTTTTTCGTGTTCCTTTTCCCTATAGGTTACTGCAGAAAGTTGAGTTGAGGTCCTGGTGTTGTACAGTAGTCCTTGTGGAGTGCGTGTTTTATATATATGTTTACAGGTATTTTACTGTGTATGTGTTCATATGAACCACCCAACTTATATCTCCTACCCCACTTTTTGGTAACCCTAGGTTTATTCTGAAAGTCGGAGAGTCTGTTTCTGTTTAGGAAACGAGTTCAGTTGTATGTATGTTTCCATTCATCCTGTAAGTGATATCATATGCTCTGGATCCTCCTCTGTCTGACTGACTTCACTCAGTGTTGGGGCATCCCAGGTCCATCCATGTTGCTTCTGATGGCATTATTTCATTCTTTTTCCTGGCTGAGTAACAGTCCCTTGTATACATGTACAACCTCTTCTTTATGTATTCAGCACTCGCTGGGCTGCTTGTTTTTGTGTCCCGGAGTTTGTAAATAGTGCCGCAATGAACGTTGGGATGCTTGTGTCTTTAAGAATTATGGATTTTGCCGAATAACGCCCAGGAGTGGGACTGCAGATGTATAGGGTCACTCTCTCTTTAGTTTCCTAAGAACAGGAATACACTGCTTTCTAGTGGCAGTTACCAATATACAGTTCCAGTCACCGAGTGGGAAGGTTCCCTTTTCTCCACACTCATTCCCCATCGATTGTTTGTAGACTTTCTGATGCTGGCCATACTGCCTGCTGCGAGATGATGCCGCTTTATACTTTTGATACGCATTTCTCGAATAAGCAGTGATTTTGCAGTTCCTGTCGTGGTCGGGTTTTTTTTTTTTAAACAGAGTGAGTAAACATTCCCTTTTGAAATTGGGCTTCTTGAAAGTCTGTGTGTTTCGAATTATTTTTCGGTTACCTAATCCAGGTAGTTTTTGAAGACACGTGTCATTAAAAGCCCCACAGGCTTTGTGAATATTAGGTGCCCCGAAGCACCAGTTGTATAGTTGTTATTTCCGAAAATGTCCACAAGGCGGCAGCATTTCTTCGTGCCCATCTCTGTTTCCTCAGCAACCAAAAGCTTTAGGAAGAGTCATCTTCCTGGGCTGTGAATTAGAGGGGAAGGTGCCAGAGGCAACACCGAAGGGCTTGTGTGTCCCTATCTCTTCCCTGTTAAGCTTCACGCCCCTGAAGTTCCAAACTCTGGCTAAACCTGTGGGTGCTGAGTTATGTAGGTAGGGTGACACCTGGCAAGGAGGCTGGATGTGGGAAGCCCACCAGCAGCAGCCACGGAGGCTCGGTCACTTTTTGAATCTCCTGCAGCCTAGATGGTCCCCCATGGTTTGGGTGTACTTGGATTCCTTTTAGCACTAGAAAGGCCCCCCTAGATTCTGAAGTTTTGGTTTCCCCCAGAAAGGAAGAGACACTACAGCTTTAAGGGGGTGCATTTGCAGGCACATCCTCCTCACGTCTCTCCGCTCGACCTCAGTGCACCCTTGGGACCGCAGGCTGCTCAGACTGCGGGGATTTGACACCGGCACATATCACCGAGGCCCGAGGCGAAAAGCGTACCCATTACTTTCCTTTTCCTTTCTTTTTCAGCTTAATTCTGATGGTATGTTGCCCTAGAGTTGATTTCCAAAGTGGGGTTTGGTTTAGGTGTACAGGAAGGTGATTCAACTACACATATAATATATCTAGTGTTTTTCGGCTTCCTTTTCCATATAGGTTATTGCAGAATGTTGAGCAGAGGTCCTGGTGTTGTACAGTAGTCCTTGTGGAGTGCGTGTTATATATATATGTGTACAGGTATTTTACTGTGTATGTGTTCATGTGAACCGCACAACTTATATCTCCTACCCCACTTACTTTTTGGTAACCCTATGTTTATTCTGAAAGTCGGAGAGTGTGTTTCTGTTTAGTGAACTACTTCAGTTGTATGTATGTTTCCATTCCTCCTGTAAGTGATATCATATGCTCTGGATCCTCCTCTGTCTGACTGACTTCACTCAGTGTTTGGGCATCCCAGGTCTATCCATGTTGCTTCTGATGGCATTATTTCATTCCTTTTCCTGGCTGAGTAACAGTCCGTTGTAAACACGTACGACCTCCTCTCAATGTATTCAGCACTCACTGGGCTGCTTGTTTTCGTGTCCTGGAGTTTGTAAATAGTGCCGCAATGAAAGCTGGGGTGCTTGTGTCTTTATGAATTATAGATTTTCCCGAATAACGCCCAGGAGTGGGACTGCAGATGTGTAGGGTCACTTTCTCTTTAGTTTTCTAAGAACTGGGATACAGTGCTTTCTAGTGGCATTTACCAATGTACAGTTCCACTTAGCGAGGGGGAAGGTTCCCTTTTCTCCACACTCCTTCCCCATCGATTGTTTGTGGACTTTCTGATGCTGGCCATACTGCCTGCTGCGAGATGATGCCACTTTATAATTTTGATATGCATTTCTCGAATAAGCAGCGATTTTCCAGTTCCTGTAGTGGTCGGGGTTTGTTTTTTGAAACAGTGTGAGTAAACATTCCCTTTTGAAATTTGGCGTCTTGAAAGTCTGTGTTTCGAATTTTTTTTCGGTTAGCTAACCCAGGTCGTTTTTGAGGACACGTGTCATTAAAAGCCCCACAGGCTTTGTGAATATTAGGTGCCCTGAAGCACCGGTTGTAAAGTTGTTGTTACCGAAAATGTCCACAAGGCGGCAGCATTTCTTCGTGCCCATCTCTGTTTCCTCAGCAACCAAAAGCTTTAGGAAGAGTCATCTTCCTGGGCTGTGAATTAGAGGGGAAGGTTCCAGAGGCAACACCGAAGGGCTTGTGTGTCAGTATCTCTTCCCTGTTAAGCTTCACGCCCCCGAAATTCCGAACTCTGGCTAAACCTGTGGGTGCTGCAGCGTGTAGGTGGGGTGACACCTGGCAAGGAGGCTGGATGTGGGAAGCCCACCAGCAGCAGCCACGGAGGCTCGGTCACTTTTTGAATCTCCTGCAGCCTAGATGGTCCCCCATGGTTTGGGTGTACTTGGATTCCTTTTAGCACTAGAAAGGCCCCCCTAGATTCTGAAGTTTTGGTTCCCCCCAGAAAGGAAGAGACACTACAGCTTTAAGGGGGTGCATTTGCAGGCACATCCTCCTCACGTCTCTCCGCTCGACCTCAGTGCACCCTTGGGACCCCAGGCTGCTCAGACTGCGGGGATTTGACACCGGCACATATCACCGAGGCCCGAGGCGAAAAGCATACCCATTGCTTTCCTTTTCCTTTCTTTTTCAGCTTAATTCTGATGGTATGTTGCCCTAGAGTTGATTTCCAAAGTGGGATTTAGTTTAGGTGTACAGCAAACTGATTCAACTGCACATATAATATATCTAGTGTTTTTCGTGTTCCTTTTCCCTATAGGTTACTGCAGAAAGTTGAGTTGAGGTCCTGGTGTTGTACAGTAGTCCTTGTGGAGTGCGTGTTTTATATATATGTTTACAGGTATTTTACTGTGTATGTGTTCATATGAACCACCTAACTTATATCTCCTACCCCACTTTTTGGTAACCCTAGGTTTATTCTGAAAGTCGGAGAGTCTGTTTCTGTTTAGGAAACGAGTTCAGTTGTATGTATGTTTCCATTCATCCTGTAAGTGATATCATATGCTCTGGATCCTCCTCTGTCTGACTGACTTCACTCAGTGTTGGGGCATCCCAGGTCCATCCATGTTGCTTCTGATGACATTATTTCATTCTTTTTCCTGGCTGAGTAACAGTCCCTTGTATACATGTACAACCTCTTCTTTATGTATTCAGCACTCGCTGGGCTGCTTGTTTTTGTGTCCCGGAGTTTGTAAATAGTGCCGCAATGAACGTTGGGATGCTTGTGTCTTTAAGAATTATGGATTTTGCCGAATAACGCCCAGGAGTGGGACTGCAGATGTATAGGGTCACTCTCTCTTTAGTTTCCTAAGAACAGGAATACACTGCTTTCTAGTGGCAGTTACCAATATACAGTTCCAGTCACCGAGTGGGAAGGTTCCCTTTTCTCCACACTCATTCCCCGTCGATTGTTTGTAGACTTTCTGATGCTGGCCATACTGCCTGCTGCGAGATGATGCCGCTTTATACTTTTGATATGCATTTCTCGAATAAGCAGTGATTTTGCAGTTCCTGTCGTGGTCGGTTTTTTTTTTTTTAAACAGAGTGAGTAAACATTCCCTTTTGAAATTGGGCTTCTTGAAAGTCTGTGTGTTTCGAATTATTTTTCGGTTACCTAATCCAGGTTGTTTTTGAAGACACGTGTCATTAAAAGCCCCACAGGCTTTGTGAATATTAGGTGCCCCGAAGCACCAGTTGTATAGTTGTTATTTCTGAAAATGTCCACAAGGCGGCAGCATTTCTTCGTGCCCACCTCTGTTTCCTCAGCAACCAAAAGCTTTAGGAAGAGTCATCTTCCTGGGCTGTGAATTAGAGGGGAAGGTGCCAGAGGCAACACCGAAGGGCTTGTGTGTCCCTATCTCTTCCCTGTTAAGCTTCACGCCCCTGAAGTTCCAAACTCTGGCTAAACCTGTGGGTGCTGAGTTATGTAGGTAGGGTGACACCTGGCAACGAGGCTGGATGTGGGAAGCCCACCAGCAGCAGCCACGGAGGCTCGGTCACTTTTTGAATCTCCTGCAGCCTAGATGGTCCCCCATGGTTTGGGTGTACTTGGATTCCTTTTAGCACTAGAAAGGCCCCCCTAGATTCTGAAGTTTTGGTTTCCCCCAGAAAGGAAGAGACACTACAGCTTTAAGGGGGTGCATTTGCAGGCACATCCTCCTCACGTCTCTCCGCTCGACCTCAGTGCACCCTTGGGACCCCAGGCTGCTCAGACTGCGGGGATTTGACACCGGCACATATCACCGAGGCCCGAGGCGAAAAGCATACCCATTGCTTTCCTTTTACTTTCTTTTTCAGCTTAATTCTGATCGTATGTTGCCCTAGAGTTGATTTCCAAAGTGGGGTTTGGTTTAGGTGTACAGCAAGCTGATTCAACTACACATATAATATATCTAGTGTTTTTCGGCTTCCTTTTCCATATAGGTTATTGCAGAATGTTGAGCAGAGGTCCTGGTGTTGTTCAGTAGTCCTTGTGGAGTGCGTGTTATATATATATGTTTATAGGTATTTTACTGTGTATGTGTTCATGTGAACCGCACAACTTATATCTCCTACCCCACTTACTTTTTGGTAACCCTATGTTTATTCTGAAAGTCGGAGAGTGTGTTTCTGTTTAGTGAACTACTTCAGTTGTATGTATGTTTCCATTCCTCCTGTAAGTGATATCATATGCTCTGGATCCTCCTCTGTCTGACTGACTTCACTCAGTGTTTGGGCATCCCAGGTCTATCCATGTTGCTTCTGATGGCATTATTTCATTCCTTTTCCTGGCTGAGTAACAGTCCGTTGTAAACACGTACGACCTCCTCTCAATGTATTCAGCACTCACTGGGCTACTTGTTTTCGTGTCCTGGAGTTTGTAAATAGTGCCGCAATGAAAGCTGGGGTGCTTGTGTCTTTATGAATTATAGATTTTCCCGAAAAACGCCCAGGAGTGGGACTGCAGATGTGTTGGGTCACTCTCTCTTTAGTTTTCTAAAAACTGGGATACAGTGCTGTCTAGTGGCATTTACCAATGTACAGTTCCACTTAGCGAGGGGGAAGGTTCCCTTTTCTCCACACTCCTTCCCCATCGATTGTTTGTGGACTTTCTGATGCTGGCCATACTGCCTGCTGCGAGATGATGCCACTTTATAATTTTGATATGCATTTCTCGAATAAGCAGCGATTTTCCAGTTCCTGTAGTGGTCGGGGTTTGTTTTTTGAAACAGTGTAAGTAAACATTCCCTTTTGAAATTTGGCGTCTTGAAAGTCTGTGTTTCGAATTTTTTTTCGGTTAGCTAACCCAGGTCGTTTTTGAGGACACGTGTCATTAAAAGCCCCACAGGCTTTGTGAATATTAGGTGCCCTGAAGCACCGGTTGTAAAGTTGTTGTTACCGAAAATGTCCACAAGGCGGCAGCATTTCTTCGTGCCCATCTCTGTTTCCTCAGCAACCAAAAGCTTTAGGAAGAGTCATCTTCCTGGGCTGTGAATTAGAGGGGAAGGTTCCAGAGGCAACACCGAAGGGCTTGTGTGTCAGTATCTCTTCCCTGTTAAGCTTCACGCCCCCGAAATTCCGAACTCTGGCTAAACCTGTGGGTGCTGCGGCGTGTAGGTGGGGTGACACCTGGCAAGGAGGCTGGATGTGGGAAGCCCACCACCAGCAGCCACGGAGGCTCGGTCACTTTTTGAATCTCCTGCAGCCTAGATGGTCCCCCATGGTTTGGGTGTACTTGGATTCCTTTTAGCACTAGAAAGGCCCCCCTAGATTCTGAAGTTTTGGTTCCCCCCAGAAAGGAAGAGACACTACAGCTTTAAGGGGGTGCATTTGCAGGCACATCCTCCTCACGTCTCTCCGCTCGACCTCAGTGCACCCCTGGGACCCCAGGCTGCTCAGACTGCGGGGATTTGACACCAGCACATATCACCGAGGCCCGAGGCGAAAAGCATACCCATTGCTTTCCTTTTCCTTTCTTTTTCAGCTTAATTCTGATGGTATATTGCACTAGAGTTGATTTCCAAAGTGGGGTTTGGTTTAGGTGTACAGCAAGCTGATTCAACTACACATATAATATATCTAGTGTTTTTCGGCTTCCTTTTCCATATAGGTTATTGCAGAATGTTGAGCAGAGGTCCTGGTGTTGTACAGTAGTCCTTGTGGAGTGCGTGTTATATATATATGTGTATAGGTATTTTACTGTGTATGTGTTCATATGAACCACCCAACTTATATCTCCTACCCCACTTTTTGGTAACCCTAGGTTTATTCTGAAAGCCGGAGAGTCTGTTTCTGTTTAGGAAACTAGTTCAGTTGTATGTATGTTTCCATTCATCCTGTAAGTGATATCATATGCTATGGGTCCTCCTCTGTCTGACTGACTTCACTCAGTGTTTGGGCATCCCAGGTCCATCCATGTTGCTTCTGATGGCATTATTTCATTCCTTTTCCTGGCTAAGTAACAGTTCCTTGTATACACTTACCACGTCCTCTTTATATATTCAGCACTCGGTGGGCTACTTGTTCTTGTGTCCTAGCATTTGTAAATAGTGCCGCAATGAACGTTGGGGTGCTTGTGTCTTTAAGAATTATGGATTTTCCAGAATAACGCCCAGGAGTGGGACTGCAGATGTATAGGGTCACTCTCTCTTTAGTTTCCTAAGAACAGGAATACACTGCTTTCTAGTGGCAGTTACCAATATACAGTTCCAATCACCGAGTGGGAAGGTTCCCTTTTCTCCACACTCATTCCCCATCGATTGTTTGTAGACTTTCTGATGCTGGCCATACTGCCTGCTGCGAGATGATGCCGCTTTATACTTTTGATATGCATTTCTCGAATAAGCAGTGATTTTGCAGTTCCTGTCGTGGTCGGGTTTTTTTTTTTTTAAACAGAGTGAGTAAACATTCCCTTTTGAAATTGGGCTTCTTGAAAGTCTGTGTGTTTCGAATTATTTTTCGGTTACCTAATCCAGGTTGTTTTTGAGGACACGTGTCATTAAAAGCCCCACAGGCTTTGTGAATATTAGGTGCCCCGAAGCACCAGTTGTATAGTTGTTATTTCCGAAAATGTCCACAAGGCGGCAGCATTTCTTCGTGCCCACCTCTGTTTCCTCAGCAACCAAAAGCTTTAGGAAGAGTCATCTTCCTGGGCTGTGAATTAGAGGGGAAGGTGCCAGAGGCAACACCGAAGGGCTTGTGTGTCCCTATCTCTTCCCTGTTAAGCTTCACGCCCCTGAAGTTCCAAACTCTGGCTAAACCTGTGGGTGCTGAGTTATGTAGGTAGGGTGACACCTGGCAAGTTGGCTGGATATGGGAAGCCCACCAGCAGCAGCCACGGAGGCTCGGTCACTTTTTGAATCTCCTGCAGCCTAGATGGTCCCCCATGGTTTGGGTGTACTTGGATTCCTTTTAGCACTAGAAAGGCCCCCCTAGATTCTGAAGTTTTGGTTCCCCCCAGAAAGGAAGAGACACTACAGCTTTAAGGGGGTGCATTTGCAGGCACATCCTCCTCACGTCTCTCCGCTCGACCTCAGTGCACCCTTGGGACCCCAGGCTGCTCAGACTGCGGGGATTTGACACCGGCACATATCACCGAGGCCCGAGGCGAAAAGCATACCCATTGCTTTCCTTTTACTTTCTTTTTCAGCTTAATTCTGATGGTATGTTGCCCTACAGTTGATTTCCAAAGTGGGATTTAGTTTAGGTGTACAGCAAACTGATTCAACTGCACATATAATATATCTAGTGTTTTTCGTGTTCCTTTTCCCTATAGGTTACTGCAGAAAGTTGAGTTGAGGTCCTGGTGTTGTACAGTAGTCCTTGTGGAGTGCGTGTTTTATATATATGTTTACAGGTATTTTACTGTGTATGTGTTCATATGAACCACCCAACTTATATCTCCTACCCCACTTTTTGGTAACCCTAGGTTTATTCTGAAAGTCGGAGAGTCTGTTTCTGTTTAGGAAACGAGTTCAGTTGTATGTATGTTTCCATTCATCCTGTAAGTGATATCATATGCTCTGGATCCTCCTCTGTCTGACTGACTTCACTCAGTGTTGGGGCATCCCAGGTCCATCCATGTTGCTTCTGATGGCATTATTTCACTCTTTTTCCTGGCTGAGTAACAGTCCCTTGTATACATGTACAACCTCTTCTTTATGTATTCAGCACTCGCTGGGCTGCTTGTTTTTGTGTCCCGGAGTTTGTAAATAGTGCCGCAATGAACGTTGGGATGCTTGTGTCTTTAAGAATTATGGATTTTGCCGAATAACGCCCAGGAGTGGGACTGCAGATGTATAGGGTCACTCTCTCTTTAGTTTCCTAAGAACAGGAATACACTGCTTTCTAGTGGCAGTTACCAATATACAGTTCCAGTCACCGAGTGGGAAGGTTCCCTTTTCTCCACACTCATTCCCCATCGATTGTTTGTAGACTTTCTGATGCTGGCCATACTGCCTGCTGCGAGATGATGCCGCTTTATACTTTTGATACGCATTTCTCGAATAAGCAGTGATTTTGCAGTTCCTGTCGTGGTCGGGTTTTTTTTTTTTAAACAGAGTGAGTAAACATTCCCTTTTGAAATTGGGCTTCTTGAAAGTCTGTGTGTTTCGAATTATTTTTCGGTTACCTAATCCAGGTAGTTTTTGAAGACACGTGTCATTAAAAGCCCCACAGGCTTTGTGAATATTAGGTGCCCCGAAGCACCAGTTGTATAGTTGTTATTTCCGAAAATGTCCACAAGGCGGCAGCATTTCTTCGTGCCCATCTCTGTTTCCTCAGCAACCAAAAGCTTTAGGAAGAGTCATCTTCCTGGGCTGTGAATTAGAGGGGAAGGTGCCAGAGGCAACACCGAAGGGCTTGTGTGTCCCTATCTCTTCCCTGTTAAGCTTCACGCCCCTGAAGTTCCAAACTCTGGCTAAACCTGTGGGTGCTGAGTTATGTAGGTAGGGTGACACCTGGCAAGGAGGCTGGATGTGGGAAGCCCACCAGCAGCAGCCACGGAGGCTCGGTCACTTTTTGAATCTCCTGCAGCCTAGATGGTCCCCCATGGTTTGGGTGTACTTGGATTCCTTTTAGCACTAGAAAGGCCCCCCTAGATTCTGAAGTTTTGGTTTCCCCCAGAAAGGAAGAGACACTACAGCTTTAAGGGGGTGCATTTGCAGGCACATCCTCCTCACGTCTCTCCGCTCGACCTCAGTGCACCCTTGGGACCCCAGGCTGCTCAGACTGCGGGGATTTGACACCGGCACATATCACCGAGGCCCGAGGCGAAAAGCGTACCCATTACTTTCCTTTTCCTTTCTTTTTCAGCTTAATTCTGATGGTATGTTGCACTAGAGTTGATTTCCAAAGTGGGGTTTGGTTTAGGTGTACAGGAAGGTGATTCAACTACACATATAATATATCTAGTGTTTTTCGGCTTCCTTTTCCATATAGGTTATTGCAGAATGTTGAGCAGAGGTCCTGGTGTTGTACAGTAGTCCTTGTGGAGTGCGTGTTATATATATATGTGTACAGGTATTTTACTGTGTATGTGTTCATGTGAACCGCACAACTTATATCTCCTACCCCACTTACTTTTTGGTAACCCTATGTTTATTCTGAAAGTCGGAGAGTGTGTTTCTGTTTAGTGAACTACTTCAGTTGTATGTATGTTTCCATTCCTCCTGTAAGTGATATCATATGCTCTGGATCCTCCTCTGTCTGACTGACTTCACTCAGTGTTTGGGCATCCCAGGTCTATCCATGTTGCTTCTGATGGCATTATTTCATTCCTTTTCCTGGCTGAGTAACAGTCCGTTGTAAACACGTACGACCTCCTCTCAATGTATTCAGCACTCACTGGGCTGCTTGTTTTCGTGTCCTGGAGTTTGTAAATAGTGCCGCAATGAAAGCTGGGGTGCTTGTGTCTTTATGAATTATAGATTTTCCCGAATAACGCCCAGGAGTGGGACTGCAGATGTGTAGGGTCACTTTCTCTTTAGTTTTCTAAGAACTGGGATACAGTGCTTTCTAGTGGCATTTACCAATGTACAGTTCCACTTAGCGAGGGGGAAGGTTCCCTTTTCTCCACACTCCTTCCCCATCGATTGTTTGTGGACTTTCTGATGCTGGCCATACTGCCTGCTGCGAGATGATGCCACTTTATAATTTTGATATGCATTTCTCAAATAAGCAGCGATTTTCCAGTTCCTGTAGTGGTCGGGGTTTGTTTTTTGAAACAGTGTGAGTAAACATTCCCTTTTGAAATTTGGCGTCTTGAAAGTCTGTGTTTCGAATTTTTTTTCGGTTAGCTAACCCAGGTCGTTTTTGAGGACACGTGTCATTAAAAGCCCCACAGGCTTTGTGAATATTAGGTGCCCTGAAGCACCGGTTGTAAAGTTGTTGTTACCGAAAATGTCCACAAGGCGGCAGCATTTCTTCGTGCCCATCTCTGTTTCCTCAGCAACCAAAAGCTTTAGGAAGAGTCATCTTCCTGGGCTGTGAATTAGAGGGGAAGGTGCCAGAGGCAACACCGAAGGGCTTGTGTGTCAGTATCTCTTCCCTGTTAAGCTTCACGCCCCCGAAATTCCGAACTCTGGCTAAACCTGTGGGTGCTGCGGCGTGTAGGTGGGGTGACACCTGGCAAGGAGGCTGGATGTGGGAAGCCCACCAGCAGCAGCCACGGAGGCTCGGTCACTTTTTGAATCTCCTGCAGCCTAGATGGTCCCCCATGGTTTGGGTGTACTTGGATTCCTTTTAGCACTAGAAAGGCCCCCCTAGATTCTGAAGTTTTGGTTTCCCCCAGAAAGGAAGAGACACTACAGCTTTAAGGGGGTGCATTTGCAGGCACATCCTCCTCACGTCTCTCCGCTCGACCTCAGTGCACCCTTGGGACCCCAGGCTGCTCAGACTGCGGGGATTTGACACCGGCACATATCACCGAGGCCCGAGGCGAAAAGCATACCCATTGCTTTCCTTTTACTTTGTTTTTCAGCTTAATTCTGATGGTATGTTGCCCTAGAGTTGATTTCCAAAGTGGGATTTAGTTTAGGTGTACAGCAAACTGATTCAACTGCACATATAATATATCTAGTGTTTTTCGTGTTCCTTTTCCCTATAGGTTACTGCAGAAAGTTGAGTTGAGGTCCTGGTGTTGTACAGTAGTCCTTGTGGAGTGCGTGTTTTATATATATGTTTACAGGTATTTTACTGTGTATGTGTTCATATGAACCACCTAACTTATATCTCCTACCCCACTTTTTGGTAACCCTAGGTTTATTCTGAAAGTCGGAGAGTCTGTTTCTGTTTAGGAAACGAGTTCAGTTGTATGTATGTTTCCATTCATCCTGTAAGTGATATCATATGCTCTGGATCCTCCTCTGTCTGACTGACTTCACTCAGTGTTGGGGCATCCCAGGTCCATCCATGTTGCTTCTGATGGCATTATTTCATTCTTTTTCCTGGCTGAGTAACAGTCCCTTGTATACAAGTACAACCTCTTTATGTATTCAGCACTCGCTGGGCTGCTTGTTTTTGTGTCCCGGAGTTTGTAAATAGTGCCGCAATGAACGTTGGGATGCTTGTGTCTTTAAGAATTATGGATTTTGCCGAATAACGCCCAGGAGTGGGACTGCAGATGTATAGGGTCACTCTCTCTTTAGTTTCCTAAGAACAGGAATACACTGCTTTCTAGTGGCAGTTACCAATATACAGTTCCAGTCACCGAGTGGGAAGGTTCCCTTTTCTCCACACTCATTCCCCGTCGATTGTTTGTAGACTTTCTGATGCTGGCCATACTGCCTGCTGCGAGATGATGCCGCTTTATACTTTTGATATGCATTTCTCGAATAAGCAGTGATTTTGCAGTTCCTGTCGTGGTCGGTTTTTTTTTTTTTAAACAGAGTGAGTAAACATTCCCTTTTGAAATTGGGCTTCTTGAAAGTCTGTGTGTTTCGAATTATTTTTCGGTTACCTAATCCAGGTTGTTTGTGAAGACACGTGTCATTAAAAGCCCCACAGGCTTTGTGAATATTAGGTGCCCCGAAGCACCAGTTGTATAGTTGTTATTTCCGAAAATGTCCACAAGGCGGCAGCATTTCTTCGTGCCCATCTCTGTTTCCTCAGCAACCAAAAGCTTTAGGAAGAGTCATCTTCCTGGGCTGTGAATTAGAGGGGAAGGTGCCAGAGGCAACACCGAAGGGCTTGTGTGTCCCTATCTCTTCCCTGTTAAGCTTCACGCCCCTGAAGTTCCAAACTCTGGCTAAACCTGTGGGTGCTGAGTTATGTAGGTAGGGTGACACCTGGCAACGAGGCTGGATGTGGGAAGCCCACCAGCAGCAGCCACGGAGGCTCGGTCACTTTTTGAATCTCCTGCAGCCTAGATGGTCCCCCATGGTTTGGGTGTACTTGGATTCCTTTTAGCACTAGAAAGGCCCCCCTAGATTCTGAAGTTTTGGTTTCCCCCAGAAAGGAAGAGACACTACAGCTTTAAGGGGGTGCATTTGCAGGCACATCCTCCTCACGTCTCTCCGCTCGACCTCAGTGCACCCTTGGGACCCCAGGCTGCTCAGACTGCGGGGATTTGACACCGGCACATATCACCGAGGCCCGAGGCGAAAAGCATACCCATTGCTTTCCTTTTACTTTCTTTTTCAGCTTAATTCTGATGGTATATTGCACTAGAGTTGATTTCCAAAGTGGGGTTTGGTTTAGGTGTACAGCAAGCTGATTCAACTACACATATAATATATCTAGTGTTTTTCGGCTTCCTTTTCCATACAGGTTATTGCAGAATGTTGAGCAGAGGTCCTGGTGTTGTACAGTAGTCCTTGTGGAGTGCGTGTTTTATATATATGTTTATAGGTATTTTACTGTGTATGTGTTCATATGAACCACCCAACTTATATCTCCTACCCCACTTTTTGGTAACCCTAGGTTTATTCTGAAAGCCGGAGAGTCTGTTTCTGTTTAGGAAACTAGTTCAGTTGTATGTATGTTTCCATTCATCCTGTAAGTGATATCATATGCTATGGGTCCTCCTCTGTCTGACTGACTTCACTCAGTGTTTGGGCATCCCAGGTCCATCCATGTTGCTTCTGATGGCATTATTTCATTCCTTTTCCTGGCTAAGTAACAGTTCCTTGTATACACTTACCACGTCCTCTTTATGTATTCAGCACTCGGTGGGCTACTTGTTCTTGTGTCCTGGCATTTGTAAATAGTGCCGCAATGAACGTTGGGGTGCTTGTGTCTTTAAGAATTATGGATTTTCCTGAATAACGCCCAGGAGTGGGACTGCAGATGTATAGGGTCACTCTCTCTTTAGTTTCCTAAGAACAGGAATACACTGCTTTCTAGTGGCAGTTACCAATATACAGTTCCAATCACCGAGTGGGAAGGTTCCCTTTTCTCCACACTCATTCCCCGTCGATTGTTTGTAGACTTTCTGATGCTGGCCATACTGCCTGCTGCGAGATGATGCCGCTTTATACTTTTGATATGCATTTCTCGAATAAGCAGTGATTTTGCAGTTCCTGTCGTGGTCGGGTTTTTTTTTTTTTAAACAGAGTGAGTAAACATTCCCTTTTGAAATTGGGCTTCTTGAAAGTCTGTGTGTTTCGAATTATTTTTCGGTTACCTAATCCAGGTTGTTTTTGAGGACACGTGTCATTAAAAGCCCCACAGGCTTTGTGAATATTAGGTGCCCCGAAGCACCAGTTGTATAGTTGTTATTTCCGAAAATGTCCACAAGGCGGCAGCATTTCTTCGTGCCCACCTCTGTTTCCTCAGCAACCAAAAGCTTTAGGAAGAGTCATCTTCCTGGGCTGTGAATTAGAGGGGAAGGTGCCAGAGGCAACACCGAAGGGCTTGTGTGTCCCTATCTCTTCCCTGTTAAGCTTCACGCCCCTGAAGTTCCAAACTCTGGCTAAACCTGTGGGTGCTGAGTTATGTAGGTAGGGTGACACCTGGCAAGTTGGCTGGATATGGGAAGCCCACCAGCAGCAGCCACGGAGGCTCGGTCACTTTTTGAATCTCCTGCAGCCTAGATGGTCCCCCATGGTTTGGGTGTACTTGGATTCCTTTTAGCACTAGAAAGGCCCCCCTAGATTCTGAAGTTTTGGTTTCCCCCAGAAAGGAAGAGACACTACAGCTTTAAGGGGGTGCATTTGCAGGCACATCCTCCTCACGTCTCTCCGCTCGACCTCAGTGCACCCTTGGGACCCCAGGCTGCTCAGACTGCGGGGATTTGACACCGGCACATATCACCGAGGCCCGAGGCGAAAAGCATACCCATTGCTTTCCTTTTACTTTCTTTTTCAGCTTAATTCTGATGGTATGTTGCCCTAGAGTTGATTTCCAAAGTGGGATTTAGTTTAGGTGTACAGCAAACTGATTCAAGTGCACATATAATATATCTAGTGTTTTTCGTGTTCCTTTTCCCTATAGGTTACTGCAGAAAGTTGAGTTGAGGTCCTGGTGTTGTACAGTAGTCCTTGTGGAGTGCGTGTTTTATATATATGTTTACAGGTATTTTACTGTGTATGTGTTCATATGAACCACCTAACTTATATCTCCTACCCCACTTTTTGGTAACCCTAGGTTTATTCTGAAAGTCAGAGAGTCTGTTTCTGTTTAGGAAACGAGTTCAGTTGTATGTATGTTTCCATTCATCCTGTAAGTGATATCATATGCTCTGGATCCTCCTCTGTCTGACTGACTTCACTCAGTGTTGGGGCATCCCAGGTCCATCCATGTTGCTTCTGATGGCATTATTTCATTCTTTTTCCTGGCTGAGTAACAGTCCCTTGTATACATGTACAACCTCTTCTTTATGTATTCAGCACTCGCTGGGCTGCTTGTTTTTGTGTCCCGGAGTTTGTAAATAGTGCCGCAATGAACGTTGGGATGCTTGTGTCTTCAAGAATTATGGATTTTGCCGAATAACGCCCAGGAGTGGGACTGCAGATGTATAGGGTCACTCTCTCTTTAGTTTCCTAAGAACAGGAATACACTGCTTTCTAGTGGCAGTTACCAATATACAGTTCCAGTCACCGAGTGGGAAGGTTCCCTTTTCTCCACACTCATTCCCCGTCGATTGTTTGTAGACTTTCTGATGCTGGCCATACTGCCTGCTGCGAGATGATGCCGCTTTATACTTTTGATATGCATTTCTCGAATAAGCAGTGATTTTGCAGTTCCTGTCGTGGTCGGTTTTTTTTTTTTTAAACAGAGTGAGTAAACATTCCCTTTTGAAATTGGGCTTCTTGAAAGTCTGTGTGTTTCGAATTATTTTTCGGTTACCTAATCCAGGTTGTTTTTGAAGACACGTGTCATTAAAAGCCCCACAGGCTTTGTGAATATTAGGTGCCCCGAAGCACCAGTTGTATAGTTGTTATTTCCGAAAATGTCCACAAGGCGGCAGCATTTCTTCGTGCCCATCTCTGTTTCCTCAACAACCAAAAGCTTTAGGAAGAGTCATCTTCCTGGGCTGTGAATTAGAGGGGAAGGTGCCAGAGGCAACACCGAAGGGCTTGTGTGTCCCTATCTCTTCCCTGTTAAGCTTCACGCCCCTGAAGTTCCAAACTCTGGCTAAACCTGTGGGTGCTGAGTTATGTAGGTAGGGTGACACCTGGCAACGAGGCTGGATGTGGGAAGCCCACCAGCAGCAGCCACGGAGGCTCGGTCACTTTTTGAATCTCCTGCAGCCTAGATGGTCCCCCATGGTTTGGGTGTACTTGGATTCCTTTTAGCACTAGAAAGGCCCCCCTAGATTCTGAAGTTTTGGTTTCCCCCAGAAAGGAAGAGACACTACAGCTTTAAGGGGGTGCATTTGCAGGCACATCCTCCTCACGTCTCTCCGCTCGACCTCAGTGCACCCTTGGGACCCCAGGCTGCTCAGACTGCGGGGATTTGACACCGGCACATATCACCGAGGCCCGAGGCGAAAAGCATACCCATTGCTTTCCTTTTACTTTCTTTTTCAGCTTAATTCTGATGGTATATTGCACTAGAGTTGATTTCCAAAGTGGGGTTTGGTTTAGGTGTACAGCAAGCTGATTCAACTACACATATAATATATCTAGTGTTTTTCGGCTTCCTTTTCCATATAGGTTATTGCAGAATGTTGAGCAGAGGTCCTGGTGTTGTACAGTAGTCCTTGTGGAGTGCGTGTTATATATATATGTTTATAGGTATTTTACTGTGTATGTGTTCATATGAACCACCAAACTTATATCTCCTACCCCACTTTTTGGTAACCCTAGGTTTATTCTGAAAGCCGGAGAGTCTGTTTCTGTTTAGGAAACTAGTTCAGTTGTATGTATGTTTCCATTCATCCTGTAAGTGATATCATATGCTCTGGATCCTCCTCTGTCTGACTGACTTCACTCAGTGTTGGGGCATCCCAGGTCCATCCATGTTGCTTCTGATGGCATTATTTCATTCTTTTACTTGGCTGAGTAACAGTCCCTTGTATACATGTACAACCTCTTCTTTATGTATTCAGCACTCGCTGGGCTGCTTGTTTTTGTGTCCCGGAGTTTGTAAATAGTGCCGCAATGAACGTTGGGATGCTTGTGTCTTTAAGAATTATGGATTTTGCCGAATAACGCCCAGGAGTGGGACTGCAGATGTATAGGGTCACTCTCTCTTTAGTTTCCTAAGAACAGGAATACACTGCTTTCTAGTGGCAGTTACCAATATACAGTTCCAGTCACCGAGTGGGAAGGTTCCCTTTTCTCCACACTCATTCCCCATCGATTGTTTGTAGACTTTCTGATGCTGGCCATACTGCCTGCTGCGAGATGATGCCGCTTTATACTTTTGATATGCATTTCTCGAATAAGCAGTGATTTTGCAGTTCCTGTCGTGGTCGGGTTTTTTTTTTTAAACAGAGTGAGTAAACATTCCCTTTTGAAATTGGGCTTCTTGAAAGTCTGTGTGTTTCGAATTATTTTTCGGTTACCTAATCCAGGTTGTTTTTGAAGACACGTGTCATTAAAAGCCCCACAGGCTTTGTGAATATTAGGTGCCCCGAAGCACCAGTTGTATAGTTGTTATTTCCGAAAATGTCCACAAGGCGGCAGCATTTCTTCGTGCCCACCTCTGTTTCCTCAGCAACCAAAAGCTTTAGGAAGAGTCATCTTCCTGGGCTGTGAATTAGAGGGGAAGGTGCCAGAGGCAACACCGAAGGGCTTGTGTGTCCCTATCTCTTCCCTGTTAAGCTTCACGCCCCTGAAGTTCCAAACTCTGGCTAAACCTGTGGGTGCTGAGTTATGTAGGTAGGGTGACACCTGGCAAGTTGGCTGGATATGGGAAGCCCACCAGCAGCAGCCACGGAGGCTCGGTCACTTTTTGAATCTCCTGCAGCCTAGATGGTCCCCCATGGTTTGGGTGACTTGGATTCCTTTTAGCACTAGAAAGGCCCCCCTAGATTCTGAAGTTTTGGTTCCCCCCAGAAAGGAAGAGACACTACAGCTTTAAGGGGGTGCATTTGCAGGCACATCCTCCTCACGTCTCTCCGCTCGACCTCAGTGAACCCTTGGGACCCCAGGCTGCTCAGACTGCGGGGATTTGACACCGGCACATATCACCGAGGCCCGAGGCGAAAAGCATACCCATTGCTTTCCTTTTACTTTCTTTTTCAGCTTAATTCTGATGCTATGTTGCCCTAGAGTTGATTTCCAAAGTGGGATTTAGTTTAGGTGTACAGCAAACTGATTCAACTGCACATATAATATATCTAGTGTTTTTCGTGTTCCTTTTCCCTATAGGTTACTGCAGAAAGTTGAGTTGAGGTCCTGGTGTTGTACAGTAGTCCTTGTGGAGTGCGTGTTTTATATATATGTTTACAGGTATTTTACTGTGTATGTGTTCATATGAACCACCCAACTTATATCTCCTACCCCACTTTTTGGTAACCCTAGGTTTATTCTGAAAGTCGGAGAGTCTGTTTCTGTTTAGGAAACGAGTTCAGTTGTATGTATGTTTCCATTCATCCTGTAAGTGATATCATATGCTCTGGATCCTCCTCTGTCTGACTGACTTCACTCAGTGTTGGGGCATCCCAGGTCCATCCATGTTGCTTCTGATGGCATTATTTCATTCTTTTTCCTGGCTGAGTAACAGTCCCTTGTATACATGTACAACCTCTTCTTTATGTATTCAGCACTCGCTGGGCTGCTTGTTTTTGTGTCCCGGAGTTTGTAAATAGTGCCGCAATGAACGTTGGGATGCTTGTGTCTTTAAGAATTATGGATTTTGCCGAATAACGCCCAGGAGTGGGACTGCAGATGTATAGGGTCACTCTCTCTTTAGTTTCCTAAGAACAGGAATACACTGCTTTCTAGTGGCAGTTACCAATATACAGTTCCAGTCACCGAGTGGGAAGGTTCCCTTTTCTCCACACTCATTCCGCATCGATTGTTTGTAGACTTTCTGATGCTGGCCATACTGCCTGCTGCGAGATGATGCCGCTTTATACTTTTGATATGCATTTCTCGAATAAGCAGTGATTTTGCAGTTCCTGTCGTGGTCGGTTTTTTTTTTTTTAAACAGAGTGAGTAAACATTCCCTTTTGAAATTGGGCTTCTTGAAAGTCTGTGTGTTTCGAATTATTTTTCGGTTAGCTAACCCAGGTCGTTTTTGAGGACACGTGTCATTAAAAGCCCCACAGGCTTTGTGAATATTAGGTGCCCCGAAGCACCAGTTGTATAGTTGTTATTTCCGAAAATGTCCACAAGGCGGCAGCATTTCTTCGTGCCCACCTCTGTTTCCTCAGCAACCAAAAGCTTTAGGAAGAGTCATCTTCCTGGGCTGTGAATTAGAGGGGAAGGTGCCAGAGGCAACACCGAAGGGCTTGTGTGTCCCTATCTCTTCCCTGTTAAGCTTCACGCCCCTGAAGTTCCAAACTCTGGCTAAACCTGTGGGTGCTGAGTTATGTAGGTAGGGTGACACCTGGCAAGTTGGCTGGATATGGGAAGCCCACCAGCAGCAGCCACGGAGGCTCGGTCACTTTTTGAATCTCCTGCAGCCTAGATGGTCCCCCATGGTTTGGGTGTACTTGGATTCCTTTTAGCACTAGAAAGGCCCCCCTAGATTCTGAAGTTTTGGTTCCCCCCAGAAAGGAAGAGACACTACAGCTTTAAGGGGGTGCATTTGCAGGCACATCCTCCTCACGTCTCTCCGCTCGACCTCAGTGCACCCTTGGGACCCCAGGCTGCTCAGACTGCGGGGATTTGACACCGGCACATATCACCGAGGCCCGAGGCGAAAAGCATACCCATTGCTTTCCTTTTACTTTCTTTTTCAGCTTAATTCTGATGGTATGTTGCCCTAGAGTTGATTTCCAAAGTGGGATTTAGTTTAGGTGTACAGCAAACTGATTCAACTGCACATATAATATATCTAGTGTTTTTCGTGTTCCTTTTCCCTATAGGTTACTGCAGAAAGTTGAGTTGAGGTCCTGGTGTTGTACAGTAGTCCTTGTGGAGTGCGTGTTATATATATATGTTTACAGGTATTTTACTGTGTATGTGTTCATATGAACCACCCAACTTATATCTCCTACCCCACTTTTTGGTAACCCTAGGTTTATTCTGAAAGTCGGAGAGTCTGTTTCTGTTTAGGAAACGAGTTCAGTTGTATGTATGTTTCCATTCATCCTGTAAGTGATATCATATGCTCTGGATCCTCCTCTGTCTGACTGACTTCACTCAGTGTTGGGGCATCCCAGGTCCATCCATGTTGCTTCTGATGGCATTATTTCATTCTTTTTCCTGGCTGAGTAACAGTCCCTTGTATACATGTACAACCTCTTCTTTATGTATTCAGCACTCGCTGGGCTGCTTGTTTTTGTGTCCCGGAGTTTGTAAATAGTGCCGCAATGAACGTTGGGATGCTTGTGTCTTTAAGAATTATGGATTTTGCCGAATAACGCCCAGGAGTGGGACTGCAGATGTATAGGGTCACTCTCTCTTTAGTTTCCTAAGAACAGGAATACACTGCTTTCTAGTGGCAGTTACCAATATACAGTTCCAGTCACCGAGTGGGAAGGTTCCCTTTTCTCCACACTCATTCCCCATCGATTGTTTGTAGACTTTCTGATGCTGGCCATACTGCCTGCTGCGAGATGATGCCGCTTTATACTTTTGATATGCATTTCTCGAATAAGCAGTGATTTTGCAGTTCCTGTCGTGGTCGGGTTTTTTTTTTTTAAACAGAGTGAGTAAACATTCCCTTTTGAAATTGGGCTTCTTGAAAGTCTGTGTGTTTCGAATTATTTTTCGGTTAGCTAACCCAGGTCGTTTTTGAGGACACGTGTCATTAAAAGCCCCACAGGCTTTGTGAATATTAGGTGCCCCGAAGCACCAGTTGTATAGTTGTTATTTCCGAAAATGTCCACAAGGCGGCAGCATTTCTTCGTGCCCACCTCTGTTTCCTCAGCAACCAAAAGCTTTAGGAAGAGTCATCTTCCTGGGCTGTGAATTAGAGGGGAAGGTGCCAGAGGCAACACCGAAGGGCTTGTGTGTCCCTATCTCTTCCCTGTTAAGCTTCACGCCCCTGAAGTTCCAAACTCTGGCTAAACCTGTGGGTGCTGAGTTATGTAGGTAGGGTGACACCTGGCAAGTTGGCTGGATATGGGAAGCCCACCAGCAGCAGCCACGGAGGCTCGGTCACTTTTTGAATCTCCTGCAGCCTAGATGGTCCCCCATGGTTTGGGTGTACTTGGATTCCTTTTAGCACTAGAAAGGCCCCCCTAGATTCTGAAGTTTTGGTTCCCCCCAGAAAGGAAGAGACACTACAGCTTTAAGGGGGTGCATTTGCAGGCACATCCTCCTCACGTCTCTCCGCTCGACCTCAGTGCACCCTTGGGACCCCAGGCTGCTCAGACTGCGGGGATTTGACACCGGCACATATCACCGAGGCCCGAGGCGAAAAGCATACCCATTGCTTTCCTTTTCCTTTCTTTTTCAGCTTAATTCTGATGGTATGTTGCCCTAGAGTTGATTTCCAAAGTGGGATTTAGTTTAGGTGTACAGCAAACTGATTCAACTGCACATATAATATATCTAGTGTTTTTCGTGTTCCTTTTCCCTATAGGTTACTGCAGAAAGTTGAGTTGAGGTCCTGGTGTTGTACAGTAGTCCTTGTGGAGTGCGTGTTTTATATATATGTTTACAGGTATTTTACTGTGTATGTGTTCATATGAACCACCCAACTTATATCTCCTACCCCACTTTTTGGTAACCCTAGGTTTATTCTGAAAGTCGGAGAGTCTGTTTCTGTTTAGGAAACGAGTTCAGTTGTATGTATGTTTCCATTCATCCTGTAAGTGATATCATATGCTATGGGTCCTCCTCTGTCTGACTGACTTCACTCAGTGTTTGGGCATCCCAGGTCTATCCATGTTGCTTCTGATGGCATTATTTCATTCCTTTTCCTGGCTGAGTAACAGTCCCTTGTAAACACGTACGACCTCCTCTCAATGTATTCAGCACTCACTGGGCTACTTGTTTTCGTGTCCTGGAGTTTGTAAATAGTGCCGCAATGAAAGCTGGGGTGCTTGTGTCTTTATGAATTATAGATTTTCCCGAATAACGCCCAGGAGTGGGACTGCAGATGTGTAGGGTCACTTTCTCTTTAGTTTTCTAAGAACTGGGATACAGTGCTTTCTAGTGGCATTTACCAATGTACAGTTCCACTTAGCGAGGGGGAAGGTTCCCTTTTCTCCACACTCCTTCCCCATCGATTGTTTGTGGACTTTCTGATGCTGGCCATACTGCCTGCTGCGAGATGATGCCACTTTATAATTTTGATATGCATTTCTCGAATAAGCAGCGATTTTCCTGTAGTGGCCGGGGTTTGTTTTTTGAAACAGTGTGAGTAAACATTCCCTTTTGAAATTTGGCGTCTTGAATGTCTGTGTTTCGAATTTTTTTTCGGTTAGCTAACCCAGGTCGTTTTTGAGGACACGTGTCATTAAAAGCCCCACAGGCTTTGTGAATATTAGGTGCCCTGAAGCACCGGTTGTAAAGTTGTTGTTACCGAAAATGTCCACAAGGCGGCAGCATTTCTTCGTGCCCATCTCTGTTTCCTCAGCAACCAAAAGCTTTAGGAAGAGTCATCTTCCTGGGCTGTGAATTAGAGGGGAAGGTTCCAGAGGCAACACCGAAGGGCTTGTGTGTCAGTATCTCTTCCCTGTTAAGCTTCACGCCCCCGAAATTCCGAACTCTGGCTAAACCTGTAGGTGCTGCGGCGTGTAGGTGGGGTGACACCTGGCAAGGAGGCTGGATGTGGGAAGCCCACCACCAGCAGCCACGGAGGCTCGGTCACTTTTTGAATCTCCTGCAGCCTAGATGGTCCCCCATGGTTTGGGTGTACTTGGATTCCTTTTAGCACTAGAAAGGCCCCCCTAGATTCTGAAGTTTTGGTTCCCCCCAGAAAGGAAGAGACACTACAGCTTTAAGGGGGTGCATTTGCAGGCACATCCTCCTCACGTCTCTCCGCTCGACCTCAGTGCACCCTTGGGACCCCAGGCTGCTCAGACTGCGGGGATTTGACACCGGCACATATCACCGAGGCCCGAGGCGAAAAGCATACCCATTGCTTTCCTTTTACTTTCTTTTTCAGCTTAATTCTGATGGTATGTTGCCCTAGAGTTGATTTCCAAAGTGGGATTTAGTTTAGGTGTACAGCAAACTGATTCAACTGCACATATAATATATCTAGTGTTTTTCGTGTTCCTTTTCCCTATAGGTTACTGCAGAAAGTTGAGTTGAGGTCCTGGTGTTGTACAGTAGTCCTTGTGGAGTGCGTGTTTTATATATATGTTTACAGGTATTTTACTGTGTATGTATTCATATGAACCACCTAACATATCTCCTACCCCACTTTTTGGTAACCTTAGGTTTATTCTGAAAGTCGGAGAGTCTGTTTCTGTTTAGGAAACGAGTTCAGTTGTATGTATATTTCCATTCATCCTGTAAGTGATATCATATGCTCTGGATCCTCCTCTGTCTGACTGACTTCACTCAGTGTTGGGGCATCCCAGGTCCATCCATGTTGCTTCTGATGGCATTATTTCATTCTTTTTCCTGGCTGAGTAACAGTCCCTTGTATACATGTACAACCTCTTCTTTATGTATTCAGCACTCGCTGGGCTGCTTGTTTTTGTGTCCCGGAGTTTGTAAATAGTGCCGCAATGAACGTTGGGATGCTTGTGTCTTTAAGAATTATGGATTTTGCCGAATAACGCCCAGGAGTGGGACTGCAGATGTATAGGGTCACTCTCTCTTTAGTTTCCTAAGAACAGGAATACACTGCTTTCTAGTGGCAGTTACCAATATACAGTTCCAGTCACCGAGTGGGAAGGTTCCCTTTTCTCCACACTCATTCCCCATCGATTGTTTGTAGACTTTCTGATGCTGGCCATACTGCCTGCTGCGAGATGATGCCGCTTTATACTTTTGATATGCATTTCTCGAATAAGCAGTGATTTTGCAGTTCCTGTCGTGGTCGGTTTTTTTTTTTTTAAACAGAGTGAGTAAACATTCCCTTTTGAAATTGGGCTTCTTGAAAGTCTGTGTGTTTCGAATTATTTTTCGGTTACCTAATCCAGGTTGTTTTTGAAGACACGTGTCATTAAAAGCCCCACAGGCTTTGTGAATATTAGGTGCCCCGAAGCACCAGTTGTATAGTTGTTATTTCCGAAAATGTCCACAAGGCGGCAGCATTTCTTCGTGCCCACCTCTGTTTCCTCAGCAACCAAAAGCTTTAGGAAGAGTCATCTTCCTGGGCTGTGAATTAGAGGGGAAGGTGCCAGAGGCAACACCGAAGGGCTTGTGTGTCCCTATCTCTTCCCTGTTAAGCTTCACGCCCCTGAAGTTCCAAACTCTGGCTAAACCTGTGGGTGCTGAGTTATGTAGGTAGGGTGACACCTGGCAACGAGGCTGGATGTGGGAAGCCCACCAGCAGCAGCCACGGAGGCTCGGTCACTTTTTGAATCTCCTGCAGCCTAGATGGTCCCCCATGGTTTGGGTGTACTTGGATTCCTTTTAGCACTAGAAAGGCCCCCCTAGATTCTGAAGTTTTGGTTTCCCCCAGAAAGGAAGAGACACTACAGCTTTAAGGGGGTGCATTTGCAGGCACATCCTCCTCACGTCTCTCCGCTCGACCTCAGTGCACCCTTGGGACCCCAGGCTGCTCAGACTGCGGGGATTTGACACTGGCACATATCACCGAGGCCCGAGGCGAAAAGCGTACCCATTGCTTTCCTTTTACTTTCTTTTTCAGCTTAATTCTGATGGTATGTTGCCCTAGAGTTGATTTCCAAAGTGGGGTTTGGTTTAGGTGTACAGCAAGCTGATTCAACTACACATATAATATATCTAGTGTTTTTCGGCTTCCTTTTCCATATAGGTTATTGCAGAATGTTGAGCAGAGGTCCTGGTGTTGTACAGTAGTCCTTGTGTAGTGCGTGTTATATATATATGTTTATAGGTATTTTACTGTGTATGTGTTCATGTGAACCGCACAACTTATATCTCCTACCCCACTTACTTTTTGGTAACCCTATGTTTATTCTGAAAGTCGGAGAGTCTGTTTCTGTTTAGTGAACTACTTCAGTTGTATGTATGTTTCCATTCCTCCTGTAAGTGATATCATATGCTCTGGATCCTCCTCTGTCTGACTGACTTCACTCAGTGTTTGGGCATCCCAGGTCTATCCATGTTGCTTCTGATGGCATTATTTCATTCCTTTTCCTGGCTGAGTAACAGTCCGTTGTAAACACGTACGACCTCCTCTCAATGTATTCAGCACTCACTGGGCTACTTGTTTTCGTGTCCTGGAGTTTGTAAATAGTGCCGCAATGAAAGCTGGGGTGCTTGTGTCTTTATGAATTATAGATTTTCCCGAATAACGCCCAGGAGTGGGACTGCAGATGTGTAGGGTCACTTTCTCTTTAGTTTTCTAAGAACTGGGATACAGTGCTTTCTAGTGGCATTTACCAATGTACAGTTCCACTTAGCGAGGGGGAAGGTTCCCTTTTCTCCACACTCCTTCCCCATCGATTGTTTGTGGACTTTCTGATGCTGGCCATACTGCCTGCTGCGAGATGATGCCACTTTATAATTTTGATATGCATTTCTCGAATAAGCAGCGATTTTCCAGTTCCTGTAGTGGTCGGGGTTTGTTTTTTGAAACAGTGTGAGTAAACATTCCCTTTTGAAATTTGGCGTCTTGAAAGTCTGTGTTTCGAATTTTTTTTCGGTTAGCTAACCCAGGTCGTTTTTGAGGACACGTGTCATTAAAAGCCCCACAGGCTTTGTGAATATTAGGTGCCCTGAAGCACCGGTTGTAAAGTTGTTGTTACCGAAAATGTCCACAAGGCGGCAGCATTTCTTCGTGCCCATCTCTGTTTCCTCAGCAACCAAAAGCTTTAGGAAGAGTCATCTTCCTGGGCTGTGAATTAGAGGGGAAGGTTCCAGAGGCAACACCGAAGGGCTTGTGTGTCAGTATCTCTTCCCTGTTAAGCTTCACGCCCCCGAAATTCCGAACTCTGGCTAAACCTGTGGGTGCTGCGGCGTGTAGGTGGGGTGACACCTGGCAAGGAGGCTGGATGTGGGAAGCCCACCACCAGCAGCCACGGAGGCTCGGTCACTTTTTGAATCTCCTGCAGCCTAGATGGTCCCCCATGGTTTGGGTGTACTTGGATTCCTTTTAGCACTAGAAAGGCCCCCCTAGATTCTGAAGTTTTGGTTTCCCCCAGAAAGGAAGAGACACTACAGCTTTAAGGGGGTGCATTTGCAGGCACATCCTCCTCACGTCTCTCCGCTCGACCTCAGTGCACCCTTGGGACCCCAGGCTGCTCAGACTGCGGGGATTTGACACCAGCACATATCACCGAGGCCTGAGGCGAAAAGCATACCCATTGCTTTCCTTTTCCTTTCTTTTTCAGCTTAATTCTGATGGTATATTGCACTAGAGTTGATTTCCAAAGTGGGGTTTGGTTTAGGTGTACAGCAAGCTGATTCAACTACACATATAATATATCTAGTGTTTTTCGGCTTCCTTTTCCATATAGGTTATTGCAGAATGTTGAGCAGAGGTCCTGGTGTTGTACAGTAGTCCTTGTGGAGTGCGTGTTTTATATGTATGTGTATAGGTATTTTACTGTGTATGTGTTCATGTGAACCACCCAACTTATATCTCCTACCCCACTTTTTGGTAACCCTAGGTTTATTCCGAAAGCCCGAGAGTCTGTTTCTGTTTAGGAAACTAGTTCAGTTGTATGTATGTTTCCATTCATCCTGTAAGTGATATCATATGCTATGGGTCCTCCTCTGTCTGACTGACTTCACTCAGTGTTTGGGCATCCCAGGTCCATCCATGTTGCTTCTGATGGCATTATTTCATTCCTTTTCCTGGCTAAGTAACAGTTCCTTGTATACACTTACCACGTCCTCTTTATGTATTCAGCACTCGGTGGGCTACTTGTTCTTGTGTCCTGGCATTTGTAAATAGTGCCGCAATGAACGTTGGGGTGCTTGTGTCTTTAAGAATTATGGATTTTCCTGAATAACGCCCAGGAGTGGGACTGCAGATGTATAGGGTCACTCTCTCTTTAGTTTCCTAAGAACAGGAATACACTGCTTTCTAGTGGCAGTTACCAATATACAGTTCCAGTCACCGAGTGGGAAGGTTCCCTTTTCTCCACACTCATTCCCCGTCGATTGTTTGTAGACTTTCTGATGCTGGCCATACTGCCTGCTGCGAGATGATGCCGCTTTATACTTTTGATATGCATTTCTCGAATAAGCAGTGATTTTGCAGTTCCTGTCGTGGTCGGTTTTTTTTTTTTTAAACAGAGTGAGTAAACATTCCCTTTTGAAATTGGGCTTCTTGAAAGTCTGTGTGTTTCGAATTATTTTTCGGTTACCTAATCCAGGTTGTTTTTGAAGACACGTGTCATTAAAAGCCCCACAGGCTTTGTGAATATTAGGTGCCCCGAAGCACCAGTTGTATAGTTGTTATTTCTGAAAATGTCCACAAGGCGGCAGCATTTCTTCGTGCCCACCTCTGTTTCCTCAGCAACCAAAAGCTTTAGGAAGAGTCATCTTCCTGGGCTGTGAATTAGAGGGGAAGGTGCCAGAGGCAACACCGAAGGGCTTGTGTGTCCCTATCTCTTCCCTGTTAAGCTTCACGCCCCTGAAGTTCCAAACTCTGGCTAAACCTGTGGGTGCTGAGTTATGTAGGTAGGGTGACACCTGGCAACGAGGCTGGATGTGGGAAGCCCACCAGCAGCAGCCACGGAGGCTCGGTCACTTTTTGAATCTCCTGCAGCCTAGATGGTCCCCCATGGTTTGGGTGTACTTGGATTCCTTTTAGCACTAGAAAGGCCCCCCTAGATTCTGAAGTTTTGGTTTCCCCCAGAAAGGAAGAGACACTACAGCTTTAAGGGGGTGCATTTGCAGGCACATCCTCCTCACGTCTCTCCGCTCGACCTCAGTGCACCCTTGGGACCCCAGGCTGCTCAGACTGCGGGGATTTGACACCGGCACATATCACCGAGGCCCGAGGCGAAAAGCATACCCATTGCTTTCCTTTTACTTTCTTTTTCAGCTTAATTCTGATCGTATGTTGCCCTAGAGTTGATTTCCAAAGTGGGGTTTGGTTTAGGTGTACAGCAAGCTGATTCAACTACACATATAATATATCTAGTGTTTTTCGGCTTCCTTTTCCATATAGGTTATTGCAGAATGTTGAGCAGAGGTCCTGGTGTTGTTCAGTAGTCCTTGTGGAGTGCGTGTTATATATATATGTTTATAGGTATTTTACTGTGTATGTGTTCATGTGAACCGCACAACTTATATCTCCTACCCCACTTACTTTTTGGTAACCCTATGTTTATTCTGAAAGTCGGAGAGTGTGTTTCTGTTTAGTGAACTACTTCAGTTGTATGTATGTTTCCATTCCTCCTGTAAGTGATATCATATGCTCTGGATCCTCCTCTGTCTGACTGACTTCACTCAGTGTTTGGGCATCCCAGGTCTATCCATGTTGCTTCTGATGGCATTATTTCATTCCTTTTCCTGGCTGAGTAACAGTCCGTTGTAAACACGTACGACCTCCTCTCAATGTATTCAGCACTCACTGGGCTACTTGTTTTCGTGTCCTGGAGTTTGTAAATAGTGCCGCAATGAAAGCTGGGGTGCTTGTGTCTTTATGAATTATAGATTTTCCCGAAAAACGCCCAGGAGTGGGACTGCAGATGTGTTGGGTCACTCTCTCTTTAGTTTTCTAAAAACTGGGATACAGTGCTGTCTAGTGGCATTTACCAATGTACAGTTCCACTTAGCGAGGGGGAAGGTTCCCTTTTCTCCACACTCCTTCCCCATCGATTGTTTGTGGACTTTCTGATGCTGGCCATACTGCCTGCTGCGAGATGATGCCACTTTATAATTTTGATATGCATTTCTCGAATAAGCAGCGATTTTCCAGTTCCTGTAGTGGTCGGGGTTTGTTTTTTGAAACAGTGTAAGTAAACATTCCCTTTTGAAATTTGGCGTCTTGAAAGTCTGTGTTTCGAATTTTTTTTCGGTTAGCTAACCCAGGTCGTTTTTGAGGACACGTGTCATTAAAAGCCCCACAGGCTTTGTGAATATTAGGTGCCCTGAAGCACCGGTTGTAAAGTTGTTGTTACCGAAAATGTCCACAAGGCGGCAGCATTTCTTCGTGCCCATCTCTGTTTCCTCAGCAACCAAAAGCTTTAGGAAGAGTCATCTTCCTGGGCTGTGAATTAGAGGGGAAGGTTCCAGAGGCAACACCGAAGGGCTTGTGTGTCAGTATCTCTTCCCTGTTAAGCTTCACGCCCCCGAAATTCCGAACTCTGGCTAAACCTGTGGGTGCTGCGGCGTGTAGGTGGGGTGACACCTGGCAAGGAGGCTGGATGTGGGAAGCCCACCACCAGCAGCCACGGAGGCTCGGTCACTTTTTGAATCTCCTGCAGCCTAGATGGTCCCCCATGGTTTGGGTGTACTTGGATTCCTTTTAGCACTAGAAAGGCCCCCCTAGATTCTGAAGTTTTGGTTCCCCCCAGAAAGGAAGAGACACTACAGCTTTAAGGGGGTGCATTTGCAGGCACATCCTCCTCACGTCTCTCCGCTCGACCTCAGTGCACCCCTGGGACCCCAGGCTGCTCAGACTGCGGGGATTTGACACCAGCACATATCACCGAGGCCCGAGGCGAAAAGCATACCCATTGCTTTCCTTTTCCTTTCTTTTTCAGCTTAATTCTGATGGTATATTGCACTAGAGTTGATTTCCAAAGTGGGGTTTGGTTTAGGTGTACAGCAAGCTGATTCAACTACACATATAATATATCTAGTGTTTTTCGGCTTCCTTTTCCATATAGGTTATTGCAGAATGTTGAGCAGAGGTCCTGGTGTTGTACAGTAGTCCTTGTGGAGTGCGTGTTATATATATATGTGTATAGGTATTTTACTGTGTATGTGTTCATATGAACCACCCAACTTATATCTCCTACCCCACTTTTTGGTAACCCTAGGTTTATTCTGAAAGCCGGAGAGTCTGTTTCTGTTTAGGAAACTAGTTCAGTTGTATGTATGTTTCCATTCATCCTGTAAGTGATATCATATGCTATGGGTCCTCCTCTGTCTGACTGACTTCACTCAGTGTTTGGGCATCCCAGGTCCATCCATGTTGCTTCTGATGGCATTATTTCATTCCTTTTCCTGGCTAAGTAACAGTTCCTTGTATACACTTACCACGTCCTCTTTATATATTCAGCACTCGGTGGGCTACTTGTTCTTGTGTCCTGGCATTTGTAAATAGTGCCGCAATGAACGTTGGGGTGCTTGTGTCTTTAAGAATTATGGATTTTCCAGAATAACGCCCAGGAGTGGGACTGCAGATGTATAGGGTCACTCTCTCTTTAGTTTCCTAAGAACAGGAATACACTGCTTTCTAGTGGCAGTTACCAATATACAGTTCCAATCACCGAGTGGGAAGGTTCCCTTTTCTCCACACTCATTCCCCATCGATTGTTTGTAGACTTTCTGATGCTGGCCATACTGCCTGCTGCGAGATGATGCCGCTTTATACTTTTGATATGCATTTCTCGAATAAGCAGTGATTTTGCAGTTCCTGTCGTGGTCGGGTTTTTTTTTTTTTAACAGAGTGAGTAAACATTCCCTTTTGAAATTGGGCTTCTTGAAAGTCTGTGTGTTTCGAATTATTTTTCGGTTACCTAATCCAGGTTGTTTTTGAGGACACGTGTCATTAAAAGCCCCACAGGCTTTGTGAATATTAGGTGCCCCGAAGCACCAGTTGTATAGTTGTTATTTCCGAAAATGTCCACAAGGCGGCAGCATTTCTTCGTGCCCACCTCTGTTTCCTCAGCAACCAAAAGCTTTAGGAAGAGTCATCTTCCTGGGCTGTGAATTAGAGGGGAAGGTGCCAGAGGCAACACCGAAGGGCTTGTGTGTCCCTATCTCTTCCCTGTTAAGCTTCACGCCCCTGAAGTTCCAAACTCTGGCTAAACCTGTGGGTGCTGAGTTATGTAGGTAGGGTGACACCTGGCAAGTTGGCTGGATATGGGAAGCCCACCAGCAGCAGCCACGGAGGCTCGGTCACTTTTTGAATCTCCTGCAGCCTAGATGGTCCCCCATGGTTTGGGTGTACTTGGATTCCTTTTAGCACTAGAAAGGCCCCCCTAGATTCTGAAGTTTTGGTTCCCCCCAGAAAGGAAGAGACACTACAGCTTTAAGGGGGTGCATTTGCAGGCACATCCTCCTCACGTCTCTCCGCTCGACCTCAGTGCACCCTTGGGACCCCAGGCTGCTCAGACTGCGGGGATTTGACACCGGCACATATCACCGAGGCCCGAGGCGAAAAGCATACCCATTGCTTTCCTTTTACTTTCTTTTTCAGCTTAATTCTGATGGTATGTTGCCCTACAGTTGATTTCCAAAGTGGGATTTAGTTTAGGTGTACAGCAAACTGATTCAACTGCACATATAATATATCTAGTGTTTTTCGTGTTCCTTTTCCCTATAGGTTACTGCAGAAAGTTGAGTTGAGGTCCTGGTGTTGTACAGTAGTCCTTGTGGAGTGCGTGTTTTATATATATGTTTACAGGTATTTTACTGTGTATGTGTTCATATGAACCACCCAACTTATATCTCCTACCCCACTTTTTGGTAACCCTAGGTTTATTCTGAAAGTCGGAGAGTCTGTTTCTGTTTAGGAAACGAGTTCAGTTGTATGTATGTTTCCATTCATCCTGTAAGTGATATCATATGCTCTGGATCCTCCTCTGTCTGACTGACTTCACTCAGTGTTGGGGCATCCCAGGTCCATCCATGTTGCTTCTGATGGCATTATTTCACTCTTTTTCCTGGCTGAGTAACAGTCCCTTGTATACATGTACAACCTCTTCTTTATGTATTCAGCACTCGCTGGGCTGCTTGTTTTTGTGTCCCGGAGTTTGTAAATAGTGCCGCAATGAACGTTGGGATGCTTGTGTCTTTAAGAATTATGGATTTTGCCGAATAACGCCCAGGAGTGGGACTGCAGATGTATAGGGTCACTCTCTCTTTAGTTTCCTAAGAACAGGAATACACTGCTTTCTAGTGGCAGTTACCAATATACAGTTCCAGTCACCGAGTGGGAAGGTTCCCTTTTCTCCACACTCATTCCCCATCGATTGTTTGTAGACTTTCTGATGCTGGCCATACTGCCTGCTGCGAGATGATGCCGCTTTATACTTTTGATACGCATTTCTCGAATAAGCAGTGATTTTGCAGTTCCTGTCGTGGTCGGGTTTTTTTTTTTTAAACAGAGTGAGTAAACATTCCCTTTTGAAATTGGGCTTCTTGAAAGTCTGTGTGTTTCGAATTATTTTTCGGTTACCTAATCCAGGTAGTTTTTGAAGACACGTGTCATTAAAAGCCCCACAGGCTTTGTGAATATTAGGTGCCCCGAAGCACCAGTTGTATAGTTGTTATTTCCGAAAATGTCCACAAGGCGGCAGCATTTCTTCGTGCCCATCTCTGTTTCCTCAGCAACCAAAAGCTTTAGGAAGAGTCATCTTCCTGGGCTGTGAATTAGAGGGGAAGGTGCCAGAGGCAACACCGAAGGGCTTGTGTGTCCCTATCTCTTCCCTGTTAAGCTTCACGCCCCTGAAGTTCCAAACTCTGGCTAAACCTGTGGGTGCTGAGTTATGTAGGTAGGGTGACACCTGGCAAGGAGGCTGGATGTGGGAAGCCCACCAGCAGCAGCCACGGAGGCTCGGTCACTTTTTGAATCTCCTGCAGCCTAGATGGTCCCCCATGGTTTGGGTGTACTTGGATTCCTTTTAGCACTAGAAAGGCCCCCCTAGATTCTGAAGTTTTGGTTTCCCCCAGAAAGGAAGAGACACTACAGCTTTAAGGGGGTGCATTTGCAGGCACATCCTCCTCACGTCTCTCCGCTCGACCTCAGTGCACCCTTGGGACCCCAGGCTGCTCAGACTGCGGGGATTTGACACCGGCACATATCACCGAGGCCCGAGGCGAAAAGCGTACCCATTACTTTCCTTTTCCTTTCTTTTTCAGCTTAATTCTGATGGTATGTTGCACTAGAGTTGATTTCCAAAGTGGGGTTTGGTTTAGGTGTACAGGAAGGTGATTCAACTACACATATAATATATCTAGTGTTTTTCGGCTTCCTTTTCCATATAGGTTATTGCAGAATGTTGAGCAGAGGTCCTGGTGTTGTACAGTAGTCCTTGTGGAGTGCGTGTTATATATATATGTGTACAGGTATTTTACTGTGTATGTGTTCATGTGAACCGCACAACTTATATCTCCTACCCCACTTACTTTTTGGTAACCCTATGTTTATTCTGAAAGTCGGAGAGTGTGTTTCTGTTTAGTGAACTACTTCAGTTGTATGTATGTTTCCATTCCTCCTGTAAGTGATATCATATGCTCTGGATCCTCCTCTGTCTGACTGACTTCACTCAGTGTTTGGGCATCCCAGGTCTATCCATGTTGCTTCTGATGGCATTATTTCATTCCTTTTCCTGGCTGAGTAACAGTCCGTTGTAAACACGTACGACCTCCTCTCAATGTATTCAGCACTCACTGGGCTGCTTGTTTTCGTGTCCTGGAGTTTGTAAATAGTGCCGCAATGAAAGCTGGGGTGCTTGTGTCTTTATGAATTATAGATTTTCCCGAATAACGCCCAGGAGTGGGACTGCAGATGTGTAGGGTCACTTTCTCTTTAGTTTTCTAAGAACTGGGATACAGTGCTTTCTAGTGGCATTTACCAATGTACAGTTCCACTTAGCGAGGGGGAAGGTTCCCTTTTCTCCACACTCCTTCCCCATCGATTGTTTGTGGACTTTCTGATGCTGGCCATACTGCCTGCTGCGAGATGATGCCACTTTATAATTTTGATATGCATTTCTCGAATAAGCAGCGATTTTCCAGTTCCTGTAGTGGTCGGGGTTTGTTTTTTGAAACAGTGTGAGTAAACATTCCCTTTTGAAATTTGGCGTCTTGAAAGTCTGTGTTTCGAATTTTTTTTCGGTTAGCTAACCCAGGTCGTTTTTGAGGACACGTGTCATTAAAAGCCCCACAGGCTTTGTGAATATTAGGTGCCCTGAAGCACCGGTTGTAAAGTTGTTGTTACCGAAAATGTCCACAAGGCGGCAGCATTTCTTCGTGCCCATCTCTGTTTCCTCAGCAACCAAAAGCTTTAGGAAGAGTCATCTTCCTGGGCTGTGAATTAGAGGGGAAGGTGCCAGAGGCAACACCGAAGGGCTTGTGTGTCAGTATCTCTTCCCTGTTAAGCTTCACGCCCCCGAAATTCAGAACTCTGGCTAAACCTGTGGGTGCTGCGGCGTGTAGGTGGGGTGACACCTGGCAAGGAGGCTGGATGTGGGAAGCCCACCAGCAGCAGCCACGGAGGCTCGGTCACTTTTTGAATCTCCTGCAGCCTAGATGGTCCCCCATGGTTTGGGTGTACTTGGATTCCTTTTAGCACTAGAAAGGCCCCCCTAGATTCTGAAGTTTTGGTTTCCCCCAGAAAGGAAGAGACACTACAGCTTTAAGGGGGTGCATTTGCAGGCACATCCTCCTCACGTCTCTCCGCTCGACCTCAGTGCACCCTTGGGACCCCAGGCTGCTCAGACTGCGGGGATTTGACACCGGCACATATCACCGAGGCCCGAGGCGAAAAGCATACCCATTGCTTTCCTTTTACTTTGTTTTTCAGCTTAATTCTGATGGTATGTTGCCCTAGAGTTGATTTCCAAAGTGGGATTTAGTTTAGGTGTACAGCAAACTGATTCAACTGCACATATAATATATCTAGTGTTTTTCGTGTTCCTTTTCCCTATAGGTTACTGCAGAAAGTTGAGTTGAGGTCCTGGTGTTGTACAGTAGTCCTTGTGGAGTGCGTGTTTTATATATATGTTTACAGGTATTTTACTGTGTATGTGTTCATATGAACCACCTAACTTATATCTCCTACCCCACTTTTTGGTAACCCTAGGTTTATTCTGAAAGTCGGAGAGTCTGTTTCTGTTTAGGAAACGAGTTCAGTTGTATGTATGTTTCCATTCATCCTGTAAGTGATATCATATGCTCTGGATCCTCCTCTGTCTGACTGACTTCACTCAGTGTTGGGGCATCCCAGGTCCATCCATGTTGCTTCTGATGGCATTATTTCATTCTTTTTCCTGGCTGAGTAACAGTCCCTTGTATACAAGTACAACCTCTTTATGTATTCAGCACTCGCTGGGCTGCTTGTTTTTGTGTCCCGGAGTTTGTAAATAGTGCCGCAATGAACGTTGGGATGCTTGTGTCTTTAAGAATTATGGATTTTGCCGAATAACGCCCAGGAGTGGGACTGCAGATGTATAGGGTCACTCTCTCTTTAGTTTCCTAAGAACAGGAATACACTGCTTTCTAGTGGCAGTTACCAATATACAGTTCCAGTCACCGAGTGGGAAGGTTCCCTTTTCTCCACACTCATTCCCCGTCGATTGTTTGTAGACTTTCTGATGCTGGCCATACTGCCTGCTGCGAGATGATGCCGCTTTATACTTTTGATATGCATTTCTCGAATAAGCAGTGATTTTGCAGTTCCTGTCGTGGTCGGTTTTTTTTTTTTTAAACAGAGTGAGTAAACATTCCCTTTTGAAATTGGGCTTCTTGAAAGTCTGTGTGTTTCGAATTATTTTTCGGTTACCTAATCCAGGTTGTTTGTGAAGACACGTGTCATTAAAAGCCCCACAGGCTTTGTGAATATTAGGTGCCCCGAAGCACCAGTTGTATAGTTGTTATTTCCGAAAATGTCCACAAGGCGGCAGCATTTCTTCGTGCCCATCTCTGTTTCCTCAGCAACCAAAAGCTTTAGGAAGAGTCATCTTCCTGGGCTGTGAATTAGAGGGGAAGGTGCCAGAGGCAACACCGAAGGGCTTGTGTGTCCCTATCTCTTCCCTGTTAAGCTTCACGCCCCTGAAGTTCCAAACTCTGGCTAAACCTGTGGGTGCTGAGTTATGTAGGTAGGGTGACACCTGGCAACGAGGCTGGATGTGGGAAGCCCACCAGCAGCAGCCACGGAGGCTCGGTCACTTTTTGAATCTCCTGCAGCCTAGATGGTCCCCCATGGTTTGGGTGTACTTGGATTCCTTTTAGCACTAGAAAGGCCCCCCTAGATTCTGAAGTTTTGGTTTCCCCCAGAAAGGAAGAGACACTACAGCTTTAAGGGGGTGCATTTGCAGGCACATCCTCCTCACATCTCTCCGCTCGACCTCAGTGCACCCTTGGGACCCCAGGCTGCTCAGACTGCGGGGATTTGACACCGGCACATATCACCGAGGCCCGAGGCGAAAAGCATACCCATTGCTTTCCTTTTACTTTCTTTTTCAGCTTAATTCTGATGGTATATTGCACTAGAGTTGATTTCCAAAGTGGGGTTTGGTTTAGGTGTACAGCAAGCTGATTCAACTACACATATAATATATCTAGTGTTTTTCGGCTTCCTTTTCCATACAGGTTATTGCAGAATGTTGAGCAGAGGTCCTGGTGTTGTACAGTAGTCCTTGTGGAGTGCGTGTTTTATATATATGTTTATAGGTATTTTACTGTGTATGTGTTCATATGAACCACCCAACTTATATCTCCTACCCCACTTTTTGGTAACCCTAGGTTTATTCTGAAAGCCGGAGAGTCTGTTTCTGTTTAGGAAACTAGTTCAGTTGTATGTATGTTTCCATTCATCCTGTAAGTGATATCATATGCTATGGGTCCTCCTCTGTCTGACTGACTTCACTCAGTGTTTGGGCATCCCAGGTCCATCCATGTTGCTTCTGATGGCATTATTTCATTCCTTTTCCTGGCTAAGTAACAGTTCCTTGTATACACTTACCACGTCCTCTTTATGTATTCAGCACTCGGTGGGCTACTTGTTCTTGTGTCCTGGCATTTGTAAATAGTGCCGCAATGAACGTTGGGGTGCTTGTGTCTTTAAGAATTATGGATTTTCCTGAATAACGCCCAGGAGTGGGACTGCAGATGTATAGGGTCACTCTCTCTTTAGTTTCCTAAGAACAGGAATACACTGCTTTCTAGTGGCAGTTACCAATATACAGTTCCAATCACCGAGTGGGAAGGTTCCCTTTTCTCCACACTCATTCCCCGTCGATTGTTTGTAGACTTTCTGATGCTGGCCATACTGCCTGCTGCGAGATGATGCCGCTTTATACTTTTGATATGCATTTCTCGAATAAGCAGTGATTTTGCAGTTCCTGTCGTGGTCGGGTTTTTTTTTTTTTAAACAGAGTGAGTAAACATTCCCTTTTGAAATTGGGCTTCTTGAAAGTCTGTGTGTTTCGAATTATTTTTCGGTTACCTAATCCAGGTTGTTTTTGAGGACACGTGTCATTAAAAGCCCCACAGGCTTTGTGAATATTAGGTGCCCCGAAGCACCAGTTGTATAGTTGTTATTTCCGAAAATGTCCACAAGGCGGCAGCATTTCTTCGTGCCCACCTCTGTTTCCTCAGCAACCAAAAGCTTTAGGAAGAGTCATCTTCCTGGGCTGTGAATTAGAGGGGAAGGTGCCAGAGGCAACACCGAAGGGCTTGTGTGTCCCTATCTCTTCCCTGTTAAGCTTCACGCCCCTGAAGTTCCAAACTCTGGCTAAACCTGTGGGTGCTGAGTTATGTAGGTAGGGTGACACCTGGCAAGTTGGCTGGATATGGGAAGCCCACCAGCAGCAGCCACGGAGGCTCGGTCACTTTTTGAATCTCCTGCAGCCTAGATGGTCCCCCATGGTTTGGGTGTACTTGGATTCCTTTTAGCACTAGAAAGGCCCCCCTAGATTCTGAAGTTTTGGTTTCCCCCAGAAAGGAAGAGACACTACAGCTTTAAGGGGGTGCATTTGCAGGCACATCCTCCTCACGTCTCTCCGCTCGACCTCAGTGCACCCTTGGGACCCCAGGCTGCTCAGACTGCGGGGATTTGACACCGGCACATATCACCGAGGCCCGAGGCGAAAAGCATACCCATTGCTTTCCTTTTACTTTCTTTTTCAGCTTAATTCTGATGGTATGTTGCCCTAGAGTTGATTTCCAAAGTGGGATTTAGTTTAGGTGTACAGCAAACTGATTCAAGTGCACATATAATATATCTAGTGTTTTTCGTGTTCCTTTTCCCTATAGGTTACTGCAGAAAGTTGAGTTGAGGTCCTGGTGTTGTACAGTAGTCCTTGTGGAGTGCGTGTTTTATATATATGTTTACAGGTATTTTACTGTGTATGTGTTCATATGAACCACCTAACTTATATCTCCTACCCCACTTTTTGGTAACCCTAGGTTTATTCTGAAAGTCAGAGAGTCTGTTTCTGTTTAGGAAACGAGTTCAGTTGTATGTATGTTTCCATTCATCCTGTAAGTGATATCATATGCTCTGGATCCTCCTCTGTCTGACTGACTTCACTCAGTGTTGGGGCATCCCAGGTCCATCCATGTTGCTTCTGATGGCATTATTTCATTCTTTTTCCTGGCTGAGTAACAGTCCCTTGTATACATGTACAACCTCTTCTTTATGTATTCAGCACTCGCTGGGCTGCTTGTTTTTGTGTCCCGGAGTTTGTAAATAGTGCCGCAATGAACGTTGGGATGCTTGTGTCTTCAAGAATTATGGATTTTGCCGAATAACGCCCAGGAGTGGGACTGCAGATGTATAGGGTCACTCTCTCTTTAGTTTCCTAAGAACAGGAATACACTGCTTTCTAGTGGCAGTTACCAATATACAGTTCCAGTCACCGAGTGGGAAGGTTCCCTTTTCTCCACACTCATTCCCCGTCGATTGTTTGTAGACTTTCTGATGCTGGCCATACTGCCTGCTGCGAGATGATGCCGCTTTATACTTTTGATATGCATTTCTCGAATAAGCAGTGATTTTGCAGTTCCTGTCGTGGTCGGTTTTTTTTTTTTTAAACAGAGTGAGTAAACATTCCCTTTTGAAATTGGGCTTCTTGAAAGTCTGTGTGTTTCGAATTATTTTTCGGTTACCTAATCCAGGTTGTTTTTGAAGACACGTGTCATTAAAAGCCCCACAGGCTTTGTGAATATTAGGTGCCCCGAAGCACCAGTTGTATAGTTGTTATTTCCGAAAATGTCCACAAGGCGGCAGCATTTCTTCGTGCCCATCTCTGTTTCCTCAACAACCAAAAGCTTTAGGAAGAGTCATCTTCCTGGGCTGTGAATTAGAGGGGAAGGTGCCAGAGGCAACACCGAAGGGCTTGTGTGTCCCTATCTCTTCCCTGTTAAGCTTCACGCCCCTGAAGTTCCAAACTCTGGCTAAACCTGTGGGTGCTGAGTTATGTAGGTAGGGTGACACCTGGCAACGAGGCTGGATGTGGGAAGCCCACCAGCAGCAGCCACGGAGGCTCGGTCACTTTTTGAATCTCCTGCAGCCTAGATGGTCCCCCATGGTTTGGGTGTACTTGGATTCCTTTTAGCACTAGAAAGGCCCCCCTAGATTCTGAAGTTTTGGTTTCCCCCAGAAAGGAAGAGACACTACAGCTTTAAGGGGGTGCATTTGCAGGCACATCCTCCTCACGTCTCTCCGCTCGACCTCAGTGCACCCTTGGGACCCCAGGCTGCTCAGACTGCGGGGATTTGACACCGGCACATATCACCGAGGCCCGAGGCGAAAAGCATACCCATTGCTTTCCTTTTACTTTCTTTTTCAGCTTAATTCTGATGGTATATTGCACTAGAGTTGATTTCCAAAGTGGGGTTTGGTTTAGGTGTACAGCAAGCTGATTCAACTACACATATAATATATCTAGTGTTTTTCGGCTTCCTTTTCCATATAGGTTATTGCAGAATGTTGAGCAGAGGTCCTGGTGTTGTACAGTAGTCCTTGTGGAGTGCGTGTTATATATATATGTTTATAGGTATTTTACTGTGTATGTGTTCATATGAACCACCAAACTTATATCTCCTACCCCACTTTTTGGTAACCCTAGGTTTATTCTGAAAGCCGGAGAGTCTGTTTCTGTTTAGGAAACTAGTTCAGTTGTATGTATGTTTCCATTCATCCTGTAAGTGATATCATATGCTCTGGATCCTCCTCTGTCTGACTGACTTCACTCAGTGTTGGGGCATCCCAGGTCCATCCATGTTGCTTCTGATGGCATTATTTCATTCTTTTACTTGGCTGAGTAACAGTCCCTTGTATACATGTACAACCTCTTCTTTATGTATTCAGCACTCGCTGGGCTGCTTGTTTTTGTGTCCCGGAGTTTGTAAATAGTGCCGCAATGAACGTTGGGATGCTTGTGTCTTTAAGAATTATGGATTTTGCCGAATAACGCCCAGGAGTGGGACTGCAGATGTATAGGGTCACTCTCTCTTTAGTTTCCTAAGAACAGGAATACACTGCTTTCTAGTGGCAGTTACCAATATACAGTTCCAGTCACCGAGTGGGAAGGTTCCCTTTTCTCCACACTCATTCCCCATCGATTGTTTGTAGACTTTCTGATGCTGGCCATACTGCCTGCTGCGAGATGATGCCGCTTTATACTTTTGATATGCATTTCTCGAATAAGCAGTGATTTTGCAGTTCCTGTCGTGGTCGGGTTTTTTTTTTTAAACAGAGTGAGTAAACATTCCCTTTTGAAATTGGGCTTCTTGAAAGTCTGTGTGTTTCGAATTATTTTTCGGTTACCTAATCCAGGTTGTTTTTGAAGACACGTGTCATTAAAAGCCCCACAGGCTTTGTGAATATTAGGTGCCCCGAAGCACCAGTTGTATAGTTGTTATTTCCGAAAATGTCCACAAGGCGGCAGCATTTCTTCGTGCCCACCTCTGTTTCCTCAGCAACCAAAAGCTTTAGGAAGAGTCATCTTCCTGGGCTGTGAATTAGAGGGGAAGGTGCCAGAGGCAACACCGAAGGGCTTGTGTGTCCCTATCTCTTCCCTGTTAAGCTTCACGCCCCTGAAGTTCCAAACTCTGGCTAAACCTGTGGGTGCTGAGTTATGTAGGTAGGGTGACACCTGGCAAGTTGGCTGGATATGGGAAGCCCACCAGCAGCAGCCACGGAGGCTCGGTCACTTTTTGAATCTCCTGCAGCCTAGATGGTCCCCCATGGTTTGGGTGTACTTGGATTCCTTTTAGCACTAGAAAGGCCCCCCTAGATTCTGAAGTTTTGGTTCCCCCCAGAAAGGAAGAGACACTACAGCTTTAAGGGGGTGCATTTGCAGGCACATCCTCCTCACGTCTCTCCGCTCGACCTCAGTGAACCCTTGGGACCCCAGGCTGCTCAGACTGCGGGGATTTGACACCGGCACATATCACCGAGGCCCGAGGCGAAAAGCATACCCATTGCTTTCCTTTTACTTTCTTTTTCAGCTTAATTCTGATGGTATGTTGCCCTAGAGTTGATTTCCAAAGTGGGATTTAGTTTAGGTGTACAGCAAACTGATTCAACTGCACATATAATATATCTAGTGTTTTTCGTGTTCCTTTTCCCTATAGGTTACTGCAGAAAGTTGAGTTGAGGTCCTGGTGTTGTACAGTAGTCCTTGTGGAGTGCGTGTTTTATATATATGTTTACAGGTATTTTACTGTGTATGTGTTCATATGAACCACCCAACTTATATCTCCTACCCCACTTTTTGGTAACCCTAGGTTTATTCTGAAAGTCGGAGAGTCTGTTTCTGTTTAGGAAACGAGTTCAGTTGTATGTATGTTTCCATTCATCCTGTAAGTGATATCATATGCTCTGGATCCTCCTCTGTCTGACTGACTTCACTCAGTGTTGGGGCATCCCAGGTCCATCCATGTTGCTTCTGATGGCATTATTTCATTCTTTTCCTGGCTGAGTAACAGTCCCTTGTATACAAGTACAACCTCTTTATGTATTCAGCACTCGCTGGGCTGCTTGTTTTTGTGTCCCGGAGTTTGTAAATAGTGCCGCAATGAACGTTGGGATGCTTGTGTCTTTAAGAATTATGGATTTTGCCGAATAACGCCCAGGAGTGGGACTGCAGATGTATAGGGTCACTCTCTCTTTAGTTTCCTAAGAACAGGAATACACTGCTTTCTAGTGGCAGTTACCAATATACAGTTCCAGTCACCGAGTGGGAAGGTTCCCTTTTCTCCACACTCATTCCCCGTCGATTGTTTGTAGACTTTCTGATGCTGGCCATACTGCCTGCTGCGAGATGATGCCGCTTTATACTTTTGATATGCATTTCTCGAATAAGCAGTGATTTTGCAGTTCCTGTCGTGGTCGGTTTTTTTTTTTTTAAACAGAGTGAGTAAACATTCCCTTTTGAAATTGGGCTTCTTGAAAGTCTGTGTGTTTCGAATTATTTTTCGGTTACCTAATCCAGGTTGTTTTTGAAGACACGTGTCATTAAAAGCCCCACAGGCTTTGTGAATATTAGGTGCCCCGAAGCACCAGTTGTATAGTTGTTATTTCCGAAAATGTCCACAAGGCGGCAGCATTTCTTCGTGCCCATCTCTGTTTCCTCAGCAACCAAAAGCTTTAGGAAGAGTCATCTTCCTGGGCTGTGAATTAGAGGGGAAGGTGCCAGAGGCAACACCGAAGGGCTTGTGTGTCCCTATCTCTTCCCTGTTAAGCTTCACGCCCCTGAAGTTCCAAACTCTGGCTAAACCTGTGGGTGCTGAGTTATGTAGGTAGGGTGACACCTGGCAACGAGGCTGGATGTGGGAAGCCCACCAGCAGCAGCCACGGAGGCTCGGTCACTTTTTGAATCTCCTGCAGCCTAGATGGTCCCCCATGGTTTGGGTGTACTTGGATTCCTTTTAGCACTAGAAAGGCCCCCCTAGATTCTGAAGTTTTGGTTTCCCCCAGAAAGGAAGAGACACTACAGCTTTAAGGGGGTGCATTTGCAGGCACATCTTCCTCACATCTCTCCGCTCGACCTCAGTGCACCCTTGGGACCCCAGGCTGCTCAGACTGCGGGGATTTGACACCGGCACATATCACCGAGGCCCGAGGCGAAAAGCATACCCATTGCTTTCCTTTTACTTTCTTTTTCAGCTTAATTCTGATGGTATATTGCACTAGAGTTGATTTCCAAAGTGGGGTTTGGTTTAGGTGTACAGCAAGCTGATTCAACTACACATATAATATATCTAGTGTTTTTCGGCTTCCTTTTCCATACAGGTTATTGCAGAATGTTGAGCAGAGGTCCTGGTGTTGTACAGTAGTCCTTGTGGAGTGCGTGTTTTATATATATGTTTATAGGTATTTTACTGTGTATGTGTTCATATGAACCACCCAACTTATATCTCCTACCCCACTTTTTGGTAACCCTAGGTTTATTCTGAAAGCCGGAGAGTCTGTTTCTGTTTAGGAAACTAGTTCAGTTGTATGTATGTTTCCATTCATCCTGTAAGTGATATCATATGCTATGGGTCCTCCTCTGTCTGACTGACTTCACTCAGTGTTTGGGCATCCCAGGTCCATCCATGTTGCTTCTGATGGCATTATTTCATTCCTTTTCCTGGCTAAGTAACAGTTCCTTGTATACACTTACCACGTCCTCTTTATGTATTCAGCACTCGGTGGGCTACTTGTTCTTGTGTCCTGGCATTTGTAAATAGTGCCGCAGTGAACGTTGGGGTGCTTGTGTCTTTAAGAATTATGGATTTTCCTGAATAACGCCCAGGAGTGGGACTGCAGATGTATAGGGTCACTCTCTCTTTAGTTTCCTAAGAACAGGAATACACTGCTTTCTAGTGGCAGTTACCAATATACAGTTCCAATCACCGAGTGGGAAGGTTCCCTTTTCTCCACACTCATTCCCCGTCGATTGTTTGTAGACTTTCTGATGCTGGCCATACTGCCTGCTGCGAGATGATGCCGCTTTATACTTTTGATATGCATTTCTCGAATAAGCAGTGATTTTGCAGTTCCTGTCGTGGTCGGGTTTTTTTTTTTTTAAACAGAGTGAGTAAACATTCCCTTTTGAAATTGGGCTTCTTGAAAGTCTGTGTGTTTCGAATTATTTTTCGGTTACCTAATCCAGGTTGTTTTTGAGGACACGTGTCATTAAAAGCCCCACAGGCTTTGTGAATATTAGGTGCCCCGAAGCACCAGTTGTATAGTTGTTATTTCCGAAAATGTCCACAAGGCGGCAGCATTTCTTCGTGCCCACCTCTGTTTCCTCAGCAACCAAAAGCTTTAGGAAGAGTCATCTTCCTGGGCTGTGAATTAGAGGGGAAGGTGCCAGAGGCAACACCGAAGGGCTTGTGTGTCCCTATCTCTTCCCTGTTAAGCTTCACGCCCCTGAAGTTCCAAACTCTGGCTAAACCTGTGGGTGCTGAGTTATGTAGGTAGGGTGACACCTGGCAAGTTGGCTGGATATGGGAAGCCCACCAGCAGCAGCCACGGAGGCTCGGTCACTTTTTGAATCTCCTGCAGCCTAGATGGTCCCCCATGGTTTGGGTGTACTTGGATTCCTTTTAGCACTAGAAAGGCCCCCCTAGATTCTGAAGTTTTGGTTTCCCCCAGAAAGGAAGAGACACTACAGCTTTAAGGGGGTGCATTTGCAGGCACATCCTCCTCACGTCTCTCCGCTCGACCTCAGTGCACCCTTGGGACCCCAGGCTGCTCAGACTGCGGGGATTTGACACCGGCACATATCACCGAGGCCCGAGGCGAAAAGCATACCCATTGCTTTCCTTTTACTTTCTTTTTCAGCTTAATTCTGATGGTATGTTGCCCTAGAGTTGATTTCCAAAGTGGGATTTAGTTTAGGTGTACAGCAAACTGATTCAAGTGCACATATAATATATCTAGTGTTTTTCGTGTTCCTTTTCCCTATAGGTTACTGCAGAAAGTTGAGTTGAGGTCCTGGTGTTGTACAGTAGTCCTTGTGGAGTGCGTGTTTTATATATATGTTTACAGGTATTTTACTGTGTATGTGTTCATATGAACCACCTAACTTATATCTCCTACCCCACTTTTTGGTAACCCTAGGTTTATTCTGAAAGTCGGAGAGTCTGTTTCTGTTTAGGAAACGAGTTCAGTTGTATGTATGTTTCCATTCATCCTGTAAGTGATATCATATGCTCTGGATCCTCCTCTGTCTGACTGACTTCACTCAGTGTTGGGGCATCCCAGGTCCATCCATGTTGCTTCTGATGGCATTATTTCATTCTTTTTCCTGGCTGAGTAACAGTCCCTTGTATACATGTACAACCTCTTCTTTATGTATTCAGCACTCGCTGGGCTGCTTGTTTTTGTGTCCCGGAGTTTGTAAATAGTGCCGCAATGAACGTTGGGATGCTTGTGTCTTCAAGAATTATGGATTTTGCCGAATAACGCCCAGGAGTGGGACTGCAGATGTATAGGGTCACTCTCTCTTTAGTTTCCTAAGAACAGGAATACACTGCTTTCTAGTGGCAGTTACCAATATACAGTTCCAGTCACCGAGTGGGAAGGTTCCCTTTTCTCCACACTCATTCCCCGTCGATTGTTTGTAGACTTTCTGATGCTGGCCATACTGCCTGCTGCGAGATGATGCCGCTTTATACTTTTGATATGCATTTCTCGAATAAGCAGTGATTTTGCAGTTCCTGTCGTGGTCGGTTTTTTTTTTTTTAAACAGAGTGAGTAAACATTCCCTTTTGAAATTGGGCTTCTTGAAAGTCTGTGTGTTTCGAATTATTTTTCGGTTACCTAATCCAGGTTGTTTTTGAAGACACGTGTCATTAAAAGCCCCACAGGCTTTGTGAATATTAGGTGCCCCGAAGCACCAGTTGTATAGTTGTTATTTCCGAAAATGTCCACAAGGCGGCAGCATTTCTTCGTGCCCATCTCTGTTTCCTCAACAACCAAAAGCTTTAGGAAGAGTCATCTTCCTGGGCTGTGAATTAGAGGGGAAGGTGCCAGAGGCAACACCGAAGGGCTTGTGTGTCCCTATCTCTTCCCTGTTAAGCTTCACGCCCCTGAAGTTCCAAACTCTGGCTAAACCTGTGGGTGCTGAGTTATGTAGGTAGGGTGACACCTGGCAACGAGGCTGGATGTGGGAAGCCCACCAGCAGCAGCCACGGAGGCTCGGTCACTTTTTGAATCTCCTGCAGCCTAGATGGTCCCCCATGGTTTGGGTGTACTTGGATTCCTTTTAGCACTAGAAAGGCCCCCCTAGATTCTGAAGTTTTGGTTTCCCCCAGAAAGGAAGAGACACTACAGCTTTAAGGGGGTGCATTTGCAGGCACATCCTCCTCACGTCTCTCCGCTCGACCTCAGTGCACCCTTGGGACCCCAGGCTGCTCAGACTGCGGGGATTTGACACCGGCACATATCACCGAGGCCCGAGGCGAAAAGCATACCCATTGCTTTCCTTTTACTTTCTTTTTCAGCTTAATTCTGATGGTATATTGCACTAGAGTTGATTTCCAAAGTGGGGTTTGGTTTAGGTGTACAGCAAGCTGATTCAACTACACATATAATATATCTAGTGTTTTTCGGCTTCCTTTTCCATATAGGTTATTGCAGAATGTTGAGCAGAGGTCCTGGTGTTGTACAGTAGTCCTTGTGGAGTGCGTGTTATATATATATGTTTATAGGTATTTTACTGTGTATGTGTTCATATGAACCACCAAACTTATATCTCCTACCCCACTTTTTGGTAACCCTAGGTTTATTCTGAAAGCCGGAGAGTCTGTTTCTGTTTAGGAAACTAGTTCAGTTGTATGTATGTTTCCATTCATCCTGTAAGTGATATCATATGCTCTGGATCCTCCTCTGTCTGACTGACTTCACTCAGTGTTGGGGCATCCCAGGTCCATCCATGTTGCTTCTGATGGCATTATTTCATTCTTTTACTTGGCTGAGTAACAGTCCCTTGTATACATGTACAACCTCTTCTTTATGTATTCAGCACTCGCTGGGCTGCTTGTTTTTGTGTCCCGGAGTTTGTAAATAGTGCCGCAATGAACGTTGGGATGCTTGTGTCTTTAAGAATTATGGATTTTGCCGAATAACGCCCAGGAGTGGGACTGCAGATGTATAGGGTCACTCTCTCTTTAGTTTCCTAAGAACAGGAATACACTGCTTTCTAGTGGCAGTTACCAATATACAGTTCCAGTCACCGAGTGGGAAGGTTCCCTTTTCTCCACACTCATTCCCCATCGATTGTTTGTAGACTTTCTGATGCTGGCCATACTGCCTGCTGCGAGATGATGCCGCTTTATACTTTTGATATGCATTTCTCGAATAAGCAGTGATTTTGCAGTTCCTGTCGTGGTCGGGTTTTTTTTTTTAAACAGAGTGAGTAAACATTCCCTTTTGAAATTGGGCTTCTTGAAAGTCTGTGTGTTTCGAATTATTTTTCGGTTACCTAATCCAGGTTGTTTTTGAAGACACGTGTCATTAAAAGCCCCACAGGCTTTGTGAATATTAGGTGCCCCGAAGCACCAGTTGTATAGTTGTTATTTCCGAAAATGTCCACAAGGCGGCAGCATTTCTTCGTGCCCACCTCTGTTTCCTCAGCAACCAAAAGCTTTAGGAAGAGTCATCTTCCTGGGCTGTGAATTAGAGGGGAAGGTGCCAGAGGCAACACCGAAGGGCTTGTGTGTCCCTATCTCTTCCCTGTTAAGCTTCACGCCCCTGAAGTTCCAAACTCTGGCTAAACCTGTGGGTGCTGAGTTATGTAGGTAGGGTGACACCTGGCAAGTTGGCTGGATATGGGAAGCCCACCAGCAGCAGCCACGGAGGCTCGGTCACTTTTTGAATCTCCTGCAGCCTAGATGGTCCCCCATGGTTTGGGTGTACTTGGATTCCTTTTAGCACTAGAAAGGCCCCTGTAGATTCTGAAGTTTTGGTTCCCCCCAGAAAGGAAGAGACACTACAGCTTTAAGGGGGTGCATTTGCAGGCACATCCTCCTCACGTCTCTCCGCTCGACCTCAGTGCACCCTTGGGACCCCAGGCTGCTCAGACTGCGGGGATTTGACACCGGCACATATCACCGAGGCCCGAGGCGAAAAGCATACCCATTGCTTTCCTTTTACTTTCTTTTTCAGCTTAATTCTGATGGTATGTTGCCCTAGAGTTGATTTCCAAAGTGGGATTTAGTTTAGGTGTACAGCAAACTGATTCAACTGCACATATAATATATCTAGTGTTTTTCGTGTTCCTTTTCCCTATAGGTTACTGCAGAAAGTTGAGTTGAGGTCCTGGTGTTGTACAGTAGTCCTTGTGGAGTGCGTGTTTTATATATATGTTTACAGGTATTTTACTGTGTATGTGTTCATATGAACCACCCAACTTATATCTCCTACCCCACTTTTTGGTAACCCTAGGTTTATTCTGAAAGTCGGAGAGTCTGTTTCTGTTTAGGAAACGAGTTCAGTTGTATGTATGTTTCCATTCATCCTGTAAGTGATATCATATGCTCTGGATCCTCCTCTGTCTGACTGACTTCACTCAGTGTTGGGGCATCCCAGGTCCATCCATGTTGCTTCTGATGGCATTATTTCATTCTTTTTCCTGGCTGAGTAACAGTCCCTTGTATACATGTACAACCTCTTCTTTATGTATTCAGCACTCGCTGGGCTGCTTGTTTTTGTGTCCCGGAGTTTGTAAATAGTGCCGCAATGAACGTTGGGATGCTTGTGTCTTTAAGAATTATGGATTTTGCCGAATAACGCCCAGGAGTGGGACTGCAGATGTATAGGGTCACTCTCTCTTTAGTTTCCTAAGAACAGGAATACACTGCTTTCTAGTGGCAGTTACCAATATACAGTTCCAGTCACCGAGTGGGAAGGTTCCCTTTTCTCCACACTCATTCCGCATCGATTGTTTGTAGACTTTCTGATGCTGGCCATACTGCCTGCTGCGAGATGATGCCGCTTTATACTTTTGATATGCATTTCTCGAATAAGCAGTGATTTTGCAGTTCCTGTCGTGGTCGGTTTTTTTTTTTTTAAACAGAGTGAGTAAACATTCCCTTTTGAAATTGGGCTTCTTGAAAGTCTGTGTGTTTCGAATTATTTTTCGGTTAGCTAACCCAGGTCGTTTTTGAGGACACGTGTCATTAAAAGCCCCACAGGCTTTGTGAATATTAGGTGCCCCGAAGCACCAGTTGTATAGTTGTTATTTCCGAAAATGTCCACAAGGCGGCAGCATTTCTTCGTGCCCACCTCTGTTTCCTCAGCAACCAAAAGCTTTAGGAAGAGTCATCTTCCTGGGCTGTGAATTAGAGGGGAAGGTGCCAGAGGCAACACCGAAGGGCTTGTGTGTCCCTATCTCTTCCCTGTTAAGCTTCACGCCCCTGAAGTTCCAAACTCTGGCTAAACCTGTGGGTGCTGAGTTATGTAGGTAGGGTGACACCTGGCAAGTTGGCTGGATATGGGAAGCCCACCAGCAGCAGCCACGGAGGCTCGGTCACTTTTTGAATCTCCTGCAGCCTAGATGGTCCCCCATGGTTTGGGTGTACTTGGATTCCTTTTAGCACTAGAAAGGCCCCCCTAGATTCTGAAGTTTTGGTTCCCCCCAGAAAGGAAGAGACACTACAGCTTTAAGGGGGTGCATTTGCAGGCACATCCTCCTCACGTCTCTCCGCTCGACCTCAGTGCACCCTTGGGACCCCAGGCTGCTCAGACTGCGGGGATTTGACACCGGCACATATCACCGAGGCCCGAGGCGAAAAGCATACCCATTGCTTTCCTTTTACTTTCTTTTTCAGCTTAATTCTGATGGTATGTTGCCCTAGAGTTGATTTCCAAAGTGGGATTTAGTTTAGGTGTACAGCAAACTGATTCAACTGCACATATAATATATCTAGTGTTTTTCGTGTTCCTTTTCCCTATAGGTTACTGCAGAAAGTTGAGTTGAGGTCCTGGTGTTGTACAGTAGTCCTTGTGGAGTGCGTGTTATATATATATGTTTACAGGTATTTTACTGTGTATGTGTTCATATGAACCACCCAACTTATATCTCCTACCCCACTTTTTGGTAACCCTAGGTTTATTCTGAAAGTCGGAGAGTCTGTTTCTGTTTAGGAAACGAGTTCAGTTGTATGTATGTTTCCATTCATCCTGTAAGTGATATCATATGCTCTGGATCCTCCTCTGTCTGACTGACTTCACTCAGTGTTGGGGCATCCCAGGTCCATCCATGTTGCTTCTGATGGCATTATTTCATTCTTTTTCCTGGCTGAGTAACAGTCCCTTGTATACATGTACAACCTCTTCTTTATGTATTCAGCACTCGCTGGGCTGCTTGTTTTTGTGTCCCGGAGTTTGTAAATAGTGCCGCAATGAAAGCTGGGGTGCTTGTGTCTTTATGAATTATAGATTTTGCCGAATAACGCCCAGGAGTGGGACTGCAGATGTATAGGGTCACTCTCTCTTTAGTTTCCTAAGAACAGGAATACACTGCTTTCTAGTGGCAGTTACCAATATACAGTTCCAGTCACCGAGTGGGAAGGTTCCCTTTTCTCCACACTCATTCCCCATCGATTGTTTGTAGACTTTCTGATGCTGGCCATACTGCCTGCTGCGAGATGATGCCGCTTTATACTTTTGATATGCATTTCTCGAATAAGCAGTGATTTTGCAGTTCCTGTCGTGGTCGGGTTTTTTTTTTTTAAACAGAGTGAGTAAACATTCCCTTTTGAAATTGGGCTTCTTGAAAGTCTGTGTGTTTCGAATTATTTTTCGGTTAGCTAACCCAGGTCGTTTTTGAGGACACGTGTCATTAAAAGCCCCACAGGCTTTGTGAATATTAGGTGCCCCGAAGCACCAGTTGTATAGTTGTTATTTCCGAAAATGTCCACAAGGCGGCAGCATTTCTTCGTGCCCACCTCTGTTTCCTCAGCAACCAAAAGCTTTAGGAAGAGTCATCTTCCTGGGCTGTGAATTAGAGGGGAAGGTGCCAGAGGCAACACCGAAGGGCTTGTGTGTCCCTATCTCTTCCCTGTTAAGCTTCACGCCCCTGAAGTTCCAAACTCTGGCTAAACCTGTGGGTGCTGAGTTATGTAGGTAGGGTGACACCTGGCAAGGAGGCTGGATGTGGGAAGCCCACCAGCAGCAGCCACGGAGGCTCGGTCACTTTTTGAATCTCCTGCAGCCTAGATGGTCCCCCATGGTTTGGGTGTACTTGGATTCCTTTTAGCACTAGAAAGGCCCCTGTAGATTCTGAAGTTTTGGTTCCCCCCAGAAAGGAAGAGACACTACAGCTTTAAGGGGGTGCATTTGCAGGCACATCCTCCTCACGTCTCTCCGCTCGACCTCAGTGCACCCTTGGGACCCCAGGCTGCTCAGACTGCGGGGATTTGACACCGGCACATATCACCGAGGCCCGAGGCGAAAAGCATACCCATTGCTTTCCTTTTACTTTCTTTTTCAGCTTAATTCTGATGGTATGTTGCCCTAGAGTTGATTTCCAAAGTGGGATTTAGTTTAGGTGTACAGCAAACTGATTCAACTGCACATATAATATATCTAGTGTTTTTCGTGTTCCTTTTCCCTATAGGTTACTGCAGAAAGTTGAGTTGAGGTCCTGGTGTTGTACAGTAGTCCTTGTGGAGTGCGTGTTTTATATATATGTTTACAGGTATTTTACTGTGTATGTGTTCATATGAACCACCCAACTTATATCTCCTACCCCACTTTTTGGTAACCCTAGGTTTATTCTGAAAGTCGGAGAGTCTGTTTCTGTTTAGGAAACGAGTTCAGTTGTATGTATGTTTCCATTCATCCTGTAAGTGATATCATATGCTATGGGTCCTCCTCTGTCTGACTGACTTCACTCAGTGTTTGGGCATCCCAGGTCTATCCATGTTGCTTCTGATGGCATTATTTCATTCCTTTTCCTGGCTGAGTAACAGTCCCTTGTAAACACGTACGACCTCCTCTCAATGTATTCAGCACTCACTGGGCTGCTTGTTTTCGTGTCCTGGAGTTTGTAAATAGTGCCGCAATGAAAGCTGGGGTGCTTGTGTCTTTATGAATTATAGATTTTCCCGAATAACGCCCAGGAGTGGGACTGCAGATGTGTAGGGTCACTTTCTCTTTAGTTTTCTAAGAACTGGGATACAGTGCTTTCTAGTGGCATTTACCAATGTACAGTTCCACTTAGCGAGGGGGAAGGTTCCCTTTTCTCCACACTCCTTCCCCATCGATTGTTTGTGGACTTTCTGATGCTGGCCATACTGCCTGCTGCGAGATGATGCCACTTTATAATTTTGATATGCATTTCTCGAATAAGCAGCGATTTTCCTGTAGTGGCCGGGGTTTGTTTTTTGAAACAGTGTGAGTAAACATTCCCTTTTGAAATTTGGCGTCTTGAATGTCTGTGTTTCGAATTTTTTTTCGGTTAGCTAACCCAGGTCGTTTTTGAGGACACGTGTCATTAAAAGCCCCACAGGCTTTGTGAATATTAGGTGCCCTGAAGCACCGGTTGTAAAGTTGTTGTTACCGAAAATGTCCACAAGGCGGCAGCATTTCTTCGTGCCCATCTCTGTTTCCTCAGCAACCAAAAGCTTTAGGAAGAGTCATCTTCCTGGGCTGTGAATTAGAGGGGAAGGTTCCAGAGGCAACACCGAAGGGCTTGTGTGTCAGTATCTCTTCCCTGTTAAGCTTCACGCCCCCGAAATTCCGAACTCTGGCTAAACCTGTAGGTGCTGCGGCGTGTAGGTGGGGTGACACCTGGCAAGGAGGCTGGATGTGGGAAGCCCACCACCAGCAGCCACGGAGGCTCGGTCACTTTTTGAATCTCCTGCAGCCTAGATGGTCCCCCATGGTTTGGGTGTACTTGGATTCCTTTTAGCACTAGAAAGGCCCCCCTAGATTCTGAAGTTTTGGTTCCCCCCAGAAAGGAAGAGACACTACAGCTTTAAGGGGGTGCATTTGCAGGCACATCCTCCTCACGTCTCTCCGCTCGACCTCAGTGCACCCTTGGGACCCCAGGCTGCTCAGACTGCGGGGATTTGACACCGGCACATATCACCGAGGCCCGAGGCGAAAAGCATACCCATTGCTTTCCTTTTACTTTCTTTTTCAGCTTAATTCTGATGGTATGTTGCCCTAGAGTTGATTTCCAAAGTGGGATTTAGTTTAGGTGTACAGCAAACTGATTCAACTGCACATATAATATATCTAGTGTTTTTCGTGTTCCTTTTCCCTATAGGTTACTGCAGAAAGTTGAGTTGAGGTCCTGGTGTTGTACAGTAGTCCTTGTGGAGTGCGTGTTTTATATATATGTTTACAGGTATTTTACTGTGTATGTATTCATATGAACCACCTAACATATCTCCTACCCCACTTTTTGGTAACCTTAGGTTTATTCTGAAAGTCGGAGAGTCTGTTTCTGTTTAGGAAACGAGTTCAGTTGTATGTATATTTCCATTCATCCTGTAAGTGATATCATATGCTCTGGATCCTCCTCTGTCTGACTGACTTCACTCAGTGTTGGGGCATCCCAGGTCCATCCATGTTGCTTCTGATGGCATTATTTCATTCTTTTTCCTGGCTGAGTAACAGTCCCTTGTATACATGTACAACCTCTTCTTTATGTATTCAGCACTCGCTGGGCTGCTTGTTTTTGTGTCCCGGAGTTTGTAAATAGTGCCGCAATGAACGTTGGGATGCTTGTGTCTTTAAGAATTATGGATTTTGCCGAATAACGCCCAGGAGTGGGACTGCAGATGTATAGGGTCACTCTCTCTTTAGTTTCCTAAGAACAGGAATACACTGCTTTCTAGTGGCAGTTACCAATATACAGTTCCAGTCACCGAGTGGGAAGGTTCCCTTTTCTCCACACTCATTCCCCATCGATTGTTTGTAGACTTTCTGATGCTGGCCATACTGCCTGCTGCGAGATGATGCCGCTTTATACTTTTGATATGCATTTCTCGAATAAGCAGTGATTTTGCAGTTCCTGTCGTGGTCGGTTTTTTTTTTTTTAAACAGAGTGAGTAAACATTCCCTTTTGAAATTGGGCTTCTTGAAAGTCTGTGTGTTTCGAATTATTTTTCGGTTACCTAATCCAGGTTGTTTTTGAAGACACGTGTCATTAAAAGCCCCACAGGCTTTGTGAATATTAGGTGCCCCGAAGCACCAGTTGTATAGTTGTTATTTCTGAAAATGTCCACAAGGCGGCAGCATTTCTTCGTGCCCACCTCTGTTTCCTCAGCAACCAAAAGCTTTAGGAAGAGTCATCTTCCTGGGCTGTGAATTAGAGGGGAAGGTGCCAGAGGCAACACCGAAGGGCTTGTGTGTCCCTATCTCTTCCCTGTTAAGCTTCACGCCCCTGAAGTTCCAAACTCTGGCTAAACCTGTGGGTGCTGAGTTATGTAGGTAGGGTGACACCTGGCAACGAGGCTGGATGTGGGAAGCCCACCAGCAGCAGCCACGGAGGCTCGGTCACTTTTTGAATCTCCTGCAGCCTAGATGGTCCCCCATGGTTTGGGTGTACTTGGATTCCTTTTAGCACTAGAAAGGCCCCCCTAGATTCTGAAGTTTTGGTTTCCCCCAGAAAGGAAGAGACACTACAGCTTTAAGGGGGTGCATTTGCAGGCACATCCTCCTCACGTCTCTCCGCTCGACCTCAGTGCACCCTTGGGACCCCAGGCTGCTCAGACTGCGGGGATTTGACACCGGCACATATCACCGAGGCCCGAGGCGAAAAGCGTACCCATTGCTTTCCTTTTACTTTCTTTTTCAGCTTAATTCTGATGGTATGTTGCCCTAGAGTTGATTTCCAAAGTGGGGTTTGGTTTAGGTGTACAGCAAGCTGATTCAACTACACATATAATATATCTAGTGTTTTTCGGCTTCCTTTTCCATATAGGTTATTGCAGAATGTTGAGCAGAGGTCCTGGTGTTGTACAGTAGTCCTTGTGTAGTGCGTGTTATATATATATGTTTATAGGTATTTTACTGTGTATGTGTTCATGTGAACCGCACAACTTATATCTCCTACCCCACTTACTTTTTGGTAACCCTATGTTTATTCTGAAAGTCGGAGAGTCTGTTTCTGTTTAGTGAACTACTTCAGTTGTATGTATGTTTCCATTCCTCCTGTAAGTGATATCATATGCTCTGGATCCTCCTCTGTCTGACTGACTTCACTCAGTGTTTGGGCATCCCAGGTCTATCCATGTTGCTTCTGATGGCATTATTTCATTCCTTTTCCTGGCTGAGTAACAGTCCGTTGTAAACACGTACGACCTCCTCTCAATGTATTCAGCACTCACTGGGCTACTTGTTTTCGTGTCCTGGAGTTTGTAAATAGTGCCGCAATGAAAGCTGGGGTGCTTGTGTCTTTATGAATTATAGATTTTCCCGAATAACGCCCAGGAGTGGGACTGCAGATGTGTAGGGTCACTTTCTCTTTAGTTTTCTAAGAACTGGGATACAGTGCTTTCTAGTGGCATTTACCAATGTACAGTTCCACTTAGCGAGGGGGAAGGTTCCCTTTTCTCCACACTCCTTCCCCATCGATTGTTTGTGGACTTTCTGATGCTGGCCATACTGCCTGCTGTGAGATGATGCCACTTTATAATTTTGATATGCATTTCTCGAATAAGCAGCGATTTTCCAGTTCCTGTAGTGGTCGGGGTTTGTTTTTTGAAACAGTGTGAGTAAACATTCCCTTTTGAAATTTGGCGTCTTGAAAGTCTGTGTTTCGAATTTTTTTTCGGTTAGCTAACCCAGGTCGTTTTTGAGGACACGTGTCATTAAAAGCCCCACAGGCTTTGTGAATATTAGGTGCCCTGAAGCACCGGTTGTAAAGTTGTTGTTACCGAAAATGTCCACAAGGCGGCAGCATTTCTTCGTGCCCATCTCTGTTTCCTCAGCAACCAAAAGCTTTAGGAAGAGTCATCTTCCTGGGCTGTGAATTAGAGGGGAAGGTTCCAGAGGCAACACCGAAGGGCTTGTGTGTCAGTATCTCTTCCCTGTTAAGCTTCACGCCCCCGAAATTCCGAACTCTGGCTAAACCTGTGGGTGCTGCGGCGTGTAGGTGGGGTGACACCTGGCAAGGAGGCTGGATGTGGGAAGCCCACCACCAGCAGCCACGGAGGCTCGGTCACTTTTTGAATCTCCTGCAGCCTAGATGGTCCCCCATGGTTTGGGTGTACTTGGATTCCTTTTAGCACTAGAAAGGCCCCCCTAGATTCTGAAGTTTTGGTTCCCCCCAGAAAGGAAGAGACACTACAGCTTTAAGGGGGTGCATTTGCAGGCACATCCTCCTCACGTCTCTCCGCTCGACCTCAGTGCACCCTTGGGACCCCAGGCTGCTCAGACTGCGGGGATTTGACACCAGCACATATCACCGAGGCCTGAGGCGAAAAGCATACCCATTGCTTTCCTTTTCCTTTCTTTTTCAGCTTAATTCTGATGGTATATTGCACTAGAGTTGATTTCCAAAGTGGGGTTTGGTTTAGGTGTACAGCAAGCTGATTCAACTACACATATAATATATCTAGTGTTTTTCGGCTTCCTTTTCCATATAGGTTATTGCAGAATGTTGAGCAGAGGTCCTGGTGTTGTACAGTAGTCCTTGTGGAGTGCGTGTTTTATATGTATGTGTATAGGTATTTTACTGTGTATGTGTTCATGTGAACCACCCAACTTATATCTCCTACCCCACTTTTTGGTAACCCTAGGTTTATTCCGAAAGCCCGAGAGTCTGTTTCTGTTTAGGAAACTAGTTCAGTTGTATGTATGTTTCCATTCATCCTGTAAGTGATATCATATGCTATGGGTCCTCCTCTGTCTGACTGACTTCACTCAGTGTTTGGGCATCCCAGGTCCATCCATGTTGCTTCTGATGGCATTATTTCATTCCTTTTCCTGGCTAAGTAACAGTTCCTTGTATACACTTACCACGTCCTCTTTATGTATTCAGCACTCGGTGGGCTACTTGTTCTTGTGTCCTGGCATTTGTAAATAGTGCCGCAATGAACGTTGGGGTGCTTGTGTCTTTAAGAATTATGGATTTTCCTGAATAACGCCCAGGAGTGCGACTGCAGATGTATAGGGTCACTCTCTCTTTAGTTTCCTAAGAACAGGAATACACTGCTTTCTAGTGGCAGTTACCAATATACAGTTCCAATCACCGAGTGGGAAGGTTCCCTTTTCTCCACACTCATTCCCCATCGATTGTTTGTAGACTTTCTGATGCTGGCCATACTGCCTGCTGCGAGATGATGCCGCTTTATACTTTTGATATGCATTTCTCGAATAAGCAGTGATTTTGCAGTTCCTGTCGTGGTCGGGTTTTTTTTTTTTTAAACAGAGTGAGTAAACATTCCCTTTTGAAATTGGGCTTCTTGAAAGTCTGTGTGTTTCGAATTATTTTTCGGTTACCTAATCCAGGTTGTTTTTGAGGACACGTGTCATTAAAAGCCCCACAGGCTTTGTGAATATTAGGTGCCCCGAAGCACCAGTTGTATAGTTGTTATTTCCGAAAATGTCCACAAGGCGGCAGCATTTCTTCGTGCCCACCTCTGTTTCCTCAGCAACCAAAAGCTTTAGGAAGAGTCATCTTCCTGGGCTGTGAATTAGAGGGGAAGGTGCCAGAGGCAACACCGAAGGGCTTGTGTGTCCCTATCTCTTCCCTGTTAAGCTTCACGCCCCTGAAGTTCCAAACTCTGGCTAAACCTGTGGGTGCTGAGTTATGTAGGTAGGGTGACACCTGGCAAGTTGGCTGGATATGGGAAGCCCACCAGCAGCAGCCACGGAGGCTCGGTCACTTTTTGAATCTCCTGCAGCCTAGATGGTCCCCCATGGTTTGGGTGTACTTGGATTCCTTTTAGCACTAGAAAGGCCCCCCTAGATTCTGAAGTTTTGGTTTCCCCCAGAAAGGAAGAGACACTACAGCTTTAAGGGGGTGCATTTGCAGGCACATCCTCCTCACGTCTCTCCGCTCGACCTCAGTGCACCCTTGGGACCCCAGGCTGCTCAGACTGCGGGGATTTGACACCGGCACATATCACCGAGGCCCGAGGCGAAAAGCGTACCCATTGCTTTCCTTTTACTTTCTTTTTCAGCTTAATTCTGATGGTATGTTGCCCTAGAGTTGATTTCCAAAGTGGGGTTTGGTTTAGGTGTACAGCAAGCTGATTCAACTACACATATAATATATCTAGTGGTTTTCGGCTTCCTTTTCCATATAGGTTATTGCAGAATGTTGAGCAGAGGTCCTGGTGTTGTTCAGTAGTCCTTGTGGAGTGCGTGTTATATATATATGTTTATAGGTATTTTACTGTGTATGTGTTCATGTGAACCGCACAACTTATATCTCCTACCCCACTTACTTTTTGGTAACCCTAGGTTTATTCTGAAAGTCGGAGAGTGTGTTTCTGTTTAGTGAACTACTTCAGTTGTATGTATGTTTCCATTCCTCCTGTAAGTGATATCATATACTCTGGATCCTCCTCTGTCTGACTGACTTCACTCAGTGTTTGGGCATCCCAGGTCTATCCATGTTGCTTCTGATGGCATTATTTCATTCCTTTTCCTGGCTGAGTAACAGTCCGTTGTAAACACGTACGACCTCCTCTCAATGTATTCAGCACTCACTGGGCTGCTTGTTTTCGTGTCCTGGAATTTGTAAATAGTGCCGCAGTGAAAGCTGGGGTGCTTGTGTCTTTATGAATTATAGATTTTCCCGAATAACGCCCAGGAGTGGGACTGCAGATGTGTAGGGTCACTTTCTCTTTAGTTTTCTAAGAACTGGGATACAGTGCTTTCTAGTGGCATTTACCAATGTACAGTTCCACTTAGCGAGGGGGAAGGTTCCCTTTTCTCCACACTCCTTCCCCATCGATTGTTTGTGGACTTTCTGATGCTGGCCATACTGCCTGCTGCGAGATGATGCCACTTTATAATTTTGATATGCTTTTCTCGAATAAGCAGCGATTTTCCAGTTCCTGTAGTGGTCGGGGTTTGTTTTTTGAAACAGTGTGAGTAAACATTCCTTTTTGAAATTTGGCGTCTTGAAAGTCTGTGTTTCGAATTTTTTTTCGGTTAGCTAACCCAGGTCGTTTTTGAGGACACGTGTCATTAAAAGCCCCACAGGCTTTGTGAATATTAGGTGCCCTGAAGCACCGGTTGTAAAGTTGTTGTTACCGAAAATGTCCACAAGGCGGCAGCATTTCTTCGTGCCCATTTCTGTTTCCTCAGCAACCAAAAGCTTTAGGAAGAGTCATATTCCTGGGCTGTGAATTAGAGGGGAAGGTTCCAGAGGCAACACCGAAGGGCTTGTGTGTCAGTATCTCTTCCCTGTTAAGCTTCACGCTCCCGAAATTCCGAACTCTGGCTAAACCTGTGGGTGCTGCGGCGTGTAGGTGGGGTGACACCTGGCAAGGAGGCTGGATGTGGGAAGCCCACCACCAGCAGCCACGGAGGCTCGGTCACTTTTTGAATCTCCTGCAGCCTAGATGGTCCCCCATGGTTTGGGTGTACTTGGATTCCTTTTAGCACTAGAAAGGCCCCCCTAGATTCTGAAGTTTTGGTTCCCCCCAGAAAGGAAGAGACACTACAGCTTTAAGGGGGTGCATTTGCAGGCACATCCTCCTCACGTCTCTCCGCTCGACCTCAGTGCACCCTTGGGACCCCAGGCTGCTCAGACTGCGGGGATTTGACACCGGCACATATCACCGAGGCCCGAGGCGAAAAGCATACCCATTGCTTTCCTTTTCCTTTCTTTTTCAGCTTAATTCTGATGGTATGTTGCCCTAGAGTTGATTTCCAAAGTGGGGTTTGGTTTAGGTGTACAGCAAGCTGATTCAACTACACATATAATATATCTAGTGTTTTTCGGCTTCCTTTTCCATATAGGTTATTGCAGAATGTTGAGCAGAGGTCCTGGTGTTGTACAGTAGTCCTTGTGGAGTGCGTGTTTTATATGTATGTGTATAGGTATTTTACTGTGTATGTGTTCATATGAACCACCCAACTTATATCTCCTACCCCACTTTTTGGTAACCCTAGGTTTATTCTGAAAGCCGGAGAGTCTGTTTCTGTTTAGGAAACTAGTTCAGTTGTATGTATGTTTCCATTCATCCTGTAAGTGATATCATATGCTATGGGTCCTCCTCTGTCTGACTGACTTCACTCAGTGTTTGGGCATCCCAGGTCCATCCATGTTGCTTCTGATGGCATTATTTCATTCCTTTTCCTGGCTAAGTAACAGTTCCTTGTATACACTTACCACGTCCTCTTTATGTATTCAGCACTCGGTGGGCTACTTGTTCTTGTGTCCTGGCATTTGTAAATAGTGCCGCAATGAACGTTGGGGTGCTTGTGTCTTTAAGAATTATGGATTTTCCTGAATAACGCCCAGGAGTGGGACTGCAGATGTATAGGGTCACTCTCTCTTTAGTTTCCTAAGAACAGGAATACACTGCTTTCTAGTGGCAGTTACCAATATACAGTTCCAATCACCGAGTGGGAAGGTTCCCTTTTCTCCACACTCATTCCCCATCGATTGTTTGTAGACTTTCTGATGCTGGCCATACTGCCTGCTGCGAGATGATGCCGCTTTATACTTTTGATATGCATTTCTCGAATAAGCAGTGATTTTGCAGTTCCTGTCGTGGTCGGGTTTTTTTTTTTTTAAACAGAGTGAGTAAACATTCCCTTTTGAAATTGGGCTTCTTGAAAGTCTGTGTGTTTCGAATTATTTTTCGGTTACCTAATCCAGGTTGTTTTTGAGGACACGTGTCATTAAAAGCCCCACAGGCTTTGTGAATATTAGGTGCCCCGAAGCACCAGTTGTATAGTTGTTATTTCCGAAAATGTCCACAAGGCGGCAGCGTTTCTTCGTGCCCACCTCTGTTTCCTCAGCAACCAAAAGCTTTAGGAAGAGTCATCTTCCTGGGCTGTGAATTAGAGGGGAAGGTGCCAGAGGCAACACCGAAGGGCTTGTGTGTCCCTATCTCTTCCCTGTTAAGCTTCACGCCCCTGAAGTTCCAAACTCTGGCTAAACCTGTGGGTGCTGAGTTATGTAGGTAGGGTGACACCTGGCAAGTTGGCTGGATATGGGAAGCCCACCAGCAGCAGCCACGGAGGCTCGGTCACTTTTTGAATCTCCTGCAGCCTAGATGGTCCCCCATGGTTTGGGTGTACTTGGATTCCTTTTAGCACTAGAAAGGCCCCCCTAGATTCTGAAGTTTTGGTTTCCCCCAGAAAGGAAGAGACACTACAGCTTTAAGGGGGTGCATTTGCAGGCACATCCTCCTCACGTCTCTCCGCTCGACCTCAGTGCACCCTTGGGACCCCAGGCTGCTCAGACTGCGGGGATTTGACACCGGCACATATCACCGAGGCCCGAGGCGAAAAGCGTACCCATTGCTTTCCTTTTACTTTCTTTTTCAGCTTAATTCTGATGGTATGTTGCCCTAGAGTTGATTTCCAAAGTGGGGTTTGGTTTAGGTGTACAGCAAGCTGATTCAACTACACATATAATATATCTAGTGGTTTTCGGCTTCCTTTTCCATATAGGTTATTGCAGAATGTTGAGCAGAGGTCCTGGTGTTGTTCAGTAGTCCTTGTGGAGTGCGTGTTATATATATATGTTTATAGGTATTTTACTGTGTATGTGTTCATGTGAACCGCACAACTTATATCTCCTACCCCACTTACTTTTTGGTAACCCTAGGTTTATTCTGAAAGTCGGAGAGTGTGTTTCTGTTTAGTGAACTACTTCAGTTGTATGTATGTTTCCATTCCTCCTGTAAGTGATATCATATACTCTGGATCCTCCTCTGTCTGACTGACTTCACTCAGTGTTTGGGCATCCCAGGTCTATCCATGTTGCTTCTGATGGCATTATTTCATTCCTTTTCCTGGCTGAGTAACAGTCCGTTGTAAACACGTACGACCTCCTCTCAATGTATTCAGCACTCACTGGGCTGCTTGTTTTCGTGTCCTGGAATTTGTAAATAGTGCCGCAGTGAAAGCTGGGGTGCTTGTGTCTTTATGAATTATAGATTTTCCCGAATAACGCCCAGGAGTGGGACTGCAGATGTGTAGGGTCACTTTCTCTTTAGTTTTCTAAGAACTGGGATACAGTGCTTTCTAGTGGCATTTACCAATGTACAGTTCCACTTAGCGAGGGGGAAGGTTCCCTTTTCTCCACACTCCTTCCCCATCGATTGTTTGTGGACTTTCTGATGCTGGCCATACTGCCTGCTGCGAGATGATGCCACTTTATAATTTTGATATGCTTTTCTCGAATAAGCAGCGATTTTCCAGTTCCTGTAGTGGTCGGGGTTTGTTTTTTGAAACAGTGTGAGTAAACATTCCTTTTTGAAATTTGGCGTCTTGAAAGTCTGTGTTTCGAATTTTTTTTCGGTTAGCTAACCCAGGTCGTTTTTGAGGACACGTGTCATTAAAAGCCCCACAGGCTTTGTGAATATTAGGTGCCCTGAAGCACCGGTTGTAAAGTTGTTGTTACCGAAAATGTCCACAAGGCGGCAGCATTTCTTCGTGCCCATTTCTGTTTCCTCAGCAACCAAAAGCTTTAGGAAGAGTCATATTCCTGGGCTGTGAATTAGAGGGGAAGGTTCCAGAGGCAACACCGAAGGGCTTGTGTGTCAGTATCTCTTCCCTGTTAAGCTTCACGCTCCCGAAATTCCGAACTCTGGCTAAACCTGTGGGTGCTGCGGCGTGTAGGTGGGGTGACACCTGGCAAGGAGGCTGGATGTGGGAAGCCCACCACCAGCAGCCACGGAGGCTCGGTCACTTTTTGAATCTCCTGCAGCCTAGATGGTCCCCCATGGTTTGGGTGTACTTGGATTCCTTTTAGCACTAGAAAGGCCCCCCTAGATTCTGAAGTTTTGGTTCCCCCCAGAAAGGAAGAGACACTACAGCTTTAAGGGGGTGCATTTGCAGGCACATCCTCCTCACGTCTCTCCGCTCGACCTCAGTGCACCCTTGGGACCCCAGGCTGCTCAGACTGCGGGGATTTGACACCGGCACATATCACCGAGGCCCGAGGCGAAAAGCATACCCATTGCTTTCCTTTTCCTTTCTTTTTCAGCTTAATTCTGATGGTATGTTGCCCTAGAGTTGATTTCCAAAGTGGGGTTTGGTTTAGGTGTACAGCAAGCTGATTCAACTACACATATAATATATCTAGTGTTTTTCGGCTTCCTTTTCCATATAGGTTATTGCAGAATGTTGAGCAGAGGTCCTGGTGTTGTACAGTAGTCCTTGTGGAGTGCGTGTTTTATATGTATGTGTATAGGTATTTTACTGTGTATGTGTTCATATGAACCACCCAACTTATATCTCCTACCCCACTTTTTGGTAACCCTAGGTTTATTCTGAAAGCCGGAGAGTCTGTTTCTGTTTAGGAAACTAGTTCAGTTGTATGTATGTTTCCATTCATCCTGTAAGTGATATCATATGCTATGGGTCCTCCTCTGTCTGACTGACTTCACTCAGTGTTTGGGCATCCCAGGTCCATCCATGTTGCTTCTGATGGCATTATTTCATTCCTTTTCCTGGCTAAGTAACAGTTCCTTGTATACACTTACCACGTCCTCTTTATGTATTCAGCACTCGGTGGGCTACTTGTTCTTGTGTCCTGGCATTTGTAAATAGTGCCGCAATGAACGTTGGGGTGCTTGTGTCTTTAAGAATTATGGATTTTCCTGAATAACGCCCAGGAGTGGGACTGCAGATGTATAGGGTCACTCTCTCTTTAGTTTCCTAAGAACAGGAATACACTGCTTTCTAGTGGCAGTTACCAATATACAGTTCCAATCACCGAGTGGGAAGGTTCCCTTTTCTCCACACTCATTCCCCATCGATTGTTTGTAGACTTTCTGATGCTGGCCATACTGCCTGCTGCGAGATGATGCCGCTTTATACTTTTGATATGCATTTCTCGAATAAGCAGTGATTTTGCAGTTCCTGTCGTGGTCGGGTTTTTTTTTTTTTAAACAGAGTGAGTAAACATTCCCTTTTGAAATTGGGCTTCTTGAAAGTCTGTGTGTTTCGAATTATTTTTCGGTTACCTAATCCAGGTTGTTTTTGAGGACACGTGTCATTAAAAGCCCCACAGGCTTTGTGAATATTAGGTGCCCCGAAGCACCAGTTGTATAGTTGTTATTTCCGAAAATGTCCACAAGGCGGCAGCGTTTCTTCGTGCCCACCTCTGTTTCCTCAGCAACCAAAAGCTTTAGGAAGAGTCATCTTCCTGGGCTGTGAATTAGAGGGGAAGGTGCCAGAGGCAACACCGAAGGGCTTGTGTGTCCCTATCTCTTCCCTGTTAAGCTTCACGCCCCTGAAGTTCCAAACTCTGGCTAAACCTGTGGGTGCTGAGTTATGTAGGTAGGGTGACACCTGGCAAGTTGGCTGGATATGGGAAGCCCACCAGCAGCAGCCACGGAGGCTCGGTCACTTTTTGAATCTCCTGCAGCCTAGATGGTCCCCCATGGTTTGGGTGTACTTGGATTCCTTTTAGCACTAGAAAGGCCCCCCTAGATTCTGAAGTTTTGGTTCCCCCCAGAAAGGAAGAGACACTACAGCTTTAAGGGGGTGCATTTGCAGGCACATCCTCCTCACGTCTCTCCGCTCGACCTCAGTGCACCCTTGGGACCCCAGGCTGCTCAGACTGCGGGGATTTGACACCGGCACATATCACCGAGGCCCGAGGCGAAAAGCATACCCATTGCTTTCCTTTTACTTTCTTTTTCAGCTTAATTCTGATGGTATGTTGCCCTAGAGTTGATTTCCAAAGTGGGATTTAGTTTAGGTGTACAGCAAACTGATTCAACTGCACATATAATATATCTAGTGTTTTTCGTGTTCCTTTTCCCTATAGGTTACTGCAGAAAGTTGAGTTGAGGTCCTGGTGTTGTACAGTAGTCCTTGTGGAGTGCGTGTTTTATATATATGTTTACAGGTATTTTACTGTGTATGTGTTCATATGAACCACCTAACTTATATCTCCTACCCCACTTTTTGGTAACCCTAGGTTTATTCTGAAAGTCGGAGAGTCTGTTTCTGTTTAGGAAACGAGTTCAGTTGTATGTATGTTTCCATTCATCCTGTAAGTGATATCATATGCTCTGGATCCTCCTCTGTCTGACTGACTTCACTCAGTGTTGGGGCATCCCAGGTCCATCCATGTTGCTTCTGATGGCATTATTTCATTCTTTTTCCTGGCTGAGTAACAGTCCCTTGTATACATGTACAACCTCTTCTTTATGTATTCAGCACTCGCTGGGCTGCTTGTTTTTGTGTCCCGGAGTTTGTAAATAGTGCCGCAATGAACGTTGGGATGCTTGTGTCTTTAAGAATTATGGATTTTGCCGAATAACGCCCAGGAGTGGGACTGCAGATGTATAGGGTCACTCTCTCTTTAGTTTCCTAAGAACAGGAATACACTGCTTTCTAGTGGCAGTTACCAATATACAGTTCCAGTCACCAAGGGGGAAGGTTCCCTTTTCTCCACACTCATTCCCCGTCGATTGTTTGTAGACTTTCTGATGCTGGCCATACTGCCTGCTGCGAGATGATGCCGCTTTATACTTTTGATATGCATTTCTCGAATAAGCAGTGATTTTGCAGTTCCTGTCGTGGTCGGTTTTTTTTTTTTTAAACAGAGTGAGTAAACATTCCCTTTTGAAATTGGGCTTCTTGAGAGTCTGTGTGTTTCGAATTATTTTTCGGTTACCTAATCCAGGTTGTTTTTGAAGACACGTGTCATTAAAAGCCCCACAGGCTTTGTGAATATTAGGTGCCCCGAAGCACCAGTTGTATAGTTGTTATTTCCGAAAATGTCCACAAGGCGGCAGCATTTCTTCGTGCCCATCTCTGTTTCCTCAGCAACCAAAAGCTTTAGGAAGAGTCATCTTCCTGGGCTGTGAATTAGAGGGGAAGGTGCCAGAGGCAACACCGAAGGGCTTGTGTGTCCCTATCTCTTCCCTGTTAAGCTTCACGCCCCTGAAGTTCCAAACTCTGGCTAAACCTGTGGGTGCTGAGTTATGTAGGTAGGGTGACACCTGGCAAGGAGGCTGGATGTGGGAAGCCCACCAGCAGCAGCCACGGAGGCTCGGTCACTTTTTGAATCTCCTGCAGCCTAGATGGTCCCCCATGGTTTGGGTGTACTTGGATTCCTTTTAGCACTAGAAAGGCCCCCCTAGATTCTGAAGTTTTGGTTTCCCCCAGAAAGGAAGAGACACTACAGCTTTAAGGGGGTGCATTTGCAGGCACATCCTCCTCACGTCTCTCCGCTCGACCTCAGTGCACCCTTGGGACCCCAGGCTGCTCAGACTGCGGGGATTTGACACCGGCACATATCACCGAGGCCCGAGGCGAAAAGCATACCCATTGCTTTCCTTTTACTTTCTTTTTCAGCTTAATTCTGATGGTATGTTGCCCTAGAGTTGATTTCCAAAGTGGGGTTTGGTTTAGGTGTACAGCAAGCTGATTCAACTACACATATAATATATCTAGTGTTTTTCGGCTTCCTTTTCCATATAGGTTATTGCAGAATGTTGAGCAGAGGTCCTGGTGTTGTTCAGTAGTCCTTGTGGAGTGCGTGTTATATATATATGTTTATAGGTATTTTACTGTGTATGTGTTCATGTGAACCGCACAACTTATATCTCCTACCCCACTTACTTTTTGGTAACCCTATGTTTATTCTGAAAGTCGGAGAGTGTGTTTCTGTTTAGTGAACTACTTCAGTTGTATGTATGTTTCCATTCCTCCTGTAAGTGATATCATATGCTCTGGATCCTCCTCTGTCTGACTGACTTCACTCAGTGTTTGGGCATCCCAGGTCTATCCATGTTGCTTCTGATGGCATTATTTCATTCCTTTTCCTGGCTGAGTAACAGTCTGTTGTAAACACGTACGACCTCCTCTCAATGTATTCAGCACTCACTGGGCTGCTTGTTTTCGTGTCCTGGAGTTTGTAAATAGTGCCGCAATGAAAGCTGGGGTGCTTGTGTCTTTATGAATTATAGATTTTCCCGAAAAACGCCCAGGAGTGGGACTGCAGATGTGTCGGGTCACTCTCTCTTTAGTTTTCTAAAAACTGGGATACAGTGCTGTCTAGTGGCATTTACCAATGTACAGTTCCACTTAGCGAGGGGGAAGGTTCCCTTTTCTCCACACTCCTTCCCCATCGATTGTTTGTGCACTTTCTGATGCTGGCCATACTGCCTGCTGCGAGATGATGCCACTTTATAATTTTGATATGCATTTCTCGAATAAGCAGCGATTTTCCAGTTCCTGTAGTGGTCGGGGTTTGTTTTTTGAAACAGTGTGAGTAAACATTCCCTTTTGAAATTTGGCGTCTTGAAAGTCTGTGTTTCGAATTTTTTTTCGGTTAGCTAACCCAGGTCGTTTTTGAGGACACGTGTCATTAAAAGCCCCACAGGCTTTGTGAATATTAGGTGCCCTGAAGCACCGGTTGTAAAGTTGTTGTTACCGAAAATGTCCACAAGGCGGCAGCATTTCTTCGTGCCCATCTCTGTTTCCTCAGCAACCAAAAGCTTTAGGAAGAGTCATCTTCCTGGGCTGTGAATTAGAGGGGAAGGTTCCAGAGGCAACACCGAAGGGCTTGTGTGTCAGTATCTCTTCCCTGTTAAGCTTCACGCCCCCGAAATTCCGAACTCTGGCTAAACCTGTGGGTGCTGCGGCGTGTAGGTGGGGTGACACCTGGCAAGGAGGCTGGATGTGGGAAGCCCACCACCAGCAGCCACGGAGGCTCGGTCACTTTTTGAATCTCCTGCAGCCTAGATGGTCCCCCATGGTTTGGGTGTACTTGGATTCCTTTTAGCACTAGAAAGGCCCCCCTAGATTCTGAAGTTTTGGTTCCCCCCAGAAAGGAAGAGACACTACAGCTTTAAGGGGGTGCATTTGCAGGCACATCCTCCTCACGTCTCTCCGCTCGACCTCAGTGCACCCTTGGGACCCCAGGCTGCTCAGACTGCGGGGATTTGACACCGGCACATATCACCGAGGCCCGAGGCGAAAAGCATACCCATTGCTTTCCTTTTACTTTCTTTTTCAGCTTAATTCTGATGGTATGTTGCCCTAGAGTTGATTTCCAAAGTGGGATTTAGTTTAGGTGTACAGCAAACTGATTCAACTGCACATATAATATATCTAGTGTTTTTCGTGTTCCTTTTCCCTATAGGTTACTGCAGAAAGTTGAGTTGAGGTCCTGGTGTTGTACAGTAGTCCTTGTGGAGTGCGTGTTTTATATATATGTTTACAGGTATTTTACTGTGTATGTGTTCATATGAATCACCCAACTTATATCTCCTACCCCACTTTTTGGTAACCCTAGGTTTATTCTGAAAGCCGGAGAGTCTGTTTCTGTTTAGGAAACTAGTTCAGTTGTATGTATGTTTCCATTCATCCTGTAAGTGATATCATATGCTATGGGTCCTCCTCTGTCTGACTGACTTCACTCAGTGTTTGGGCATCCCAGGTCCATCCATGTTGCTTCTGATGGCATTATTTCATTCTTTTTCCTGGCTGAGTAACAGTCCCTTGTATACATGTACAACCTCTTCTTTATGTATTCAGCACTCGCTGGGCTGCTTGTTTTTGTGTCCCGGAGTTTGTAAATAGTGCCGCAATGAACGTTGGGATGCTTGTGTCTTTAAGAATTATGGATTTTGCCGAATAACGCCCAGGAGTGGGACTGCAGATGTATAGGTTCACTCTCTCTTTAGTTTCCTAAGAACAGGAATACACTGCTTTCTAGTGGCAGTTACCAATATACAGTTCCAGTCACCGAATGGGAAGGTTCCCTTTTCTCCACACTCATTCCCCATCGATTGTTTGTAGACTTTCTGATGCTGGCCATACTGCCTGCTGCGAGATGATGCCGCTTTATACTTTTGATATGCATTTCTCGAATAAGCAGTGATTTTGCAGTTCCTGTCGTGGTCGGGTTTTTTTTTTTTAAACAGAGTGAGTAAACATTCCCTTTTGAAATTGGGCTTCTTGAAAGTCTGTGTGTTTCGAATTATTTTTCGGTTACCTAATCCAGGTTGTTTTTGAAGACACGTGTCATTAAAAGCCCCACAGGCTTTGTGAATATTAGGTGCCCCGAAGCACCAGTTGTATAGTTGTTATTTCCGAAAATGTCCACAAGGCGGCAGCATTTCTTCGTGCCCATCTCTGTTTCCTCAGCAACCAAAAGCTTTAGGAAGAGTCATCTTCCTGGGCTGTGAATTAGAGGGGAAGGTGCCAGAGGCAACACCGAAGGGCTTGTGTGTCCCTATCTCTTCCCTGTTAAGCTTCACGCCCCTGAAGTTCCAAACTCTGGCTAAACCTGTGGGTGCTGAGTTATGTAGGTAGGGTGACACCTGGCAAGGAGGCTGGATGTGGGAAGCCCACCAGCAGCAGCCACGGAGGCTCGGTCACTTTTTGAATCTCCTGCAGCCTAGATGGTCCCCCATGGTTTGGGTGTACTTGGATTCCTTTTAGCACTAGAAAGGCCCCCCTAGATTCTGAAGTTTTGGTTTCCCCCAGAAAGGAAGAGACACTACAGCTTTAAGGGGGTGCATTTGCAGGCACATCCTCCTCACGTCTCTCCGCTCGACCTCAGTGCACCCTTGGGACCCCAGGCTGCTCAGACTGCGGGGATTTGACACCGGCACATATCACCGAGGCCCGAGGCGAAAAGCGTACCCATTACTTTCCTTTTCCTTTCTTTTTCAGCTTAATTCTGATGGTATGTTGCACTAGAGTTGATTTCCAAAGTGGGGTTTGGTTTAGGTGTACAGCAAGCTGATTCAACTACACATATAATATATCTAGTGTTTTTCGGCTTCCTTTTCCATATAGGTTATTGCAGAATGTTGAGCAGAGGTCCTGGTGTTGTACAGTAGTCCTTGTGGAGTGCGTGTTATATATATATGTGTACAGGTATTTTACTGTGTATGTGTTCATGTGAACCGCACAACTTATATCTCCTACCCCACTTACTTTTTGGTAACCCTATGTTTATTCTGAAAGTCGGAGAGTGTGTTTCTGTTTAGTGAACTACTTCAGTTGTATGTATGTTTCCATTCCTCCTGTAAGTGATATCATATGCTCTGGATCCTCCTCTGTCTGACTGACTTCACTCAGTGTTTGGGCATCCCAGGTCTATCCATGTTGCTTCTGATGGCATTATTTCATTCCTTTTCCTGGCTGAGTAACAGTCCGTTGTAAACACGTACGACCTCCTCTCAATGTATTCAGCACTCACTGGGCTGCTTGTTTTCGTGTCCTGGAGTTTGTAAATAGTGCCGCAATGAAAGCTGGGGTGCTTGTGTCTTTATGAATTATAGATTTTCCCGAATAACGCCCAGGAGTGGGACTGCAGATGTGTAGGGTCACTTTCTCTTTAGTTTTCTAAGAACTGGGATACAGTGCTTTCTAGTGGCATTTACCAATGTACAGTTCCACTTAGCGAGGGGGAAGGTTCCCTTTTCTCCACACTCCTTCCCCATCGATTGTTTGTGGACTTTCTGATGCTGGCCATACTGCCTGCTGCGAGATGATGCCACTTTATAATTTTGATATGCATTTCTCGAATAAGCAGCGATTTTCCAGTTCCTGTAGTGGTCGGGGTTTGTTTTTTGAAACAGTGTGAGTAAACATTCCCTTTTGAAATTTGGCGTCTTGAAAGTCTGTGTTTCGAATTTTTTTTCGGTTAGCTAACCCAGGTCGTTTTTGAGGACACGTGTCATTAAAAGCCCCACAGGCTTTGTGAATATTAGGTGCCCTGAAGCACCGGTTGTAAAGTTGTTGTTACCGAAAATGTCCACAAGGCGGCAGCATTTCTTCGTGCCCATCTCTGTTTCCTCAGCAACCAAAAGCTTTAGGAAGAGTCATCTTCCTGGGCTGTGAATTAGAGGGGAAGGTGCCAGAGGCAACACCGAAGGGCTTGTGTGTCTCTATCTCTTCCCTGTTAAGCTTCACGCCCCTGAAGTTCCACACTCTGGCTAAACCTGTGGGTGCTGAGTTATGTAGGTACGGTGACACCTGGCAAGTTGGCTGGATATGGGAAGCCCACCAGCAGCAGCCACGGAGGCTCGGTCACTTTTTGAATCTCCTGCAGCCTAGATGGTCCCCCATGGTTTGGGTGTACTTGGATTCCTTTTAGCACTAGAAAGGCCCCCCTAGATTCTGAAGTTTTGGTTTCCCCCAGAAAGGAAGAGACACTACAGCTTTAAGGGGGTGCATTTGCAGGCACATCCTCCTCACGTCTCTCCGCTCGACCTCAGTGCACCCTTGGGACCCCAGGCTGCTCAGACTGCGGGGATTTGACACCGGCACATATCACCGAGGCCCGAGGCGAAAAGCATACCCATTACTTTCCTTTTCCTTTCTTTTTCAGCTTAATTCTGATGGTATATTGCACTAGAGTTGATTTCCAAAGTGGGGTTTGGTTTAGGTGTACAGCAAGCTGATTCAACTACACATATAATATATCTAGTGTTTTTCGGCTTCCTTTTCCATATAGGTTATTGCAGAATGTTGAGCAGAGGTCCTGGTGTTGTACAGTAGTCCTTGTGGAGTGCGTGTTTTATATATATGTTTATAGGTATTTTACTGTGTATGTGTTCATATGAACCACCCAACTTATATCTCCTACCCCACTTTTTGGTAACCCTAGGTTTATTCTGAAAGCCGGAGAGTCTGTTTCTGTTTAGGAAACTAGTTCAGTTGTATGTATGTTTCCATTCATCCTGTAAGTGATATCATATGCTATGGGTCCTCCTCTGTCTGACTGACTTCACTCAGTGTTTGGGCATCCCAGGTCCATCCATGTTGCTTCTGATGGCATTATTTCATTCCTTTTCCTGGCTAAGTAACAGTTCCTTGTATACACTTACCACGTCCTCTTTATGTATTCAGCACTCGGTGGGCTACTTGTTCTTGTGTCCTGGCATTTGTAAATAGTGCCGCAATGAACGTTGGGGTGCTTGTGTCTTTAAGAATTATGGATTTTCCTGAATAACGCCCAGGAGTGGGACTGCAGATGTATAGGGTCACTCTCTCTTTAGTTTCCTAAGAACAGGAATACACTGCTTTCTAGTGGCAGTTACCAATATACAGTTCCAATCACCGAGTGGGAAGGTTCCCTTTTCTCCACACTCATTCCCCGTCGATTGTTTGTAGACTTTCTGATGCTGGCCATACTGCCTGCTGCGAGATGATGCCGCTTTATACTTTTGATATGCATTTCTCGAATAAGCAGTGATTTTGCAGTTCCTGTCGTGGTCGGGTTTTTTTTTTTTTAAACAGAGTGAGTAAACATTCCCTTTTGAAATTGGGCTTCTTGAAAGTCTGTGTGTTTCGAATTATTTTTCGGTTACCTAATCCAGGTTGTTTTTGAGGACACCTGTCATTAAAAGCCCCACAGGCTTTGTGAATATTAGGTGCCCCGAAGCACCAGTTGTATAGTTGTTATTTCCGAAAATGTCCACAAGGCGGCAGCATTTCTTCGTGCCCACCTCTGTTTCCTCAGCAACCAAAAGCTTTAGGAAGAGTCATCTTCCTGGGCTGTGAATTAGAGGGGAAGGTGCCAGAGGCAACACCGAAGGGCTTGTGTGTCCCTATCTCTTCCCTGTTAAGCTTCACGCCCCTGAAGTTCCAAACTCTGGCTAAACCTGTGGGTGCTGAGTTATGTAGGTAGGGTGACACCTGGCAAGGAGGCTGGATGTGGGAAGCCCACCAGCAGCAGCCACGGAGGCTCGGTCACTTTTTGAATCTCCTGCAGCCTAGATGGTCCCCCATGGTTTGGGTGTACTTGGATTCCTTTTAGCACTAGAAAGGCCCCCCTAGATTCTGAAGTTTTGGTTTCCCCCAGAAAGGAAGAGACACTACAGCTTTAAGGGGGTGCATTTGCAGGCACATCCTCCTCACGTCTCTCCGCTCGACCTCAGTGCACCCTTGGGACCCCAGGCTGCTCAGACTGCGGGGATTTGACACCGGCACATATCACCGAGGCCCGAGGCGAAAAGCATACCCATTGCTTTCCTTTTACTTTCTTTTTCAGCTTAATTCTGATGGTATGTTGCCCTAGAGTTGATTTCCAAAGTGGGGTTTGGTTTAGGTGTACAGCAAGCTGATTCAACTACACATATAATATATCTAGTGTTTTTCGGCTTCCTTTTCCATATAGGTTATTGCAGAATGTTGAGCAGAGGTCCTGGTGTTGTTCAGTAGTCCTTGTGGAGTGCGTGTTATATATATATGTTTATAGGTATTTTACTGTGTATGTGTTCATGTGAACCGCACAACTTATATCTCCTACCCCACTTACTTTTTGGTAACCCTATGTTTATTCTGAAAGTCGGAGAGTGTGTTTCTGTTTAGTGAACTACTTCAGTTGTATGTATGTTTCCATTCCTCCTGTAAGTGATATCATATGCTCTGGATCCTCCTCTGTCTGACTGACTTCACTCAGTGTTTGGGCATCCCAGGTCTATCCATGTTGCTTCTGATGGCATTATTTCATTCCTTTTCCTGGCTGAGTAACAGTCTGTTGTAAACACGTACGACCTCCTCTCAATGTATTCAGCACTCACTGGGCTGCTTGTTTTCGTGTCCTGGAGTTTGTAAATAGTGCCGCAATGAAAGCTGGGGTGCTTGTGTCTTTATGAATTATAGATGTTCCCGAAAAACGCCCAGGAGTGGGACTGCAGATGTGTCGGGTCACTCTCTCTTTAGTTTTCTAAAAACTGGGATACAGTGCTGTCTAGTGGCATTTACCAATGTACAGTTCCACTTAGCGAGGGGGAAGGTTCCCTTTTCTCCACACTCCTTCCCCATCGATTGTTTGTGCACTTTCTGATGCTGGCCATACTGCCTGCTGCGAGATGATGCCACTTTATAATTTTGATATGCATTTCTCGAATAAGCAGCGATTTTCCAGTTCCTGTAGTGGTCGGGGTTTGTTTTTTTAAACAGTGTGAGTAAACATTCCCTTTTGAAATTTGGCGTCTTGAAAGTCTGTGTTTCGAATTTTTTTTCGGTTAGCTAACCCAGGTCGTTTTTCAGGACACGTGTCATTAAAAGCCCCACAGGCTTTGTGAATATTAGGTGCCCTGAAGCACCGGTTGTAAAGTTGTTGTTACCGAAAATGTCCACAAGGCGGCAGCATTTCTTCGTGCCCATCTCTGTTTCCTCAGCAACCAAAAGCTTTAGGAAGAGTCATCTTCCTGGGCTGTGAATTAGAGGGGAAGGTTCCAGAGGCAACACCGAAGGGCTTGTGTGTCAGTATCTCTTCCCTGTTAAGCTTCACGCCCCCGAAATTCCGAACTCTGGCTAAACCTGTGGGTGCTGCGGCGTGTAGGTGGGGTGACACCTGGCAAGGAGGCTGGATGTGGGAAGCCCACCACCAGCAGCCACGGAGGCTCGGTCACTTTTTGAATCTCCTGCAGCCTAGATGGTCCCCCATGGTTTGGGTGTACTTGGATTCCTTTTAGCACTAGAAAGGCCCCCCTAGATTCTGAAGTTTTGGTTCCCCCCAGAAAGGAAGAGACACTACAGCTTTAAGGGGGTGCATTTGCAGGCACATCCTCCTCACGTCTCTCCGCTCGACCTCAGTGCACCCTTGGGACCCCAGGCTGCTCAGACTGCGGGGATTTGACACCGGCACATATCACCGAGGCCCGAGGCGAAAAGCATACCCATTGCTTTCCTTTTACTTTCTTTTTCAGCTTAATTCTGATGGTATGTTGCCCTAGAGTTGATTTCCAAAGTGGGATTTAGTTTAGGTGTACAGCAAACTGATTCAACTGCACATATAATATATCTAGTGTTTTTCGTGTTCCTTTTCCCTATAGGTTACTGCAGAAAGTTGAGTTGAGGTCCTGGTGTTGTACAGTAGTCCTTGTGGAGTGCGTGTTTTATATATATGTTTACAGGTATTTTACTGTGTATGTGTTCATATGAACCACCTAACTTATATCTCCTACCCCACTTTTTGGTAACCCTAGGTTTATTCTGAAAGTCGGAGAGTCTGTTTCTGTTTAGGAAACGAGTTCAGTTGTATGTATATTTCCATTCATCCTGTAAGTGATATCATATGCTCTGGATCCTCCTCTGTCTGACTGACTTCACTCAGTGTTGGGGCATCCCAGGTCCATCCATGTTGCTTCTGATGGCATTATTTCATTCTTTTTCCTGGCTGAGTAACAGTCCCTTGTATACATGTACAACCTCTTCTTTATGTATTCAGCACTCGCTGGGCTGCTTGTTTTTGTGTCCCGGAGTTTGTAAATAGTGCCGCAATGAACGTTGGGATGCTTGTGTCTTTAAGAATTATGGATTTTGCCGAATAACGCCCAGGAGTGGGACTGCAGATGTATAGGGTCACTCTCTCTTTAGTTTCCTAAGAACAGGAATACACTGCTTTCTAGTGGCAGTTACCAATATACAGTTCCAGTCACCGAGTGGGAAGGTTCCCTTTTCTGCACACTCATTCCCCGTCGATTGTTTGTAGACTTTCTGATGCTGGCCATACTGCCTGCTGCGAGATGATGCCGCTTTATACTTTTGATATGCATTTCTCGAATAAGCAGTGATTTTGCAGTTCCTGTCGTGGTCGGTTTTTTTTTTTTTAAACAGAGTGAGTAAACATTCCCTTTTGAAATTGGGCTTCTTGAAAGTCTGTGTGTTTCGAATTATTTTTCGGTTACCTAATCCAGGTTGTTTTTGAAGACACGTGTCATTAAAAGCCCCACAGGCTTTGTGAATATTAGGTGCCCCGAAGCACCAGTTGTATAGTTGTTATTTCCGAAAATGTCCACAAGGCGGCAGCATTTCTTCGTGCCCATCTCTGTTTCCTCAGCAACCAAAAGCTTTAGGAAGAGTCATCTTCCTGGGCTGTGAATTAGAGGGGAAGGTGCCAGAGGCAACACCGAAGGGCTTGTGTGTCCCTATCTCTTCCCTGTTAAGCTTCACGCCCCTGAAGTTCCAAACTCTGGCTAAACCTGTGGGTGCTGAGTTATGTAGGTAGGGTGACACCTGGCAACGAGGCTGGATGTGGTAAGCCCACCAGCAGCAGCCACGGAGGCTCGGTCACTTTTTGAATCTCCTGCAGCCTAGATGGTCCCCCATGGTTTGGGTGTACTTGGATTCCTTTTAGCACTAGAAAGGCCCCCCTAGATTCTGAAGTTTTGGTTTCCCCCAGAAAGGAAGAGACACTACAGCTTTAAGGGGGTGCATTTGCAGGCACATCCTCCTCACGTCTCTCCGCTCGACCTCAGTGCACCCTTGGGACCCCAGGCTGCTCAGACTGCGGGGATTTGACACCGGCACATATCACCGAGGCCCGAGGCGAAAAGCATACCCATTGCTTTCCTTTTACTTTCTTTTTCAGCTTAATTCTGATGGTATGTTGCCCTAGAGTTGATTTCCAAAGTGGGGTTTGGTTTAGGTGTACAGCAAGCTGATTCAACTACACATATAATATATCTAGTGTTTTTCGGCTTCCTTTTCCATATAGGTTATTGCAGAATGTTGAGCAGAGGTCCTGGTGTTGTTCAGTAGTCCTTGTGGAGTGCGTGTTATATATATATGTTTATAGGTATTTTACTGTGTATGTGTTCATGTGAACCGCACAACTTATATCTCCTACCCCACTTACTTTTTGGTAACCCTATGTTTATTCTGAAAGTCGGAGAGTGTGTTTCTGTTTAGTGAACTACTTCAGTTGTATGTATGTTTCCATTCCTCCTGTAAGTGATATCATATGCTCTGGATCCTCCTCTGTCTGACTGACTTCACTCAGTGTTTGGGCATCCCAGGTCTATCCATGTTGCTTCTGATGGCATTATTTCATTCCTTTTCCTGGCTGAGTAACAGTCCGTTGTAAACACGTACGACCTCCTCTCAATGTATTCAGCACTCACTGGGCTACTTGTTTTCGTGTCCTGGAGTTTGTAAATAGTGCCGCAATGAAAGCTGGGGTGCTTGTGTCTTTATGAATTATAGATTTTCCCGAAAAACGCCCAGGAGTGGGACTGCAGATGTGTTGGGTCACTCTCTCTTTAGTTTTCTAAAAACTGGGATACAGTGCTGTCTAGTGGCATTTACCAATGTACAGTTCCACTTAGCGAGGGGGAAGGTTCCCTTTTCTCCACACTCCTTCCCCATCGATTGTTTGTGGACTTTCTGATGCTGGCCATACTGCCTGCTGCGAGATGATGCCACTTTATAATTTTGATATGCATTTCTCGAATAAGCAGCGATTTTCCAGTTCCTGTAGTGGTCGGGGTTTGTTTTTTGAAACAGTGTAAGTAAACATTCCCTTTTGAAATTTGGCGTCTTGAAAGTCTGTGTTTCGAATTTTTTTTCGGTTAGCTAACCCAGGTCGTTTTTGAGGACACGTGTCATTAAAAGCCCCACAGGCTTTGTGAATATTAGGTGCCCTGAAGCACCGGTTGTAAAGTTGTTGTTACCGAAAATGTCCACAAGGCGGCAGCATTTCTTCGTGCCCATCTCTGTTTCCTCAGCAACCAAAAGCTTTAGGAAGAGTCATCTTCCTGGGCTGTGAATTAGAGGGGAAGGTTCCAGAGGCAACACCGAAGGGCTTGTGTGTCAGTATCTCTTCCCTGTTAAGCTTCACGCCCCCGAAATTCCGAACTCTGGCTAAACCTGTGGGTGCTGCGGCGTGTAGGTGGGGTGACACCTGGCAAGGAGGCTGGATGTGGGAAGCCCACCACCAGCAGCCACGGAGGCACGGTCACTTTTTGAATCTCCTGCAGCCTAGATGGTCCCCCATGGTTTGGGTGTACTTGGATTCCTTTTAGCACTAGAAAGGCCCCCCTAGATTCTGAAGTTTTGGTTCCCCCCAGAAAGGAAGAGACACTACAGCTTTAAGGGGGTGAATTTGCAGGCACATCCTCCTCACGTCTCTCCGCTCGACCTCAGTGCACCCCTGGGACCCCAGGCTGCTCAGACTGCGGGGATTTGACACCAGCACATATCACCGAGGCCCGAGGCGAAAAGCATACCCATTGCTTTCCTTTTCCTTTCTTTTTCAGCTTAATTCTGATGGTATATTGCACTAGAGTTGATTTCCAAAGTGGGGTTTGGTTTAGGTGTACAGCAAGCTGATTCAACTACACATATAATATATCTAGTGTTTTTCGGCTTCCTTTTCCATATAGGTTATTGCAGAATGTTGAGCAGAGGTCCTGGTGTTGTACAGTAGTCCTTGTGGAGTGCGTGTTTTATATGTATGTGTATAGGTATTTTACTGTGTATGTGTTCATATGAACCACCCAACTTATATCTCCTACCCCACTTTTTGGTAACCCTAGGTTTATTCTGAAAGCCGGAGAGTCTGTTTCTGTTTAGGAAACTAGTTCAGTTGTATATATGTTTCCATTCATCCTGTAAGTGATATCATATGCTATGGGTCCTCCTCTGTCTGACTGACTTCACTCAGTGTTTGGGCATCCCGGTCCATCCATGTTGCTTCTGATGGCATTATTTCATTCCTTTTCCTGGCTAACTAACAGTTCCTTGTATACACTTACCACGTCCTCTTTATGTATTCAGCACTCGGTGGGCTACTTGTTCTTGTGTCCTGGCATTTGTAAATAGTGCCGCAATGAACGTTGGGGTGCTTGTGTCTTTAAGAATTATGGATTTTCCTGAATAACGCCCAGGAGTGGGACTGCAGATGTATAGGGTCACTCTCTCTTTAGTTTCCTAAGAACAGGAATACACTGCTTTCTAGTGGCAGTTACCAATATACAGTTCCAATCACCGAGTGGGAAGGTTCCCTTTTCTCCACACTCATTCCCCATCGATTGTTTGTAGACTTTCTGATGCTGGCCATACTGCCTGCTGCGAGATGATGCCGCTTTATACTTTTGATATGCATTTCTCGAATAAGCAGTGATTTTGCAGTTCCTGTCGTGGTCGGGTTTTTTTTTTTTTAAACAGAGTGAGTAAACATTCCCTTTTGAAATTGGGCTTCTTGAAAGTCTGTGTGTTTCGAATTATTTTTCGGTTACCTAATCCAGGTTGTTTTTGAGGACACGTGTCATTAAAAGCCCCACAGGCTTTGTGAATATTAGGTGCCCCGAAGCACCAGTTGTATAGTTGTTATTTCCGAAAATGTCCACAAGGCGGCAGCATTTCTTCGTGCCCACCTCTGTTTCCTCAGCAACCAAAAGCTTTAGGAAGAGTCATCTTCCTGGGCTGTGAATTAGAGGGGAAGGTGCCAGAGGCAACACCGAAGGGCTTGTGTGTCCCTATCTCTTCCCTGTTAAGCTTCACGCCCCTGAAGTTCCAAACTCTGGCTAAACCTGTGGGTGCTGAGTTATGTAGGTAGGGTGAAACCTGGCAAGTTGGCTGGATATGGGAAGCCCACCAGCAGCAGCCACGGAGGCTCGGTCACTTTTTGAATCTCCTGCAGCCTAGATGGTCCCCCATGGTTTGGGTGTACTTGGATTCCTTTTAGCACTAGAAAGGCCCCCCTAGATTCTGAAGTTTTGGTTTCCCCCAGAAAGGAAGAGACACTACAGCTTTAAGGGGGTGCATTTGCAGGCACATCCTCCTCACGTCTCTCCGCTCGACCTCAGTGCACCCTTGGGACCCCAGGCTGCTCAGACTGCGGGGATTTGACACCGGCACATATCACCGAGGCCCAAGGCGAAAAGCATACCCATTGCTTTCCTTTTACTTTCTTTTTCAGCTTAATTCTGATGGTATGTTGCCCTAGAGTTGATTTCCAAAGTGGGATTTAGTTTAGGTGTACAGCAAACTGATTCAACTGCACATATAATATATCTAGTGTTTTTCGTGTTCCTTTTCCCTATAGGTTACTGCAGAAAGTTGAGTTGAGGTCCTGGTGTTGTACAGTAGTCCTTGTGGAGTGCGTGTTTTATATATATGTTTACAGGTATTTTACTGTGTATGTGTTCATATGAACCACCCAACTTATATCTCCTACCCCACTTTTTGGTAACCCTAGGTTTATTCTGAAAGTCGGAGAGTCTGTTTCTGTTTAGGAAACGAGTTCAGTTGTATGTATGTTTCCATTCATCCTGTAAGTGATATCATATGCTCTGGATCCTCCTCTGTCTGACTGACTTCACTCAGTGTTGGGGCATCCCAGGTCCATCCATGTTGCTTCTGATGGCATTATTTCTTTCTTTTTCCTGGCTGAGTAACAGTCCCTTGTATACATGTACAACCTCTTCTTTATGTATTCAGCACTCACTGGGCTGCTTGTTTTTGTGTCCCGGAGTTTGTAAATAGTGCCGCAATGAACGTTGGGATGCTTGTGTCTTTAAGAATTATAGATTTTGCCGAATAACGCCCAGGAGTGGGACTGCAGATGTATAGGGTCACTCTCTCTTTAGTTTCCTAAGAACAGGAATACACTGCTTTCTAGTGGCAGTTACCAATATACAGTTCCAGTCACCGAGTGGGAAGGTTCCCTTTTCTCCACACTCATTCCCCATCGATTGTTTGTAGACTTTCTGATGCTGGCCATACTGCCTGCTGCGAGATGATGCCGCTTTATACTTTTGATATGCATTTCTCGAATAAGCAGTGATTTTGCAGTTCCTGTCGTGGTCGGGTTTTTTTTTTTTAAACAGAGTGAGTAAACATTCCCTTTTGAAATTGGGCTTCTTGAAAGTCTGTGTGTTTCGAATTATTTTTCGGTTACCTAATCCAGGTTGTTTTTGAGGACACGTGTCATTAAAAGCCCCACAGGCTTTGTGAATATTAGGTGCCCCGAAGCACCAGTTGTATAGTTGTTATTTCCGAAAATGTCCACAAGGGGGCAGCATTTCTTCGTGCCCACCTCTGTTTCCTCAGCAACCAAAAGCTTTAGGAAGAGTCATCTTCCTGGGCTGTGAATTAGAGGTGAAGGTGCCAGAGGCAACACCGAAGGGCTTGTGTGTCCCTATCTCTTCCCTGTTAAGCTTCACGCCCCTGAAGTTCCAAACTCTGGCTAAACCTGTGGGTGCTGAGTTATGTAGGTAGGGTGACACCTGGCAAGGAGGCTGGATGTGGGAAGCCCACCAGCAGCAGCCACGGAGGCTCGGTCACTTTTTGAATCTCCTGCAGCCTAGATGGTCCCCCATGGTTTGGGTGTACTTGGATTCCTTTTAGCACTAGAAAGGCCCCCCTAGATTCTGAAGTTTTGGTTTCCCCCAGAAAGGAAGAGACACTACAGCTTTAAGGGGGTGCATTTGCAGGCACATCCTCCTCACGTCTCTCCGCTCGACCTCAGTGCACCCTTGGGACCCCAGGCTGCTCAGACTGCGGGGATTTGACACCGGCACATATCACCGAGGCCCGAGGCGAAAAGCGTACCCATTACTTTCCTTTTCCTTTCTTTTTCAGCTTAATTCTGATGGTATGTTGCACTAGAGTTGATTTCCAAAGTGGGGTTTGGTTTAGGTGTACAGCAAGCTGATTCAACTACACATATAATATATCTAGTGTTTTTCGGCTTCCTTTTCCATATAGGTTATTGCAGAATGTTGAGCAGAGGTCCTGGTGTTGTACAGTAGTCCTTGTGGAGTGCGTGTTATATATATATGTGTACAGGTATTTTACTGTGTATGTGTTCATGTGAACCGCACAACTTATATCTCCTACCCCACTTACTTTTTGGTAACCCTATGTTTATTCTGAAAGTCGGAGAGTGTGTTTCTGTTTAGTGAACTACTTCAGTTGTATGTATGTTTCCATTCCTCCTGTAAGTGATATCATATGCTCTGGATCCTCCTCTGTCTGACTGACTTCACTCAGTGTTTGGGCATCCCAGGTCTATCCATGTTGCTTCTGATGGCATTATTTCATTCCTTTTCCTGGCTGAGTAACAGTCCGTTGTAAACACGTACGACCTCCTCTCAATGTATTCAGCACTCACTGGGCTGCTTGTTTTCGTGTCCTGGAGTTTGTAAATAGTGCCGCAATGAAAGCTGGGGTGCTTGTGTCTTTATGAATTATAGATTTTCCCGAATAACGCCCAGGAGTGGGACTGCAGATGTGTAGGGTCACTTTCTCTTTAGTTTTCTAAGAACTGGGATACAGTGCTTTCTAGTGGCATTTACCAATGTACAGTTCCACTTAGCGAGGGGGAAGGTTCCCTTTTCTCCACACTCCTTCCCCATCGATTGTTTGTGGACTTTCTGATGCTGGCCATACTGCCTGCTGCGAGATGATGCCAGTTTATAATTTTGATATGCATTTCTCGAATAAGCAGCGATTTTCCAGTTCCTGTAGTGGTCGGTGTTTGTTTTTTTTAAACAGTGTGAGTAAACATTCCCTTTTGAAATTTGGCGTCTTGAAAGTCTGTGTTTCGAATTTTTTTTCGGTTAGCTAACCCAGGTCGTTTTTGAGGACACGTGTCATTAAAAGCCCCACAGGCTTTGTGAATATTAGGTGCCCTGAAGCACCGGTTGTAAAGTTGTTGTTACCGAAAATGTCCACAAGGCGGCAGCATTTCTTCGTGCCCATCTCTGTTTCCTCAGCAACCAAAAGCTTTAGGAAGAGTCATCTTCCTGGGCTGTGAATTAGAGGGGAAGGTTCCAGAGGCAACACCGAAGGGCTTGTGTGTCAGTATCTCTTCCCTGTTAAGCTTCACGCCCCCGAAATTCCGAACTCTGGCTAAACCTGTGGGTGCTGCGGCGTGTAGGTGGGGTGACACCTGGCAAGGAGGCTGGATGTGGGAAGCCCACCAGCAGCAGCCACGGAGGCTCGGTCACTTTTTGAATCTCCTGCAGCCTAGATGGTCCCCCATGGTTTGGGTGTACTTGGATTCCTTTTAGCACTAGAAAGGCCCCCCTAGATTCTGAAGTTTTGGTTCCCCCCAGAAAGGAAGAGACACTACAGCTTTAAGGGGGTGCATTTGCAGGCACATCCTCCTCACGTCTCTCCGCTCGACCTCAGTGCACCCTTGGGACCCCAGGCTGCTCAGACTGCAGGGATTTGACACCGGCACATATCACCGAGGCCCGAGGCGAAAAGCATACCCATTGCTTTCCTTTTACTTTCTTTTTCAGCTTAATTCTGATGGTATGTTGCCCTAGAGTTGATTTCCAAAGTGGGATTTAGTTTAGGTGTACAGCAAACTGATTCAACTGCACATATAATATATCTAGTGTTTTTCGTGTTCCTTTTCCCTATAGGTTACTGCAGAAAGTTGAGTTGAGGTCCTGGTGTTGTACAGTAGTCCTTGTGGAGTGCGTGTTTTATATATATGTTTACAGGTATTTTACTGTGTATGTGTTCATATGAACCACCTAACTTATATCTCCTACCCCACTTTTTGGTAACCCTAGGTTTATTCTGAAAGTCGGAGAGTCTGTTTCTGTTTAGGAAACGAGTTCAGTTGTATGTATATTTCCATTCATCCTGTAAGTGATATCATATGCTCTGGATCCTCCTCTGTCTGACTGACTTCACTCAGTGTTGGGGCATCCCAGGTCCATCCATGTTGCTTCTGATGGCATTATTTCATTCTTTTTCCTGGCTGAGTAACAGTCCCTTGTATACATGTACAACCTCTTCTTTATGTATTCAGCACTCGCTGGGCTGCTTGTTTTTGTGTCCCGGAGTTTGTAAATAGTGCCGCAATGAACGTTGGGATGCTTGTGTCTTTAAGAATTATGGATTTTGCCGAATAACGCCCAGGAGTGGGACTGCAGATGTATAGGGTCACTCTCTCTTTAGTTTCCTAAGAACAGGAATACACTGCTTTCTAGTGGCAGTTACCAATATACAGTTCCAGTCACCAAGGGGGAAGGTTCCCTTTTCTCCACACTCATTCCCCGTCGATTGTTTGTAGACTTTCTGATGCTGGCCATACTGCCTGCTGCGAGATGATGCCGCTTTATACTTTTGATATGCATTTCTCGAATAAGCAGTGATTTTGCAGTTCCTGTCGTGGTCGGTTTTTTTTTTTTTAAACAGAGTGAGTAAACATTCCCTTTTGAAATTGGGCTTCTTGAGAGTCTGTGTGTTTCGAATTATTTTTCGGTTACCTAATCCAGGTTGTTTTTGAAGACACGTGTCATTAAAAGCCCCACAGGCTTTGTGAATATTAGGTGCCCCGAAGCACCAGTTGTATAGTTGTTATTTCCGAAAATGTCCACAAGGCGGCAGCATTTCTTCGTGCCCATCTCTGTTTCCTCAGCAACCAAAAGCTTTAGGAAGAGTCATCTTCCTGGGCTGTGAATTAGAGGGGAAGGTGCCAGAGGCAACACCGAAGGGCTTGTGTGTCCCTATCTCTTCCCTGTTAAGCTTCACGCCCCTGAAGTTCCAAACTCTGGCTAAACCTGTGGGTGCTGAGTTATGTAGGTAGGGTGACACCTGGCAAGGAGGCTGGATGTGGGAAGCCCACCAGCAGCAGCCACGGAGGCTCGGTCACTTTTTGAATCTCCTGCAGCCTAGATGGTCCCCCATGGTTTGGGTGTACTTGGATTCCTTTTAGCACTAGAAAGGCCCCCCTAGATTCTGAAGTTTTGGTTTCCCCCAGAAAGGAAGAGACACTACAGCTTTAAGGGGGTGCATTTGCAGGCACATCCTCCTCACGTCTCTCCGCTCGACCTCAGTGCACCCTTGGGACCCCAGGCTGCTCAGACTGCGGGGATTTGACACCGGCACATATCACCGAGGCCCGAGGCGAAAAGCATACCCATTGCTTTCCTTTTACTTTCTTTTTCAGCTTAATTCTGATGGTATGTTGCCCTAGAGTTGATTTCCAAAGTGGGGTTTGGTTTAGGTGTACAGCAAGCTGATTCAACTACACATATAATATATCTAGTGTTTTTCGGCTTCCTTTTCCATATAGGTTATTGCAGAATGTTGAGCAGAGGTCCTGGTGTTGTTCAGTAGTCCTTGTGGAGTGCGTGTTATATATATATGTTTATAGGTATTTTACTGTGTATGTGTTCATGTGAACCGCACAACTTATATCTCCTACCCCACTTACTTTTTGGTAACCCTATGTTTATTCTGAAAGTCGGAGAGTGTGTTTCTGTTTAGTGAACTACTTCAGTTGTATGTATGTTTCCATTCCTCCTGTAAGTGATATCATATGCTCTGGATCCTCCTCTGTCTGACTGACTTCACTCAGTGTTTGGGCATCCCAGGTCTATCCATGTTGCTTCTGATGGCATTATTTCATTCCTTTTCCTGGCTGAGTAACAGTCTGTTGTAAACACGTACGACCTCCTCTCAATGTATTCAGCACTCACTGGGCTGCTTGTTTTCGTGTCCTGGAGTTTGTAAATAGTGCCGCAATGAAAGCTGGGGTGCTTGTGTCTTTATGAATTATAGATTTTCCCGAAAAACGCCCAGGAGTGGGACTGCAGATGTGTCGGGTCACTCTCTCTTTAGTTTTCTAAAAACTGGGATACAGTGCTGTCTAGTGGCATTTACCAATGTACAGTTCCACTTAGCGAGGGGGAAGGTTCCCTTTTCTCCACACTCCTTCCCCATCGATTGTTTGTGCACTTTCTGATGCTGGCCATACTGCCTGCTGCGAGATGATGCCACTTTATAATTTTGATATGCATTTCTCGAATAAGCAGCGATTTTCCAGTTCCTGTAGTGGTCGGGGTTTGTTTTTTTAAACAGTGTGAGTAAACATTCCCTTTTGAAATTTGGCGTCTTGAAAGTCTGTGTTTCGAATTTTTTTTCGGTTAGCTAACCCAGGTCGTTTTTGAGGACACGTGTCATTAAAAGCCCCACAGGCTTTGTGAATATTAGGTGCCCTGAAGCACCGGTTGTAAAGTTGTTGTTACCGAAAATGTCCACAAGGCGGCAGCATTTCTTCGTGCCCATCTCTGTTTCCTCAGCAACCAAAAGCTTTAGGAAGAGTCATCTTCCTGGGCTGTGAATTAGAGGGGAAGGTTCCAGAGGCAACACCGAAGGGCTTGTGTGTCAGTATCTCTTCCCTGTTAAGCTTCACGCCCCCGAAATTCCGAACTCTGGCTAAACCTGTGGGTGCTGCGGCGTGTAGGTGGGGTGACACCTGGCAAGGAGGCTGGATGTGGGAAGCCCACCACCAGCAGCCACGGAGGCTCGGTCACTTTTTGAATCTCCTGCAGCCTAGATGGTCCCCCATGGTTTGGGTGTACTTGGATTCCTTTTAGCACTAGAAAGGCCCCCCTAGATTCTGAAGTTTTGGTTCCCCCCAGAAAGGAAGAGACACTACAGCTTTAAGGGGGTGCATTTGCAGGCACATCCTCCTCACGTCTCTCCGCTCGACCTCAGTGCACCCTTGGGACCCCAGGCTGCTCAGACTGCGGGGATTTGACACCGGCACATATCACCGAGGCCCGAGGCGAAAAGCATACCCATTGCTTTCCTTTTACTTTCTTTTTCAGCTTAATTCTGATGGTATGTTGCCCTAGAGTTGATTTCCAAAGTGGGATTTAGTTTAGGTGTACAGCAAACTGATTCAACTGCACATATAATATATCTAGTGTTTTTCGTGTTCCTTTTCCCTATAGGTTACTGCAGAAAGTTGAGTTGAGGTCCTGGTGTTGTACAGTAGTCCTTGTGGAGTGCGTGTTTTATATATATGTTTACAGGTATTTTACTGTGTATGTGTTCATATGAACCACCTAACTTATATCTCCTACCCCACTTTTTGGTAACCCTAGGTTTATTCTGAAAGTCGGAGAGTCTGTTTCTGTTTAGGAAACGAGTTCAGTTGTATGTATATTTCCATTCATCCTGTAAGTGATATCATATGCTCTGGATCCTCCTCTGTCTGACTGACTTCACTCAGTGTTGGGGCATCCCAGGTCCATCCATGTTGCTTCTGATGGCATTATTTCATTCTTTTTCCTGGCTGAGTAACAGTCCCTTGTATACATGTACAACCTCTTCTTTATGTATTCAGCACTCGCTGGGCTGCTTGTTTTTGTGTCCCGGAGTTTGTAAATAGTGCCGCAATGAACGTTGGGATGCTTGTGTCTTTAAGAATTATGGATTTTGCCGAATAACGCCCAGGAGTGGGACTGCAGATGTATAGGGTCACTCTCTCTTTAGTTTCCTAAGAACAGGAATACACTGCTTTCTAGTGGCAGTTACCAATATACAGTTCCAGTCACCGAGTGGGAAGGTTCCCTTTTCTGCACACTCATTCCCCGTCGATTGTTTGTAGACTTTCTGATGCTGGCCATACTGCCTGCTGCGAGATGATGCCGCTTTATACTTTTGATATGCATTTCTCGAATAAGCAGTGATTTTGCAGTTCCTGTCGTGGTCGGGTTTTTTTTTTTTTTAAACAGAGTGAGTAAACATTCCCTTTTGAAATTGGGCTTCTTGAAAGTCTGTGTGTTTCGAATTATTTTTCGGTTACCTAATCCAGGTTGTTTTTGAGGACACGTGTCATTAAAAGCCCCACAGGCTTTGTGAATATTAGGTGCCCCGAAGCACCAGTTGTATAGTTGTTATTTCCGAAAATGTCCACAAGGCGGCAGCATTTCTTCGTGCCCATCTCTGTTTCCTCAGCAACCAAAAGCTTTAGGAAGAGTCATCTTCCTGGGCTGTGAATTAGAGGGGAAGGTGCCAGAGGCAACACCGAAGGGCTTGTGTGTCCCTATCTCTTCCCTGTTAAGCTTCACGCCCCTGAAGTTCCAAACTCTGGCTAAACCTGTGGGTGCTGAGTTATGTAGGTAGGGTGACACCTGGCAAGGAGGCTGGATGTGGTAAGCCCACCAGCAGCAGCCACGGAGGCTCGGTCACTTTTTGAATCTCCTGCAGCCTAGATGGTCCCCCATGGTTTGGGTGTACTTGGATTCCTTTTAGCACTAGAAAGGCCCCCCTAGATTCTGAAGTTTTGGTTTCCCCCAGAAAGGAAGAGACACTACAGCTTTAAGGGGGTGCATTTGCAGGCACATCCTCCTCACGTCTCTCCGCTCGACCTCAGTGCACCCTTGGGACCCCAGGCTGCTCAGACTGCGGGGATTTGACACCGGCACATATCACCGAGGCCCGAGGCGAAAAGCATACCCATTGCTTTCCTTTTACTTTCTTTTTCAGCTTAATTCTGATGGTATGTTGCCCTAGAGTTGATTTCCAAAGTGGGGTTTGGTTTAGGTGTACAGCAAGCTGATTCAACTACACATATAATATATCTAGTGTTTTTCGGCTTCCTTTTCCATATAGGTTATTGCAGAATGTTGAGCAGAGGTCCTGGTGTTGTTCAGTAGTCCTTGTGGAGTGCGTGTTATATATATATGTTTATAGGTATTTTACTGTGTATGTGTTCATGTGAACCGCACAACTTATATCTCCTACCCCACTTACTTTTTGGTAACCCTATGTTTATTCTGAAAGTCGGAGAGTGTGTTTCTGTTTAGTGAACTACTTCAGTTGTATGTATGTTTCCATTCCTCCTGTAAGTGATATCATATGCTCTGGATCCTCCTCTGTCTGACTGACTTCACTCAGTGTTTGGGCATCCCAGGTCTATCCATGTTGCTTCTGATGGCATTATTTCATTCCTTTTCCTGGCTGAGTAACAGTCTGTTGTAAACACGTACGACCTCCTCTCAATGTATTCAGCACTCACTGGGCTGCTTGTTTTCGTGTCCTGGAGTTTGTAAATAGTGCCGCAATGAAAGCTGGGGTGCTTGTGTCTTTATGAATTATAGATTTTCCCGAAAAACGCCCAGGAGTGGGACTGCAGATGTGTCGGGTCACTCTCTCTTTAGTTTTCTAAAAACTGGGATACAGTGCTGTCTAGTGGCATTTACCAATGTACAGTTCCACTTAGCGAGGGGGAAGGTTCCCTTTTCTCCACACTCCTTCCCCATCGATTGTTTGTGCACTTTCTGATGCTGGCCATACTGCCTGCTGCGAGATGATGCCACTTTATAATTTTGATATGCATTTCTCGAATAAGCAGCGATTTTCCAGTTCCTGTAGTGGTCGGGGTTTGTTTTTTTAAACAGTGTGAGTAAACATTCCCTTTTGAAATTTGGCGTCTTGAAAGTCTGTGTTTCGAATTTTTTTTCGGTTAGCTAACCCAGGTCGTTTTTGAGGACACGTGTCATTAAAAGCCCCACAGGCTTTGTGAATATTAGGTGCCCTGAAGCACCGGTTGTAAAGTTGTTGTTACCGAAAATGTCCACAAGGCGGCAGCATTTCTTCGTGCCCATCTCTGTTTCCTCAGCAACCAAAAGCTTTAGGAAGAGTCATCTTCCTGGGCTGTGAATTAGAGGGGAAGGTTCCAGAGGCAACACCGAAGGGCTTGTGTGTCAGTATCTCTTCCCTGTTAAGCTTCACGCCCCCGAAATTCCGAACTCTGGCTAAACCTGTGGGTGCTGCGGCGTGTAGGTGGGGTGACACCTGGCAAGGAGGCTGGATGTGGGAAGCCCACCACCAGCAGCCACGGAGGCTCGGTCACTTTTTGAATCTCCTGCAGCCTAGATGGTCCCCCATGGTTTGGGTGTACTTGGATTCCTTTTAGCACTAGAAAGGCCCCCCTAGATTCTGAAGTTTTGGTTCCCCCCAGAAAGGAAGAGACACTACAGCTTTAAGGGGGTGCATTTGCAGGCACATCCTCCTCACGTCTCTCCGCTCGACCTCAGTGCACCCTTGGGACCCCAGGCTGCTCAGACTGCGGGGATTTGACACCGGCACATATCACCGAGGCCCGAGGCGAAAAGCATACCCATTGCTTTCCTTTTACTTTCTTTTTCAGCTTAATTCTGATGGTATGTTGCCCTAGAGTTGATTTCCAAAGTGGGATTTAGTTTAGGTGTACAGCAAACTGATTCAACTGCACATATAATATATCTAGTGTTTTTCGTGTTCCTTTTCCCTATAGGTTACTGCAGAAAGTTGAGTTGAGGTCCTGGTGTTGTACAGTAGTCCTTGTGGAGTGCGTGTTTTATATATATGTTTACAGGTATTTTACTGTGTATGTGTTCATATGAACCACCTAACTTATATCTCCTACCCCACTTTTTGGTAACCCTAGGTTTATTCTGAAAGTCGGAGAGTCTGTTTCTGTTTAGGAAACGAGTTCAGTTGTATGTATGTTTCCATTCATCCTGTAAGTGATATCATATGCTCTGGATCCTCCTCTGTCTGACTGACTTCACTCAGTGTTTGGGCATCCCAGGTCCATCCATGTTGCTTCTGATGGCATTATTTCATTCTTTTTCCTGGCTGAGTAACAGTCCCTTGTATACATGTACAACCTCTTCTTTATGTATTCAGCACTCGCTGGGCTGCTTGTTTTTGTGTCCCGGAGTTTGTAAATAGTGCCGCAATGAACGTTGGGATGCTTGTGTCTTTAAGAATTATGGATTTTGCCGAATAACGCCCAGGAGTGGGACTGCAGATGTATAGGGTCACTCTCTCTTTAGTTTCCTAAGAACAGGAATACACTGCTTTCTAGTGGCAGTTACCAATATACAGTTCCAGTCACCGAGTGGGAAGGTTCCCTTTTCTGCACACTCATTCCCCGTCGATTGTTTGTAGACTTTCTGATGCTGGCCATACTGCCTGCTGCGAGATGATGCCGCTTTATACTTTTGATATGCATTTCTCGAATAAGCAGTGATTTTGCAGTTCCTGTCGTGGTCGGTTTTTTTTTTTTAAACAGAGTGAGTAAACATTCCCTTTTGAAATTGGGCTTCTTGAAAGTCTGTGTGTTTCGAATTATTTTTCGGTTACCTAATCCAGGTTGTTTTTGAAGACACGTGTCATTAAAAGCCCCACAGGCTTTGTGAATATTAGGTGCCCCGAAGCACCAGTTGTATAGTTGTTATTTCCGAAAATGTCCACAAGGCGGCAGCATTTCTTCGTGCCCATCTCTGTTTCCTCAGCAACCAAAAGCTTTAGGAAGAGTCATCTTCCTGGGCTGTGAATTAGAGGGGAAGGTGCCAGAGGCAACACCGAAGGGCTTGTGTGTCCCTATCTCTTCCCTGTTAAGCTTCACGCCCCTGAAGTTCCAAACTCTGGCTAAACCTGTGGGTGCTGAGTTATGTAGGTAGGGTGACACCTGGCAACGAGGCTGGATGTGGTAAGCCCACCAGCAGCAGCCACGGAGGCTCGGTCACTTTTTGAATCTCCTGCAGCCTAGATGGTCCCCCATGGTTTGGGTGTACTTGGATTCCTTTTAGCACTAGAAAGGCCCCCCTAGATTCTGAAGTTTTGGTTTCCCCCAGAAAGGAAGAGACACTACAGCTTTAAGGGGGTGCATTTGCAGGCACATCCTCCTCACGTCTCTCCGCTCGACCTCAGTGCACCCTTGGGACCCCAGGCTGCTCAGACTGCGGGGATTTGACACCGGCACATATCACCGAGGCCCGAGGCGAAAAGCATACCCATTGCTTTCCTTTTACTTTCTTTTTCAGCTTAATTCTGATGGTATGTTGCCCTAGAGTTGATTTCCAAAGTGGGGTTTGGTTTAGGTGTACAGCAAGCTGATTCAACTACACATATAATATATCTAGTGTTTTTCGGCTTCCTTTTCCATATAGGTTATTGCAGAATGTTGAGCAGAGGTCCTGGTGTTGTTCAGTAGTCCTTGTGGAGTGCGTGTTATATATATATGTTTATAGGTATTTTACTGTGTATGTGTTCATGTGAACCGCACAACTTATATCTCCTACCCCACTTACTTTTTGGTAACCCTATGTTTATTCTGAAAGTCGGAGAGTGTGTTTCTGTTTAGTGAACTACTTCAGTTGTATGTATGTTTCCATTCCTCCTGTAAGTGATATCATATGCTCTGGATCCTCCTCTGTCTGACTGACTTCACTCAGTGTTTGGGCATCCCAGGTCTATCCATGTTGCTTCTGATGGCATTATTTCATTCCTTTTCCTGGCTGAGTAACAGTCCGTTGTAAACACGTACGACCTCCTCTCAATGTATTCAGCACTCACTGGGCTACTTGTTTTCGTGTCCTGGAGTTTGTAAATAGTGCCGCAATGAAAGCTGGGGTGCTTGTGTCTTTATGAATTATAGATTTTCCCGAAAAACGCCCAGGAGTGGGACTGCAGATGTGTTGGGTCACTCTCTCTTTAGTTTTCTAAAAACTGGGATACAGTGCTGTCTAGTGGCATTTACCAATGTACAGTTCCACTTAGCGAGGGGGAAGGTTCCCTTTTCTCCACACTCCTTCCCCATCGATTGTTTGTGGACTTTCTGATGCTGGCCATACTGCCTGCTGCGAGATGATGCCACTTTATAATTTTGATATGCATTTCTCGAATAAGCAGCGATTTTCCAGTTCCTGTAGTGGTCGGGGTTTGTTTTTTGAAACAGTGTAAGTAAACATTCCCTTTTGAAATTTGGCGTCTTGAAAGTCTGTGTTTCGAATTTTTTTTCGGTTAGCTAACCCAGGTCGTTTTTGAGGACACGTGTCATTAAAAGCCCCACAGGCTTTGTGAATATTAGGTGCCCTGAAGCACCGGTTGTAAAGTTGTTGTTACCGATAATGTCCACAAGGCGGCAGCATTTCTTCGTGCCCATCTCTGTTTCCTCAGCAACCAAAAGCTTTAGGAAGAGTCATCTTCCTGGGCTGTGAATTAGAGGGGAAGGTTCCAGAGGCAACACCGAAGGGCTTGTGTGTCAGTATCTCTTCCCTGTTAAGCTTCACGCCCCCGAAATTCCGAACTCTGGCTAAACCTGTGGGTGCTGCGGCGTGTAGGTGGGGTGACACCTGGCAAGGAGGCTGGATGTGGGAAGCCCACCACCAGCAGCCACGGAGGCTCGGTCACTTTTTGAATCTCCTGCAGCCTAGATGGTCCCCCATGGTTTGGGTGTACTTGGATTCCTTTTAGCACTAGAAAGGCCCCCCTAGATTCTGAAGTTTTGGTTCCCCCCAGAAAGGAAGAGACACTACAGCTTTAAGGGGGTGCATTTGCAGGCACATCCTCCTCACGTCTCTCCGCTCGACCTCAGTGCACCCCTGGGACCCCAGGCTGCTCAGACTGCGGGGATTTGACACCGGCACATATCACCGAGGCCCGAGGCGAAAAGCATACCCATTGCTTTCCTTTTCCTTTCTTTTTCAGCTTAATTCTGATGGTATATTGCACTAGAGTTGATTTCCAAAGTGGGGTTTGGTTTAGGTGTACAGCAAGCTGATTCAACTACACATATAATATATCTAGTGTTTTTCGGCTTCCTTTTCCATATAGGTTATTGCAGAATGTTGAGCAGAGGTCCTGGTGTTGTACAGTAGTCCTTGTGGAGTGCGTGTTATATATATATGTGTATAGGTATTTTACTGTGTATGTGTTCATATGAATCACCCAACTTATATCTCCTACCCCACTTTTTGGTAACCCTAGGTTTATTCTGAAAGCCGGAGAGTCTGTTTCTGTTTAGGAAACTAGTTCAGTTGTATGTATGTTTCCATTCATCCTGTAAGTGATAACATATGCTATGGGTCCTCCTCTGTCTGACTGACTTCACTCAGTGTTTGGGCATCCCAGGTCCATCCATGTTGCTTCTGATGGCATTATTTCATTCTTTTTCCTGGCTGAGTAACAGTCCCTTGTATACATGTACAACCTCTTCTTTATGTATTCAGCACTCGCTGGGCTGCTTGTTTTTGTGTCCCGGAGTTTGTAAATAGTGCCGCAATGAACGTTGGGATGCTTGTGTCTTTAAGAATTATGGATTTTGCCGAATAACGCCCAGGAGTGGGACTGCAGATGTATAGGTTCACTCTCTCTTTAGTTTCCTAAGAACAGGAATACACTGCTTTCTAGTGGCAGTTACCAATATACAGTTCCAGTCACCGAATGGGAAGGTTCCCTTTTCTCCACACTCATTCCCCATCGATTGTTTGTAGACTTTCTGATGCTGGCCATACTGCCTGCTGCGAGATGATGCCGCTTTATACTTTTGATATGCATTTCTCGAATAAGCAGTGATTTTGCAGTTCCTGTCGTGGTCGGGTTTTTTTTTTTTAAACAGAGTGAGTAAACATTCCCTTTTGAAATTGGGCTTCTTGAAAGTCTGTGTGTTTCGAATTATTTTTCGGTTACCTAATCCAGGTTGTTTTTGAAGACACGTGTCATTAAAAGCCCCACAGGCTTTGTGAATATTAGGTGCCCCGAAGCACCAGTTGTATAGTTGTTATTTCCGAAAATGTCCACAAGGCGGCAGCATTTCTTCGTGCCCATCTCTGTTTCCTCAGCAACCAAAAGCTTTAGGAAGAGTCATCTTCCTGGGCTGTGAATTAGAGGGGAAGGTTCCAGAGGCAACACCGAAGGGCTTGTGTGTCAGTATCTCTTCCCTGTTAAGCTTCACGCCCCCGAAATTCCGAACTCTGGCTAAACCTGTGGGTGCTGCGGCGTGTAGGTGGGGTGACACCTGGCAAGGAGGCTGGATGTGGGAAGCCCACCACCAGCAGCCACGGAGGCTCGGTCACTTTTTGAATCTCCTGCAGCCTAGATGGTCCCCCATGGTTTGGGTGTACTTGGATTCCTTTTAGCACTAGAAAGGCCCCCCTAGATTCTGAAGTTTTGGTTCCCCCCAGAAAGGAAGAGACACTACAGCTTTAAGGGGGTGCATTTGCAGGCACATCCTCCTCACGTCTCTCCGCTCGACCTCAGTGCACCCTTGGGACCCCAGGCTGCTCAGACTGCGGGGATTTGACACCGGCACATATCACCGAGGCCCGAGGCGAAAAGCATACCCATTGCTTTCCTTTTACTTTCTTTTTCAGCTTAATTCTGATGGTATGTTGCCCTAGAGTTGATTTCCAAAGTGGGATTTAGTTTAGGTGTACAGCAAACTGATTCAACTGCACATATAATATATCTAGTGTTTTTCGTGTTCCTTTTCCCTATAGGTTACTGCAGAAAGTTGAGTTGAGGTCCTGGTGTTGTACAGTAGTCCTTGTGGAGTGCGTGTTATATATATATGTTTACAGGTATTTTACTGTGTATGTGTTCATATGAACCACCCAACTTATATCTCCTACCCCACTTTTTGGTAACCCTAGGTTTATTCTGAAAGTCGGAGAGTCTGTTTCTGTTTAGGAAACGAGTTCTGTTGTATGTATGTTTCCATTCATCCTGTAAGTGATATCATATGCTCTGGATCCTCCTCTGTCTGACTGACTTCACTCAGTGTTGGGGCATCCCAGGTCCATCCATGTTGCTTCTGATGGCATTATTTCATTCTTTTTCCTGGCTGAGTAACAGTCCCTTGTATACATGTACAACCTCTTCTTTATGTATTCAGCACTCGCTGGGCTGCTTGTTTTTGTGTCCCGGAGTTTGTAAATAGTGCCGCAATGAACGTTGGGATGCTTGTGTCTTTAAGAATTATGGATTTTGCCGAATAACGCCCAGGAGTGGGACTGCAGATGTATAGGGTCACTCTCTCTTTAGTTTCCTAAGAACAGGAATACACTGCTTTCTAGTGGCAGTTACCAATATACAGTTCCAGTCACCGAGTGGGAAGGTTCCCTTTTCTGCACACTCATTCCCCGTCGATTGTTTGTAGACTTTCTGATGCTGGCCATACTGCCTGCTGCGAGATGATGCCGCTTTATACTTTTGATATGCATTTCTCGAATAAGCAGTGATTTTGCAGTTCCTGTCGTGGTCGGTTTTTTTTTTTTTAAACAGAGTGAGTAAACATTCCCTTTTGAAATTGGGCTTCTTGAAAGTCTGTGTGTTTCGAATTATTTTTCGGTTACCTAATCCAGGTTGTTTTTGAAGACACGTGTCATTAAAAGCCCCACAGGCTTTGTGAATATTAGGTGCCCCGAAGCACCAGTTGTATAGTTGTTATTTCCGAAAATGTCCACAAGGCGGCAGCATTTCTTCGTGCCCATCTCTGTTTCCTCAGCAACCAAAAGCTTTAGGAAGAGTCATCTTCCTGGGCTGTGAATTAGAGGGGAAGGTGCCAGAGGCAACACCGAAGGGCTTGTGTGTCCCTATCTCTTCCCTGTTAAGCTTCACGCCCCTGAAGTTCCAAACTCTGGCTAAACCTGTGGGTGCTGAGTTATGTAGGTAGGGTGACACCTGGCAAGTTGGCTGGATATGGGAAGCCCACCAGCAGCAGCCACGGAGGCTCGGTCACTTTTTGAATCTCCTGCAGCCTAGATGGTCCCCCATGGTTTGGGTGTACTTGGATTCCTTTTAGCACTAGAAAGGCCCCCCTAGATTCTGAAGTTTTGGTTTCCCCCAGAAAGGAAGAGACACTACAGCTTTAAGGGGGTGCATTTGCAGGCACATCCTCCTCACGTCTCTCCGCTCGACCTCAGTGCACCCTTGGGACCCCAGGCTGCTCAGACTGCGGGGATTTGACACCGGCACATATCACCGAGGCCCGAGGCGAAAAGCATACCCATTGCTTTCCTTTCACTTTCTTTTTCAGCTTAATTCTGATGGTATATTGCACTAGAGTTGATTTCCAAAGTGGGGTTTGGTTTAGGTGTACAGCAAGCTGATTCAACTACACATATAATATATCTAGTGTTTTTCGGCTTCCTTTTCCATATAGGTTATTGCAGAATGTTGAGCAGAGGTCCTGGTGTTGTACAGTAGTCCTTGTGGAGTGCGTGTTTTATATATATGTTTATAGGTATTTTACTGTGTATGTGTTCATATGAACCACCCAACTTATATCTCCTACCCCACTTTTTGGTAACCCTAGGTTTATTCTGAAAGCCGGAGAGTCTGTTTCTGTTTAGGAAACTAGTTCAGTTGTATGTATGTTTCCATTCATCCTGTAAGTGATATCATATGCTATGGGTCCTCCTCTGTCTGACTGACTTCACTCAGTGTTTGGGCATCCCAGGTCCATCCATGTTGCTTCTGATGGCATTATTTCATTCCTTTTCCTGGCTAAGTAACAGTTCCTTGTATACACTTACCACGTCCTCTTTATGTATTCAGCACTCGGTGGGCTACTTGTTCTTGTGTCCTGGCCTTTGTAAATAGTGCCGCAATGAACGTTGGGGTGCTTGTGTCTTTAAGAATTATGGATTTTCCTGAATAACGCCCAGGAGTGGGACTGCAGATGTATAGGGTCACTCTCTCTTTAGTTTCCTAAGAACAGGAATACACTGCTTTCTAGTGGCAGTTACCAATATACAGTTCCAATCACCGAGTGGGAAGGTTCCCTTTTCTCCACACTCATTCCCCGTCGATTGTTTGTAGACTTTCTGATGCTGGCCATACTGCCTGCTGCGAGATGATGCCGCTTTATACTTTTGATATGCATTTCTCGAATAAGCAGTGATTTTGCAGTTCCTGTCGTGGTCGGGTTTTTTTTTTTTAAACAGAGTGAGTAAACATTCCCTTTTGAAATTGGGCTTCTTGAAAGTCTGTGTGTTTCGAATTATTTTTCGGTTACCTAATCCAGGTTGTTTTTGAGGACACGTGTCATTAAAAGCCCCACAGGCTTTGTGAATATTAGGTGCCCCGAAGCACCAGTTGTATAGTTGTTATTTCCGAAAATGTCCACAAGGCGGCAGCATTTCTTCGTGCCCACCTCTGTTTCCTCAGCAACCAAAAGCTTTAGGAAGAGTCATCTTCCTGGGCTGTGAATTAGAGGGGAAGGTGCCAGAGGCAACACCGAAGGGCTTGTGTGTCCCTATCTCTTCCCTGTTAAGCTTCACGCCCCTGAAGTTCCAAACTCTGGCTAAACCTGTGGGTGCTGAGTTATGTAGGTAGGGTGACACCTGGCAAGTTGGCTGGATATGGGAAGCCCACCAGCAGCAGCCACGGAGGCTCGGTCACTTTTTGAATCTCCTGCAGCCTAGATGGTCCCCCATGGTTTGGGTGTACTTGGATTCCTTTTAGCACTAGAAAGGCCCCCCTAGATTCTGAAGTTTTGGTTTCCCCCAGAAAGGAAGAGACACTACAGCTTTAAGGGGGTGCATTTGCAGGCACATCCTCCTCACGTCTCTCCGCTCGACCTCAGTGCACCCTTGGGACCCCAGGCTGCTCAGACTGCGGGGATTTGACACCGGCACATATCACCGAGGCCCGAGGCGAAAAGCGTACCCATTACTTTCCTTTTCCTTTCTTTTTCAGCTTAATTCTGATGGTATGTTGCACTAGAGTTGATTTCCAAAGTGGGGTTTGGTTTAGGTGTACAGCAAGCTGATTCAACTACACATATAATATATCTAGTGTTTTTCGGCTTCCTTTTCCATATAGGTTATTGCAGAATGTTGAGCAGAGGTCCTGGTGTTGTACAGTAGTCCTTGTGGAGTGCGTGTTATATATATATGTGTACAGGTATTTTACTGTGTATGTGTTCATGTGAACCGCACAACTTATATCTCCTACCCCACTTACTTTTTGGTAACCCTATGTTTATTCTGAAAGTCGGAGAGTGTGTTTCTGTTTAGTGAACTACTTCAGTTGTATGTATGTTTCCATTCCTCCTGTAAGTGATATCATATGCTCTGGATCCTCCTCTGTCTGACTGACTTCACTCAGTGTTTGGGCATCCCAGGTCTATCCATGTTGCTTCTGATGGCATTATTTCATTCCTTTTCCTGGCTGAGTAACAGTCCGTTGTAAACACGTACGACCTCCTCTCAATGTATTCAGCACTCACTGGGCTGCTTGTTTTCGTGTCCTGGAGTTTGTAAATAGTGCCGCAATGAAAGCTGGGGTGCTTGTGTCTTTATGAATTATAGATTTTCCCGAATAACGCCCAGGAGTGGGACTGCAGATGTGTAGGGTCACTTTCTCTTTAGTTTTCTAAGAACTGGGATACAGTGCTTTCTAGTGGCATTTACCAATGTACAGTTCCACTTAGCGAGGGGGAAGGTTCCCTTTTCTCCACACTCCTTCCCCATCGATTGTTTGTGGACTTTCTGATGCTGGCCATACTGCCTGCTGCGAGATGATGCCACTTTATAATTTTGATATGCATTTCTCGAATAAGCAGCGATTTTCCAGTTCCTGTAGTGGTCGGGGTTTGTTTTTTGAAACAGTGTGAGTAAACATTCCCTTTTGAAATTTGGCGTCTTGAAAGTCTGTGTTTCGAATTTTTTTTCGGTTAGCTAACCCAGGTCGTTTTTGAGGACACGTGTCATTAAAAGCCCCACAGGCTTTGTGAATATTAGGTGCCCTGAAGCACCGGTTGTAAAGTTGTTGTTACCGAAAATGTCCACAAGGCGGCAGCATTTCTTCGTGCCCATCTCTGTTTCCTCAGCAACCAAAAGCTTTAGGAAGAGTCATCTTCCTGGGCTGTGAATTAGAGGGGAAGGTTCCAGAGGCAACACCGAAGGGCTTGTGTGTCAGTATCTCTTCCCTGTTAAGCTTCACGCCCCCGAAATTCCGAACTCTGGCTAAACCTGTGGGTGCTGCGGCGTGTAGGTGGGGTGACACCTGGCAAGGAGGCTGGATGTGGGAAGCCCACCACCAGCAGCCACGGAGGCTCGGTCACTTTTTGAATCTCCTGCAGCCTAGATGGTCCCCCATGGTTTGGGTGTACTTGGATTCCTTTTAGCACTAGAAAGGCCCCCCTAGATTCTGAAGTTTTGGTTCCCCCCAGAAAGGAAGAGACACTACAGCTTTAAGGGGGTGCATTTGCAGGCACATCCTCCTCACGTCTCTCCGCTCGACCTCAGTGCACCCCTGGGACCCCAGGCTGCTCAGACTGCGGGGATTTGACACCAGCACATATCACCGAGGCCCGAGGCGAAAAGCATACCCATTGCTTTCCTTTTCCTTTCTTTTTCAGCTTAATTCTGATGGTATATTGCACTAGAGTTGATTTCCAAAGTGGGGTTTGGTTTAGGTGTACAGCAAGCTGATTCAACTACACGTATAATATATCTAGTGTTTTTCGGCTTCCTTTTCCATATAGGTTATTGCAGAATGTTGAGCAGAGGTCCTGGTGTTGTACAGTAGTCCTTGTGGAGTGCGTGTTATATATATATGTATATAGGTATTTTACTGTGTATGTGTTCATATGAACCACCCAACTTATATCTCCTACCCCACTTTTTGGTAACCCTAGGTTTATTCTGAAAGCCGGAGAGTCTGTTTCTGTTTAGGAAACTAGTTCAGTTGTATGTATGTTTCCATTCATCCTGTAAGTGATATCATATGCTATGGGTCCTCCTCTGTCTGACTGACTTCACTCAGTGTTTGGGCATCCCAGGTCCATCCATGTTGCTTCTGATGGCATTATTTCATTCCTTTTCCTGGCTAAGTAACAGTTCCTTGTATACACTTACCACGTCCTCTTTATGTATTCAGCACTCGGTGGGCTACTTGTTCTTGTGTCCTGGCATTTGTAAATAGTGCCGCAATGAACGTTGGGGTGCTTGTGTCTTTAAGAATTATGGATTTTCCTGAATAACGCCCAGGAGTGGGACTGCAGATGTATAGGGTCACTCTCTCTTTAGTTTCCTAAGAACAGGAATACACTGCTTTCTAGTGGCAGTTACCAATATACAGTTCCAATCACCGAGTGGGAAGGTTCCCTTTTCTCCACACTCATTCCCCATCGATTGTTTGTAGACTTTCTGATGCTGGCCATACTGCCTGCTGCGAGATGATGCCGCTTTATACTTTTGATATGCATTTCTCGAATAAGCAGTGATTTTGCAGTTCCTGTCGTGGTCGGGTTTTTTTTTTTTTAACAGAGTGAGTAAACATTCCCTTTTGAAATTGGGCTTCTTGAAAGTCTGTGTGTTTCGAATTATTTTTCGGTTACCTAATCCAGGTTGTTTTTGAGGACACGTGTCATTAAAAGCCCCACAGGCTTTGTGAATATTAGGTGCCCCGAAGCACCAGTTGTATAGTTGTTATTTCCGAAAATGTCCACAAGGCGGCAGCATTTCTTCGTGCCCACCTCTGTTTCCTCAGCAACCAAAAGCTTTAGGAAGAGTCATCTTCCTGGGCTGTGAATTAGAGGGGAAGGTGCCAGAGGCAACACCGAAGGGCTTGTGTGTCCCTATCTCTTCCCTGTTAAGCTTCACGCCCCTGAAGTTCCAAACTCTGGCTAAACCTGTGGGTGCTGAGTTATGTAGGTAGGGTGACACCTGGCAAGTTGGCTGGATATGGGAAGCCCACCAGCAGCAGCCACGGAGGCTCGGTCACTTTTTGAATCTCCTGCAGCCTAGATGGTCCCCCATGGTTTGGGTGTACTTGGATTCCTTTTAGCACTAGAAAGGCCCCCCTAGATTCTGAAGTTTTGGTTCCCCCCAGAAAGGAAGAGACACTACAGCTTTAAGGGGGTGCATTTGCAGGCACATCCTCCTCACGTCTCTCCGCTCGACCTCAGTGCACCCTTGGGACCCCAGGCTGCTCAGACTGCGGGGATTTGACACCGGCACATATCACCGAGGCCCGAGGCGAAAAGCATACCCATTGCTTTCCTTTTACTTTCTTTTTCAGCTTAATTCTGATGGTATGTTGCCCTAGAGTTGATTTCCAAAGTGGGATTTAGTTTAGGTGTACAGCAAACTGATTCAACTGCACATATAATATATCTAGTGTTTTTCGTGTTCCTTTTCCCTATAGGTTACTGCAGAAAGTTGAGTTGAGGTCCTGGTGTTGTACAGTAGTCCTTGTGGAGTGCCTGTTTTATATATATGTTTACAGGTATTTTACTGTGTATGTGTTCATATGAACCACCCAACTTATATCTCCTACCCCACTTTTTGGTAACCCTAGGTTTATTCTGAAAGTCGGAGAGTCTGTTTCTGTTTAGGAAACGAGTTCAGTTGTATGTATGTTTCCATTCATCCTGTAAGTGATATCATATGCTCTGGATCCTCCTCTGTCTGAATGACTTCACTCAGTGTTGGGGCATCCCAGGTCCATCCATGTTGCTTCTGATGGCATTATTTCATTCTTTTTCCTGGCTGAGTAACAGTCCCTTGTATACATGTACAACCTCTTCTTTATGTATTCAGCACTCGCTGGGCTGCTTGTTTTTGTGTCCCGGAGTTTGTAAATAGTGCCGCAATGAACGTTGGGATGCTTGTGTCTTTAAGAATTATGGATTTTGCCGAATAACGCCCAGGAGTGGGACTGCAGATGTATAGGGTCACTCTCTCTTTAGTTTCCTAAGAACAGGAATACACTGCTTTCTAGTGGCAGTTACCAATATACAGTTCCAGTCACCGAGTGGGAAGGTTCCCTTTTCTGCACACTCATTCCCCGTCGATTGTTTGTAGACTTTCTGATGCTGGCCATACTGCCTGCTGCGAGATGATGCCGCTTTATACTTTTGATATGCATTTCTCGAATAAGCAGTGATTTTGCAGTTCCTGTCGTGGTCGGTTTTTTTTTTTTAAACAGAGTGAGTAAACATTCCCTTTTGAAATTGGGCTTCTTGAAAGTCTGTGTGTTTCGAATTATTTTTCGGTTACCTAATCCAGGTTGTTTTTGAAGACACGTGTCATTAAAAGCCCCACAGGCTTTGTGAATATTAGGTGCCCCGAAGCACCAGTTGTATAGTTGTTATTTCCGAAAATGTCCACAAGGCGGCAGCATTTCTTCGTGCCCATCTCTGTTTCCTCAGCAACCAAAAGCTTTAGGAAGAGTCATCTTCCTGGGCTGTGAATTAGAGGGGAAGGTGCCAGAGGCAACACCGAAGGGCTTGTGTGTCTCTATCTCTTCCCTGTTAAGCTTCACGCCCCTGAAGTTCCACACTCTGGCTAAACCTGTGGGTGCTGAGTTATGTAGGTAGGGTGACACCTGGCAAGTTGGCTGGATATGGGAAGCCCACCAGCAGCAGCCACGGAGGCTCGGTCACTTTTTGAATCTCCTGCAGCCTAGATGGTCCCCCATGGTTTGGGTGTACTTGGATTCCTTTTAGCACTAGAAAGGCCCCCCTAGATTCTGAAGTTTTGGTTTCCCCCAGAAAGGAAGAGACACTACAGCTTTAAGGGGGTGCATTTGCAGGCACATCCTCCTCACGTCTCTCCGCTCGACCTCAGTGCACCCTTGGGACCCCAGGCTGCTCAGACTGCGGGGATTTGACACCGGCACATATCACCGAGGCCCGAGGCGAAAAGCATACCCATTACTTTCCTTTTCCTTTCTTTTTCAGCTTAATTCTGATGGTATATTGCACTAGAGTTGATTTCCAAAGTGGGGTTTGGTTTAGGTGTACAGCAAGCTGATTCAACTACACATATAATATATCTAGTGTTTTTCGGCTTCCTTTTCCATATAGGTTATTGCAGAATGTTGAGCAGAGGTCCTGGTGTTGTACAGTAGTCCTTGTGGAGTGCGTGTTTTATATATATGTTTATAGGTATTTTACTGTGTATGTGTTCATATGAACCACCCAACTTATATCTCCTACCCCACTTTTTGGTAACCCTAGGTTTATTCTGAAAGCCGGAGAGTCTGTTTCTGTTTAGGAAACTAGTTCAGTTGTATGTATGTTTCCATTCATCCTGTAAGTGATATCATATGCTATGGGTCCTCCTCTGTCTGACTGACTTCACTCAGTGTTTGGGCATCCCAGGTCCATCCATGTTGCTTCTGATGGCATTATTTCATTCCTTTTCCTGGCTAAGTAACAGTTCCTTGTATACACTTACCACGTCCTCTTTATGTATTCAGCACTCGGTGGGCTACTTGTTCTTGTGTCCTGGCATTTGTAAATAGTGCCGCAATGAACGTTGGGGTGCTTGTGTCTTTAAGAATTATGGATTTTCCTGAATAACGCCCAGGAGTGGGACTGCAGATGTATAGGGTCACTCTCTCTTTAGTTTCCTAAGAACAGGAATACACTGCTTTCTAGTGGCAGTTACCAATATACAGTTCCAATCACCGAGTGGGAAGGTTCCCTTTTCTCCACACTCATTCCCCGTCGATTGTTTGTAGACTTTCTGATGCTGGCCATACTGCCTGCTGCGAGATGATGCCGCTTTATACTTTTGATATGCATTTCTCGAATAAGCAGTGATTTTGCAGTTCCTGTCGTGGTCGGGTTTTTTTTTTTTAAACAGAGTGAGTAAACATTCCCTTTTGAAATTGGGCTTCTTGAAAGTCTGTGTGTTTCGAATTATTTTTCGGTTACCTAATCCAGGTTGTTTTTGAGGACACCTGTCATTAAAAGCCCCACAGGCTTTGTGAATATTAGGTGCCCCGAAGCACCAGTTGTATAGTTGTTATTTCCGAAAATGTCCACAAGGCGGCAGCATTTCTTCGTGCCCACCTCTGTTTCCTCAGCAACCAAAAGCTTTAGGAAGAGTCATCTTCCTGGGCTGTGAATTAGAGGGGAAGGTGCCAGAGGCAACACCGAAGGGCTTGTGTGTCCCTATCTCTTCCCTGTTAAGCTTCACGCCCCTGAAGTTCCAAACTCTGGCTAAACCTGTGGGTGCTGAGTTATGTAGGTAGGGTGACACCTGGCAAGTTGGCTGGATATGGGAAGCCCACCAGCAGCAGCCACGGAGGCTCGGTCACTTTTTGAATCTCCTGCAGCCTAGATGGTCCCCCATGGTTTGGGTGTACTTGGATTCCTTTTAGCACTAGAAAGGCCCCCCTAGATTCTGAAGTTTTGGTTTCCCCCAGAAAGGAAGAGACACTACAGCTTTAAGGGGGTGCATTTGCAGGCACATCCTCCTCACGTCTCTCCGCTCGACCTCAGTGCACCCTTGGGACCCCAGGCTGCTCAGACTGCGGGGATTTGACACCGGCACATATCACCGAGGCCCGAGGCGAAAAGCGTACCCATTACTTTCCTTTTCCTTTCTTTTTCAGCTTAATTCTGATGGTATGTTGCACTAGAGTTGATTTCCAAAGTGGGGTTTGGTTTAGGTGTACAGCAAGCTGATTCAACTACACATATAATATATCTAGTGTTTTTCGGCTTCCTTTTCCATATAGGTTATTGCAGAATGTTGAGCAGAGGTCCTGGTGTTGTACAGTAGTCCTTGTGGAGTGCGTGTTATATATATATGTGTACAGGTATTTTACTGTGTATGTGTTCATGTGAACCGCACAACTTATATCTCCTACCCCACTTACTTTTTGGTAACCCTATGTTTATTCTGAAAGTCGGAGAGTGTGTTTCTGTTTAGTGAACTACTTCAGTTGTATGTATGTTTCCATTCCTCCTGTAAGTGATATCATATGCTCTGGATCCTCCTCTGTCTGACTGACTTCACTCAGTGTTTGGGCATCCCAGGTCTATCCATGTTGCTTCTGATGGCATTATTTCATTCCTTTTCCTGGCTGAGTAACAGTCCGTTGTAAACACGTACGACCTCCTCTCAATGTATTCAGCACTCACTGGGCTGCTTGTTTTCGTGTCCTGGAGTTTGTAAATAGTGCCGCAATGAAAGCTGGGGTGCTTGTGTCTTTATGAATTATAGATTTTCCCGAATAACGCCCAGGAGTGGGACTGCAGATGTGTAGGGTCACTTTCTCTTTAGTTTTCTAAGAACTGGGATACAGTGCTTTCTAGTGGCATTTACCAATGTACAGTTCCACTTAGCGAGGGGGAAGGTTCCCTTTTCTCCACACTCCTTCCCCATCGATTGTTTGTGGACTTTCTGATGCTGGCCATACTGCCTGCTGCGAGATGATGCCACTTTATAATTTTGATATGCATTTCTCGAATAAGCAGCGATTTTCCAGTTCCTGTAGTGGTCGGGGTTTGTTTTTTGAAACAGTGTGAGTAAACATTCCCTTTTGAAATTTGGCGTCTTGAAAGTCTGTGTTTCGAATTTTTTTTCGGTTAGCTAACCCAGGTCGTTTTTCAGGACACGTGTCATTAAAAGCCCCACAGGCTTTGTGAATATTAGGTGCCCTGAAGCACCGGTTGTAAAGTTGTTGTTACCGAAAATGTCCACAAGGCGGCAGCATTTCTTCGTGCCCATCTCTGTTTCCTCAGCAACCAAAAGCTTTAGGAAGAGTCATCTTCCTGGGCTGTGAATTAGAGGGGAAGGTTCCAGAGGCAACACCGAAGGGCTTGTGTGTCAGTATCTCTTCCCTGTTAAGCTTCACGCCCCCGAAATTCCGAACTCTGGCTAAACCTGTGGGTGCTGCGGCGTGTAGGTGGGGTGACACCTGGCAAGGAGGCTGGATGTGGGAAGCCCACCACCAGCAGCCACGGAGGCTCGGTCACTTTTTGAATCTCCTGCAGCCTAGATGGTCCCCCATGGTTTGGGTGTACTTGGATTCCTTTTAGCACTAGAAAGGCCCCCCTAGATTCTGAAGTTTTGGTTCCCCCCAGAAAGGAAGAGACACTACAGCTTTAAGGGGGTGCATTTGCAGGCACATCCTCCTCACGTCTCTCCGCTCGACCTCAGTGCACCCCTGGGACCCCAGGCTGCTCAGACTGCGGGGATTTGACACCAGCACATATCACCGAGGCCCGAGGCGAAAAGCATACCCATTGCTTTCCTTTTCCTTTCTTTTTCAGCTTAATTCTGATGGTATATTGCACTAGAGTTGATTTCCAAAGTGGGGTTTGGTTTAGGTGTACAGCAAGCTGATTCAACTACACGTATAATATATCTAGTGTTTTTCGGCTTCCTTTTCCATATAGGTTATTGCAGAATGTTGAGCAGAGGTCCTGGTGTTGTACAGTAGTCCTTGTGGAGTGCGTGTTATATATATATGTATATAGGTATTTTACTGTGTATGTGTTCATATGAACCACCCAACTTATATCTCCTACCCCACTTTTTGGTAACCCTAGGTTTATTCTGAAAGCCGGAGAGTCTGTTTCTGTTTAGGAAACTAGTTCAGTTGTATGTATGTTTCCATTCATCCTGTAAGTGATATCATATGCTATGGGTCCTCCTCTGTCTGACTGACTTCACTCAGTGTTTGGGCATCCCAGGTCCATCCATGTTGCTTCTGATGGCATTATTTCATTCCTTTTCCTGGCTAAGTAACAGTTCCTTGTATACACTTACCACGTCCTCTTTATGTATTCAGCACTCGGTGGGCTACTTGTTCTTGTGTCCTGGCATTTGTAAATAGTGCCGCAATGAACGTTGGGGTGCTTGTGTCTTTAAGAATTATGGATTTTCCTGAATAACGCCCAGGAGTGGGACTGCAGATGTATAGGGTCACTCTCTCTTTAGTTTCCTAAGAACAGGAATACACTGCTTTCTAGTGGCAGTTACCAATATACAGTTCCAATCACCGAGTGGGAAGGTTCCCTTTTCTCCACACTCATTCCCCATCGATTGTTTGTAGACTTTCTGATGCTGGCCATACTGCCTGCTGCGAGATGATGCCGCTTTATACTTTTGATATGCATTTCTCGAATAAGCAGTGATTTTGCAGTTCCTGTCGTGGTCGGGTTTTTTTTTTTTTAACAGAGTGAGTAAACATTCCCTTTTGAAATTGGGCTTCTTGAAAGTCTGTGTGTTTCGAATTATTTTTCGGTTACCTAATCCAGGTTGTTTTTGAGGACACGTGTCATTAAAAGCCCCACAGGCTTTGTGAATATTAGGTGCCCCGAAGCACCAGTTGTATAGTTGTTATTTCCGAAAATGTCCACAAGGCGGCAGCATTTCTTCGTGCCCACCTCTGTTTCCTCAGCAACCAAAAGCTTTAGGAAGAGTCATCTTCCTGGGCTGTGAATTAGAGGGGAAGGTGCCAGAGGCAACACCGAAGGGCTTGTGTGTCCCTATCTCTTCCCTGTTAAGCTTCACGCCCCTGAAGTTCCAAACTCTGGCTAAACCTGTGGGTGCTGAGTTATGTAGGTAGGGTGACACCTGGCAAGTTGGCTGGATATGGGAAGCCCACCAGCAGCAGCCACGGAGGCTCGGTCACTTTTTGAATCTCCTGCAGCCTAGATGGTCCCCCATGGTTTGGGTGTACTTGGATTCCTTTTAGCACTAGAAAGGCCCCCCTAGATTCTGAAGTTTTGGTTCCCCCCAGAAAGGAAGAGACACTACAGCTTTAAGGGGGTGCATTTGCAGGCACATCCTCCTCACGTCTCTCCGCTCGACCTCAGTGCACCCTTGGGACCCCAGGCTGCTCAGACTGCGGGGATTTGACACCGGCACATATCACCGAGGCCCGAGGCGAAAAGCATACCCATTGCTTTCCTTTTACTTTCTTTTTCAGCTTAATTCTGATGGTATGTTGCCCTAGAGTTGATTTCCAAAGTGGGATTTAGTTTAGGTGTACAGCAAACTGATTCAACTGCACATATAATATATCTAGTGTTTTTCGTGTTCCTTTTCCCTATAGGTTACTGCAGAAAGTTGAGTTGAGGTCCTGGTGTTGTACAGTAGTCCTTGTGGAGTGCCTGTTTTATATATATGTTTACAGGTATTTTACTGTGTATGTGTTCATATGAACCACCCAACTTATATCTCCTACCCCACTTTTTGGTAACCCTAGGTTTATTCTGAAAGTCGGAGAGTCTGTTTCTGTTTAGGAAACGAGTTCAGTTGTATGTATGTTTCCATTCATCCTGTAAGTGATATCATATGCTCTGGATCCTCCTCTGTCTGAATGACTTCACTCAGTGTTGGGGCATCCCAGGTCCATCCATGTTGCTTCTGATGGCATTATTTCATTCTTTTTCCTGGCTGAGTAACAGTCCCTTGTATACATGTACAACCTCTTCTTTATGTATTCAGCACTCGCTGGGCTGCTTGTTTTTGTGTCCCGGAGTTTGTAAATAGTGCCGCAATGAACGTTGGGATGCTTGTGTCTTTAAGAATTATGGATTTTGCCGAATAACGCCCAGGAGTGGGACTGCAGATGTATAGGGTCACTCTCTCTTTAGTTTCCTAAGAACAGGAATACACTGCTTTCTAGTGGCAGTTACCAATATACAGTTCCAGTCACCGAGTGGGAAGGTTCCCTTTTCTCCACACTCATTCCCCATCGATTGTTTGTAGACTTTCTGATGCTGGCCATACTGCCTGCTCCGAGATGATGCCGCTTTATACTTTTGATATGCATTTCTCGAATAAGCAGTGATTTTGCAGTTCCTGTCGTGGTCGGGTTTTTTTTTTTTAAACAGAGTGAGTAAATATTCCCTTTTGAAATTGGGCTTCTTGAAAGTCTGTGTGTTTCGAATTATTTTTCGGTTACCTAATCCAGGTTGTTTTTGAAGACACGTGTCATTAAAAGCCCCACAGGCTTTGTGAATATTAGGTGCCCCGAAGCACCAGTTGTATAGTTGTTATTTCCGAAAATGTCCACAAGGCGGCAGCATTTCTTCGTGCCCATCTCTGTTTCCTCAGCAACCAAAAGCTTTAGGAAGAGTCATCTTCCTGGGCTGTGAATTAGAGGGGAAGGTGCCAGAGGCAACACCGAAGGGCTTGTGTGTCCCTATCTCTTCCCTGTTAAGCTTCACGCCCCTGAAGTTCCAAACTCTGGCTAAACCTGTGGGTGCTGAGTTATGTAGGTAGGGTGACACCTGGCAAGGAGGCTGGATGTGGGAAGCCCACCAGCAGCAGCCACGGAGGCTCGGTCACTTTTTGAATCTCCTGCAGCCTAGATGGTCCCCCATGGTTTGGGTGTACTTGGATTCCTTTTAGCACTAGAAAGGCCCCCCTAGATTCTGAAGTTTTGGTTTCCCCCAGAAAGGAAGAGACACTACAGCTTTAAGGGGGTGCATTTGCAGGCACATCCTCCTCACGTCTCTCCGCTCGACCTCAGTGCACCCTTGGGACCCCAGGCTGCTCAGACTGCGGGGATTTGACACCGGCACATATCACCGAGGCCCGAGGCGAAAAGCATACCCATTGCTTTCCTTTTACTTTCTTTTTCAGCTTAATTCTGATGGTATGTTGCCCTAGAGTTGATTTCCAAAGTGGGGTTTGGTTTAGGTGTACAGCAAGCTGATTCAACTACACATATAATATATCTAGTGTTTTTCGGCTTCCTTTTCCATATAGGTTATTGCAGAATGTTGAGCAGAGGTCCTGGTGTTGTTCAGTAGTCCTTGTGGAGTGCGTGTTATATATATATGTTTATAGGTATTTTACTGTGTATGTGTTCATGTGAACCGCACAACTTATATCTCCTACCCCACTTACTTTTTGGTAACCCTATGTTTATTCTGAAAGTCGGAGAGTGTGTTTCTGTTTAGTGAACTACTTCAGTTGTATGTATGTTTCCATTCCTCCTGTAAGTGATATCATATGCTCTGGATCCTCCTCTGTCTGACTGACTTCACTCAGTGTTTGGGCATCCCAGGTCTATCCATGTTGCTTCTGATGGCATTATTTCATTCCTTTTCCTGGCTGAGTAACAGTCTGTTGTAAACACGTACGACCTCCTCTCAATGTATTCAGCACTCACTGGGCTGCTTGTTTTCGTGTCCTGGAGTTTGTAAATAGTGCCGCAATGAAAGCTGGGGTGCTTGTGTCTTTATGAATTATAGATGTTCCCGAAAAACGCCCAGGAGTGGGACTGCAGATGTGTCGGGTCACTCTCTCTTTAGTTTTCTAAAAACTGGGATACAGTGCTGTCTAGTGGCATTTACCAATGTACAGTTCCACTTAGCGAGGGGGAAGGTTCCCTTTTCTCCACACTCCTTCCCCATCGATTGTTTGTGCACTTTCTGATGCTGGCCATACTGCCTGCTGCGAGATGATGCCACTTTATAATTTTGATATGCATTTCTCGAATAAGCAGCGATTTTCCAGTTCCTGTAGTGGTCGGGGTTTGTTTTTTTAAACAGTGTGAGTAAACATTCCCTTTTGAAATTTGGCGTCTTGAAAGTCTGTGTTTCGAATTTTTTTTCGGTTAGCTAACCCAGGTCGTTTTTCAGGACACGTGTCATTAAAAGCCCCACAGGCTTTGTGAATATTAGGTGCCCTGAAGCACCTGTTGTAAAGTTGTTGTTACCGAAAATGTCCACAAGGCGGCAGCATTTCTTCGTGCCCATCTCTGTTTCCTCAGCAACCAAAAGCTTTAGGAAGAGTCATCTTCCTGGGCTGTGAATTAGAGGGGAAGGTTCCAGAGGCAACACCGAAGGGCTTGTGTGTCAGTATCTCTTCCCTGTTAAGCTTCACGCCCCCGAAATTCCGAACTCTGGCTAAACCTGTGGGTGCTGCGGCGTGTAGGTGGGGTGACACCTGGCAAGGAGGCTGGATGTGGGAAGCCCACCACCAGCAGCCACGGAGGCTCGGTCACTTTTTGAATCTCCTGCAGCCTAGATGGTCCCCCATGGTTTGGGTGTACTTGGATTCCTTTTAGCACTAGAAAGGCCCCCCTAGATTCTGAAGTTTTGGTTCCCCCCAGAAAGGAAGAGACACTACAGCTTTAAGGGGGTGCATTTGCAGGCACATCCTCCTCACGTCTCTCCGCTCGACCTCAGTGCACCCTTGGGACCCCAGGCTGCTCAGACTGCGGGGATTTGACACCGGCACATATCACCGAGGCCCGAGGCGAAAAGCATACCCATTGCTTTCCTTTTACTTTCTTTTTCAGCTTAATTCTGATGGTATGTTGCCCTAGAGTTGATTTCCAAAGTGGGATTTAGTTTAGGTGTACAGCAAACTGATTCAACTGCACATATAATATATCTAGTGTTTTTCGTGTTCCTTTTCCCTATAGGTTACTGCAGAAAGTTGAGTTGAGGTCCTGGTGTTGTACAGTAGTCCTTGTGGAGTGCGTGTTTTATATATATGTTTACAGGTATTTTACTGTGTATGTGTTCATATGAACCACCTAACTTATATCTCCTACCCCACTTTTTGGTAACCCTAGGTTTATTCTGAAAGTCGGAGAGTCTGTTTCTGTTTAGGAAACGAGTTCAGTTGTATGTATATTTCCATTCATCCTGTAAGTGATATCATATGCTCTGGATCCTCCTCTGTCTGACTGACTTCACTCAGTGTTGGGGCATCCCAGGTCCATCCATGTTGCTTCTGATGGCATTATTTCATTCTTTTTCCTGGCTGAGTAACAGTCCCTTGTATACATGTACAACCTCTTCTTTATGTATTCAGCACTCGCTGGGCTGCTTGTTTTTGTGTCCCGGAGTTTGTAAATAGTGCCGCAATGAACGTTGGGATGCTTGTGTCTTTAAGAATTATGGATTTTGCCGAATAACGCCCAGGAGTGGGACTGCAGATGTATAGGGTCACTCTCTCTTTAGTTTCCTAAGAACAGGAATACACTGCTTTCTAGTGGCAGTTACCAATATACAGTTCCAGTCACCGAGTGGGAAGGTTCCCTTTTCTGCACACTCATTCCCCGTCGATTGTTTGTAGACTTTCTGATGCTGGCCATACTGCCTGCTGCGAGATGATGCCGCTTTATACTTTTGATATGCATTTCTCGAATAAGCAGTGATTTTGCAGTTCCTGTCGTGGTCGGTTTTTTTTTTTTTAAACAGAGTGAGTAAACATTCCCTTTTGAAATTGGGCTTCTTGAAAGTCTGTGTGTTTCGAATTATTTTTCGGTTACCTAATCCAGGTTGTTTTTGAAGACACGTGTCATTAAAAGCCCCACAGGCTTTGTGAATATTAGGTGCCCCGAAGCACCAGTTGTATAGTTGTTATTTCCGAAAATGTCCACAAGGCGGCAGCATTTCTTCGTGCCCATCTCTGTTTCCTCAGCAACCAAAAGCTTTAGGAAGAGTCATCTTCCTGGGCTGTGAATTAGAGGGGAAGGTGCCAGAGGCAACACCGAAGGGCTTGTGTGTCCCTATCTCTTCCCTGTTAAGCTTCACGCCCCTGAAGTTCCAAACTCTGGCTAAACCTGTGGGTGCTGAGTTATGTAGGTAGGGTGACACCTGGCAACGAGGCTGGATGTGGTAAGCCCACCAGCAGCAGCCACGGAGGCTCGGTCACTTTTTGAATCTCCTGCAGCCTAGATGGTCCCCCATGGTTTGGGTGTACTTGGATTCCTTTTAGCACTAGAAAGGCCCCCCTAGATTCTGAAGTTTTGGTTTCCCCCAGAAAGGAAGAGACACTACAGCTTTAAGGGGGTGCATTTGCAGGCACATCCTCCTCACGTCTCTCCGCTCGACCTCAGTGCACCCTTGGGACCCCAGGCTGCTCAGACTGCGGGGATTTGACACCGGCACATATCACCGAGGCCCGAGGCGAAAAGCATACCCATTGCTTTCCTTTTACTTTCTTTTTCAGCTTAATTCTGATGGTATGTTGCCCTAGAGTTGATTTCCAAAGTGGGGTTTGGTTTAGGTGTACAGCAAGCTGATTCAACTACACATATAATATATCTAGTGTTTTTCGGCTTCCTTTTCCATATAGGTTATTGCAGAATGTTGAGCAGAGGTCCTGGTGTTGTTCAGTAGTCCTTGTGGAGTGCGTGTTATATATATATGTTTATAGGTATTTTACTGTGTATGTGTTCATGTGAACCGCACAACTTATATCTCCTACCCCACTTACTTTTTGGTAACCCTATGTTTATTCTGAAAGTCGGAGAGTGTGTTTCTGTTTAGTGAACTACTTCAGTTGTATGTATGTTTCCATTCCTCCTGTAAGTGATATCATATGCTCTGGATCCTCCTCTGTCTGACTGACTTCACTCAGTGTTTGGGCATCCCAGGTCTATCCATGTTGCTTCTGATGGCATTATTTCATTCCTTTTCCTGGCTGAGTAACAGTCCGTTGTAAACACGTACGACCTCCTCTCAATGTATTCAGCACTCACTGGGCTACTTGTTTTCGTGTCCTGGAGTTTGTAAATAGTGCCGCAATGAAAGCTGGGGTGCTTGTGTCTTTATGAATTATAGATTTTCCCGAAAAACGCCCAGGAGTGGGACTGCAGATGTGTTGGGTCACTCTCTCTTTAGTTTTCTAAAAACTGGGATACAGTGCTGTCTAGTGGCATTTACCAATGTACAGTTCCACTTAGCGAGGGGGAAGGTTCCCTTTTCTCCACACTCCTTCCCCATCGATTGTTTGTGGACTTTCTGATGCTGGCCATACTGCCTGCTGCGAGATGATGCCACTTTATAATTTTGATATGCATTTCTCGAATAAGCAGCGATTTTCCAGTTCCTGTAGTGGTCGGGGTTTGTTTTTTGAAACAGTGTAAGTAAACATTCCCTTTTGAAATTTGGCGTCTTGAAAGTCTGTGTTTCGAATTTTTTTTCGGTTAGCTAACCCAGGTCGTTTTTGAGGACACGTGTCATTAAAAGCCCCACAGGCTTTGTGAATATTAGGTGCCCTGAAGCACCGGTTGTAAAGTTGTTGTTACCGAAAATGTCCACAAGGCGGCAGCATTTCTTCGTGCCCATCTCTGTTTCCTCAGCAACCAAAAGCTTTAGGAAGAGTCATCTTCCTGAGCTGTGAATTAGAGGGGAAGGTTCCAGAGGCAACACCGAAGGGCTTGTGTGTCAGTATCTCTTCCCTGTTAAGCTTCACGCCCCCGAAATTCCGAACTCTGGCTAAACCTGTGGGTGCTGCGGCGTGTAGGTGGGGTGACACCTGGCAAGGAGGCTGGATGTGGGAAGCCCACCACCAGCAGCCACGGAGGCTCGGTCACTTTTTGAATCTCCTGCAGCCTAGATGGTCCCCCATGGTTTGGGTGTACTTGGATTCCTTTTAGCACTAGAAAGGCCCCCCTAGATTCTGAAGTTTTGGTTCCCCCCAGAAAGGAAGAGACACTACAGCTTTAAGGGGGTGAATTTGCAGGCACATCCTCCTCACGTCTCTCCGCTCGACCTCAGTGCACCCCTGGGACCCCAGGCTGCTCAGACTGCGGGGATTTGACACCAGCACATATCACCGAGGCCCGAGGCGAAAAGCATACCCATTGCTTTCCTTTTCCTTTCTTTTTCAGCTTAATTCTGATGGTATATTGCACTAGAGTTGATTTCCAAAGTGGGGTTTGGTTTAGGTGTACAGCAAGCTGATTCAACTACACATATAATATATCTAGTGTTTTTCGGCTTCCTTTTCCATATAGGTTATTGCAGAATGTTGAGCAGAGGTCCTGGTGTTGTACAGTAGTCCTTGTGGAGTGCGTGTTTTATATGTATGTGTATAGGTATTTTACTGTGTATGTGTTCATATGAACCACCCAACTTATATCTCCTACCCCACTTTTTGGTAACCCTAGGTTTATTCTGAAAGCCGGAGAGTCTGTTTCTGTTTAGGAAACTAGTTCAGTTGTATATATGTTTCCATTCATCCTGTAAGTGATATCATATGCTATGGGTCCTCCTCTGTCTGACTGACTTCACTCAGTGTTTGGGCATCCCGGTCCATCCATGTTGCTTCTGATGGCATTATTTCATTCCTTTTCCTGGCTAACTAACAGTTCCTTGTATACACTTACCACGTCCTCTTTATGTATTCAGCACTCGGTGGGCTACTTGTTCTTGTGTCCTGGCATTTGTAAATAGTGCCGCAATGAACGTTGGGGTGCTTGTGTCTTTAAGAATTATGGATTTTCCTGAATAACGCCCAGGAGTGGGACTGCAGATGTATAGGGTCACTCTCTCTTTAGTTTCCTAAGAACAGGAATACACTGCTTTCTAGTGGCAGTTACCAATATACAGTTCCAATCACCGAGTGGGAAGGTTCCCTTTTCTCCACACTCATTCCCCATCGATTGTTTGTAGACTTTCTGATGCTGGCCATACTGCCTGCTGCGAGATGATGCCGCTTTATACTTTTGATATGCATTTCTCGAATAAGCAGTGATTTTGCAGTTCCTGTCGTGGTCGGGTTTTTTTTTTTTTAAACAGAGTGAGTAAACATTCCCTTTTGAAATTGGGCTTCTTGAAAGTCTGTGTGTTTCGAATTATTTTTCGGTTACCTAATCCAGGTTGTTTTTGAGGACACGTGTCATTAAAAGCCCCACAGGCTTTGTGAATATTAGGTGCCCCGAAGCACCAGTTGTATAGTTGTTATTTCCGAAAATGTCCACAAGGCGGCAGCATTTCTTCGTGCCCACCTCTGTTTCCTCAGCAACCAAAAGCTTTAGGAAGAGTCATCTTCCTGGGCTGTGAATTAGAGGGGAAGGTGCCAGAGGCAACACCGAAGGGCTTGTGTGTCCCTATCTCTTCCCTGTTAAGCTTCACGCCCCTGAAGTTCCAAACTCTGGCTAAACCTGTGGGTGCTGAGTTATGTAGGTAGGGTGACACCTGGCAAGTTGGCTGGATATGGGAAGCCCACCAGCAGCAGCCACGGAGGCTCGGTCACTTTTTGAATCTCCTGCAGCCTAGATGGTCCCCCATGGTTTGGGTGTACTTGGATTCCTTTTAGCACTAGAAAGGCCCCCCTAGATTCTGAAGTTTTGGTTTCCCCCAGAAAGGAAGAGACACTACAGCTTTAAGGGGGTGCATTTGCAGGCACATCCTCCTCACGTCTCTCCGCTCGACCTCAGTGCACCCTTGGGACCCCAGGCTGCTCAGACTGCGGGGATTTGACACCGGCACATATCACCGAGGCCCAAGGCGAAAAGCATACCCATTGCTTTCCTTTTACTTTCTTTTTCAGCTTAATTCTGATGGTATGTTGCCCTAGAGTTGATTTCCAAAGTGGGATTTAGTTTAGGTGTACAGCAAACTGATTCAACTGCACATATAATATATCTAGTGTTTCTCGTGTTCCTTTTCCCTATAGGTTACTGCAGAAAGTTGAGTTGAGGTCCTGGTGTTGTACAGTAGTCCTTGTGGAGTGCGTGTTTTATATATATGTTTACAGGTATTTTACTGTGTATGTGTTCATATGAACCACCCAACTTATATCTCCTACCCCACTTTTTGGTAACCCTAGGTTTATTCTGAAAGTCGGAGAGTCTGTTTCTGTTTAGGAAACGAGTTCAGTTGTATGTATGTTTCCATTCATCCTGTAAGTGATATCATATGCTCTGGATCCTCCTCTGTCTGACTGACTTCACTCAGTGTTGGGGCATCCCAGGTCCATCCATGTTGCTTCTGATGGCATTATTTCATTCTTTTTCCTGGCTGAGTAACAGTCCCTTGTATACATGTACAACCTCTTCTTTATGTATTCAGCACTCACTGGGCTGCTTGTTTTTGTGTCCCGGAGTTTGTAAATAGTGCCGCAATGAACGTTGGGATGCTTGTGTCTTTAAGAATTATAGATTTTGCCGAATAACGCCCAGGAGTGGGACTGCAGATGTATAGGGTCACTCTCTCTTTAGTTTCCTAAGAACAGGAATACACTGCTTTCTAGTGGCAGTTACCAATATACAGTTCCAGTCACCGAGTGGGAAGGTTCCCTTTTCTCCACACTCATTCCCCATCGATTGTTTGTAGACTTTCTGATGCTGGCCATACTGCCTGCTGCGAGATGATGCCGCTTTATACTTTTGATATGCATTTCTCGAATAAGCAGTGATTTTGCAGTTCCTGTCGTGGTCGGGTTTTTTTTTTTTTAACAGAGTGAGTAAACATTCCCTTTTGAAATTGGGCTTCTTGAAAGTCTGTGTGTTTCGAATTATTTTTCGGTTACCTAATCCAGGTTGTTTTTGAGGACACGTGTCATTAAAAGCCCCACAGGCTTTGTGAATATTAGGTGCCCCGAAGCACCAGTTGTATAGTTGTTATTTCCGAAAATGTCCACAAGGCGGCAGCATTTCTTCGTGCCCACCTCTGTTTCCTCAGCAACCAAAAGCTTTAGGAAGAGTCATCTTCCTGGGCTGTGAATTAGAGGTGAAGGTGCCAGAGGCAACACCGAAGGGCTTGTGTGTCCCTATCTCTTCCCTGTTAAGCTTCACGCCCCTGAAGTTCCAAACTCTGGCTAAACCTGTGGGTGCTGAGTTATGTAGGTAGGGTGACACCTGGCAAGGAGGCTGGATGTGGGAAGCCCACCAGCAGCAGCCACGGAGGCTCGGTCACTTTTTGAATCTCCTGCAGCCTAGATGGTCCCCCATGGTTTGGGTGTACTTGGATTCCTTTTAGCACTAGAAAGGCCCCCCTAGATTCTGAAGTTTTGGTTTCCCCCAGAAAGGAAGAGACACTACAGCTTTAAGGGGGTGCATTTGCAGGCACATCCTCCTCACGTCTCTCCGCTCGACCTCAGTGCACCCTTGGGACCCCAGGCTGCTCAGACTGCGGGGATTTGACACCGGCACATATCACCGAGGCCCGAGGCGAAAAGCGTACCCATTACTTTCCTTTTCCTTTCTTTTTCAGCTTAATTCTGATGGTATGTTGCACTAGAGTTGATTTCCAAAGTGGGGTTTGGTTTAGGTGTACAGCAAGCTGATTCAACTACACATATAATATATCTAGTGTTTTTCGGCTTCCTTTTCCATATAGGTTATTGCAGAATGTTGAGCAGAGGTCCTGGTGTTGTACAGTAGTCCTTGTGGAGTGCGTGTTATATATATATGTGTACAGGTATTTTACTGTGTATGTGTTCATGTGAACCGCACAACTTATATCTCCTACCCCACTTACTTTTTGGTAACCCTATGTTTATTCTGAAAGTCGGAGAGTGTGTTTCTGTTTAGTGAACTACTTCAGTTGTATGTATGTTTCCATTCCTCCTGTAAGTGATATCATATGCTCTGGATCCTCCTCTGTCTGACTGACTTCACTCAGTGTTTGGGCATCCCAGGTCTATCCATGTTGCTTCTGATGGCATTATTTCATTCCTTTTCCTGGCTGAGTAACAGTCCGTTGTAAACACGTACGACCTCCTCTCAATGTATTCAGCACTCACTGGGCTGCTTGTTTTCGTGTCCTGGAGTTTGTAAATAGTGCCGCAATGAAAGCTGGGGTGCTTGTGTCTTTATGAATTATAGATTTTCCCGAATAACGCCCAGGAGTGGGACTGCAGATGTGTAGGGTCACTTTCTCTTTAGTTTTCTAAGAACTGGGATACAGTGCTTTCTAGTGGCATTTACCAATGTACAGTTCCACTTAGCGAGGGGGAAGGTTCCCTTTTCTCCACACTCCTTCCCCATCGATTGTTTGTGGACTTTCTGATGCTGGCCATACTGCCTGCTGCGAGATGATGCCAGTTTATAATTTTGATATGCATTTCTCGAATAAGCAGCGATTTTCCAGTTCCTGTAGTGGTCGGTGTTTGTTTTTTTTAAACAGTGTGAGTAAACATTCCCTTTTGAAATTTGGCGTCTTGAAAGTCTGTGTTTCGAATTTTTTTTCGGTTAGCTAACCCAGGTCGTTTTTGAGGACACGTGTCATTAAAAGCCCCACAGGCTTTGTGAATATTAGGTGCCCTGAAGCACCGGTTGTAAAGTTGTTGTTACCGAAAATGTCCACAAGGCGGCAGCATTTCTTCGTGCCCATCTCTGTTTCCTCAGCAACCAAAAGCTTTAGGAAGAGTCATCTTCCTGGGCTGTGAATTAGAGGGGAAGGTTCCAGAGGCAACACCGAAGGGCTTGTGTGTCAGTATCTCTTCCCTGTTAAGCTTCACGCCCCCGAAATTCCGAACTCTGGCTAAACCTGTGGGTGCTGCGGCGTGTAGGTGGGGTGACACCTGGCAAGGAGGCTGGATGTGGGAAGCCCACCAGCAGCAGCCACGGAGGCTCGGTCACTTTTTGAATCTCCTGCAGCCTAGATGGTCCCCCATGGTTTGGGTGTACTTGGATTCCTTTTAGCACTAGAAAGGCCCCCCTAGATTCTGAAGTTTTGGTTCCCCCCAGAAAGGAAGAGACACTACAGCTTTAAGGGGGTGCATTTGCAGGCACATCCTCCTCACGTCTCTCCGCTCGACCTCAGTGCACCCTTGGGACCCCAGGCTGCTCAGACTGCAGGGATTTGACACCGGCACATATCACCGAGGCCCGAGGCGAAAAGCATACCCATTGCTTTCCTTTTACTTTCTTTTTCAGCTTAATTCTGATGGTATGTTGCCCTAGAGTTGATTTCCAAAGTGGGATTTAGTTTAGGTGTACAGCAAACTGATTCAACTGCACATATAATATATCTAGTGTTTTTCGTGTTCCTTTTCCCTATAGGTTACTGCAGAAAGTTGAGTTGAGGTCCTGGTGTTGTACAGTAGTCCTTGTGGAGTGCGTGTTTTATATATATGTTTACAGGTATTTTACTGTGTATGTGTTCATATGAACCACCTAACTTATATCTCCTACCCCACTTTTTGGTAACCCTAGGTTTATTCTGAAAGTCGGAGAGTCTGTTTCTGTTTAGGAAACGAGTTCAGTTGTATGTATATTTCCATTCATCCTGTAAGTGATATCATATGCTCTGGATCCTCCTCTGTCTGACTGACTTCACTCAGTGTTGGGGCATCCCAGGTCCATCCATGTTGCTTCTGATGGCATTATTTCATTCTTTTTCCTGGCTGAGTAACAGTCCCTTGTATACATGTACAACCTCTTCTTTATGTATTCAGCACTCGCTGGGCTGCTTGTTTTTGTGTCCCGGAGTTTGTAAATAGTGCCGCAATGAACGTTGGGATGCTTGTGTCTTTAAGAATTATGGATTTTGCCGAATAACGCCCAGGAGTGGGACTGCAGATGTATAGGGTCACTCTCTCTTTAGTTTCCTAAGAACAGGAATACACTGCTTTCTAGTGGCAGTTACCAATATACAGTTCCAGTCACCAAGGGGGAAGGTTCCCTTTTCTCCACACTCATTCCCCGTCGATTGTTTGTAGACTTTCTGATGCTGGCCATACTGCCTGCTGCGAGATGATGCCGCTTTATACTTTTGATATGCATTTCTCGAATAAGCAGTGATTTTGCAGTTCCTGTCGTGGTCGGTTTTTTTTTTTTTAAACAGAGTGAGTAAACATTCCCTTTTGAAATTGGGCTTCTTGAGAGTCTGTGTGTTTCGAATTATTTTTCGGTTACCTAATCCAGGTTGTTTTTGAAGACACGTGTCATTAAAAGCCCCACAGGCTTTGTGAATATTAGGTGCCCCGAAGCACCAGTTGTATAGTTGTTATTTCCGAAAATGTCCACAAGGCGGCAGCATTTCTTCGTGCCCATCTCTGTTTCCTCAGCAACCAAAAGCTTTAGGAAGAGTCATCTTCCTGGGCTGTGAATTAGAGGGGAAGGTGCCAGAGGCAACACCGAAGGGCTTGTGTGTCCCTATCTCTTCCCTGTTAAGCTTCACGCCCCTGAAGTTCCAAACTCTGGCTAAACCTGTGGGTGCTGAGTTATGTAGGTAGGGTGACACCTGGCAAGGAGGCTGGATGTGGGAAGCCCACCAGCAGCAGCCACGGAGGCTCGGTCACTTTTTGAATCTCCTGCAGCCTAGATGGTCCCCCATGGTTTGGGTGTACTTGGATTCCTTTTAGCACTAGAAAGGCCCCCCTAGATTCTGAAGTTTTGGTTTCCCCCAGAAAGGAAGAGACACTACAGCTTTAAGGGGGTGCATTTGCAGGCACATCCTCCTCACGTCTCTCCGCTCGACCTCAGTGCACCCTTGGGACCCCAGGCTGCTCAGACTGCGGGGATTTGACACCGGCACATATCACCGAGGCCCGAGGCGAAAAGCATACCCATTGCTTTCCTTTTACTTTCTTTTTCAGCTTAATTCTGATGGTATGTTGCCCTAGAGTTGATTTCCAAAGTGGGGTTTGGTTTAGGTGTACAGCAAGCTGATTCAACTACACATATAATATATCTAGTGTTTTTCGGCTTCCTTTTCCATATAGGTTATTGCAGAATGTTGAGCAGAGGTCCTGGTGTTGTTCAGTAGTCCTTGTGGAGTGCGTGTTATATATATATGTTTATAGGTATTTTACTGTGTATGTGTTCATGTGAACCGCACAACTTATATCTCCTACCCCACTTACTTTTTGGTAACCCTATGTTTATTCTGAAAGTCGGAGAGTGTGTTTCTGTTTAGTGAACTACTTCAGTTGTATGTATGTTTCCATTCCTCCTGTAAGTGATATCATATGCTCTGGATCCTCCTCTGTCTGACTGACTTCACTCAGTGTTTGGGCATCCCAGGTCTATCCATGTTGCTTCTGATGGCATTATTTCATTCCTTTTCCTGGCTGAGTAACAGTCTGTTGTAAACACGTACGACCTCCTCTCAATGTATTCAGCACTCACTGGGCTGCTTGTTTTCGTGTCCTGGAGTTTGTAAATAGTGCCGCAATGAAAGCTGGGGTGCTTGTGTCTTTATGAATTATAGATTTTCCCGAAAAACGCCCAGGAGTGGGACTGCAGATGTGTCGGGTCACTCTCTCTTTAGTTTTCTAAAAACTGGGATACAGTGCTGTCTAGTGGCATTTACCAATGTACAGTTCCACTTAGCGAGGGGGAAGGTTCCCTTTTCTCCACACTCCTTCCCCATCGATTGTTTGTGCACTTTCTGATGCTGGCCATACTGCCTGCTGCGAGATGATGCCACTTTATAATTTTGATATGCATTTCTCGAATAAGCAGCGATTTTCCAGTTCCTGTAGTGGTCGGGGTTTGTTTTTTTAAACAGTGTGAGTAAACATTCCCTTTTGAAATTTGGCGTCTTGAAAGTCTGTGTTTCGAATTTTTTTTCGGTTAGCTAACCCAGGTCGTTTTTGAGGACACGTGTCATTAAAAGCCCCACAGGCTTTGTGAATATTAGGTGCCCTGAAGCACCGGTTGTAAAGTTGTTGTTACCGAAAATGTCCACAAGGCGGCAGCATTTCTTCGTGCCCATCTCTGTTTCCTCAGCAACCAAAAGCTTTAGGAAGAGTCATCTTCCTGGGCTGTGAATTAGAGGGGAAGGTTCCAGAGGCAACACCGAAGGGCTTGTGTGTCAGTATCTCTTCCCTGTTAAGCTTCACGCCCCCGAAATTCCGAACTCTGGCTAAACCTGTGGGTGCTGCGGCGTGTAGGTGGGGTGACACCTGGCAAGGAGGCTGGATGTGGGAAGCCCACCACCAGCAGCCACGGAGGCTCGGTCACTTTTTGAATCTCCTGCAGCCTAGATGGTCCCCCATGGTTTGGGTGTACTTGGATTCCTTTTAGCACTAGAAAGGCCCCCCTAGATTCTGAAGTTTTGGTTCCCCCCAGAAAGGAAGAGACACTACAGCTTTAAGGGGGTGCATTTGCAGGCACATCCTCCTCACGTCTCTCCGCTCGACCTCAGTGCACCCTTGGGACCCCAGGCTGCTCAGACTGCGGGGATTTGACACCGGCACATATCACCGAGGCCCGAGGCGAAAAGCATACCCATTGCTTTCCTTTTACTTTCTTTTTCAGCTTAATTCTGATGGTATGTTGCCCTAGAGTTGATTTCCAAAGTGGGATTTAGTTTAGGTGTACAGCAAACTGATTCAACTGCACATATAATATATCTAGTGTTTTTCGTGTTCCTTTTCCCTATAGGTTACTGCAGAAAGTTGAGTTGAGGTCCTGGTGTTGTACAGTAGTCCTTGTGGAGTGCGTGTTTTATATATATGTTTACAGGTATTTTACTGTGTATGTGTTCATATGAACCACCTAACTTATATCTCCTACCCCACTTTTTGGTAACCCTAGGTTTATTCTGAAAGTCGGAGAGTCTGTTTCTGTTTAGGAAACGAGTTCAGTTGTATGTATATTTCCATTCATCCTGTAAGTGATATCATATGCTCTGGATCCTCCTCTGTCTGACTGACTTCACTCAGTGTTGGGGCATCCCAGGTCCATCCATGTTGCTTCTGATGGCATTATTTCATTCTTTTTCCTGGCTGAGTAACAGTCCCTTGTATACATGTACAACCTCTTCTTTATGTATTCAGCACTCGCTGGGCTGCTTGTTTTTGTGTCCCGGAGTTTGTAAATAGTGCCGCAATGAACGTTGGGATGCTTGTGTCTTTAAGAATTATGGATTTTGCCGAATAACGCCCAGGAGTGGGACTGCAGATGTATAGGGTCACTCTCTCTTTAGTTTCCTAAGAACAGGAATACACTGCTTTCTAGTGGCAGTTACCAATATACAGTTCCAGTCACCGAGTGGGAAGGTTCCCTTTTCTGCACACTCATTCCCCGTCGATTGTTTGTAGACTTTCTGATGCTGGCCATACTGCCTGCTGCGAGATGATGCCGCTTTATACTTTTGATATGCATTTCTCGAATAAGCAGTGATTTTGCAGTTCCTGTCGTGGTCGGTTTTTTTTTTTTAAACAGAGTGAGTAAACATTCCCTTTTGAAATTGGGCTTCTTGAAAGTCTGTGTGTTTCGAATTATTTTTCGGTTACCTAATCCAGGTTGTTTTTGAAGACACGTGTCATTAAAAGCCCCACAGGCTTTGTGAATATTAGGTGCCCCGAAGCACCAGTTGTATAGTTGTTATTTCCGAAAATGTCCACAAGGCGGCAGCATTTCTTCGTGCCCATCTCTGTTTCCTCAGCAACCAAAAGCTTTAGGAAGAGTCATCTTCCTGGGCTGTGAATTAGAGGGGAAGGTGCCAGAGGCAACACCGAAGGGCTTGTGTGTCCCTATCTCTTCCCTGTTAAGCTTCACGCCCCTGAAGTTCCAAACTCTGGCTAAACCTGTGGGTGCTGAGTTATGTAGGTAGGGTGACACCTGGCAACGAGGCTGGATGTGGTAAGCCCACCAGCAGCAGCCACGGAGGCTCGGTCACTTTTTGAATCTCCTGCAGCCTAGATGGTCCCCCATGGTTTGGGTGTACTTGGATTCCTTTTAGCACTAGAAAGGCCCCCCTAGATTCTGAAGTTTTGGTTTCCCCCAGAAAGGAAGAGACACTACAGCTTTAAGGGGGTGCATTTGCAGGCACATCCTCCTCACGTCTCTCCGCTCGACCTCAGTGCACCCTTGGGACCCCAGGCTGCTCAGACTGCGGGGATTTGACACCGGCACATATCACCGAGGCCCGAGGCGAAAAGCATACCCATTGCTTTCCTTTTACTTTCTTTTTCAGCTTAATTCTGATGGTATGTTGCCCTAGAGTTGATTTCCAAAGTGGGGTTTGGTTTAGGTGTACAGCAAGCTGATTCAACTACACATATAATATATCTAGTGTTTTTCGGCTTCCTTTTCCATATAGGTTATTGCAGAATGTTGAGCAGAGGTCCTGGTGTTGTTCAGTAGTCCTTGTGGAGTGCGTGTTATATATATATGTTTATAGGTATTTTACTGTGTATGTGTTCATGTGAACCGCACAACTTATATCTCCTACCCCACTTACTTTTTGGTAACCCTATGTTTATTCTGAAAGTCGGAGAGTGTGTTTCTGTTTAGTGAACTACTTCAGTTGTATGTATGTTTCCATTCCTCCTGTAAGTGATATCATATGCTCTGGATCCTCCTCTGTCTGACTGACTTCACTCAGTGTTTGGGCATCCCAGGTCTATCCATGTTGCTTCTGATGGCATTATTTCATTCCTTTTCCTGGCTGAGTAACAGTCTGTTGTAAACACGTACGACCTCCTCTCAATGTATTCAGCACTCACTGGGCTGCTTGTTTTCGTGTCCTGGAGTTTGTAAATAGTGCCGCAATGAAAGCTGGGGTGCTTGTGTCTTTATGAATTATAGATTTTCCCGAAAAACGCCCAGGAGTGGGACTGCAGATGTGTCGGGTCACTCTCTCTTTAGTTTTCTAAAAACTGGGATACAGTGCTGTCTAGTGGCATTTACCAATGTACAGTTCCACTTAGCGAGGGGGAAGGTTCCCTTTTCTCCACACTCCTTCCCCATCGATTGTTTGTGCACTTTCTGATGCTGGCCATACTGCCTGCTGCGAGATGATGCCACTTTATAATTTTGATATGCATTTCTCGAATAAGCAGCGATTTTCCAGTTCCTGTAGTGGTCGGGGTTTGTTTTTTTAAACAGTGTGAGTAAACATTCCCTTTTGAAATTTGGCGTCTTGAAAGTCTGTGTTTCGAATTTTTTTTCGGTTAGCTAACCCAGGTCGTTTTTGAGGACACGTGTCATTAAAAGCCCCACAGGCTTTGTGAATATTAGGTGCCCTGAAGCACCGGTTGTAAAGTTGTTGTTACCGAAAATGTCCACAAGGCGGCAGCATTTCTTCGTGCCCATCTCTGTTTCCTCAGCAACCAAAAGCTTTAGGAAGAGTCATCTTCCTGGGCTGTGAATTAGAGGGGAAGGTTCCAGAGGCAACACCGAAGGGCTTGTGTGTCAGTATCTCTTCCCTGTTAAGCTTCACGCCCCCGAAATTCCGAACTCTGGCTAAACCTGTGGGTGCTGCGGCGTGTAGGTGGGGTGACACCTGGCAAGGAGGCTGGATGTGGGAAGCCCACCACCAGCAGCCACGGAGGCTCGGTCACTTTTTGAATCTCCTGCAGCCTAGATGGTCCCCCATGGTTTGGGTGTACTTGGATTCCTTTTAGCACTAGAAAGGCCCCCCTAGATTCTGAAGTTTTGGTTCCCCCCAGAAAGGAAGAGACACTACAGCTTTAAGGGGGTGCATTTGCAGGCACATCCTCCTCACGTCTCTCCGCTCGACCTCAGTGCACCCTTGGGACCCCAGGCTGCTCAGACTGCGGGGATTTGACACCGGCACATATCACCGAGGCCCGAGGCGAAAAGCATACCCATTGCTTTCCTTTTACTTTCTTTTTCAGCTTAATTCTGATGGTATGTTGCCCTAGAGTTGATTTCCAAAGTGGGATTTAGTTTAGGTGTACAGCAAACTGATTCAACTGCACATATAATATATCTAGTGTTTTTCGTGTTCCTTTTCCCTATAGGTTACTGCAGAAAGTTGAGTTGAGGTCCTGGTGTTGTACAGTAGTCCTTGTGGAGTGCGTGTTTTATATATATGTTTACAGGTATTTTACTGTGTATGTGTTCATATGAACCACCTAACTTATATCTCCTACCCCACTTTTTGGTAACCCTAGGTTTATTCTGAAAGTCGGAGAGTCTGTTTCTGTTTAGGAAACGAGTTCAGTTGTATGTATGTTTCCATTCATCCTGTAAGTGATATCATATGCTCTGGATCCTCCTCTGTCTGACTGACTTCACTCAGTGTTGGGGCATCCCAGGTCCATCCATGTTGCTTCTGATGGCATTATTTCATTCTTTTTCCTGGCTGAGTAACAGTCCCTTGTATACATGTACAACCTCTTCTTTATGTATTCAGCACTCGCTGGGCTGCTTGTTTTTGTGTCCCGGAGTTTGTAAATAGTGCCGCAATGAACGTTGGGATGCTTGTGTCTTTAAGAATTATGGATTTTGCCGAATAACGCCCAGGAGTGGGACTGCAGATGTATAGGGTCACTCTCTCTTTAGTTTCCTAAGAACAGGAATACACTGCTTTCTAGTGGCAGTTACCAATATACAGTTCCAGTCACCGAGTGGGAAGGTTCCCTTTTCTGCACACTCATTCCCCGTCGATTGTTTGTAGACTTTCTGATGCTGGCCATACTGCCTGCTGCGAGATGATGCCGCTTTATACTTTTGATATGCATTTCTCGAATAAGCAGTGATTTTGCAGTTCCTGTCGTGGTCGGTTTTTTTTTTTTAAACAGAGTGAGTAAACATTCCCTTTTGAAATTGGGCTTCTTGAAAGTCTGTGTGTTTCGAATTATTTTTCGGTTACCTAATCCAGGTTGTTTTTGAAGACACGTGTCATTAAAAGCCCCACAGGCTTTGTGAATATTAGGTGCCCCGAAGCACCAGTTGTATAGTTGTTATTTCCGAAAATGTCCACAAGGCGGCAGCATTTCTTCGTGCCCATCTCTGTTTCCTCAGCAACCAAAAGCTTTAGGAAGAGTCATCTTCCTGGGCTGTGAATTAGAGGGGAAGGTGCCAGAGGCAACACCGAAGGGCTTGTGTGTCCCTATCTCTTCCCTGTTAAGCTTCACGCCCCTGAAGTTCCAAACTCTGGCTAAACCTGTGGGTGCTGAGTTATGTAGGTAGGGTGACACCTGGCAACGAGGCTGGATGTGGTAAGCCCACCAGCAGCAGCCACGGAGGCTCGGTCACTTTTTGAATCTCCTGCAGCCTAGATGGTCCCCCATGGTTTGGGTGTACTTGGATTCCTTTTAGCACTAGAAAGGCCCCCCTAGATTCTGAAGTTTTGGTTTCCCCCAGAAAGGAAGAGACACTACAGCTTTAAGGGGGTGCATTTGCAGGCACATCCTCCTCACGTCTCTCCGCTCGACCTCAGTGCACCCTTGGGACCCCAGGCTGCTCAGACTGCGGGGATTTGACACCGGCACATATCACCGAGGCCCGAGGCGAAAAGCATACCCATTGCTTTCCTTTTACTTTCTTTTTCAGCTTAATTCTGATGGTATGTTGCCCTAGAGTTGATTTCCAAAGTGGGGTTTGGTTTAGGTGTACAGCAAGCTGATTCAACTACACATATAATATATCTAGTGTTTTTCGGCTTCCTTTTCCATATAGGTTATTGCAGAATGTTGAGCAGAGGTCCTGGTGTTGTTCAGTAGTCCTTGTGGAGTGCGTGTTATATATATATGTTTATAGGTATTTTACTGTGTATGTGTTCATGTGAACCGCACAACTTATATCTCCTACCCCACTTACTTTTTGGTAACCCTATGTTTATTCTGAAAGTCGGAGAGTGTGTTTCTGTTTAGTGAACTACTTCAGTTGTATGTATGTTTCCATTCCTCCTGTAAGTGATATCATATGCTCTGGATCCTCCTCTGTCTGACTGACTTCACTCAGTGTTTGGGCATCCCAGGTCTATCCATGTTGCTTCTGATGGCATTATTTCATTCCTTTTCCTGGCTGAGTAACAGTCTGTTGTAAACACGTACGACCTCCTCTCAATGTATTCAGCACTCACTGGGCTGCTTGTTTTCGTGTCCTGGAGTTTGTAAATAGTGCCGCAATGAAAGCTGGGGTGCTTGTGTCTTTATGAATTATAGATTTTCCCGAAAAACGCCCAGGAGTGGGACTGCAGATGTGTCGGGTCACTCTCTCTTTAGTTTTCTAAAAACTGGGATACAGTGCTGTCTAGTGGCATTTACCAATGTACAGTTCCACTTAGCGAGGGGGAAGGTTCCCTTTTCTCCACACTCCTTCCCCATCGATTGTTTGTGCACTTTCTGATGCTGGCCATACTGCCTGCTGCGAGATGATGCCACTTTATAATTTTGATATGCATTTCTCGAATAAGCAGCGATTTTCCAGTTCCTGTAGTGGTCGGGGTTTGTTTTTTTAAACAGTGTGAGTAAACATTCCCTTTTGAAATTTGGCGTCTTGAAAGTCTGTGTTTCGAATTTTTTTTCGGTTAGCTAACCCAGGTCGTTTTTGAGGACACGTGTCATTAAAAGCCCCACAGGCTTTGTGAATATTAGGTGCCCTGAAGCACCGGTTGTAAAGTTGTTGTTACCGAAAATGTCCACAAGGCGGCAGCATTTCTTCGTGCCCATCTCTGTTTCCTCAGCAACCAAAAGCTTTAGGAAGAGTCATCTTCCTGGGCTGTGAATTAGAGGGGAAGGTTCCAGAGGCAACACCGAAGGGCTTGTGTGTCAGTATCTCTTCCCTGTTAAGCTTCACGCCCCCGAAATTCCGAACTCTGGCTAAACCTGTGGGTGCTGCGGCGTGTAGGTGGGGTGACACCTGGCAAGGAGGCTGGATGTGGGAAGCCCACCACCAGCAGCCACGGAGGCTCGGTCACTTTTTGAATCTCCTGCAGCCTAGATGGTCCCCCATGGTTTGGGTGTACTTGGATTCCTTTTAGCACTAGAAAGGCCCCCCTAGATTCTGAAGTTTTGGTTCCCCCCAGAAAGGAAGAGACACTACAGCTTTAAGGGGGTGCATTTGCAGGCACATCCTCCTCACGTCTCTCCGCTCGACCTCAGTGCACCCTTGGGACCCCAGGCTGCTCAGACTGCGGGGATTTGACACCGGCACATATCACCGAGGCCCGAGGCGAAAAGCATACCCATTGCTTTCCTTTTACTTTCTTTTTCAGCTTAATTCTGATGGTATGTTGCCCTAGAGTTGATTTCCAAAGTGGGATTTAGTTTAGGTGTACAGCAAACTGATTCAACTGCACATATAATATATCTAGTGTTTTTCGTGTTCCTTTTCCCTATAGGTTACTGCAGAAAGTTGAGTTGAGGTCCTGGTGTTGTACAGTAGTCCTTGTGGAGTGCGTGTTTTATATATATGTTTACAGGTATTTTACTGTGTATGTGTTCATATGAACCACCTAACTTATATCTCCTACCCCACTTTTTGGTAACCCTAGGTTTATTCTGAAAGTCGGAGAGTCTGTTTCTGTTTAGGAAACGAGTTCAGTTGTATGTATGTTTCCATTCATCCTGTAAGTGATATCATATGCTCTGGATCCTCCTCTGTCTGACTGACTTCACTCAGTGTTGGGGCATCCCAGGTCCATCCATGTTGCTTCTGATGGCATTATTTCATTCTTTTTCCTGGCTGAGTAACAGTCCCTTGTATACATGTACAACCTCTTCTTTATGTATTCAGCACTCGCTGGGCTGCTTGTTTTTGTGTCCCGGAGTTTGTAAATAGTGCCGCAATGAACGTTGGGATGCTTGTGTCTTTAAGAATTATGGATTTTGCCGAATAACGCCCAGGAGTGGGACTGCAGATGTATAGGGTCACTCTCTCTTTAGTTTCCTAAGAACAGGAATACACTGCTTTCTAGTGGCAGTTACCAATATACAGTTCCAGTCACCGAGTGGGAAGGTTCCCTTTTCTGCACACTCATTCCCCGTCGATTGTTTGTAGACTTTCTGATGCTGGCCATACTGCCTGCTGCGAGATGATGCCGCTTTATACTTTTGATATGCATTTCTCGAATAAGCAGTGATTTTGCAGTTCCTGTCGTGGTCGGTTTTTTTTTTTTAAACAGAGTGAGTAAACATTCCCTTTTGAAATTGGGCTTCTTGAAAGTCTGTGTGTTTCGAATTATTTTTCGGTTACCTAATCCAGGTTGTTTTTGAAGACACGTGTCATTAAAAGCCCCACAGGCTTTGTGAATATTAGGTGCCCCGAAGCACCAGTTGTATAGTTGTTATTTCCGAAAATGTCCACAAGGCGGCAGCATTTCTTCGTGCCCATCTCTGTTTCCTCAGCAACCAAAAGCTTTAGGAAGAGTCATCTTCCTGGGCTGTGAATTAGAGGGGAAGGTGCCAGAGGCAACACCGAAGGGCTTGTGTGTCCCTATCTCTTCCCTGTTAAGCTTCACGCCCCTGAAGTTCCAAACTCTGGCTAAACCTGTGGGTGCTGAGTTATGTAGGTAGGGTGACACCTGGCAACGAGGCTGGATGTGGTAAGCCCACCAGCAGCAGCCACGGAGGCTCGGTCACTTTTTGAATCTCCTGCAGCCTAGATGGTCCCCCATGGTTTGGGTGTACTTGGATTCCTTTTAGCACTAGAAAGGCCCCCCTAGATTCTGAAGTTTTGGTTTCCCCCAGAAAGGAAGAGACACTACAGCTTTAAGGGGGTGCATTTGCAGGCACATCCTCCTCACGTCTCTCCGCTCGACCTCAGTGCACCCTTGGGACCCCAGGCTGCTCAGACTGCGGGGATTTGACACCGGCACATATCACCGAGGCCCGAGGCGAAAAGCATACCCATTGCTTTCCTTTTACTTTCTTTTTCAGCTTAATTCTGATGGTATGTTGCCCTAGAGTTGATTTCCAAAGTGGGGTTTGGTTTAGGTGTACAGCAAGCTGATTCAACTACACATATAATATATCTAGTGTTTTTCGGCTTCCTTTTCCATATAGGTTATTGCAGAATGTTGAGCAGAGGTCCTGGTGTTGTTCAGTAGTCCTTGTGGAGTGCGTGTTATATATATATGTTTATAGGTATTTTACTGTGTATGTGTTCATGTGAACCGCACAACTTATATCTCCTACCCCACTTACTTTTTGGTAACCCTATGTTTATTCTGAAAGTCGGAGAGTGTGTTTCTGTTTAGTGAACTACTTCAGTTGTATGTATGTTTCCATTCCTCCTGTAAGTGATATCATATGCTCTGGATCCTCCTCTGTCTGACTGACTTCACTCAGTGTTTGGGCATCCCAGGTCTATCCATGTTGCTTCTGATGGCATTATTTCATTCCTTTTCCTGGCTGAGTAACAGTCCGTTGTAAACACGTACGACCTCCTCTCAATGTATTCAGCACTCACTGGGCTACTTGTTTTCGTGTCCTGGAGTTTGTAAATAGTGCCGCAATGAAAGCTGGGGTGCTTGTGTCTTTATGAATTATAGATTTTCCCGAAAAACGCCCAGGAGTGGGACTGCAGATGTGTTGGGTCACTCTCTCTTTAGTTTTCTAAAAACTGGGATACAGTGCTGTCTAGTGGCATTTACCAATGTACAGTTCCACTTAGCGAGGGGGAAGGTTCCCTTTTCTCCACACTCCTTCCCCATCGATTGTTTGTGGACTTTCTGATGCTGGCCATACTGCCTGCTGCGAGATGATGCCACTTTATAATTTTGATATGCATTTCTCGAATAAGCAGCGATTTTCCAGTTCCTGTAGTGGTCGGGGTTTGTTTTTTGAAACAGTGTAAGTAAACATTCCCTTTTGAAATTTGGCGTCTTGAAAGTCTGTGTTTCGAATTTTTTTTCGGTTAGCTAACCCAGGTCGTTTTTGAGGACACGTGTCATTAAAAGCCCCACAGGCTTTGTGAATATTAGGTGCCCTGAAGCACCGGTTGTAAAGTTGTTGTTACCGATAATGTCCACAAGGCGGCAGCATTTCTTCGTGCCCATCTCTGTTTCCTCAGCAACCAAAAGCTTTAGGAAGAGTCATCTTCCTGGGCTGTGAATTAGAGGGGAAGGTTCCAGAGGCAACACCGAAGGGCTTGTGTGTCAGTATCTCTTCCCTGTTAAGCTTCACGCCCCCGAAATTCCGAACTCTGGCTAAACCTGTGGGTGCTGCGGCGTGTAGGTGGGGTGACACCTGGCAAGGAGGCTGGATGTGGGAAGCCCACCACCAGCAGCCACGGAGGCTCGGTCACTTTTTGAATCTCCTGCAGCCTAGATGGTCCCCCATGGTTTGGGTGTACTTGGATTCCTTTTAGCACTAGAAAGGCCCCCCTAGATTCTGAAGTTTTGGTTCCCCCCAGAAAGGAAGAGACACTACAGCTTTAAGGGGGTGCATTTGCAGGCACATCCTCCTCACGTCTCTCCGCTCGACCTCAGTGCACCCCTGGGACCCCAGGCTGCTCAGACTGCGGGGATTTGACACCGGCACATATCACCGAGGCCCGAGGCGAAAAGCATACCCATTGCTTTCCTTTTCCTTTCTTTTTCAGCTTAATTCTGATGGTATATTGCACTAGAGTTGATTTCCAAAGTGGGGTTTGGTTTAGGTGTACAGCAAGCTGATTCAACTACACATATAATATATCTAGTGTTTTTCGGCTTCCTTTTCCATATAGGTTATTGCAGAATGTTGAGCAGAGGTCCTGGTGTTGTACAGTAGTCCTTGTGGAGTGCGTGTTATATATATATGTGTATAGGTATTTTACTGTGTATGTGTTCATATGAATCACCCAACTTATATCTCCTACCCCACTTTTTGGTAACCCTAGGTTTATTCTGAAAGCCGGAGAGTCTGTTTCTGTTTAGGAAACTAGTTCAGTTGTATGTATGTTTCCATTCATCCTGTAAGTGATAACATATGCTATGGGTCCTCCTCTGTCTGACTGACTTCACTCAGTGTTGGGGCATCCCAGGTCCATCCATGTTGCTTCTGATGGCATTATTTCATTCTTTTTCCTGGCTGAGTAACAGTCCCTTGTATACATGTACAACCTCTTCTTTATGTATTCAGCACTCGCTGGGCTGCTTGTTTTTGTGTCCCGGAGTTTGTAAATAGTGCCGCAATGAACGTTGGGATGCTTGTGTCTTTAAGAATTATGGATTTTGCCGAATAACGCCCAGGAGTGGGACTGCAGATGTATAGGTTCACTCTCTCTTTAGTTTCCTAAGAACAGGAATACACTGCTTTCTAGTGGCAGTTACCAATATACAGTTCCAGTCACCGAATGGGAAGGTTCCCTTTTCTCCACACTCATTCCCCATCGATTGTTTGTAGACTTTCTGATGCTGGCCATACTGCCTGCTGCGAGATGATGCCGCTTTATACTTTTGATATGCATTTCTCGAATAAGCAGTGATTTTGCAGTTCCTGTCGTGGTCGGGTTTTTTTTTTTTAAACAGAGTGAGTAAACATTCCCTTTTGAAATTGGGCTTCTTGAAAGTCTGTGTGTTTCGAATTATTTTTCGGTTACCTAATCCAGGTTGTTTTTGAAGACACGTGTCATTAAAAGCCCCACAGGCTTTGTGAATATTAGGTGCCCCGAAGCACCAGTTGTATAGTTGTTATTTCCGAAAATGTCCACAAGGCGGCAGCATTTCTTCGTGCCCATCTCTGTTTCCTCAGCAACCAAAAGCTTTAGGAAGAGTCATCTTCCTGGGCTGTGAATTAGAGGGGAAGGTGCCAGAGGCAACACCGAAGGGCTTGTGTGTCCCTATCTCTTCCCTGTTAAGCTTCACGCCCCTGAAGTTCCAAACTCTGGCTAAACCTGTGGGTGCTGAGTTATGTAGGTAGGGTGACACCTGGCAACGAGGCTGGATGTGGGAAGCCCACCAGCAGCAGCCACGGAGGCTCGGTCACTTTTTGAATCTCCTGCAGCCTAGATGGTCCCCCATGGTTTGGGTGTACTTGGATTCCTTTTAGCACTAGAAAGGCCCCCCTAGATTCTGAAGTTTTGGTTTCCCCCAGAAAGGAAGACACACTACAGCTTTAAGGGGGTGCATTTGCAGGCACATCCTCCTCACGTCTCTCCGCTCGACCTCAGTGCACCCTTGGGACCCCAGGCTGCTCAGACTGCGGGGATTTGACACCGGCACATATCACCGAGGCCCGAGGCGAAAAGCGTACCCATTACTTTCCTTTTCCTTTCTTTTTCAGCTTAATTCTGATGGTATGTTGCACTAGAGTTGATTTCCAAAGTGGGGTTTGGTTTAGGTGTACAGCAAGCTGATTCAACTACACATATAATATATCTAGTGTTTTTCGGCTTCCTTTTCCATATAGGTTATTGCAGAATGTTGAGCAGAGGTCCTGGTGTTGTACAGTAGTCCTTGTGGAGTGCGTGTTATATATATATGTGTACAGGTATTTTACTGTGTATGTGTTCATGTGAACCGCACAACTTATATCTCCTACCCCACTTACTTTTTGGTAACCCTATGTTTATTCTGAAAGTCGGAGAGTGTGTTTCTGTTTAGTGAACTACTTCAGTTGTATGTATGTTTCCATTCCTCCTGTAAGTGATATCATATGCTCTGGATCCTCCTCTGTCTGACTGACTTCACTCAGTGTTTGGGCATCCCAGGTCTATCCATGTTGCTTCTGATGG